>NC_143397.1:88420482-89075115 GCF_052110815.1 Crocodylus siamensis | reverse complement strand
AGTTGACAAGAAGTGCTTCTGGTCCACTTCCAGGTCTGCTGTCGAGTGTGCTGAAAATCCCCCCACACTCTGTGAGATGTTCCATGCGCCCCGCCATTTCAGTGTTCACGGGCAACCTGATACCTTGAGGTATGTAGAAAAAACATTTAAAGCTGTGTATAAGTCCGAATCACCAAATCTTTCCGAATTGATTCGGAGGGTTCCAATTTGATTCAGAGAGATTAAAGAGTCTCCCGATTATGTTCAGATTCGGAGATTTGGCCACCAAATTAGGCTGAATCAAATCAGGGACCAAAGCTTCACACAGCTCTAAAAATTAGGTTATGGACCAACTTGTTTCCTATCTGTAGCAACTGCATATCTGGAAAAGCAATATTAGGCAAGTATTTGACTGTATATAATATGATACCTACTTAGCTTCCTCAAAAGAGGAGCCACACTATCCCCTTTTGCTCATCACCTCATATATTTTATATAACTTATTTTCCATGCACATGCTTCATGAACACTTAGGCTAGAGACAGAAGTTACACAAACTGGTTTAAGTGATCAGAAACTGGTTTAAGCCTGTAACAGAACTTAACTTCAGTGCACATAAGCCAGTTTCAAAATGTGGCTGCATTTCCTGAATCAAAAGTGAATGTTTGTTCATTTGCATATTGGTTCAATCTTTGCAGATTAAACTAACTACAAAGACTGAATCAATTCAGTCTTGGACTCTTTGACTGTCTGTACTTAGCCCTAGTTCCTTCTGCCCTAGATGCATTACTCTGCCACCAAACCTTCCTTCACATCTCCTTTAATACATCAAGCAGAGCCAGTACAGGATTTTTGCTGCCTTAAGCAAATTAAATGTTGCCACCCTCCCTTTTCATTCTTGAATAAGCTGACATCAGGAAGCCCCTTACATAGAAACTGCAGCCAGCTCCGCCCCAGCATTCCCCTGGGAAGGGGGTTGCTGGAGCCTGAAGCTGACTGACTGAAACCCCTGCATCTATGGCCACCTGATGATTATTGCAGGGTGGATGCTAGAGATGGCAGCCCCAGAGGTCCCTGGTCTGCACCAGCACCTAGAAGCAAGGTTGCCAACTGTCTGGGATTGCCTTAGAGTCTACAGGTATTAGATACAAATCTCCAGGAGACTGTTGAGAGTCACCCAATAGATAAATAATAGGGTATTCCTTAAAATAAATATTAAATGTTGAATTCAATTTATACAGTAGTCTAATGGGTTTTTAAAATGTAATAGTAATATACATTTGCCTTCATGACAAAATCTATGCACCATAATCTGTAACTGCAAGCACGCAAGCATGTGTGTTGTGGGCACATTGGCATCATTCACGTTAGACAAAGTATCTCTAACTGGATTGTGCTTTTTGAAAATAAGATTTCCATTACAACTTGAGGATTTTGTAGAATAGTTTATTTATGCAATATGCTTAAAATATGACATTATGATTCATATGATGCTCCTTATTTCCAACGAAGATAAAATAATGGCTCCATAATGAATGCGTTTTAGAGTACAGGATATCAGTCATTATATCATGTGATGAAAACTCCCAGAACAGATTCAGGGTTGGCAACCCTACCTAAAAGTGTAACATGTGAGTGTAGCCACCACATGTCTGGAAATTCAGGAAGTCAGACCACCCTCACACTGCCATGCCCCGGTGGCACCCCCAGAAGCCTTCCTGGAATCCTCCCCATGTGCTGCCACCAGCACAGCACCATGCCCTCTGCCCTGATCCTACAAAGTCATGTCCTAGAGGATGCTGAGCAGCTGAGCTGTGGCACCATCATCCAGGTGGACACGGAGGTTCTGTCCCTCTTCATGCTGTCCCTGTCTGGCACCTACCTGTGCTACAGTCTACTCTACTGCTGCAGCAACATCAGGTCTAGCCCAAACATGGCTGAGTACACATGCTTTCAGACTGTACAGAGTACCAGTGGACTGCCTGCCTGCCCACAGCACTTGGTTTGCCACCTCCTACAAATTGCAGCCCCAGGCAGCTGCCTGTACACTTACACAAGTCCTGATACCAATGAGCAACACCCTTTTCTACTTCCCTGTACATTTCTTACATGCTGACAATTCTTGTCTCCTTTTCTCCTCATGGAGCAGCAGCCATTAATAGACAGCTAAGATGCTCCTCTTCCTATTTTCCTTGTCTCTACTACAGAGAAGCTAGAACACCTAGAAGTAGCAGCTACACAACACTATATATACACAGAAGCCAATGTAAAACAAGCCAACTTGCTACAGATCACTGGCAGAATTGGGTAAGTACTAACTCATACTGTTGTTAGAGCTGTTTTTTTGCAGCAGAAGAAATGGAAGAACCATACATTTTGAATTTTTTGTTTAATAAAACCTCTGAATGTGTGTCAGAGTGCCTAAAGGTCTCCTGCGTAAATTAATGAGGGATAAGTTTGGTTTCTTTACTCCTTCAAAACCAATGAAGTTATACCAAGGATGATTCTGTCCCAAGATGTTGCATATTTTGCTATCTGAATCTTACTAAGAGTATATTTAAATATAGGACTAAACTTTTTAAAAAGCTTTTTGGCAGTTCTTGACTAATAGGATATGGCAGGGATGATGCCATGGAGGAAAACTTACCTGAAGAGGGAGGCGAGTGGACCCAGCGGGATGCTGCACCGAGCTGAAAGTGCAGTGAGAACAGAGCCACAGCAGGGGAAAAATGCTATACCAATGGGGGGGTGGGGTGGGGAGGGAGAGGAGCAATGGGTCCGGGAGGAGCTGCAACTGGCTCCAGCACTACATACTCATGGACATACTTTATGGTGGCATGCCAGTGCCATTTCACCATCCAGCCCCTTGTAAAGGGAATAAAAACCCCCAACAGGTCAGAAGCACAGAGAATCGGAAGTGGGTTCTCTGGTGGGCCCAGAGTGGCACAGAGCAGAGCCCACTGAGGGAAAGTGGTGGCAGCCCCAGGAAGGGGCCTCTGAAAATAAGATAAGCCCAGGAGGGCTAAACCATTTACCTGAGATGGTGCTGTGGATTTCAGACATCTCCAGACAGGAGTGGACTAACCAGGAACCTGAGTAGAGAAGGAGGGACGGATGCCTGGACTGAGGTAAAAAAAAAAAACCCAGAGAGAAAAAAAAATAACACAAGGTAACCCGGGGTCAGAAATGATTCTAGGTCAGTTCCAATACAGTCTAAAAATTGAGACAAGACAACATCCAAATAAGACTTTTTCTAACTCAAAAGATCAAGATAAAAATCTATACCATGACCAGCCCTAGAAAATTGGGAAATGACATCTTTGATTGGCCTTACGGAGGATGTAGGGGAGGCAGAGCCCCAAAATGGGAAGATGGACGGGAAGATTGAAGGAGGGTGCCAGGAAAGGTGGGACGTACCATCTCTCCCCCAATTAAACAAGTTTATTCTAGCAAGATGTGGCAAGAAAGAACCCTTGAGGGCCTTCCAAGAAATCTAACCTAGGAACAATCTGCCCATTCCCCATGTGATGGCAAAGCCTGAACAACCTATATGAAGAAGGCGCACCAGTGAACAGCACAGGAGACTACATAGGACAAAAGCTGTTCTTCAACCACAAATCCATGTGTTAGGGACAAGGTACTTGCAAAAGAGTTATTTGTTTCTTCCTTTGACAGGACAAGATAAAAGATTAATTTGACTAGGTTTGGGTTTGGGGGGTTTTTTTTAACTTGATGCTGAAGCCTGATTTCATATACCGAGCCTGAAAGCTTTCTACTGGTCAAAATGCTGTTACTGGGAATGGAGTCCCAATTATTCAACCAAATAAGAGTGAAAAAATAGATATCATCTGATCTTCACATCTTAGTTGTCATTAACCTAGTCAAATAATGTTGTTACTACCAATATGTAGGTTGGACAGCCCCAAGTTGAGATGTGCCCAACTTACTACCCACAAAAAAATAAAAAAAATAAAAAAAGAGGCCCTAGCTCTTGGGGGAGCGAGGGGGAAGAGAGGGGAAGGTTGAGGGGAAAAAGTTCTAACATAGAAGAACAAGTTAGTTTCTGTCATCGCTGTTTACATAGAATAAAACTCTAACACTGTATATTTTTATTGTAACTGAAAATTGAAGGTCTGAAGTGGGCAAATGTTGAGGAAACCAATCATTTTCATCCTAGTGTAGCAGACTAGCATCATTTCAGGTGGTAGAGTGAATGGATATGAAAATCTGAGCCACCACAGAATGAAGAGAGGGGAAAAAGTGTTGGGGCAGATCTTACTCCACTTGTTAGGCAATTGAGCAATTTTAGTACCTAGGGCTATATATAGGCATTACATTTTTACCAGGAGAACTGCCACTCTCCCTATAGAAACTAGGAACAGACAAGTGTTCATTCAACTTCTCCCAGAGGAAATATGCCCTCTCCAGATGAAAGATCTTCCAAATTGACACAAAGAAGACCTTGCCTGTGAGGGAATTTCTCTCACAAGAATCAAAGTCTGTACACTGCTCACTCCCCACCTAATCTAGTCTGGGAGAGGAGTGAAATAAAGCACCCACTGCTGGTTCATTGCAATTCCACTACTGCTACCTGCCTCTTCCCGAGGCCAAACACTGCCTGCTCTGGGGAACAGGTGGGAGGGGCTTTGCCGTGTGGCAGAAAGCCACCTTGTTTCTCCCCAAAATCTCTGCCCTGTGACACTGTGACTAAAATCTCTGGGCAGCAACCATTTAATTAGGGTGGGTCACCATAGAGGGGACCACACCCTGGCCAGTCTCTTTAGGTAACTTGAACTGGCTGCATTCCTGAGGGAGGGGGGAAACCTGCTCCCTCTGCCTACCTGACTTGCATCAATTACCTGGGTGGGGGGTTTCTACCTGGGGAGCTGGAATCTGCCTGGTAACAGGTGATGTATTTCAAATTGGTTGGCTGACAGCCAACTGGGGCTGACCTCCACTGGACCAGGTGAATGAGGTCACAGGGGCTATATAGGTTGGGAGGGGGAGGAGGCTCTTCCTTCTCTCTTTGGCCATGAGGTGAAGCAGCAGCAAAGCAGGGGAGACAGAGGAGCCTTGCCATCGGGACCTAGGTCTCTCTCTCACCCCAAGACTCCAGAGGGGAAATGGAAGAACTCTGGAAGATGCTTGTGAGTAAGCTACTCAATCTGATTAGATATCTAGCTGGCAGTAACACAGATGCATTATCAAAAGGCTACCTCAGCCACACCGTTTGCTCTTTAGGATTTCTAAGATATTACTCAATCCTATACCCTAGTTTACCCTACCCCTGTAATCAATAAAGTTCTCCTTTTTGACTGGTGTGGGAGACTTATTGAGGGGTGGGTCTAAATTATGCCTAAGAGACCCCTTAGGTCTGCGGACTAAGGGAGACTTTACTTTTTGCCCCCTTGACTTGGGGAAGTGCCCCAAGTGCCTGTACTGGGTCGAGTACCCGTCGGACTATTAGGCCTGTGTTTCCCCGAGGACACAGGGCCGAAGCAGTCCCTTCTCGGGGTGGTGGCGGCACGTTACCCCCAGACTAGCGAGTGTGCTCCGGGAGAGGGGTCGGCCAAGCATAAGGCGCCCCTAGGGAGGCATTCGGAGTCTGGAAGGTGGTCGGGCATAGGGAGGTGGGCAGCTCAATGCAGGAGCACCCCCTACTGGCCCACCACATGCCCTACCACTCCATTCCCAAAGACAAGAACCAGAGCAAAGCAGCCACCCGCTGGTTCCTTGTCTGGGGTAGGCACAGGTGGTCTTTCCTCACTGCTCCACTCCCCACCAGGACCAGGAGGAAATTAGCAGCCACAGATCCCCAAGCTTTTTCCAAAGTGTGATGATCTAGATCTGGGGAAGGCATGGAGAGCAGGGGAGAGGAAATGGCTACTGCTGCCTATCCCAGAAAGATTCCTGCCTATTCATACCCTAAGTGTGATCTGTTTGACTCTCTGAAAAACTGTTGATACAATAAGTGTGGGTGCCCTCCCCTTGCTGCTTTTGCACAATTTAAATTCAAGGCTAAGGTGACAGCACGTTAAATGTACTAATGAGTTTTCAGGGACTTTAATGAAAGAGTACGTAAGTGCCTATGTCTATTTAAGCACCAAATAGGTGAAGTAGCATCTGGACCCTATTGACTTTTAATACAAACTTGGGGACCACCCTTCTGTTAAGGGTAAGTTGTCAACCAGGGAAGGCCCAAGTCCAAAGGACACTTCATAGAAAATGAATGTGTGGGCAGAGATATCTTCAGGAAGAGGAGCCCTACCACCCAGGATAATTAAGAAGCACCAGGACGAATTACTAGAAAAAACTGGTTTCAGTGTTATCATGGCGTTCCTCAAGCATATGTGTCTATTTTCCTCTAACCCCTCCCACACATAAGGAGTGCAACATATCATTTCACATCATTACTCAAAATGCTCCCAAGAGATCAGAGATTCTTGTGCCTGCATGTATACATTCCAAGAGGGCTGGATTGACTGAAAATCCAGGTCATGCATTATTTAATTTTCACAACTTCCTCTTAACCTTTTATTGTATCTTAATAGGAGGGGTATTGCACATTATTTTCATATGTACCACTAAACTGGGGATCAATCTCAGCAAATTCCTGAGTTTACAAAACATTCAGAACTGACAGGTATATAACCAGATAAAATATAGCATGATATAATGTATAAAGATCTAGAGAGTTTCTTTTACAACAATATATAATCAACTGCAATGGATAAAATGATTTGCCTTTTCTCATAATGCTCAAAATACATGCACATACAGCTACTCCTCGCTTAGTGTCGTAGCTACATTCTTGAAAAACGCAACTTTAAGCTAAATGATTTGAAGTGAATCCAATTATGTCACATAATAACATTATAACCTAACACTGCACAATTTTAAACAGGTATGTTCTTTAATAGAGCAGCAATGTAATAATGAAACCAGGACAACTTTAAGTGATGAATACCTGTATTGAAGTAATTGTTTTATTTAAACAAACTTAGCTAAATTGTACTTATACTTAGAAGTTACATACAATTATCTACACATACCAAATAATCTACAAGAATTTAAGTATTTCCCAAGCATTCTGGGATCAGAATTTTAAATTGGCTATCTTTAAATAACAACAGCTAATAATTTTAACCAAGTTACTTTGTGTTACCATGCTTAAAATGTAAAATTCCTAAGTGGTTTGACAGTATGCTTGTATATTCATCTGAGATTACCTGGCAATTTTTCAGTATACAATTAAAAACCTTCTTTCAAACGAGTCAAAATGTGTTCTCTTAGTTGAGACTCTTTAAATTTTAGTGGCTATTCTGTCTCACACTCTAAGCTATTCATTTATTTCTTTTGATCCTGCTCAGCAGAGGCTGAAGAATTTTCCATGCAATTTCCACATACTATGGTCATGGAGAGACCGTAACATGACATTCTCCCACATGAACTAATTCATTTCTAAGTATGCCAGTTTGTTTCCAGAGCTCTGCATCTGTGAATTCTAATTAAAGCAACTATTGCTTTCCTGTTTTTTTCCACTTGTACACAAAGACTGCTTATTTGTTTAATATTTGGATTCTCAAAGTTCCCATTCACTAGCAAATTGGGTCTCTCTGCAAAAGTTCATACTTCTTCCTACTGTATAGAGAAAGGTATTCCTCCCCACAACCCACCCCTTACATCTAACAATGAATAGCCACATATGGGAAGCCTGCCTTCTCTCAGACAAAGCTTCTGGACTTGCCAACTTCTGCCTTTTCCATGAAATGTGGAAGATAAGCCTTCTTTAGGAGACTGTTTGTGTAGCTCTCTAAGTTAAGGAAAGCTACACATCCCTGCAAGCTGATGTTGGCAACCAGGGTGGACAACTGGAGACCCTCTGGGTTAAAATCCATGGGGAACAAAGCACAGGGGACACAATGGTGGGAGTCTACTACAGACCTCCCACCCAAAGTCAAGAGCTTGACCAGGAGTTTGCCCAGGAACTGGCTGAGGCCACACACTCCAGGACCATGGTTGTCATGGGTGACTTCAATTACCCGGACATCTCATGGGCGGATCACTCAGCAAAATCTGAGCAGTCGCAAAGCTTCCTATCATGCGTGGATGGCCTCTACCTGACTCAAGAAGTCTACAGGCCAATGAGAGGTAAAGCGCTGCTCAACCTGGTACTGGCTACTGGGGATGACCTAATCAGTGACCTAGTGATCGATGGGAAGCTGGGTGACGAAGACCACAAGCTGATCACCTTCACCATCTGCCATAAAGGTGGCAAGTCAGTCAGCAACATAGAAGTCCTTGACTTCAGGAAAGCCAACTTTAACAAGCTCAGGAGGCTTGTGAGTGAGGCCCTAAGGGATCATGACCCCAGCGAAAGGGGAGTTCAGGAAGAGTGGTTGTTCCTCAAGGAAGCAATCCTAAATGCACAAGCTAATTCTATTCCATCTCAGAGAAAAGGTGGCAAGAGGGCATAGCAGTCCCCCTGGCTCTCCAGGGATCTAGCAGACCTCCTGAGGCTAAAAAGGCCTACAAAGGATGGAGGATGGGATTCACCTCCAAGGAGAATTATTCTGCACTGGTCCAGTCCTGCAGGGAGCAAACCAGGAAAGCCAACTGCAACTGAACTCCAAGTAGCTTCAAGCATCAAGGACAATAAAAAGTCATTTTACAGAAATGTGGTGAGCCGGAGGAAAAGCAAGGGCAACACTGGACCCCTGCTGAACCAGATGGGACAGCTGAGAATTGACGTCCAGGACAGAGCCAACCTTTTAAATGGGTACTTTATGTCGGTCTTTCAGCAGTCCCTTGAGATGTCTGTGTCCACTACGGGACAGGGAGGTCCCAGTGAGGGAGATCCCCTGCCCTCCATCAATGCCAACCTTGTAAAGGAACACCTTGAGAGGCTGGATACCTTCGAGTCAGCTGGTTCTGACAATCTACACCCAAGGGTACTCAAGGAGCTGGTGAGCATCATAACCCAACCTCTGGCACGGATCTTTGAGAACTCCTGGTGCTCTGGTGTAGTGCCCAAAGACTGGAAGAGGGCCAGTGTGATGCCTATCTTCAAGAAAGAGAGGAAAGTGAATCCGGCAAACCATAGGCCCATCAGCCTGACTTCTATCCTGGGGAAATCTTAGAAAAGTTTATTAAAGACTCCATGCTTAATGGACTGGCTGATGCCAACATCCTGAGGGGTAGCCGCACAGGTTTGTTGCGGGTAGGTCTTGCTTGACCAATCTCATTTCCTTCTACGACCAGGCGACCTATCACCTGGACAAGGGAGAAGAGATTGATGTCATATATCTTGACTTCAAAAAAGCCTTTGATCTGATCACCTATTGGTGAAACTGGCCGATTGTGGCCTTGGATCAAGTCAATCATCATGATGCCCTGGTACCAGTGGGGTCCCCCAAGGCTCTGTCCTTGGACCCATATTGTTCAACATCTTCATTAAATGATGTGGACACTGGAATCAGAAGGGGACTGGCCAAGTTCATCAATGACACCAAACTTTAGGGCAAAGCATCCACACCTGAAGATAGGCGGATGATCCAGGCTGACCTGGACAGGCTCAGGAAATGGGCAGATGAGAACCTGATGGTGTTTAACACTGAAAAATGCAAGGTTCTCCACCTTTGGAGGAAAAACCTGCAGAATCCTTACAGGCTCAGCAGTGCCTATGCTGGCTAGCACTACGGAAGAGACTTGGGGATCATCATCGACCACAAGATGAACATGATGTGATGCTGCAGCTAGTAATGTGACCAAAACACTGGCTTGCATCCATAGATGCTTTTCAAGCAAATCCCGGGACGCCATTCTCCCCTTGTACTCGGCCTTGGTGAGGCTGTAGCTGGAGTACTGTGTCCAGTTTTGGGCTCCACAATTAAAAAGGATGTGGAGAAGCTTGAGAGAGTCCAGAGAAGAGCCACATGCCTGATCATAGGTCAGGAAAACAGACCTTACAACAACAGGCTGAGAGCCATGGGACTCCTTAGCCTGGAAAAGCACAGGCTCAGGGGTGAACTGATGGCCATCTATAAGTTTATCAGGGGAGACCACCAATATCTGGGGAAAGTTTGTTCAGAGTGCCCCAAGGGATGACTAGGTCAAATGGTTATAAACCGCTGCAAGACCGTTTCAGGCTGGACATAAGGAGGAAATTCTTACTGTCTGAACCCCCAAGGTATGGAATGGCTTGCCATTGGAGGTGGTTCAATCACTCACATTGAACACCTTCAAGAGTAAATTGGATGCTTATCTTGCTGGGATCCTATGACCCCAGCTGACTTCTTGCTCTTCGGGTGGGGGGCTGAACTCGATGGTCTTCCGAAGTCCCTTCCAGCCCTAATGTCTACGAAATCAATCTCTAATCCTGTATCCACTTATTTGAAGACTTGATCTGTGAGAAAGTTCAAGGTATCTTTCTAGATATTGGTGACCTCTTTAAAAAAATACGCAATTTGACTGCCTGATTAAAACCATGAACAACTAGCAAAGGTACAATTCCAGCCAAGGGTGGGCGGACCTGTTTTTTCTGTTTAGTGGAACTACTGTATCTCCCCTTATTGCCTCTTCTGATTTTGAAATCAATCCTTAATATAGGTAGATTTCTTGCTTTATTTTCCAATGCCATCAACTCTTTAACAGACTTCCACCTATAAACCCAGACCCTACCTCTTCCCTCATGTCATTTCCCAAATCTTCAGATTTCCCAGATATGAAAAAAGGCATACTGATGTTGTCAAGGAAAAACTCAATGTCAAGTCATAACATATACAGATAGCAATAGGATCACCATATACAGATAGCAATAGGATGTAGTTCCTTTACCACAAAGTACCTTTTTACTATGAAAAGGCCCTTCAAATCCGATTCTCTAGCTCTTTCATGAGATTAAACAACTTTTTAGCTTAGCCAATGAGTACTTTGTGGTGCATGGGCTGTTCAATCTGCACGTCAATAATATACACGTTCACAGGTCTCATTCTTTTGGGGGTAGCCCTCTAAAGCCAATGTTACAGGCTGTCATCCATGGCATTTAAGCCTGGGAATAATTTTATTTTCTTATGCCCATTCTAAAGTGGGTTTCAGAGGGGATAAAGAATAACTTAACTTTTGAATCCAAGAAAAGGTGATCAGTTATCACAAATAAAGTTAAACTCATCTCAAGCCCTATAAGAAATTAAGGAACTCCAAAATCGTTATCTTTAGGAGAAGGATTAATCAAATAAGCTTTAACAGATCGAATAACACCCATGTTCATGGATCTTCAACCCCACTTGGATTTTAAATCTTGTAAGGCTTTTTATGAATCTATCCTTTCACATGGAATATCTGTAAAATATAATAAAGTAACTTGTAACAGAACAAAACAAATACATGTTTCTAGAACATTGCCTTCTTTCCAAACTACAGAAAGAATCCCAATAGTTGGAGAGGAGTGGGGCAAGCAGTGGAAAGTAATGTTTGTAGGCACTGCATTTCTCCCTGGACGTATTCTAGAACAAACTATTTGTTTCCCCGGGTCTCAGAGTTAAGATGTCAATTCACTTATGATGCTTTCCTTACACCACAGGAAGTGTAGCCTTAAGGACTTATCTATATTTGGCATAACAGAGAATGGAACTTTTTTTGGTCTGTCTAAATTTGACCTGTCCATTTTGATTACAGGCATATACTGCTGTATATTTATATACATTACTAAATTCGAATATTGTGGGTTCAATACTGCAGACTTACCTGTAGATATAGCTATCCAGAATGCAGTGTGGTCAATTCTGCCATGTGCATGTATTAAAATGAGCTGTTACCTTCTTTCTAGGATACACCTGCTAAGGGGAGAAACAGATCATGGCTAACCTATCAAAACCTAATCACAGCAGTGGGATTTAGGTGACATAAACAAGACTTTTTCCTTTGTTGCCTTGTGGAGCAGCCTTTTTAAGCCCCTTCATAAGCATGCTTGAGGTTTTTATTACGTTTCTGCCCTTTTTATAAAAACTGAAAACATTTAAATCAGGGGTTGGCAACCCCTAGCACATGCCAGAGCACACAAAGGCCATTTTGTTTGGCACACTGCAGCCAACCTGGGTTCTGGGCAGCTGCCGCTGGCCACGGAGCTCGGGCTGCTCGCAGCAGGCCACCACGAGGCTGCAAGCCCTGCTGCAAGCAGGCCAGGTTCTGTGGCTGGCAGCAGCTGCCCAGAACTTGAGCTGGCTGCAGCAAGGTGGCTACAGACAGCTTCATTGGGCTCCAGAGGCCTAGGCAGACTCCATGGTGGTGGCAGCTGCATGAGCATCTCTGGGAGGACTACAGGCAGCACACCACATACAGCTGCACCAAACTCCAGAGGCCTTGGCCAGGTTCTGTGGTGGCTGCACGTGCACCTCTGTCTGAACAGTGGGGGGTGGCAGGGTTGCGGTGCCCCAGACCCCTCCCCTGCCATTCTCCTGGAGGTGTGGGTGCAGCCACCAATCCCTCACTATCTACCCCTGGCTTGCAAAGTTAAGGCATGGGTCAGGGTTAGGGCGTTTTTGGCACTCCAGCAAAAAAACAACGCTGACCCCTGATTTAAACAAAAAACAGTATGTGATCTGATATACAAGGCTTGGAAGGGGTAGCAAAACACTGGAACTTGAATTGTTAGTAACAGCAAATAGTATGTCTTGATAACATTCTCTCTCATCAGCATACGTCCACATGTTGGCCAGTCTACCAAATTTCAATCCCTTTTCTGATGAAGTTTCTTCTCATTCTAGTGTGCATTCAGGAAATATTTAAACCAGTCTGCAATGTCTTTAATAAAATGACTTGCCATATAGTGTATTATATCTTCAAACTGCTTTGCAACCTAAATATTGGTCACAATGCCCACTTTCTGTTGAGGATATGTATCTATCAACATTTTGCAAATAGACATTTTACATCTCAGAAATATTAATGAAATTTACTGATGGTCAGTAGGGAGTCAGGGACAAAACTAACACAAAACTTCCTAGCTACTAATCCTGTGCTCAAACAAGTAGTTCACCACTTCATACATTTTTCTATATTAGTTATGGTTTTGCATTTTAAATTGGCATTTTAAATTGATTTAATAACTTTCTCCTTTTGGTATAGTATGTTGTCCTTTATTGAAAGTATTGATTTATTTTAACAGATCAGGACCTCGGTAGTTATACACCCGAGCATGTTGAAGCTGACAGTTGATAGCACCTGACAGGCTGGCCCAAATGTGCTGCCTGTAGACAGGCAGTACGCTCTTTAAAATGGCTTGATGATGACCTAGAACCTTTTACTGTACTTTACATAGACAGCTTGTAGTGGTCGTGATTATGGGAGTCTGCAAAATCCAACACCCAGTCAATAAATAGATTATTTAAAATAGCTTCAGTGAATAACAAATGTTATAAGCATCACCTACATTATCTGGTAAACTGCAATACAGTACACTGAAGTCCCAATGAACAAGTGAGAATATACTCCAAAAAGACTGCAGAAGTGACACCCATACACCAGAGACCAAACTTTCTTTTGGATTGTGGGGGGGGGTGGGGGGAAATCACTATTATCCTTTCTAAACTAAAGAAATGTAATTTTGTACAATACCAGCATACTACATTCCTTTATGGTGAGTCTGCTCACACATGTACAAGTATAGAAGCAACTCATGCATTTTCCCCATTTAATTTTTACTATATCTGATCTGGCAAAACCTGTAGACAACCTGTCTCTTATTCATGAGACAAAGTGTTTTTGTAAGATTCCTCATATTATATCATTACACAACCTAAACAAGCAGGATGATAAAAGAAGGAAGAGATCTTTTATATTAAATCCAAAGGAGAAGAGATGAAAGGCACATGTCAACTCATTACGACTATATTCAGTAATTTGCAGGGTTGTTCGATTGTTTCATACCATGCTTTTTCTTCCCTCCACACAGAAGAATGTGAACAGTTAACCCTTTTCCCAACCACTGTTACTGAAGATGTAGTGCAGTACAATTATAATTTTTTTTTCCAGACATGATGCATGTAATATGGTTACATGCCACACATGCCAGTAGCAGCACAGGTTGTTTATTGCTGTCTCCCACATAACTGTTGATCCTGCATTATAATCTTCTATTATAAACTGACATATATTAATTTGAACTAACTTTGGTCTTATTTAAAAGAATCCAATTGCAGGAATATGGATGTGCACAACAAGGGTAGAAACAACTGAGTCCTGCTCACAGCTGCAAGTGTTGGTAATTTGGAAAAACATGACTTTTAGGCTAAGAGCAGACATTACACACAAGCTGCTTTAAGTGATCAGAAACTGGTTTAAGCCTGTAACAGAACAGATGTTCAGTGCACATAAACCAGTTTGAAAATTGCTGAAACCAGTTTGAGATGAACCTGGTTGAATGTCGTGTTAGACGGAACTGATTTGGCTCAAAATGGTTTATGCAATGTCTGCCCCAGACCTCTTGCTGGTTTAAGATAAATCAGAGTCCCCCAGGATCCTGGCATGCTCTCTGGCTGGGCGGGGTTCTGTGCTCCACAGCAGGACTGGACCCTCCCCTCTGCTGTCACACTGGAGCTCAGCAGTCTCTAGAGGCCTCTGCCTGGCTTCTGCTCCCCACTCTGTGCTAAGCAGGCATTCCCCTGTCCTTCACAGGGACCTCAGCATTGGCTAGCAGACCACATACTGGCTACAGTGCTGTGGTAGATGACAGAGGCAGACAGGCTTTGGGAGCTATTCAACAGGTAGCTTAATGTCCTTTCCTGAAAAAACTGTTTAAGAGCTGGTTGATCCCCTCCTTCACCCTGCTAAGCAGGAATTCCCCCCTCCCCTCTACCTTGCATAGAAGGTATCCATGCATTAGCTAGCAGACCACATGCTGGGTCTGGCCCAAATCAACAGGCAGAATCAACAGGTAGCTGGTAACGTCCCTCTGTTTTCTTATTGGAGCAAAACACTGAGATAGAGGTGACCCTTATCAGCCCCCCTGCCCCTGGCTTGCTTACCTGTCAGTTTGCTGCACATTGTATACAGAAGCAGGGAGGGAGATTGAAAACCTCCATATCATCAACAGATGCATGCAGTGCACACCCCACTCCCCTTTGCCTCAGTGCTAGCCAGGAGCTGGCAACACCCTCACCCTTTGAGCAGCAAGCCAGGAAAAGCCTGGGACTGTAGGCAGCCTGGGGATTTACACCCCTCCCTAATCAGAGACTCCTGCTGGGACCTGGCTATAACCCCTCAGCTCAGCTCTACAACGGAAGGGAAGGCTGCTCTAGCAGCCCCCTGGCTTCCAGCCTGAGCCACTGCAGGCATGTGCCTGAATTTCTTAGTTCAGAGGGATTATCTGTATGGTTGGAAACCAGTTCAGACTAGCCAGATTAGGCTAACCTGCAAAGGTTGAATCAAGTCAAGGTCAGGCTGTTTGAATGTCTATCCCTAGCCTTAAGATTTAAATTTATTCTATTTTATGCAAGACATTTAAGTCTGAATTCCCATTAACAATATTTGCTACAGATGCAGTAAGGCAAATCCTGTACAGCAAGTATGCCCACAGTGTGGCTTGTCCCTAAACAAAGCCCACTATCATCATCATTTCAAGGAGATCCGTAAAACAGCACTGCAGTTTGGCAGTTCTGCATGCCTAACCCTGTATTGCCTCCTTCCTAGCAAGTGTCCAGACCAACAATAAACTGAATTAACCATGCTGAATGTATTTTAATGAAGTAATCGTGCTGGATGTCTAGGTCAACATACGGCTATATTTGGACTAAAATTCAGGAGTCAGGTTCAGGAAATCCAATAATTAGCTCTTTTTGGATTCTCAGATAAGTTTTTGTTTTTTTCTTTAGGAGAGTAATTAGGGCCATGTTTATTATAATATGAACTACTGCCTAAGGCAAACTATTTATTTCAACATTTCATTTTATCAAGGTGGAGGCTGTGCAGTTCAGAAAATACAGTGCAATACTTTTAACTTCCTTTAGTGCTTGGGAGCTTTGGCCTATTAATTTTAGCTTCATAAGCACGTTGGACAATGAGATGTACTATACTTCTAGGTATTTTTTATGAAGAACTAACTCCATATATTATTAAAGCCTATTTGTACGAACCCCTGTCTGATAATTTGTTGTTTTCAGAGAGGTCAGAACTTTAGTATAACTATTGTCACTATTATATTTTGGCATTTAAAATAAAAAAGAAGTATCCATGAATCTTGACTTTTTCTAAAAGACACAACTTTAAAAGAGGCATACTAATAAAGGAAGCAAAGAACAAAGAAGGAAGTAGGGCATTAATACAAGTTCATTATCATCATCATGCTTCCTTTACAATCTCTTTCAAAGAATCATGGAAAACGAGGAATGGAAGAGACCTTCGCAGGTCATCTAGTCCACTCCCCTGCGCAAAGCAGGTCCATCCCCAACTAGATTATTCCAGCCAAGGTTTTGTCTAGCGAGGTCCTAAAATCCACTGAGGATGGAAATTCCGCCACCCCTCTGGTTATAACCTGTTCCAGTGCTTTATTACCCTTCTAGTGAGAAAGTTTTTCCCCATATCTAACCTAAACTTCTCTTGCTGTAACTTGAGACCATTGTTCCTTGTTCCTCCAATGACAAATGACATCCATGAATTTATCTGCCACCATTGAGCAGTCTAGCTTAGGTGTGGACAATTATTTTGGCTTGACAGCCACTTAAGGACATTTGGTGAGCTACTGAGGGCCACAAGAGTAGCCCTGAGCTGGCTCCATGCTTCCAGCACTCCACTGGGGAGCCACCCCACTCACCAGCTGTCCAGTCACACACCACTGCACTCAATGCCTCCACATGGGACTCCTAGATGGAGTACTGGGTCACCCATGGAGATGGAGGCACAGAGCCCGCCGAGTCCAATGGTATATGACTTCTGAAAACCTGCCTCCTGCTGTTTTCAGAGGGGCAGCTGTGAGTCGGTAATAATCATTTTTGGAAGAAACCTTCAGGCTGGATAGAATGGCCTGGTGGGCCGGAGCCAGCCTGTGAGCCATATTTTCCCTCAACCCTGGGCTAGCTCCATCCCCTTTGGTACCACCCTTCAGGTAGTTGAAGGCTGCTATTAACTCATGCCTCAGCCATCTCTTCTCCAAACTAAATAAGCACCGTTCTCTCAGCCTTTCCTCATAAGTCACGTGCCCCAGTTGCCTATCTATTTTTGATGCCCTCTGCTGGACTCTCTCATATTTGTCCACATCCTTTCTGCAGTGGCAGGTCCAAAACTGGACACAGTACTCCAGAGGTGGCCTCACCAGTGCTGAATAGAGAGGACGAATCACTTCCTTGGATCTGTTGGCAATGCTCCTACTAATGAAGTCCAGTATGCTGTTAGCCTTCTTGCAACAGGAGCACACTGGCTCATATTCAGTGCATTTTCCAATGTAACCCCTAGGGTGTTTTCTGCAGAGCTGCTGCCCAGCCAGTTGGTCCCCAGTCTGTACTAGTTCATTCCATCCATTTTCTTCCCATCCATCTTTTCTTCTTTAACCCATATCACACACCGGCTCTTCTCAGACCTTTTAAAATTGACCCCCTTGCTTCCACTCTAAGTTTTGCACCTTCTGCCATGCTCATTCTCATTCCTATTGGCCAACTGTTCCTATCTGCCAACTTCAGCTCAACATTTAGGGATCTCTCCTACCTTTTTATTAAATACTAGTGCATTGCTCGTCAAGAATGACTGGGGAGTAGGGTGCGCAGGCAGGGACAGAGAGCTGCTACCCACCACCCTGTGGCACCTTCCAGGAGTGCGGGGGGAGGGGGGAGCTTCCCCATCATAACCTCTGTCCCCTCCACCAGCACCCCACACCATTGCCACCTCCAAGCAGTAGGGTGGGGGGACACAAAGCCAGCACCATTGGCCTTACCCCACCCCCACATCCACCCGCTCCAACCTCACTGTCTCCCTCTGCTGGGGGTGGTGGGGATGGATGGGGACAGAGCTGGCCAGCACTACCTCCAAGGAGCAGCACCGCTGGCCTTGCCCCCCACTCTGCCCCCTCCATCATGGCAGCGCTCCACACTCCAATTTGCTGTTTCACTAACCAGAGTGCTCCAAAAGCATTATGGACGGACAGACAGATGGACTAAGCCCTTTATTATACAAGAATTCTGACCACATGTCTATTCTAAACAACACTTTATATTCCTTTTGTAATTCAGGACTACAAGCTTTTCAAAAGGCACAAAACATGCCTCACTACATTTATGTAAAGTACATCTAAGCAAGTGGTTCTTAATTAGCAGTAGTAATTAAGTTCAGTTGGTAAATATCATCACAGAACTAGCTTGCAACATACACTCCACTGTCACACTCTAAAATGACCTAAAGTTAATTGGACCAAGGGTTTCAGACCTACCTTTTTACATTCATATCTTTTAAGTAAATTGTCACCTACAAAAGTACACCTACCTGTCTGAAATAGACATAGCCAAATTAAGCGGACTGTCCCGGAGGCCGGGGTGACAACAAAAACTTACCAGCAGCAGGAGTCGGCGTCCCGGGGAGAACCACGCAGGGCATGAGCCGGCTCTTTATACAGCTGCGGCCGGCCGTTGACATCAGCATCAAAAGCCGGCCGGCGAAGATAAAAGCGGCAGCGCCTGCAATGGAGGGGGCGGATGGCCCCGAAGAGGGAAATCCACCGGCAGGGGAAGCGGAAGGCGAGGTCCCGCGGAGTCCGGGGAAAGGAAGAGGAGCCAGAGCTGGAGGAGCCGGAGGGAAGGAGCCGGCGGCAGCATCAGGGAGTCTGTAGCAGGCAGGAGGCATCTGGACAGGATAGCGGCGAAGGGAAGTCACTGCGGAGGACCTGCCAGAGCCAGGTGCACTTGCGGCGTGGTAGGGCAACGCGAATCACTAAGGAGGACCCAGATCGGGGCGGGGTCGCCACTGGGACTGTGGATGCCCGAGCCCATTAGAAACACAGGTCCTAGGGGCTGAGGGTCTGGAGCCGGATTCATAACAATAGACACTCGACCCTTTGAGTATAAGGAAAAGGGGGTAAAGGAAGGCAGCAGAGAGGCAAGAAGAGTCTCGGGCCACCTCCCCCAGGGTAAGCTCCAGAAGGTGGTGTAAGGCCAAGGTGCAGGGGTGGTTGGAGCCCTGTGTACATCTGTTGGGCGGGCCCCAGCAACGAGAACCCATCGGACTCCCCCCATTGATGATACATTAAGATGTGGCAGGAGAGAGCGGGGAGGTGACGCGGTGAAAGAACGTCCGTTTTACCCTCAAGGGTCCCGGGGCAGGGCCAACATCCTGAGGGCGGCACCCTCAGAAGCGAGCGAAGCCCAGCGGGAACAGTATTTGGTGCATTGGCCAGGAACAGAGGTTCGGAATACCCGAGATGCAGGCATCCGAAATGGGCCCTGCTGAATTGATGGCCCAGAACCTGCAGGCTTTAATCCAAATTGTGGGGTCGCAACAGAGATGGCTGGCCCAGCAGGGTTCAGCAGCCCTGGGGATACCGAAGATGTGGGCAGAGGATGACCCTGAGGTTTTCATAGATGCGTTTGAATGGCATGCCATTGCGATGGGCTTAGATAAATGGCTATGGGCCAGCCAACTGGGAGCGCTGCCAGTAGGCAAGGCCCAGGCGGCGTATAGGTCCCTAAATCGAGAGGAGGCCCAAGATTATGGGGCGGTGAAAGCAGCCATATGGTACCGCTTCGGAGTTGAGTCCGGAACACTTCCGACAGCTCTTCCGAGCTCGCAAGGCGCCGGAAGAAAGGAGGCCTCGGGTACTCTTTCAAAGGCTGCGAGATCTATTTGGAAAGTGGGTCAACCTATCGGCTTGTACGATAGCGACTCTGGTGGACAAGATCATCCTTGGAGCAGTTTGTTAATGATTTGGATGACTGAACCCAGCGGTGGGTCCAGCAACATGCCCTGGTGACATGCGAAGAGGCCTTAAAGGTGGCGGAAGCCTTTGCGACCGTGGAATGGTGCTACCTACAGGAAGAGATAGGAATTGTGGGGGCAATGCTGGCAGCGAGAGACACCAAGAGTAGGAAGACGGGGTATCGGTCCCAAAGCTGGGATATGGGATATGTGCTATCGTTGTGGGAAAGGCGGCCACTTCGCACGTGAATGTCCCATGCATGGTTTGGGGAATGGTGATACCCTGGGGATGTCCAAGGGGACGAAGGAATTCCCCAGAGATTGGAGTAGGGGTGAGCCGATGGATTGCAGCTTCGGGGCGGCGGACGAGAGCGCCGTGTGGGAGCGCCCCGTAGTACAGGCATGGATAGAAAGCCGATCAGTGCAGGTTGTGCTAGATTCGGGTTGTGCCCAGTCAGTGATTCGGGCTGATCTGTGGTCAGGAGATGACGTGGGACAGGAGAACTCGGTGAGGGTGTCCTGCCTTCACGGTGACACCTAAGTCCTACACCATGTAAGGGCTCGGGTGAAGGTAATGGAGCATCAAGGAGAGCTAGAGGTCGGGTTAGCACCGCGCCTCGCCTGTGAGATGCTGCTGGGGTGGGACTGGGCCCCTTTGTACGAGGTGTTAGACAGGGTGCAGGATGTGGAGGTGGCACGTTGGAGGTGGAAGCCTTGGGAAGGTTGGCTCGGAGATGTGGATAGCCAGACTGAGCTGATGGAGGAGGAGGAGGAGGAGGATGGTTCCAAGGAAGAATGGAGAGATAACATCAGCGGACCTCAGTTCCACGAAGCCCAGAGAAGAAATCCGGAGCTGCAGGAACTGTGGAGCAGAGCGACGGAAGGGGACCAATGAGCATCGACAGCGGCGGATGCTGCAAGCCACCTTGAGGTGAGACATCGCCTTCTCTATCAGATAACTCCAGGCAGAGGGGGACGGGAACAGCAAGTTCAGCTAGTAGTGCCACGGGCATGTAGATGGGCCTTGTGGCGTCTGGCCCATGCCACACCCATGGGGGGGCATTTGGGTCGGGAACGGACCGTGGACAAAATCGCGCGGCCATTTTATTGGCCAAAACTGGGGGATGATATTGCGCAGCAGTGCGCCGAATGCCCGGTGTGCCAGAAAACCCTGGAGGATAGGCCTCCCCGTGCCCCGCTTCAACCCATGCCTATTATAGATCAACCATTCTTGCGCATAGCAATGGACATGGTAGGACCCTTACCGCGGAGCAGAAATGGCTACCAGTTTATCCTAGTTTTTGTGGATTATGCTACGCAGTACCCAGAGGCCATACCCCTAAGGTCAGTGACAGCGCCGCGCATTGTGGAAGAATTAGTGAAGTGGATATCCTGCACGGGGATTCCCCAGGAGATCCTCATGGATCAGGGACGGAATTTCATGTCAGGGGTGTTGCGAGGGGTCTGTCAGATGTTACAGATCTGCCAGCTCAAAACATCAGTGTACCACCCGCAAACGAATGGGTTAGTTGAGCGACTAAATGGGACGATGAAGAGAGTACTGCGACGGTGTATTCAAGGGGACCCGCACCATTGGGACTTGTTGCTATTGTTGGTTCTATTTGTATTGTGAGATGCCCTGTCAGAGTCCCTAGGGTACTCCCCATTTGAGTTGGTGCTGGGGCACCAGCCCCGGGGCCTCCTGCAAATCCTTAAGGAGGAGTGGGAACAAGGCCCGAAGACCGTCCCAGCTTGGTCAAAATGCCAGCAAGCATTTCAACAACGCATGCAGATGGCCCGAGAATTCGCGGTAGGGAACCTGAAGCAAGCCCAACAAGAGCAGGAAGCCCAGTATGATATTCGTGCGAAGGAGAGACAATTCCGACCAGGACATAAGGTGTTAGTCCTGTTGCCTTCCTCCACTAGTAAGGTATTAATGCAGTGGCAGGGGCCGTTCGAAATTATAAGGCAAGTGGGGCCTGTGGACTATGAAGTCTATCGCCCGGGACATTTAAAACTGAAACAGATCTATCATATTAATTTATTGAAAAAGTGGCGGCAACCAGAAGGCTGGGTGACCTTCGATGGAAAAGACGAGAAGTGGGATATCAAAGATAGTAAGGACACGGGAGCGATCCAAGTGAATGGGGATTTGGAGCCATCACAGCGGATGGAAGTAGAGAGTGTTCTAAAGGAGTTCAAGGCTGTGTTCTCTGAGGAACCCGGATGGGTACGGGGTACGCATCACACCATCCATACCCCACCAGGGGCGGTAGTACGAGATCAATGGTGGCCGCTGCCATATCACTGGAATGAAGAAGTGAAAGCCAAGGTAGACAAGATGCTGACACTAGGGGTAATATGACCATCATGGAGCCCCTGGAGGAGCGCGCTAGTGCCTATCTGAAAAACCGATGGGTCTCTATGGCTCTATGTGGATTTCTGCAAATTAAACAGTGTAGCGACATTCGATGCCTTCCCTATGCCGAGAGTAATTGAGCTAGTAGAACGAATCGGAGCAGTACGGTATATCACTACCTTAGACTTGGCCGAGGGGTATTGGCAAATCCCCCTGAGACCCGGTGACTGCCCCAAGACTGCATTCGGGACCCCGTGGGGGCTATACAAGTTTATAAAAATGCCATTTGGGTTACACGGGGCAGCAGCCACATTCCAAAGGCTAATGGAACGACTCCTGGCACCTCATGAGCGATATGCAGCAGTGTATATCAATGATACAGTCATCTTCACGCAAACATGGGACCAACACCTACAAGCTTTGCGGGCAGTCCTACAGGAACTAAAGGGGGCAGGCCTGACAGCAACACCCCGGAAATGTGCAATTGCCAACAAGTATACAAAAGTACCTGGGGTTTCTCATAGGGCAGGGAATCATGCGACCTTGGCAGGGCCAACATCCTGAGGACGACCTTGGCAGGGCCAACATCCTGAGGGCGGTGCCCTCAGAAGCGAGCGAAGCCTAGCGGGCACATGGACATTACAGCACGGCTGATCCACTTCACTGGGCAAAGCGCATGTTGCCACTTGTATGCACCACCATGGGCAGTAAAAGGGACAATGTGATCTCCCCACCCTGTTAAAAAACCTTCCCCACTTTTCCACACTTAGCAAGACCTAATTACCCATGACTGTAGAGAAGACCACTGAGCTGGGCAGGAAAAGACTTTTCTACTGCCCAGATAGACCCAGGAAAGAACTGCAGAGGTAATAGATGTTCACTTCTACAAGGCAACAGAGTCCATTTCCACCTGTGGTCATACCGCTGATTTTCCTTTTGTGTGCTGCAACAAAAAGCATAAATGTCTAATTCATTCAACATTTGTGCTACCATAGTTAATTTTATAGTGGCACAAATGAGACATCAGGCAATATCTGTTCCCACCTTAAAACGCCATCCTACCTTGTTTCCTGCCTACCTTTTTGCTGCTAAACAGCATTTTTTTTCTACCTTAAAAAAAGCTAAATAACCCTCAACTCATCATTGGCTAAGTATTACAACCCAATTTCTCTGGGAGGTAAAGGAGCTCTCAGAACACTATCTAATGTTGCAACGCATCAATATTCCATGCTCAGCTAAGGATATTATGACAACTTTTACCTGGAACTTCATTTAGCCATTGTTCATATTTTAATGAATGTGTTAAAAATTTAGTGAGCTTTAGTACTTTTTTTTGTCCAATTCTCACTTCTTTTTGGAATAAGTGGAAAGAAAGCTGCACCACCTGCTGTCCATCATGCACACGTTATTTTATAAATAAAAGGTAACTAATGCTAAGAAACCAAAAGAAATAAAAAATGCTGCTGCAATATGTAACCATTGTTATCAATATCCTGGATGGACTTAATCAAAAGGGCTTCTACCTATAATTTATCAACATGCCATGCATCTGGGCTTATTCTCAACAGATTCACCTCTACACACCAGTCCTTCTGACCATTTCTTTCCATGCAAAATTTACTTTTGTTTTTACTCAGAACTGCAGCTTTGGTTTCCTTTGTGAATTGACTCAAAAAAAACACTGTGGGGATGGGATTGCTAAGAACACTCCTTTTACAATATAAAATATGCGTAAGGGTCAGGTCAAGATACATTTGCCAATGTAGCATGAGATGACTCTGAAAACAAATTAAGCAAGTACTTAAAACCTAAGCAACTTCAATTCAGGTCTACCATCCTCTCTTCAACATTCCTCTATGCTTTTAAGATTTTACATTTAAAAATATATACATTTTTAATGTGACCGGGCATCTGACTAGAAGTGCCTACAAGGAAGAGGAAGACAGAAATTTGAGTAGTCACGCATCCCAAAAGCTGTTCAGAAATTCATCAGCAAGTCTTTGATTGCCAACTGAAAGAGATGAACTCAGAAAAGAAGGTTTCTGACAGATACAAGTAACATATTGCGAGTGTCATGGGGACTACAAACATGGATGAACTGCGTCAGGATCCTGAAACAGTGATTTAAAAGGCAGTGAATGTGAAGGAGAACAGCAAAAGTTGCTAGGACGATATCCTCATCCTGTTACGGGATTTCTGTTTGGGACATTTCCCAACACAAGTCAAGAAAAAACGTAAGCCAAAAGATTGCAAATTGAGTCATTTATCATTCCAGCCAGAGAAAGCTACACAGGGTGTTACTGCAAATGAAGCTTCCATGGTGAAATTCAGGAGATACTCTCAGAAAGAAGATGAAGTACCACTCCTTATGCTAAAAGAACAACTTGAGAACTTGGAGAGACTCATCTCAGGGGAAGAGATGAACACCACTCAGGACAGACCCAGGTTTAAACAAAATTGTGAAAAACTTAAGGATCTTACCCATGACCCAGCAAAGCACTGAGATGTCTCTAAACAACAATTATTAGTTGAGAGTTTTCCACATTATTCTGAAGTCAGGCAGAAGGCAGGGTAGATGCGCACCTTATAGACTAACTGAATCAGATACAAAAGCCTATGTAAGGAAGAGCTTACTTCATCAGATGCTAAGAACTATCAGTCTTGTTGGCCTCCCTCAAATTATACACATGCTTAACTGTTTTACTAGATTGCAACCATAGAGTGGAAAGGATTTCAAGGGACAGTTCACATACTATATTGGAAGATGCTTGATGGGAACACAGTTAACCTCACACCAGCCTTTTACACTGCTAGGATTCAACCTGAAGGTGATCTTTTCTACCATTATAACAGAACACATTTTATGCGTTTTTGAAAATATCGGGTATTTTCAAAATTTAAGCATATGAAATTAGTTTAAAAAAACAAAAACAAAACCAGATACTGATATTCCACTCAAGAATGTATAAACATTTGGGAAAATATATCACACATGACCCTGATGGAATAAATATGGTTTATATATTAAATTATCAAATACACGGTCTTTTTTTCAACACATCCCTGTATTTTAAATAGTATTTTAAAGGAAGGTAAGGTAATTGTAATATTTAAAATGCTATTTGGATATTGAAAAAGTAGTTTTTATAATTTTTTTTTTTTAACATTTCTTCCATACAAACCAGAGGTTAACATGAAAGGCAGCGCATCTCTATTCCCCTGCTTAATATGAGAAGGGGAGCCACACCTTTTCCTCATTTAGCAGAGTTACTTCTGCCCCTTGTCTCTTCTGTTATGTGGGTGAGGCAAAGACCCACCAGAAAAGAGAAAACGAGATGGAAGCAACTACTGTCATCCGACTGAATGTATCCCAGTGGCCCCAGCCTTTTCCACCAACAGATGAAGTAGCAACCATGTCCTAGTAGGCGGAAAAAGGAAAAAATTCCTTGTTGTGTCCTCTAAATGAATCAAGAGAGACAAACTCAGGCTGCCCCAGAACCCGCCTTGTTCCCTCAGGATGGTGGAAGGCAGATTGTTCAAAAAGAGTGAATAATGAAGCAAAGTCTTGCTGGAAAAAAAGAGATACTAAAATCTCCTAAAATGTAGGAAGTGGAATCAAGTGTTTGAAAACATTATGATATCTCCACTTTAATAGGTCCTATAGCCGTACTCCTTATGCAGTGGGGCCAACTCTGAACTGTGGAGTTGACAAAGGAAAAGAGAAAACATCCAGGAAGCACTCTCATTTCGCTCCACATACTGTACATGCACACACTTTTGCTTGGCTAGTAATGGGTCTGCTTGAGGGCATAATCTATTTCATATGATATTGTTCTTTTTTTCCTCTAAGCCTCCCTTTGCCATCACACCATCACCAAACACTGACACCTCTGAAAGGAGCACCAATTTTCATACGCTTAGCATTATGGTCTGGTGTTTTATCACCAACACAACAGACCCTAATAAAACTCTTCCCTAGCTGTTGTGTGGAGCATCACTGGGCATCTATTAGCTGCTAGCCTTCTGGAAGTCTTCAAACCCATTTGTACATCCAGCATGTTGCCTTATACGGAGAAGCACTGGTTCACTCTGTCATTCACAGCCATCTCTCAGAGAAGTTTATTTAGGCATTCCTCATCACAGTTGGAGGTATCATTCAGTACTATATGATGCATTTCCATTCTCAGGAAATTAAATATGATATGGAGGGGGCAGGGTGGGGGGAAAGAGTTGGTGAGCAAATTAAGTAACAATTTCATGAAGGAATTCATGATTCATTTCCCCTCCCCAAATGCCCCCCCAAATTAAAACGGTCATTTCAACTGAAAACCCAGGATGAGTATAATACTGGAAAATGTTTAGGTATCTAAAATTGGAGCCGGACTGTCATATATTAAAGTTTCCAAAAGTCTACTGAGATTCATCCTAAAAACAGGTCAATAAATTAACAAATAAAATACATTTATGGTCTAATAAATTATGCCAAAACACGTGTTCATTTTGACAATGTATCATGCATCTGGGTTTATTCTTTTTAAGAGATTAACCTCTATATATCAGTCCTTCCTTCAGCCATTTATTTCTAGGAAGAATTTACTTTCTTTTTATTCAGAACTGCAGCTTTGTTTTCCTTTGTGAATAGGCTCCCAAAACCCTATTAATACCAATAAAATTCTTATTGCTTTTGTGTGTCTCTCTGTGTGTGAAATAACACATTCTTGAATCAAAAACAGAGAAAGAAGACAACATTTAGATTTTCAGGAGGTCTGAGGAAAAGGAGTTGTGCATGGGGAGGACGAGGTGCTGTATTACATGGTGCCAAACATTCCTTCCCAAATTGAATATACAATCTATAATATATTAACCTCGTTTCTTTAAAAAAAAGAGAAAAGATCACTGCAACTCAACGCACTTCACTAACCATGGTTTCATTTCATTGTAATTAATTACTGCAAGAATCTTATAATCTTATTTTGCAAATGAGTACACAAATGCTTAGAGCTCAGTCCTGCATACAGAGCACCATGACCATGGACTTCCATGACACACTGCAAGTGAACAGGAAATCTGGGGACAGAGACCAGGAATCTCAACTACCAGCCACACAATCGTATTTTTAGAGACATGTACAATATTGCAGCATAAAATGTAAGTTCCCAAATACTATATTCTGCAAAGATGCTCCTATTTTTTTTTTTTTTTTTTATGTTCCCACTCTTTTCAATGGGACCAAATAAGGCTTTCCATTAAATAAAAATAACAATTTTGTGGAATAGCTCCCAGATAATATAATATGAGCAATACAATAATTGTACAAGTATAACTCTCTTTTCAATGCTTTTAAGTGTGATTTGTTAACAGTACATTTGCTGCAATGCTACCTCACCAAAACAAAACTATTCCTACCTAAGCTATTTACATAGGGTAGAAGTACATTCGCCTCTTTTACTAAACCAAGAAAGCTTTAGCCAAAAGTAGTACAGTGATTCTCCAATATGTTATCAGCCATATTATTAATCACCAGCCTCTTCAGGCCATGGCCTCAGCCCTTATGCCCAGGCACTGCCCTCACCTCGGCTCTTCTCCAATTTAGGCTCGTCTGTTTCTCCTCGACACAGCTTTCCCACCTGTACTCCCCACCAGGCACTTTGCCTATGCAAGCTGCTCCTGGACACTACATGCTGCCTAAGCAGGCTCCTGCCTCTGCCCCACTCTGGGCTTCAGGGCCTTGGCTGCCTCTCTGAGCTATGGGCCCCTGGCCCTGACATCTGGGCTGCTTTACTCTGGGCTACTGTGCCCTAACTCCGCCCCTCTCTAGGCTCACCTGCCTGTTTACAGGTCTATCACTTCCAATGCCCGTCTCCCCAGGCTATGGGCTCACCTTCCCCTGTTCCTAGGTTCTATGTTCCTTACCCCAGCCCAGTTGTTCTCAAGAGCCCTGCTACAGCCCTTCTGTAAGGAGCTCCTCTACTTGTGCCACTCTGGGCTAGACTGCCTGACCAGCTCAGGCTTTCGACCTATATAGCTCAAGTATCCTAGTTACTACCTGGGGCACTCTGATAAATAGAGCATCACCAATTCCCTGTTGTCTTCCCTTGATAAACTTATATGCAGCTACAACGTCACCCCTCAGCCTGATGAGAAAAAGTACCGGGGCAAGCAAAAATAAAGTTAAGCCATTATAAGGAGCGTAAGTAAAGGCCAAAAAACAAAGGGGCCTTGAGATAAACTTCTCGGGAGACAGCTGGAGAAAACACGTTTAGTCTAGCAGGACTCCAGGGTAATTTATTGTCAGACTGCCAAGAATGTATTCAGGGGAAGGCTTCTGTGCGCCTTTTTCTCACAAGTCTGTAACAGAGTCTGTGTCCTGCAGCTGCAGAGAATTAGCCGCCCTTGCTTCTTCTCCCGTGGCCATGAAAAAATAAAGCACTCCGTTAGCTGAGCAGTGATCCTGTCGTGATTTCCACATCAAGCCGTCTCTCGTAAAGGCTGAAGAGATCCAGATCTCTCCACCTTGCCTCGTAGGGCCTTTCATGGAGGCCACCACTAATCATGCAAGTGGCCCTCCTCCGAGTCCTCTCCAGATCCTCCATGTGCCTCTTGAAGTGTGGCACCCAAAACTGGACACAGTACTCCAACCGCAGCCTGACGAATGCCACATAGAGGGGGAGCATCACCTCCCTTGATCTATTGGTCATGCATCTGCTAATACACTACAAGGTGCAGTTGGCTTTCTTGAAGGCCTCGTTACACTGGTGGCTCATGTTCATCTTGGAGTCAACTATGACTCTAAGCTCGCTCTCAGTCTCTGAGCTTCTGAGGAGGTCATCCCTCAACCTGTAGGTGTGCTGGGGATTCCTCCTTCCTAGGTGGTGTACCTTACATTTATCTTTGTTGAACTGCATCCTTACCAGCACCGAGTAGAGTGAAGGAATCATTTCCCTTAATCATAGGAAATCCTTTAGCACATTTGTGTTAATACAACACTTTTCACAAAAAAAAGCTTCACTTCAACTTTAAAAAAAATAATTTTCTCCTTTGATATCAGTTTCATAGTCTTTTGACACAAAAAGCTTTTCCAATTCTATTTTTAGAAAGAACACAAAACAGAAGCCAAGCAAAAGTACATCCTAGATCTTGGGTTCACTTAAACAGACACAGTGCCGCAGAAAGAAAAACATTGGAACAGTGATCTTTAACACAGTGCCAACACAAGTTGTTGCCAAAGGATGTACACTGGTGTGGTTCTGGTCTAAGGAGGTTTTCCCCTTAAAAGCACTACATCCCTTATACCTTGAAACAAATTATACACATACACACTGTGGCCAGAGTGGGTATTGATACTAAAAGTGCCAAAAAACAAAACCTAGGATGAAGAAAGTGCAGAAATTTTTTATAGTAAAAATGTAAATATAGCAGCTAAATAAAAAGAAAGCATTCCTGTGTGAAACTTATGAGATGACAGCTTCAAAATATCTTAATCCTCATTAACTCTATCTTTTACATTTGTGCATATTTCATGCCAGCACACTAAAAACTAAAAGGCACACACTTCCTCCTCAATTTATAAAATGGGAATACATAGCACTTTATTATCTCACGGACATAAGCTAAATCAGAGGTTCCCAACCACTGGGCCGCAGCCCAGGACTGGGCTGCAAAGGGTTGGCTGCCGAGTCGTGGCACAAGCCCCCTGCTTGGACCCCCCCATCTGTCCACCCAGGAGAGTGGCTTCCACTGCCGGCAGTCACATATAGGGTTAAAGCTGGGCAGCGGGGCAGCCCTGGGATGGAGGCAGCCAGCTCCATGCACCCCGCCCCACTCCCATACCAGTCCACTATATATTAGTGATTGTGAGGTTCTGTGATCCTATGATAATGGGAGATGTTTGTGATCCCAAGACAAAAATGTACCTTCCAGAACCTAAGGGCTAAGAACAGACAGTCAAAAAGCCTGAGGCTGAATCGATTTGATCTTCACAGGTTAGTCTAAGCTGCATAGACTGAACCGAGAAGCAAGTGAACAGACTTTCACTTTGGATTCCAGAAACACAGCCACATGCCTGCAGTGGCTCAAGCCAAATGCCAGTGGATGCTAGAGCACACCTTCCTGCTCAGATGGAGAAGACAGCTTGGGCCAAAGCTAGCCTGCCTACCCTGTGAAGAAGGGGAGAGGGGGTTGTAGAGGAGATGCAAAGCATCCAGGGATGCTGGAGGACTGCGAGTTAACTTCTATCTGGAGAGGATCTGAGACAGAAGTTCAAGAAACTGATTTAACCTCAATCAGTGAAGTCTGATACTACTTCCATCCAGGTCTATCTTAAGCTGGTTTCAGCCATTTTGGAAGTGGTTTATGTGCACTGAACTTGTGCTGTGTTACAGATTTGAACTGGTTTCCAACAACTTATACCAATTTACATGTAATTTCTTTCCCTAGTGGTGCAAGTACTTTTATTTTGGCTGAAACTCTGAATGTTTCCTTTGTATACCAATACATGCCTCTTGGGACACCTACTTAAGGAAATGTTAAGAGACCACACAAGGAGACAATTAAAAGGTTTGTAAGTGTAATGCTGCCTGAAATGCAAAGAGCATCTCAGGAAAACACTGAATCCTGGAGAGTGAAAAGTACTTTCCCTCAGAATAAACAATGCCTTCAATTAATCATTGTAGTCTGAAGTAGAAATGCCTTAGATAATTTACTTAACTCCAAGTGGATTTCAAGAGTTTACCTCTTGACAGCAGTCTGCCGCTAAACAGAAACTGTAAATCCACCGTACAGATCACAAGTGAAATACTGTCCTTACAATTATAAGCCTTATAATAAGCCCTTCCAGGCAATATCTGGTACCATTATCAAGGAGTTAAAGGTTGTAAGTAAAAGGGAATTAGAGCGAGCATACCAAATATGGGGCTCTTCTGCAGTTTTTGAAAGCTGTATAAACTCAAGTCTCTAGCCCTCGTGACAGGGGTCCATCCCCACACCCATCTAATGGAGGCCTGACCCTGTCTCCAGACTACCCGCCCACCTATCTCTCCTGCCATGCCTTGATGGAACAATAATTATGATGTTATTCAAGTGCGAGGCTGCCCATTTAATACCCACTGCTCCAAACCTCCCCTACATGGTGGCCCACTCCAAGGCCACCATGCTTAGGTCAGCTCACTCTGTTGCTGTGCCCCTTGGCACTGGGGTCTTCCTCCTGTCGCTGCGCCACCTGGTGCTGCACCCCCTGGTGCTGGGGTCCGATCACCCCCTGTTGCTGTGCCCCCCCCCCCCCGGCACTGGGTCTTTGTACAGTAGTAAACCCCCCTGAGGCCTCCTCCTCCCCAAATAGCCTCAGCTGAAAATCTGTCAGTTCATGAAATCTTTGTAGCTGAATATAAAAACTTGGCCCATTTTACCAAAAGGTCATTGTATGCACAATCTATATTCTGTTTTGTTGAGAAGCTATAAAGTTTGAGGCAGCTTATTCAAATGGACTGATCTCATGAAACTGAAAAGCAACATGAAAAAAAACCACGCAAACAAAAAATCAGAAAGATAGTCATTTTGAAAAATCTGGTAATTTTCACCATAGATAATTTTTAATATTCATTTTTCCATGCATGTCAGTCCTTTGCTTATTGTGGTTTCCAACCAACCACAATGTCAATGCTATAAACAGGTTTTTTTTAAACAAATGCAGAAAAAATTGCATCATTCAGCCATCTAAAAATTATTTTTCTTCTTTGTTCTGCTTCCCTTCTCCCTAGGAGAAAAAGCTAAATATTTTGAGAGAGAAATAGGAAGCATAATTTTTATGGTGATATAGCATGACCTCACTGTTGGCAGGCCACTTCCTTGGGAGTCAATACATCCTAGAACCAGAGAGACTGATTTCCCCCACATCTTCCTCTAAAAAAGGGATGGCTGAAACAGGACAAAACAAAAAAGTGCAGTTGCAAGACTAAATTTAAATTAATCTCACTATCTCAAATAAGTCTCCTGCACAGAAAGTAAACACTTATGCAACTTAAACAGACTCTGCAGTCCACCCAAGCGGGATACAATGGAAACATTATTATAAACACATCAAAATACACAAACAGGAAATCCAATACAATGCAGCATACATACATAATAGTATAAATCACCACAAAACTAAGTGAAATAATTTTTGGCAATTTTGCATAAAACCATTCTCCCATTATTAAAGGCCTCATTAAAAGATTTTGAATTTATGTCGTCAGCTTTAAAAAAAATATTTGCACTGATGAAAATTCTGGAAACATTTTGTCAAATCAAAAGCAATGGCAAAAAACCAGACTCCATGACCCATATCTAAGATTGATGTAATGCAATCATTATTTATGGCACTTAGCCACATAGAACCAGGAAAAACTGAAGCTTGGATGCAAGAATAGGATCCATTTCCCAGTATTATCCATCAGAGAAATTAGAGATGGGAAAAGGCGTTTTAGGTCATCCAGCCCAATCCCCTGCCGGTCCAGAGTTGTTTCATGTAGTTCGTATGTCATTGCCTTGTCCATTCTACACAAACCGAAAACAATGGGCTTTTCACTCCTTCCCATAGAAAGGCTATTCCTAAATCTAATGAAGCTCTCCATTACCATCAAACCTTATTACTTAGATTCTGAAAGACAAAAACTTCTCCCTTTCCTAGTTTTGGGAAGCTTGCTTTACATTTCAATATCAAGGAATTTTTCTAATTATTTCAAAACCCCAAAGCAGACTCTTGCAGCAGTTCTCAGAGAACCTAGTCTGCCTTTCCTCTCCTTCCCTCTGTTTTTAGTACACCTCCTTGCTTATGCATGTAAGACAATTACACTGACTCAGTGGTGCACCTCATCAGGCCGCACTCCCCGCTTAGGTGATGGGTGGGGCAGGCAGGAGCACCCTTGGTTGGCAAGATTAACCGGTAGCTGACTGGTCACTAAGGGAATATATTTGCCTCCCTGACTCAGATGGCACCACTTGCCTATGCATTGACTGCACAACATCCCTCTCAAAGGACATACAAAATGCACACACTTGAGTCTGGGCAGGGTTTAAAAATGATTTATTTAGCAAGGTCATGTTTCAGTTGGCTAAGGTATTATTTACCAGCTGTTGTAAGCCAAGGTGTAGCATTGCTGCATGCTAATAAAGATAAAGTCATGTTTCACCCGAGAGGTGGCTGTATATCAAGTGTGGAAAATGCTTCAAGAAATACATTGAAGAGAGATTTCTATAAACTGGCACAATTAAGTGAAGATTTAAAAGAAAGGAAATAAAGGCTTGGAATGAACCTTCATAGGTCATCAGGTCCAGTTTCCTGCCAGTACAGATACCAAAGTGTAACATCCATTTCATAAAGCCTATTTGCAAGTTCGTTTTCCCTTTTTTTATTATAAAGAAAATTCATGATTTACATTATTCTGCTTTAAAAAAAAAATAAAGCGTCTATCAAGCATGGATCGTCTATGGAAAATAGCTTTAAAAAAGCATTTAATCATGTATTTTGTTCCCATATCAAGAATACTCAGGTTATAAGAAGGTAAGTTTTCTAACTTACCAGAAACAAAGCCACTAACAAGGCCCAATCCAACAGCTACACTGGATTCTTTCTTCCATAAGCATAACCAACAATAATAAATACCCCACAAAACAAATTCTGTCCTCAGTTATAGCTGTGTAGCCCCATTAGCATTCACTTGGCACAAAGAGCTTGGACTCAAAATATTTTTCCGAAGTAGAAATGTACGTTACTATTCAGGATCCATTTATATTCACGGAAGGGGGTCTGACTAGAGACTGGGCAACAAAACTAACCCAATCTAAGTTACCAAAATGAATCTTGACACTTGACTTCTGAAGGGTGTAATCTTCCGTCTGTGTGGCCGTTATTCTTTAGATCTGAAGCAGCTCTGCACAGACATGGAGTGCTCTACCAGCAAATACTATTTTTAGCTGATGTCCTGACAGAAATGATCAGTAATAGCACATGCTATAGAAATTGCTCCAGGGCACAGAAAAAGGAATTCTGAAGATGTTAGTGCAAAACATCTTAGTGTTGCCACAGGTGGTCCACAAGGATGTGCTCCCCTCCCCCTTTGATTCCTGCCCTACCCAAAGTTTAAAACCAGCTACCTGGCAGTGGCAGCAGCATTTCTAGCCAACAATGCTGAAGGAGGCGACTGAATTTGTGGCTCATCTACCTGACCCCTTCTAAACTCTTCATTCTGAAGGTGCTAATAATGCTTTCTTCTGATGAATAGTCTTGGTGTTCCACCAATCAAACTAGCCTTTGTTCTGCAATTCTGCTGTGTGTTGGCTGCTCCTGAAACACCTATATTACAGCCCTGCAGATTATTTTTAAATCATTCCAATTAAGTTATATTTGTTTTTGCTTCACTCTTAAATGGAATTATATATCCCTAGGCCCTTAGCATATTAGTAAAGCTTCTAGTGTATTTTCAAATGGAGAAAAATATGTTGTTTCATATGTGATGATGCACCTTACCATCTGCACCCTCCTTTTCAAAATTCTAGATTCACCCACAAGTGTTCCTGGCATGATCTGTTCCTTTAAGGACTGAAGAGGAGTACTAAAATTAGTGAAATATGACAACATCCTTCAAGCAGCTACAATCCACCTGTTTTCAGAAATGTATGGTGTATAGAAAGTATACTTGTGTTTAACTCTTGCACAATTTCTCCGCTGTGCAAAACTGCATGCCCCGCAATTCTACATAAAGTATGAGAAGTTTATAGCTCAGATGTGCATGTTGAGAATAAAGGTTCAGTTTTTAATTTGCACACCTACTTTTCTCTTTCTCTTGTAGACTAAGGTCTGTGTTACTGTAGTGTTCTGCTCTGGCCAATTTCTCTCCTCCCTCTCTTCCCTCACTGGGTATTGTCTATCTGACCAATTTCCTCAATGTGTGCAGCAATAGAGGTCTAATGCCAGTGTAATTTGAGAATGTAATTCATTTAAAAGCCACATAACGTCAGGGTTTATTGTTATTATTATTCAAATGACAGAAGTCTATAATGTGCAGAATTCAGTTTTCAATTGTGGGCACCCAGTTTACACTCGCCAAATGCCTAAGCCTTCCTTTCAATTTTGAATAGGTTTGAAGATATTTATTCTGTAGTTCAAGGAAGTACAGTTTGTTCCTCTAAAGAGTAATTGTGTTCTTAATATGTGCAAAATATTTCCTTTCAATAACATCTTCCACCACACCAGGAGTGCTAGAAACATAGTCAGATAGAGACTGATTAGGAGCTACCATAAAATTTAAAAGATAACGATTTCCTCCCTACATATACATCCTGCTAATCTGATCTGAGTTATCTGGGGGTTAGAATAAGATTAGAATTTCGACATCCCCATACTAAAAGATTTTTAAAAGCTTGCCCACATTCAATGATCCCCATCCCTAAATGAGAGGGCAAGCTGAAATATATTTTCTTACAATGCACAAGCAAAGAGAATTAGAGGCTCATCTAGTTCATACAAGAAAGCTAAAAGGTAGAATTTTCACAGCACTCATTTCTAGAATTCTTTTGTACTAAGGAACATGGCAGAAATGAGAAAATTTGGCATAATACAGACTACTATTTGTAAAAGTGGTATTTAGCTGATACTTCCATAGGAAGAGCAACTAGTCTCTCTTTAACAGTTACCTTTCCTAAAGAGTGGAGCTTATAAAATGCTATTGGATCTGCAAAGATTTACCCAATGAAAAGACTATGTTAGAAGACTAGGAATAATGCCACAGGTAGTCTGGCTAAGGATGGCTTATTTCAAAATGCTTACCAAAACATAACGACGTCATCTAAACAGCATCATTTATATTGCTGTAGAGTTTATAAAACTCACTGGGATAGTTGCCCCACAAACTTAAACAATATGGTTCATAACATAACCAAAGCAGAAGTTTACTTTGCATTAACATGTGCAAAACCAGAGCATAGCATCATCACTCAAGAGTTATTTAAATGAACTGAAAAAGGTAATTGAAAGATTGCTATGTAGAAATAGCTGCTGATATTCAGAACCAAGTTGGCACCATGTGTTAATAAATGGTTTAGAAAACACTTAGATCCTCCTAAATATAGGCTTGTTTAACATGACTAAAGACTGAAATGACTAAACAGATGAGCTGACAGTAAACTAGACACCAAAGCTGACTAGCTAAGTTGAGGCAGACTGACGCACTGAAAGACAGAAGCACGAGGCAAAGTATTTGTTTCCTCTCTCAGAAAAATTGGTACTTGTCATTCTCACAAGAGCATAAGGTAAAACATTTTCATCATCTACAGAAAGCTTGAATATTTGGAACAGATGCATGGAGGAGATCATCAGAAGCTAGAGCGAGCCTCAGGAGAACAGACACTGCCACATCAAGAGCCTGTGTTACCTCACAACCCAGAACTATTGTTTTTCTAGTATCTATTGAAATGGACCAGCTGGTAGAGCTGTGCAAAGCTTTGGTACCCGATTCGATTTGGAGGAGATTCAGCCCAAATAGGGGGCCGAATCTCCGAATCTGAATCAAATCAGGAAACCAAGTAAAAGATCTGAATCAATTTGAAGCATCTGAATTGATTTGGAAAAGCTGCAGAAAAGATTCAGCTGATTCAGAAATCCGACCATAGACTAAACAGGCAGCCCACAGCTGCCACCAGCTGCTAAGTCTGTTGGGGTTGGGGGAGGAGGGACTGGGGCTGGGATAAGCTGCCCAGCTGGGGCAAGGGGCCCACTATTTGGGGAGGGGGGCAGCGGGGCATGGGATGTGGGCACATGCCTGCATCACACACACCCCCTCCCCCCCCATTCTGGCTGGGCAGGCAACAGCAGGAGGGCATAGCTGCCACCACTCCCACCGCTGAGGCAGAGGCAGGTACAGCCAGATGAGCCATGGGAGAAGCTCCTATGCCTGCCCTGCCTGGCCCCATCCCCCACCCGGCCCCACCCTCCCGGCACTTTAAATAAAATAAATAAATAAATGAATGAATGAATAGGAACCCCGCACTCACTGGCTCCAGCAGCAGTGACTGGGACCTCTGAGAGCTTGTGGCAGAGTGCCCCCATGCACCACTGGGCAATGGGGGGCAGTGGGGATCACCCCCCTCGCCTAGCACCCACACGGCAGCTGCGCCATGGTGCGGGTGCAGTGCAGCTCAGCAGGGTGCCACATGCTGCTTGTGAGCTGGGTGAGCTCCATGTGTCAGCCAGAGCCCGACACCACTCAGCCCCAGTGGCCCCAGCTCCTGGACAACACATAGTGCCCTGCTAAGCCACACTACACCCACGTGATGCAATAGCTGCCGCACAAGTCCAAGCAAGGGGGGGGGCAATCCGCACTACCCCCACTAGCTCTGCCATGAGCCCCCAGAGGCCCCGATTCCCACTGCTGGAGCCAGCAAGTGCAGGGGGGGGTTTTGTTTGTTCATTTTTTATAATTGCTGGGATGCTGGGGCCAGGCATGGCATCCATTGAAGGCAGGGCAGTCCAAATGCATGCAGGCTTTCACTAGACTGGGCTAACCCATTCCCCATCAAAGTTAGTTCACCTCGCCAGGTGAAATAATTTGGATTGGGCCCACCATTTCTGTTTGATTTAACCTCCTCAAATTTCTGTATACTTCAGCATTTAGACTGACCTACCCCTAGTTAGGACAGAGGAAAAAGAGCTTCTCCAAAAAAGACTTACCACCCTGGCTTTAATTAGCAAACAATTTTTTTTTCTCACAATTTCATTCTCAGAAATGGCTAAACTGTTTTGGCTGAAACTTTCCAGAAATTGTCCAGAGTCTTATAACTTGAAGTGTCAGGCAACTTTAATAGTAGACAGGGCTACAAGCAATAATAGTAGTTACTGCTGAGACTATTCTCCTCACATGGCTCATGTCATCAAATCAGAGATTCAAAGCTCCTAGAACTCAGAAGGTGAGGCCATCTCTCAAAGGAGACAGATATCTAATTAGTTTGTGAGCTTTCTTTGCTTTTTTTGGCATTAGCACAAAGGAGCTTCAATCCAGGATTGGTAGCCCCCCGTGCTATCAGAATAAAAAAACAAACAAAAAAACAACACATTAAAAGCAAACAAAAAATATAATCAGATCTTCCTAACAGACACCAATGATTTCTGACACTGTTACTTTCAGTGAAAGTTAAAAAAAGACCTCAAATAGGGAAGTTCTGATACAAGATGGTGGCTAAGTAAATAATCAATTTAAGTTCCCTTTAAGTTGCATTCTAATATTCTATTTTTATGTAATTTTTGTTCACAAACAACATATATGATGTTGTAAACACTAAAGACAGAAGTAGTTTGATCAGTTCGCCAACCAGAAACATGAGTGCCAGAAGTAGAACAGGCAGCCTGTGTGTGTGGCAGATGACAGATTGGGAAAGGGAAAGGCAACACATGGGCAAATACAGCAGACAGCACAGGGCATGAAGCAGAAAGCAGAGCAGCAAATCAGACAGATGATGGGGCTGGAACAGCATTTCGAGAAGGTGCAGATCTAATTTGTGGTAGGCCTGTGCAAGTAGGCAGCTATTCGATCCAGCTTTGGATCCAGCCGCTTCAGATGCCAGCGATCCGATCCAGAGCTCCGGATCAGTTTCCTGCTTCGATCCGGGTGAAGCGGCTCCAAAGCTTCAGAGCCGCCTCAGAGATCCAACCATAGGGTATAATGGGGAATGAATGAAATATCTACAACTTTGTTTTTTGTCTGATTTGGATTAAACTTGCAGGGGCAGTAGCTTCTGCTGAGAGCACAAAGCCTGCCATGTTTCAAGAAGATAGGTGCAGGTTTTGGGGGGAACTGCACCTCAAGCTGCTGACAGGCAAAACTCGTGACATGGGTGATATAGTGTACGTTAAGGCGCAGGCCTGCTAGCCCCTGCTGTGGCCATGAAGCCTGCCAGCTGTCGAGGAGATAGGTTGGAATGCTCTCAGCAGAGGCTACCACCCTGGCAAGTTTCATCCAAATCAGACAAAACCCAACAAAGTTATAGATATTTCACTGATTCCCCATTATTCCCTACGCCAGAGCTCTGAAGCAGCTCTGAAGCTTTTCTGAACCGCTTTGGAAAGCCTAAAGAAGCCAGCGCTTTGATCCAGATATGCTGCTTTGGATGACGAAGCATACGAAGATTCTCCGAATCTGAAGCACAGTCCAAAGCCTCGCACAGCCCTAATTTATGGCATGCCTGATAAAAAGGTTGATCCCACTGATTTAATCCACTTAGTTCCATAAGTTTAACACAAATTAGTCTTCAGAATTCATGGCTTGAGGAAGCATCTCTACTGACCTTGGATTGTTTTTTGGGTTTTGTTTGTTGTTTTTTTAATTAGACCTGGTTTTCATTTATTGATGGTTTTTTGGGTTGGTTTGGGGGGTTGTCTGTTTTGTTTTTAATTTTCCTGTGTGTTGGAATACAAATCAACATGCTCTTCTGTTGCGAAAATCTTGGAAGAGAAAGTATAGCTAGCCCTAATATATTTATTGTCACTCACTTGCTTACAAGTAGAGTTCAGGCTAAGTGTTCCCTTAACAACCTCTTATAACACTTTTGTTGTTTGCCTTACAACAGTGGGGAAAGGTTCCAGTGAAGATCATCCCCTTTGTGACAGGTGCCATATACATAAAAAGTGAGACAAAGTCCCTGACACAAAGAGATGAAAGTTTACATACAAGATACATGAAAAGGCAATGTTAGAAAGCTCACAGAAAGCAAGCGACTTTCCCCATGTCACACAGAATCTCTGACAGCCAGGACTTGAACTTAGTTCTGCCAAAGCTGGTCCCAAAGCCCCAATCCTTTGAGAAAACTACAATCAGTTTATCCGCTTGATCCCAAGCCTAGGAGTCAGACATCTGCTTTATTTTCTAATGCTTTACCTGGTAACACATCACAAAATTATTAACAAATATGGAGGGCTAAACATGAACCATACATGGCAGCCCCTTTCTAGCATAACAAGCCATAAAAATCACTATTTGTGTTATAATTTAAATATCCCTGGCCATGTTTCTTTCTATTATATAGAAACATGTGCACGCACAACACTAATATTCATGGAGACTCTAAGGGATAATCATAAAATGACACCAAGTTATGAAATACTAAAGCAAACATTTTTACTCATTATCATCCTACTTTTAACACCCAACGCTCCTAATTTAAGACATTGCTGGAATAGCGATTATTCTGAATAAGCCCGCTACCTTATTTTTAGGTGGAGCTCATTGTCACCAAGAAATTCTGTACTTTTCTCAATACAGTTGTGGCCTTCCTAATGCCCAACCTATTTAAAATGCCTCTCTTATGTATTAAAAAGAAGTAGGGAGACTTAGGACTTTGCCTGCTACCATTCTAGCCTCAGTTTCATGGTCAGAAAAGTAATGCAGAAAAATTCAAACAATAAATATTAGTATTTATAGAGCATTAAGTGTTTGATAATTCACTGAGGGAGGAACCATCTTTTTAGAGAGATCATGTGCATACAACTGGGGCCTCCTGCTACTATCACATTACTGATATTAAGACAAAATCAGCAGCATTTTCAGTCAAATAGTCCCTAACCCTTGGAAATGTTGTCTGAGTGTATTCACACTGTCACCATGTAAACGTAAAATTCAAGGCAGGAATATGGTGAAAACAGTGCCAAATGCCACTGTTTTGATAGTTACATTGAGTACCCAAATGAATTTCAATATAGAGTTAAGTATCCAACATAAAAGCCAAGGAAAACTTTAGTGCATTTCTGTTTCAGCTCTCAACTAGCCTCTCTGTAATGGCTCACACTCCTTCAAAGATCTGATGGAATATATTTAAAATGCTTATACCAGAAGCAAGGAACTACTTTAACCCTCAGAGAAGATGATTTGGAAACAGAACAAGAGCAGGTATTCAGAGCCAGGAAAAGCAAGGATGGAGCCCAGTGTAGAAAGACTGACCAGTCTGGGCCTGGCAGAAAAGACGGAGGATCAGGACAAAGGAGGGTCAGGCAAGAGATGCACAGAAGAACCCAAGCTAATATGGCTTTAATAACCCATGTGATAAAGTGTGAGGTTCAGTCAGTGCATCATAATAAATCTCTTCTAATACCAGCTTCTGTATCATACAAGAGTGTAAAGATACTTAATGTATGAGCCCAATATGCAAATTCTTCAAGGTGCACCAATATTATAACGGTATTCTTTTTGCTTAAATGCATTTTGCTGATATATTCTGAGCAAATCCAGATTAAGCATTCTATGTTTTCAATTTCCTTATTTAAGCAGGGGCACTGTACCTTCTTCACAACCCTTCCCCCACTCAGAAGTGGTCCCTCCTCCCAACCCTCCTCCATGCCTCAAAAAGGTTACACTAATTTTTTCCTAAAAAAAAAAACAACACGGATTGGAGATGCTTCTGTAACATTTTAAAAAAATTAACCTACTTAAAATCTAAAGGATGTGACTGAAGGAAGCAGAGTTCTGACAGGCTTCTTTTTTTTTTGTTCTCCTTTACCTGATGCAGATACAAGAAGGTGAAGATAGATTAATTTACTGCTTGTGCAAAGAGACACAAATGAGGCATCCTCGGTCATCTTGTTTCTTCCCCCCTCCCCGCCACACTACACTCCTTGAAGTGAAGGCTGGGCAGGAACAAATCCACAACTAAGTAAAGCAAGCTACTTTGTAAAGGATGTCAATTATACTCATGGGAAATGCACTGACACAACCGAGTTCAACTTGTTGCTTTCAGGGAATGAAACATTCACTTGAGAACACAGATAGGATACTACCAAACTGATTCTATATCTTGGGAAACATTTCCTCCCCACAAGAGGATAAGAACCTCAACTTCTAACACTCAGCAAACTTCATAGTGCTGTAAGTGTTATTATAAAGACCCTCCTATCCTCCTTTCCTGAGGTTTATAAAACTAACCTCTGATTTCCAGAGACTTTTGCTGGGGAAATACGGTTGTAATACAGGACCATCTATGAAAAGATGAAATTGTTAATGCATCCAGCAAGGTAAAACCAGGATCAGGTAAGCCTAAGTGATCAGTTTAGGACACAGTGGTTTGTAAGAACTGATGTTTTTTTCTTATTTTTATGCAGGTCCCAGAAGAAGCAAGGACCTGCTGTGTTCAGTATCATGCAGACAGATATAGCTGTAGATATCCCTATAAATATCCCTGTCCCAAAGACCTTATAACGTAAACAGCATAGCTGTTTGTCTCATAGATTCTACTCCCTTGTGGCATTTGTGCACTTCCTAGTAGTACATTAAGTGTAACCAATAGTTGTCACAGGTGCTTCCTTCTTTTGCATCCTTTCTTCACAGGGGCTACTGGGTGCACAATCTAAGTTAATTCTTCTTCCTGGCTTTCATAAGCAAGATGCACAACACACCAGCAAAACACTTCAGATAGAAAAGTAGTTGCCCATATTCCTAATTAGATTTCCAGAATGCCTCACTACCACCTTTACCCAACCAGAGCAACCTGCTCTGCTCCTGTTAAGTCGAAGTCTTCTCTGCCCACCCCCGTGCATGCCAACTTATCACTGCTTAGAGGGTGCCATCACAAGATGTTCCACCAGCAACAAGAAAAGGTCTCTAGCCTCCAGGGAGTCCTGAAACATGGGGTGGGACCTCCTGCCCTTTGTCCACACTCCAGAAGAGGGGTGAACAGCAGAGGCCAAGTGCTGAGTACAGGCTTGCAAAGAGGGTTGGGAAGCTGCTCCAACATTCTCCTTTCTCAAATCAACCTGATGAGAAGGGGACCAGGTCCTCTGAGCCAAGGAGAAGGGAGACTGGCTTTCCCAAGTATGGGCAAAAGAGACTTTTCTCTGGGCTTGTAGAAGAGCTGGGCCCACAAGCACAGCATTTCATAGAATCATAAAAAACTAGGGTTAGAAAGGACTTCAGGAGGTCCTCTAGTCCAACCCCTGCTCAACACAGAACCAGCCCCAACTAGCTCATCCCAGCCCAGGCTTTGTCTAGCCAGGTCTTAACACCCCAAAGGATGGAGAGTCCACGGCCCCTCTGCCTAACCTGCCCCAGCGCTTCACTGCCCTCCTCATGAGAAAGCTTTTCCTAACAACTAAGTCTAAGTCCCCTTGCTGCAACTCGACCCCAGGGCTCCTTGCTCTACCGCTTGCCCCGGGGGGGGGGAGGGCCCACTTGTGCCCCTGAGCGGTGGCGCCAACCCGAGCATCTCCCGAGGGCCAGCTGCCAGGGGTGCTCGCGGGCAGCTCCCGAGGGCGGCGGCAGGAGCACGCAGCGCGGTGGGCGCCCCTTACCTGCGCGGCCGAGGCGAGGAGCCAGGCGGCGAGCGCCAGGAGCTGCCACGGCACTGCCATGGGCGGGCGGCTCAGGCGACGAGTCCCTGAGGGCTGACTCTGCCGGGCTGGGGGCCCGGGCACGAGCATGGGCAGGCTGCTCCTTTCCCGTGCCCGTGCCCGTGCCCCTGCTCCTGCTCCAGCTAACGTGGAGCTGGCCGCGATCGCGGCGCTTTGCTACTATATTTACGAGCGTGCAGCGCGGGCGCCCGGGGCTCGCCCCACCTTTACACGCCTTAAAGAGACACTGCGACTACCCGCGCACCGCCTCAGCTCGCAGCGATGGCGAGGGGCGCTTAAAAGCTGACAGTGAGGATGGCAGGGAGCTCAGGAAATCACCGTTAGTCCAGCCTCCTGATTAAAGCAGGACCAACCCCAGCTACATCATCCCACCCAGTGACTTGTCCGGCCGGATCTTAAACCTCCAAGGATGGAGTGCACAGCCTGGGTCAGTGTGTTACAGTGAGAGAGGCTTTCCTAATATCTTCCCCTGCTGCAACTTGAGAACATTGCTTCTTGCTCTGTCATCACTGAGAGCAGTCCAGCTCCATCCTCTTTGAAACCACCCTGCAGGGAGCTGAAGGCTGCTATCAAATCCTCTCTGTCTTCTCTTTGGCAGACTTTACTTTGGTCTTTGCTTCCCCTGGCCTCTACACTTATTCTCCTCTTCTTCCCCCGCAGCAGCTGCGGCTGGCTGCCTTGCCAAGCCCAGGCCAGCTGCTCCACTCCCTCTTGGCAAAGGCACCCAAAGAAAGGCATCACCTGGAGCAGCAGCCTGAGAGAGGTGCTGAGAGACCTCCCACTCACCCTGAGAAAAGGGGAACACCCTGCCTTCAGTGGGCTAGTGGCCTAGGAGTCTCTGAGCACCGGGCTGTGGAGCAGTGGAGAGGCTGCCCTGGAAGAGAGTATCTTCCCCAGCCAGCCTAACAGGAAGGAGAACAGGCTGAAAGCCACCGAAGCAAGTATCCATTAAGTGCTACCTGCCACTTGACCCACTTCAAGGAAGAACACGTGTGTGTGCATGCGTGTATGTCAGAGAGAGGTGGGGTGTCTGATTATCTGTTCTGATGCCCAGCCCTCTGGCAACAGCACCCCTATCTAGCCCTTGCCACTTACCATTAGACTCCAACCCTGCTGAGGCCCAGGGCATGGAGCACACAGTTTCTCTGGCTCCAGCTAGGCCACACAGCAGCTGTTGTGGAGATGCAACACCAACTGGGCCCTGAAGCCAGAGCCAAGGCTGCAGCTACTGCTTCCACCATTCCTTGCTGCATGGCTGGAGCAGGGCTAGAGTCAAAATGGAGGGGAGGGCAGGAGGTGGGTGGCAGATGCAGGGGTGACAGGATGCAGCTCTCACCCTGACCCCAACCCTGGGCCAGAGTTGGAGCTGCAGCAGCTGCCTATCCCCACACCTCCTTATACCTGAATCTAAGATGAGAGGCTTCCCCACCACCACCATGTTAAATGGGGGTGGGGGAATGAAAACCATCCTGGAGTCAAGTAAATATGGTATGATTCTTTATTTGCACGGTAAAAGATGCTCTCCCTGTTCAATGCTTTTTCTTTAATATCTGATCCAGCCAGACACTAACTACAAGAAAATGCCTTCTTCCCTAGTCATTACTGACATATCATTTTGTTTAATGAAGTGAGATTAATAAATACACAAAAATAGAACACTTATTATCATCATGTTTGTATTTGATAATACATAGATGCCTCACCTGTCAATTTTATAATAATACTATTCACAGAAAACAATTTTATTATAATACTATTGACACAAGCTGGCTGCATGGCTTAGGGGGGAAGCTCTGTCCACCTTGGCTGGTGAAGGATGAGACATGGTAGGCTCACAGCTCAACCCCAAAGCACTTTATTCTATTTATTTATTTATGTTTGCCCAGAAGGTTCTCTCAAGGTTAGCAACATTCCCCAATCTTTGGCAGGGCAGTTAGACTAGGAACATCTCATTCAACAAGCTCTCTCCACTCCCAATCAGGACAGGAGTTGATTAACTGCAAACAGTGTCTGAGCTCATTTAGTGCCAGCCAAATTATTAAAAAAAGAAAAACATCATAAGGTGGCTGGAGCAGGATCCTGCAAACTCTTACGTGTGTGCTCTTAATCTTTGTGAGCAGAGCAATTGAATTCAGATGAGCTAGAGCATAAGCACCAAGGTGAGATGTGGTGCTAGAATCAAGCTCTCAGATCTTGATTTCTTGCTCTCTGCTTAGTAATTGGTGAAGGGTAGCTTTAAAATGCTACCAAGATTGGCATGGTAGTTCTGTATTGCAAATACCTGTGCACCATATAAGAACATGGAGAACTGGCTTCCTAGATGCCAAAACAATGTTCCAGATTCCAATACTGCACCAAGGCAGACTCGCATTTAACTTTTTGGGATGCTAGAAACTCCAGTATCTTCAAGTCATTGGTGTAGAACTGTTCTCACTGTCAGAGGTAACCCACAAATAGCATTGAAAGCAGAGCTGCAGGTGATCAGCGCATCTGGAAGTCCAGTCATTGCCAGTTAGGTGCTTACAAGGGTATTTATTAGCTTTGCCTTAGACAGTTAAGTGTGAAAGCACTGGCCAGTACCTATAGCCCTACATCTGCTCATGGAAAAGCCAAAAAAACAAATTGTAGCAATTGAACAGGAATATCAACCTAGCCAAATTTGTGTTGGCAACTTGTGAAAGGGTTCAGTACAGCACCCATTAGTCTCTTGCAAAACCACAAGAAACTCTATTATTACATGCATTTCTAAAGCTTGCACTACAAGTGTATTTGAACACTCCCATAAGCATCTGGGCACATAGTATTTACATACTTGGATTATCCCTGGAAAATACACTCCTCATTGAGAAGCCAACTATATCATATGGGAATCCTAAATAAAACTATATTTTTATGAAGCAGCATGTGTGTGGACTAGAGACTGTCACATCTTTCTTCATCTTTTATGCATTATGTCAGGCATTGTTCAGACATTTTTGCCCCCTGCAGTGAAAGAAAGGTGGTTTTAATGTTTAGATTTAAATGTGAATTCCTAGCCATTATTTTTCTGCTGGTATTTATACCTTACTTCATCTAATAACTCCCCACAATCTGTTGTTCATATGACAAACACAAATAATACAGTAGCTAAAATTAGAAAGCAAACGCTTATTCAAGCATGCCCATATAAAATCCACACCATGGACCTATGAAAAACAATGGTAGTTTTCGTGGCTTTTTTTAATGAAGTTGTTTAAAGATGTAAACATTGTGTAGTTCTTAATTTATTACTGCTTAAGAGCTTGAAGTTCCTATAGTCATGGAATAATATGGGTTGAAATCTACATAAAATAAAGAAAAAAATACAGTAATTTAGCCAAGCAAAATACAGTCTCCAGTTTATCAGGAATGAGCAGTTTACAAATTTCACATGGCAAGTTATGCTTATCTACTTAAGAAATGAAGAAAACATCTTCTGGTATTTATTGACTACCTGAAGGTTCAAGGCAATACCAAGCTGGATGTTAAGGGCTGGGAAATGCCGTTTTTGTTAGTTGTACTGGCATGAAAAAGAATGTGAATTTAGCACATATTGGGTGCTATTTTCTGATCTTGTATGTTCCCTTTTCTGGAACAATGATTGAGGATGCATTATGTATTATGTAAAAGTTAAAAGTTATAGATGCTTTTGAGCTCCTTTGACCTTTAAAAGTTGGGTCTACCTTTTGCTTGGAGTTGAGATCATACTCAGGGGTGTGATAGAGTTTCCTACTGCTAAGTGTCTGTCAGCTAACTTATTTTAGCTATGCTGGATCCCCTTGTAGCTTTTAATGCAAATGACCCTACACAGCTGCTTTGCTGACAAAGGTGTGTTGCCCTTGTGCTTGAAATGGCCCTACACTTCTCCCTGTTGTACCTAGAAGCTAAGTACAATTATCCAACATGGAGATGAAAGGCAGTGTCCCTGAAGGAATGGTTTTGCCTCTTGTTCATACAGGAGACCGAGTGACAAGATTGTTTCTCACCATGAAGCAGAAGGGTATACTCATTCTTGTTTTGTGGACCTGGTAATTTTGATGCCCATTCTCAAGAAACGTTTAGACAATGTTGTCAACTGAACACATTGACTCTACTTTGACATCAGAACTAGAAGCAAAAGGTGTGGTGGTTAAGAAAACAATTTAGGAAAGGAGATTCATTCTTTTGCAACTCATATTTTTCCCCCAAGAGATAATGAGCCTAATTGAGAACCTTGATCCATTATATTGATCCATACTTATCATATGGCAATCCACATGATTAAGATAGGAAAGGGTTTTCCTTCAAGTGCAAAATGTGTGCAGGCTATACCCTAATTTAAAGTACCACTTTGTACCCTGAACAACATGACCTTGTGATCATAAGACATAATTACTGTAATTCTGTCTTCGCAAGGCTCTCTAAAGGTTGCCTCCATGGATTGTTGTTTCTGCAGAAGGCTACGTATGCAATTACTATTATGTCAATCCTTATAAAGGCTGATATAATACAATGGGTTGATTTTATGTTGCACTTCTGATGCACACACCGATTTACTTTGTAGGCCCCAGCAACCCTGTTACCGTAGGTGGCAGAAGACCAGGGCTAACAGGGCTTAGGGCCCCCACACAGGTAGGGGCACAAGGGAGCCTGGCCATGGGCTCTGAGTGGCTGCAGCAGGGTTGGGGAGGGGTGTGCATGCAGCAGTGAGGGAGTGGGGCGGGGGTGGGGGCCGGGGCTGCACAGCCAGAGCAGGGTGCAGGATGGAGCTGCGAGCAGCTCATCCAGGGGGGCACAGCTCCTGCTGCTGCATGCATCCCTGGAGGGCATGAGGTGGGGCATGTATGTCCTGGATCTGCGCATGGGGCAAGGGCAAACTGCCACTGCAGGCTGGTGCTGAGGCAGCACCAGGCTCTCCCCACTGGGGGGCTGGGCTAGGCTGGGTTACGCTCAGGGTGGGTGGCAGCAGTGTGTGGGGGGGGGAGGGGGAGTACAGGGGGGCTGCAGCAAGCCCAAAATTCAAGCCCCCCCAACCCCTCCTCCCAGCAGCATCACTACCTGCCTTGAGTGCAGCCTGGTCTAACCCCCTGCTGGGAACCAGCGCAGACCCCCAGCCCACAGCAGCAGACCACCTTCACCCTGCATACAGATCCAGGGCACGTGGCCCCCATACTCTCCCAGAGTGCGTGCAGCAGCAGGAGCTGCCACTCCCTCCCCACACTGGGTGCCCCCCAGGCAAGCCATTCACGGTTCTGTCCTGTAACTCATGCTCTGCATTGGCTGTGCAGGGCCTGCCCCAGCTGCACTCCCTCTCTCACCACCATGGGGAAGCAGGGCAGATCAAAAGCCCCAGCAGTGAGGGAGGGGACGGAGCATGGGCAGGAGCAGGGGCTGGTCTGAGTGTGGCCAAGCTGGGCTGTAGGACAAGTGGAGGCCTGGGGTGGGGGGGCACATGCCCCCCAGTCTGTGTGCTGAGCAGAGGCAGCTGCAGCTGCCACTGCACGCTGGGCTTTGCTCCCTGATGCAGCTGCCCCGTGTCCCCTGCCCACATGGCAGTGGGAAGCACGTGGTATTGTGCAGCTCTAGAGGCAGTGGGGCTCAAACCCAGTGTGCAGCAGCAGCTGCCTCTGCCCTGCACACACAGTGGGGGAGCACGTGACCCCTGGGCATCCACTTGTCCTACCACCCAGCCCAACCAGGGCCCCACTCATCCCAGCCCCTGTTTCTTCCTGTGCCCTGCTCCCTCCCTCTTTGCCGGGGCCTCGATCTGCCCACATCCCCATAGCCCTTTCCCCTCCCCACAGCCCTTCCCACACAGACTTACCTGCTGGGGGGTGTATGTGTGTGCTCAGCGCCTCCAAATATTTTTCCTCCCTCTACCTATGCCTGTTATGCAGCTGGCCAAGCTTCTCCTTCCTAATGTAACACTTATGAAAGTTTGGGTTTAGGACTTACCCTGGAATTGCTATCCTGCACAGGATTGGGCCATTAAAGTTCGGTCTTTCAGTGGTTTGAAAACTACCTGGGGCCAAATTTTCTGAAGAGCACAGTTTCTATTTAGACACCTAAGTAAGGAGCAGAATGTAAAAAGATAAGCAATTAGTGGCTATCTTTAAGGATGCCAAGTTCCCTTAAAAAAAAAAAAAAAAAATTAACAATTTTGGTGCCTAAATTCAAGTTGTGCTCATTTGGCCAAGCTTGTGTGTTTATTTTGAAAATCTAGCCCTTAGTGCCTTATAAAAAGGGTCAACAAAATGAAGTCTCTTTTCCTCCCATAGGTCAGATTGTTCACCATAGACATTAAAGATCCTATGGCACATTCTGGTCCAGGGCTGTCAAAAATTCCTTCTCCCACTACAGCTTATACCCAATACATAAAGGACTGTTTGCTGTTTGATTGCCAGATTCCAAAAGAAATGTCTTATCAGGTACATTGTTTATAAAGAGAATTGGAATAGTTTTGAGATGAACGATGTTTATAAAATGCCATATATTATTGCTTAATGCCATTTTCTCCAATTGGTGGAAAATGCAAAGGTATCAAAATAAAACTATTTTCTATATTGATGCATGAAGTGCCGCTATGTATTAGTGAATTTAAACATGCTGATGATACGCATTCAATTTTTGTGTATTTATTAACCTCACATAATTAAAAAGAAATCGGTAATGACCAGGAAAGAAGGCATTTTCTTGCGTTAGTGTCTGCCTGGGGCTGAGGGGTAGAGCTACCTGGCAGACCATGATGCTCTGCCTCCCTGCTGGATTGCACCCCATGCACCTATGATTCCAGGACTTCTGTTTAGATTTTGACCAACTGTGCGGGTCCAGCCTACGAAATCCAGAACTGTCCTGGCCGAACTGGGTGGTATGGTTACCCCACTTAGAAGTCACTCCCTCTGGGATAGCTCTGAAGTGGCCTTTGCAGACCATTGTTAGATTGGAGTCTTATTGGATGCAGCCCAGCCTCAGGACTGACTTTGTAGCAAAACCCCCAGGTTTTTCTTTATCTTAGAAATATAACATCCCCTTTTCCCCTTCATTTCTGCCTTTTTTTTCTCCCCTCCTCTATTCCCTATGGGTATATAAGTAGTTACAAATTAAGTTGAAACCTTGTGTATATAAGTCTCCTTTTGTAGCAACTATTGTAATAGTGTTTTGCTGTGTGTGTTGGATTACTGTAATGTATTACACCATATGGTTATTGCATCTTAAGTGTCTCTATGTTAACATGATATGATTTAGGCTTGCAATGTGGGTTGGCACGAGTGATGTCAAGTATCCATTTTGTATCAGGTTCCCATCTTGTCCCCATGCCCTGTTGTGTAAGTATGTTACAATTATGACTCACATTTAAGTCTGTAACCTCTCCCGTGTAAATTGGTTTTCCTTGAATGCTGGAAACAAAAGAGTGAATGAGTGAGTGAAACACAATGATAGCAGACCCCCCACTAAATCACCCCACCACCAAAACCAATACCTGGACCAAAGATCCAGCCATTGGAACCACCCTCAGCATTCAAGAAACAAAAGATGAGGCAACCCACCATTGTGCCAAGGCTGCACATGCTCAATATAAACATCTGGAACCCTCTGGAACAGGGTTGATATTGCTTGGACATGCCCTCCCAATAGGAGATCATAGGTAATCTGCCCCATAAAAAGGGGTAGTGAATGAAGACAGACTCTTTGAGATACCCTCTCCATCTGGACCAGAACTATGCCATGTCACCTATCCACCCAGAGGCCCTGCCAGCAAACCCCCACTCTGAACAACACCTTGCTGGAGAAGACCCCAACTCGCCATCAAGGATGAACTCACAGTCCAGGATAGGTAGCTATCACCTCCACCCTCTCTTCAACCAAGGACTTGGACTCTGTTTCTCTTCCCTACCTGGAGTCCAACACTTCCACTGATCCTACTACCATTGTGTGAGTGTGTGTGGGAGTGCTTGTGTGTAGGAACCAAGCTGTACAGTACAGTGTTCATTTAATAAAACTGTTATTTGGACCCATGAGTTGGGTTTTGCTTTATACAGTTCAGCCCTGCTCCAATCTCTGCTCCTCGCCCCTCTAACTTCTGTCTCATTTCTCCCTCTCCTGCTTCTGGCTCAATTGCCACCTCCAACACGTGTCCCATGCTCCTGTGGCTCCAGTGGTCCTGAGATCCTCTCTGCCTGCAAACCCCTGTTTCTTTGCTATTGCCTTATACCCACTGCCTTTTCCCCTGATCTCTGCCACCTGCTCTTTAGTTACCAAACACCTCTAGCATAGGTACTACAGGCACCAACACACACAGAAACACCTGCATCAGTGTTTAACCTGTGTGTATATGTGTATGATTTCATGTCATTATAATTAGAGTGTGTATGTGCTTGAATTGGTGATAGGTATGCATATGCCTAGGCTGGTAATCTTGGATGTGTATGTGCCCGAGTTGGCAGTATGCATATGTATGCACCTAATTGATTTGTGTGTTTGTATATGTGGAATTGTGTTACACCCTCCTGTCTAACAGTGCAATTTTAAGATCCTGAGTCAACCTGACCCCACTTGGGAGGAGAGAAAGGGGTGGGGAGGGGAGGGCAGGGTCCTAGATGTTCTGAATTTCCTTATGGTCACCTACTTCTAAGGTACTATTTCTCTCAGAAATGCTCAGGGTGCATACTGTATGCACTCTCTGTGATCTTTAAGATGGTAGAGATTGCTCTTAACCCATTAACCCCCTGCCAGTCCCAGCTTTGTTCCACATCCCAAGAAGGCAGACACATGGACACAGGCTCTACTGCCTTATTTTTCCCTATGCCCCTTTCAAGCATTTTGCCCATCGAACAGAGGAAGCAGTGAGCAGTGCTGTTACTGGGAACCACCCTTGCACAGACCCTGCAAAGGGATTGCTGTAAACAGCTGCCCCTCCTCCCCATTGCCCTGCAAAAAGGCCATTTATGATGCATCCCTAAGTGTTTTAAACACAGTGCATGTGGTATCCAATAAAGGAAATTTAAATGGCATGGGAAAATCTCTATTCATACAGTAGTTCTCAGACAGTCACACATTCCAGTGCAAAAGACCGTTTTCTACTATATTAGAATGGCATTCTCTGACATGATCCAAATATTTTTGCATATTGTGGTATGTTTTCTTTCATTACAACCTCATATTGGCATAGGTGCGATTTTTTTTTCTGTTCATTTTTTATGTGCTTATGGGCATACCTGGAAGATTCAGAGCTGAAGTATGGTACTTTTTTCCAAAACAAACAGCTGCAACTACTACACCCTGTCACAGAATATCTGTAGCATGCCCCTTGCAGTTTGTTTTTAAGTACTTCTTAATAGACCTTAATCTCTCATCAGGCCCTGGATGGTATGGTCAGGGAGACTCCATACACACACACACACAAACACACACACAGAGCATGCCCTGCCCCACCACTTCTGCCAAGCAGTAACCACTGGGGGACTTTAATGGCTACTAATAGTGAGAGCCAGGCATTGGGGCCTGCTCCTCCCCACCCCCCAAACTCTTCCAGCTACTCCTGGAGCCGATTGGAGTGAGCCAGCTGGGGTAGCGGAATAAAAATCGCCTGGGTAGTAGTGATGGGCTGGGAGAAGGGCGCTGACAGCTTGGGCCAAGGGTAAGGCAGCTGTGCCCAGTGAGAAGGCACTGCAGCTGGACAGTCTCAGTCTCAGCTTGCATGCCAAGGGCTTTACCATCAGTGACCTGCTGGGGTTGGAGACTGAACTGCAGCCCCCACTGGCCACTGCCACCATTGCCAAGGGCAAGGGTGATGATGGCAGCCAGGTGATGGCATCCTGCCACTGGGTCTGGGCTTCCTGTGCTGCCTGTCTACCTACTCTTCCTGTGCTGACAACCCATCTGCCTTTTCTGCTACCCCACACTGAGCTCCCACTGGCCCCCAGCTTCAGCAGCCAACATCAGGCCAGCATCACAGGTGAACAGACATATGCCAGCCCACGATAGCCCATGGGGTCTCCTGCAACTTGCAGTCACTGGGGCACATGTGCCCCTCACGAACACCTCCCCCCTACACACCATCCTCCCCCCAGACACATAGGTGTACACACCTTCCCCTCTGCTCCCCCATAGAAAGTGCCAGTGGCTTGGGGGAGGGTGCCAAAACAGAAGTTTGCTTAGGGTGCCATTTTCCCTATGGCTGGCTCTGTCTCATAACAGAAGCAGGCAGTCCAATTTGCCTGCTAAGGAACTTTTCAGTATTATGAAATTCTGCCTATTATATTCTCTCTTATTTTCTATATGGTTGCAATCAATAGTAAAATAGGCTTCCTTCCTTTAAAGTAAGTTATCACATGCAGTTTCCTTTTGAAGTGCCATAGATGCCAATGACTTTTATTAACCTGTTGCTTCAGCATTTTTTTCAATGTGGCATATAATTTACTTCTATTTGTTTTAAGTCAGTAAACAGACATTGATTAAAAAGGAGGCAAGCAACAATGATGCATTTATAACCCAACACACCACACATACAAAATATTAAGCGATATGGACTTCTGAGAATGTTTCCATAAGAGACCAAATAAAATTGCTTTTATTTACAGTTTGGACATTGCTAGCCTGACTGGCAATTAGTAATCTCACCACATGCCCCAAGTAATACTAAGATTAGGTTATTGAACAGTAACCACATTTTTACTTCTACAAAAATTACTGCCCAATTTAGTATCTTGTATACAGCACTAGAAATATTGTGAACACTAATCTGAAACATCACTATTGTATCTAAAGCAAATAGCGCTTTATATATAATACTTAATAACTAGCAAAGGTAACATACTGTAATTATATATAGTTTTTGCTTTTTAATCAGTCATAAGAAAAAAGCTGGCATTATTGAAATAATTATGTTTGTAGAACAAGCTATCAAGTAACTGATTTTCTATCTGTTCTCTCCCCTATTAGAGAAACAGTAATAATTCTGAATAACTGTTCATGAGAAGCAAGCTACAGATTGGAAATCTAGCTAGATTCTAGCTACTGCACACTGGAAAACAAAGCTATTTTGTCTTCGTATTTTATATACACCTGGCTGATAATTATGCAGATTTAAATGAAGAAATACATGCATCATGTTTTAGAAGACTAATTCCAGTACTTTTTAAGAAGGATGTTTATTTTGGGACAGATGCTCTTTTCCCTTCATACACCGCAGAGGGTACAGAAGGACGTGCTGTCCTGAAAAGTGGCTGGTAGACATTTCACAGAGGAGGGAATTAAAGCAATACTTCCCTGCAGCACCACCAGTATCTCTACCTCACTTTCACATGAAGAATCACACAGCAAAGGTGGGGACTGCTGGAATAGGGAGGGGAGTCAGAGAATGGTTTCTGTTCTGTTCGAGGCATGTTTTCATTCAAAGCAAACTAAGGCTCCAATCCAAAGCCCATTGAAGTACATAAACTTAAACAGGCTTTGGATCAGACCTTAACTTTTCAGATATCATTAGAGAGATTATAGGAGCACAGCTCTTGGTGCTGAGGGAGGCCAGTTTAGGATGCCAGAAAGCTAGCTAAGCTGTCCATACTAAAGAAACAAAAGCTAAAAGGGAGCACTATAAGCAGATCCTGGATTCACTTTAATTTCCTAGCTTTTGTTTGTCATTTTCTAAGTGGAGTTGGTCCAGCTTTATCATCAAGTGGATAAGATGGTAGAACTTCAAAAAAAAATTTTTTTTTACTGAAGTATCACAGATATTTAAATATATACGAGTTTCTACTCCACTGGTTTGTTCTGCAGGAAGTGAAAATTAAGAAGTTCACCATAATTATGGTACCACCTGTTTTGCTTATTCCATATTACTAGCAGAAAGGAATCCACAAAAGAAACAAAGGCAACAATTTTAAAAATTAAAATAGGAAATGTGATTAACTTATGGAACTCTTTGCTACAAGATTTCAGAGGCCAAGAGCTGAGTAGGTTTCAAGCAAGGATTACATAGGTGCAGTTATGCCCCTCCCCCCTAATCTTTGATTCCTGGTCTTTCTAAAACTTTAAAACCAACTGTCCAGCAGTGGTAGTAACATTTCTGTTCAGGCAACAGAAAGGGAGTCTCTTGACTTTATGGCTCATTATAATCTACCCGATTCCTTCCAAAGTCTTTAGTCCACAGGTGTTAATGATCCTTTCACCCTTTTTAATGGTTTTAATGTTCCACTATTCAAGCTAACCTTTCTTCCACAATTCTGATGTCTGCTGGATACTCTTGGTAATGTAGCTTCACTTTTACAGCCCTGCAGACTGTTTTAAATGAATGCTAAGAATGCTATTCAGGTATGGAAGCAATTTTCAGGGAAGCATTGGATGCACTGTCAAGATGCTCAAGAAAGTTTGATTTTGTTTCATGTATCTGAAAGAGATGTACACTTAATTCTAATGACTAGGATGAAAGAAACAACATCTGTATTTTTTTGCCTAGTTTCTTGTGCCTTTTAAATACAGAATGTTTGATATAGCAAATAAATGTACATTCCATAAAGAGTTCTCTCTTTTTGCTTCAATCTTAAATTGAATAATATAGCCATAGGCTGCTAGCATATTAGTAAAACTTATAGTTTCTTTTAACCTGGAGAAAGAAAAAATTGTGTTATATGAGATAATGCACCATACCATCTGCACCCCCCTTTCAAAATCCTAGATGCACCTATGTGGTTACCTACTTTGGTAACAAGCCAGAGATATGCCCAAACTAAAAACATGGCTTCAGGACCTCCCTGACTTTATCGATTTGGATCCACACATAATAGATCTGAATACAGGCCCCTTCTCTGTTCTTTATCAAAACTTGGATACAACCTTCCCTGATTTAGGGGGGATTTAGATTTGGATCTAATCAGAACAACTGGCAAGATGACAAAACTGTAAGATAGTCATCTTGCAACATTAAGAAGATAATGCTGCAGTCAGCCTTATCATCTCAGTTCCTAGTGGAAAAACAGTCTACATTGCAAAAAGCTGCATCCCCTATGGGCACATCTACACATGAAATTAATGTGAAGCAATAAGCTCCAGCAAAATTTGCTTCAGAATTTTTTGTTCCTGGGTGCCATCTTTACACACACATCTAGGATTGCAGCGTGTTAAGCCAAGACTGAGAACCCCTGGCTGGCGTGGGAGCCCAGGGTTCAGCCTGCCAGCCTGAAGCCATTCCAATCTGGCTTAATGCATTACAGAAGGGCTGGCAGGCAGCTCCTGCACTAAAGCACCCTTGTATGTAATAGTGCCATAAGTTAGTACTTGTATCTAGTAGTACTGATCTATGGTGGAATTTATTAGTTTACGCTGTCCTAATAGAGTCACACGTGTAGATGCTGATGTTTTACTGTAGAGCCAATTAAGCAACTCCACAGTAAAACATCTGCCTCCTCTGGCCCTGTACTAGACCCCTTCAAACAGGCTGGGTGCTAGCCCAAAAGCTGGCAGGGAGCACAGGACCAGGAGACCACTGGGTGGGAGACTGCTTTCTGCCTCTGGGAGCTGCCTGCTGCCATGGTGGGCTCTGGTAATGGAGCCTGGGCCCCCTTACCTTGGCAGCAGGAAGCTCCCAGCCCCAGCTCCCTGATGGAGAGCAGGTTGGCTTAGAAAGAGCTACTGGGGAGGGGCAGGTCTCAACCTCTGACCTCAATCTGCCAGTGGGGCAGCTAGCAGTAAGCCCCCAGCTGGGTGGCGATTCCCTCACTGCTAGATGTCCCACCAGTGGATTAGGCAGGGGACTGAAAGTTGTCCGGTCCCCCCCCCGGCAGCTCTTTCCAAACCTTGCGTCTCCATCATCCAATTGGGGCACAGGTCTGGAAAAAAAGCTGCACGGCTGAGACCTGTCCCTAATGGGACAGTTCCCAGCCAACCCTGAGCTGTACAGTGAAGTCTGTATGTGCAGCCCAGAGTTGGCTGGGGACTACCCAAAATGGGACAGTCTCTAGTCAGTTCCAGGCCGCACAGGCATACTTCCCCATGTAGCCCAGGGCCAGCTCCAGACTGGGTAGGGAACTCTCTCCACATAGGGAGCTCCTGGCCTCAGCTCTACCGTTGTCTAGTGCGGGCTGGGATATTGCTTCCTGCCCCTGCTCCACAATCACGGAGTGAGGCCAGGGAACGATCTGTCAGCCTCCATTCTGTGATTGCAGAGCAGAGCTGGAAGCTCCCTGCTGCTGGGGCAGGGGGACATTGCCCCCAGGAGGTGCCTGCATCCTCAGCTGGTTCTGCCATCACAGCCCAGGTGGGGACAATCTTCTGACCCCTGCTGCCCAGCTGGCTGGGAGTAAATTTGATCCTAGTCAGCCATCTACACATGCCTTACTGTACAGGCATTACTTGGCAGTTAGTTTGTTACTTGCATTTACATTGAGATCTTTAGAGGCCAAGGAATCAACATGCATACCATACATACTGAACTACTTTCATTCCTCTAGGCAGAAGCAGAGATACGTTGGTAGAGCTGTGGCAAGTCATGCTATTGTCTGCCTTGTGACTATACAGAGGTCTCTAGGACTATAACCTGGCATTTTTCCCCCAATCGGCATTAGCATTTGAGGCATTTGTCCCAGACATGGTACAGAGACAGCTAAAATGGCTCACATTTTAAGCAACTTAAAATTGATAGACATTATTTATACAGAATGAGAGAAGTTGCTTCCCTCTCCCCACTCAGGCTCTTGGCGGACTTCAATGTTTTTGGATATAGAAAGAAATACAAAAGTGACGTTCTCAAACCTCTAGAAACCATTATAAACTATAACGATAAAGACCTTTTGAAAAGTTCATATATCCCACAGACTTTTTAAAAAGAAGACTGATTACCTGAAAAAGTGATCCCATATAGAGTAGCTAATGGTGGTGCTTGTTTCACCATTAAACTTGCCTAAAAAAAGTCTGATGAAATGAGAGTAATTCATCCTTCAGAGTTTATTTGGGGCTTTGATCTCTTGGCTAAGGCTGCCTATAAATAATGCTGAATTCTGCATTGTGGACATTAAGTCTTTTGAAACTGGATTCACACCACAATCCTCATTTCACAGAGACTAAAGAAAAAGCAATGCAACATGATTAATTCAGGCTGCACAGAAATTGTGAAAACCTGTAACACATTATAAATAAGTTCCCTCTCCTTTCAAAATGAAGTACTCCTGTGAAAAGTTAGGATAAAAAAAATCTTGTACAGAGAAACTTCATGTTCCTAAGGAAAGAAAAAAAGTGTTCCTCCCTGATGGAATGCCAGTGCGGGTGATGCATAGTCCACACATGGAGCCTTTAAGCCAGTAGATCCCTTAGGCATGCTTGTCCCAGCACTTGGCAGCTATTTATGCAGCAGCATGGAAGTGATTCTGCTAACCATCTCGTGGGGTGAGAATGGTTAAAGCAAGTTACAGAGGCAAAGCCAGTGCTTTGTATATTTGGGATGTAGCCATTAATTTACAGTTGCTTGTTCACAAGTATATGGTTCCAAATACATTTTTCCTTAGCCATATACATATCTTATCCTACTTTTGCAAAGGTCAGTGTTTTCACATTTAGTGAAGGGTGTACTCCACCATAGACTTTGCACATATGCATGCACACAGTCTCTGCACACAAACTTTGCAATGTCTGTAAAGTGGCATATGCAACAAAATTTTAAGAACTCCTGCCTTGTAACCTTTGAAAGTATTTAATGAAAAATTTGCCCCCCCAAGAGATAACACTTGGAGATTTGTCCAAAGATAAAATACTCTTAACCTGTTGACTAAAGTGGGATTACCATTGGTGATTCTGCATTTTATTTGTAGTGGGACTAAAACAGAGTTTGTTTGGTGAGTTAACCTTAAGAGGCAGAGAGTATTTATGAATGTATGTATAGCATTCCATACTTTCCCATAAAAGCCCTTCAGGGCTAAATCAGAAATTAGTATTCAGACTGGGTGAATCATGAAAAACATGTTTAATTATATTGCCAAGTGATATTAATTTCAAAATATATTAAAAGCCCTTCAATCTAAATAAAGACAACATTGTACTTTTCGCTTCAGACCTAAAAGTATTATACATAAGTTGCTTGCCAGAAGTGATTACATTTTTAGATGCAATGGAACAAAAAGTTAAAGAACCTTAAATGGGTGGAACACAACAAGTATTACAGGTAGTGTTCACATAATTTCTACAGATTTTCCCTTCCTTTTATCTACACAGTTTTATTTTTAAAAAATCATTTATTAAAGGCAGTTTCAATAATGAAAGTAGCTAAATAAATAGTAGCTAAATTAAATAATTTAACCATCTGTTTACAGTACTTCTCTAGATAGAATATTGTAACCTTGGCATTTTCCAGATATTTACAAGATAAATATACTCTGGTTTAAGTCCCTAGAAACTCTAACTTCCTAGCAGATTACACCTGAAACTGTTCTGGATTCAGATTTAATCACCCATTTACAGATAGTTGCTTGATTTTAGAATACACTGCAAAACATTGCAAGAGCAGGTATCCAATATTTAAAAAAAGGGTAATAAGAAGGGATCCTAGAAATCCATTTGGCACAGAAAGATGAGAAAAAAAATGCATAATTTAAATTTTACTCTTTAGAATTGCTGACCCCGCCTCCCCCCAAAAAAAACAGTTTCTGAAAATAAAATGCTGGCTCCACAGTGGGAGCCAGTGTTTGGAGACACAGCCACATACATGGTGGCCACACCCTCCTCCCTCCACTACTGACTGGCCAATAGGGCCCCCAAATCAGTGGTGAGGGGTGGAGCCACCTGAAGAGCAGCCTTCTTGGCCAATCATGGCAAGGGGCAGGGACACTGTTGGGCCCCTCAGCCAGTCAGCATTGTGGGGGGAACTTGCTGTGGGGGGAAAAAAAAAGAACCCCCACACACTTTTTTTTTTTTCTTCAGAGGATTGTTTTTGTTTTTTATTACAGAAAACTAGGACCCTTGGTAATAAGACAACCTCTTCTTGATTATCTCAAGAGAGAGAGACCCAGTACTGAAAGGGATTGGAGGATGAACTGTTTTTGTAGCAGGACAGTGCTCCATGAAGCTCCAGATTGAGGGGTACTGCAAAATAATACACAAATATGTACTGCTGCTTAGTACTGCTGAACACTTTCTGTGTAAGGGGCTTTTGGCGATGCTGAAATGTCACTTCCCACAAACATAAATCAAGTTCTAGTCCTGAATACCAATATAATACTGACTCCAATTTCTTTAATGTAATCAGAAAAAGAATTAGAATTTGTAAATTTAAAAAAAAAAAAGTTTGAAGAATTTAGGGGGAAAGCATGCAATAAGGTGAATTGCTTAACAGTGACTTAGCAAGAACCTTATTTATGCATTTTTTCCCCTTCATGTTTCAACAAGTAGTTCTAGTTACCAAAAGCACTGTTTTATAAGATCTCAACATTTGCTAAAAAAGGAAGTTATTAGAATTATTCTTCTTTGGGGCAGTTAAGGTGTACAGAATTGATATGCCTTCAAGGAATTAAGTGAAGTTACTGAACTACAATATGTAAAAAGTTAGAACAGAAAACAGTGATAAGAATTTAAGAAGACAGGTTAACATTACTACAGGTAGCAGATTCTGTCTGGCATAAATCAGTGTAGCTTCCTTGGTTCCAGGGAGTCGTATTGGTTTATCCAAAGCTAAGGATCTGGCCTTATACTATTAAAACTTTTAAAAAGGCCGTTTATTAAAAAGGGAGTGGGGAAGGTAATTTTTTTGTACCCTTAAAACAAGGTATTGGAAGTAAACATATTAGAATCATCTTTATGATGGTTTAGTTGATGCACATTTTTTCCAGAAGTTGAAAGTGTTTGCTCAGAAAAATCATTCTTTCATGTACATCCATCCAGAATTAAAGCCACCATCAGGAGCAGACATAGTATTTCAATTTGTAAATATATTAGAGGAAGCTAGAACCAGGTCAGAAGAGCAATGCAATACATAGCTATGACGTTATGAGGGGGATAAAATTCATAGGTATTAAGGTAATCTAAGGGGTTCAGAGATCAGAGTAAACAGAACCAAAATTTAATGCCAACGCAGTTGGTAGTCAGTCATACTAGAGTGTGCTGTGTGTTATGGACAAACTTAGTCATTTTATGGGCATTATGACAAATCTACTCTATTTATAAGTGGCATTTTATTACATGGGACTATAAATTCACAGCATATTAAATTGCTTAAATGAAGTGAAAGATGGTAAGCAGTAAATATTTTCATGTCTCACCTCTGTGTGAAAGAACTGAGACTCTTGTTTGCTACTTGTGCTTTTCATGATGCCTTGAAACACACCCACTGTAGGTCTTTGATTTTCCTAGAGAATAGTTAAAGAAAGAAAGATTTATTTACCCCTCCAAATAGTGTCTCTTACCTTCCTCCAGGTCTTGAGGAACTACTGTAATAGGGATAAGAATACCAGAAGAAATAGGCACCATTTAGGATCTGATTCTGCAGTCATTTTGCAGAAAAATGTCCCACTAACCTATGGAGCCGAGTTCCCAGTCAAATTCATTTTTTAAAGTTAGAGAGGACCAAATTCTATCCTGGAAAAATTTGTAGGTCTCTGGGTTGATGGGAGCAGATATAGCTGTTTAACCCCAGTTCATTAGTTTAACTTCAACTCAGGTCAGATATGACTGAGCATAGATGGGTCTAGAATTTGAGGGGTGAGAGGGGCAGTGAAGATGGTGAGGTGCATCATCATATAGAATAATAGAACGTTAGGGTTGGAAGGGACCTCAGGAGGTCATCTAGTCTAACCCCCTGCTCAAAGCAGGACTTTCCCCAACTAGCTTATCTCAGCCAAGGCTTTGTCTAGTAGCTGGCAACACTCCTACTATGCAGCCCAGCATGCCACGAACCTTCACAACAAGGGCACACTGCTGACTCATATCCAGCTTTTTGTTCACTATAACCCCCAGGTCCTTTTCTGCAGAGCTGCTGCTTAGCTAGTTGGTCCCCAGCCTGTACCACCATCCTAAATGCAAGACTTTTAACTCGTCTTTATTGAATCTCAAGAGATTTCATTAGGTCCAATCCTCCTATTTGTCTAGGTCTCTCTGAATCCTAGCTCTACCTTCAGCATGTCTACTACTGCCCCCAGCTTGGTGTCATCTGCAAGCTTGCTGAGGGTGCACTCTCTCTCACCTTCCAGTCATTGATGAGGATATTGAACAAAACTTGCTCCACAACTGACCCCTGGGGCACTCCACTTGACACTGGCTACCAATGAGACATTGAGCCATTGATAACTTCCCTTTGACCCTGAAATCCAGCCAGTTTTCTTTCCACCTTCCAGTCCATTCATCCAACCTGTACTTCCTTAGCTGGCTTGTGCAAATGCTGTGGGAGACAGTATCAAAAACTTTGCTGTTAATGCGTTTGATACAATCATATGAAACCACACATTTTCTCCAGTTAAAAACAAACTAGAAGATTTATTAATATGCTAGGTGCCTACAACTACATTATTCACTCTAAGACTGAAACAAAAACAAATACAGCTTCACTGGAATTATTTAAAAAACAAAATCTGCAGGGCTGTGAAATTGGAGCTTCATTACCAGGAGCAGCTAACAGGCAGCAGAATTGCAGAACAAAAGATACCTTGATTGGTGGAACATCAAGACCATTATAAAGAAGAGATGGTCATTAACACTTGTGGAATGAAAAGCTTAGAAGGAATCCTGTGCATGACAATGAATCACAAAGTCAAGCGACTTCCTCAGCACTGCCTGACTTGAATTGCCATTGCCATTGCCATTGCCACTGCCAGGCAGCAGGTTTTAAACTTTGGGTGGTGCAGGTATCAAAAGGGAGTATAAGTACAGCAGTGCACCCCCCCTGCATTTGCCCCCGTGACTGAGTGTCATTACCAGTTCATAACTACCCAATTTCTGAAATGGGTAGCTGGTCTCAATCCATTTCTAAGCAAAGAAAGATACACTTCATTACAATATGAAACCACAACAATCACCACCACCATTAGTGGGCAGTCTTAGCAGAGGGGAAAGCAAGATGGTCATGACAATCCATCTAATTCTAGACTAATTATTTTGGGGGGAAAATTGAAAGGGGGGTAGCTTTCCAAGCATGTAACTTGGAGTGTGAGGTTCAGACCCCTTGACTTCAAAGCAAAATAAGGTATGTACAATACATAGGCACATGTTTAAACAGAGATTCTTTGCCAAATCAGGACCTCAGGAGAAAAGTGTTTTTTAGACTACATTTTCTCTCTCCTGACCCAAGCCCAGCCTGATCAAGATTCTGATTAAGATAAGAAACTCTGAATTATAGTTGCTCTAAATGATGCTGCCTGCCAGAGGCCCCAAAAACCACTACAACTAAGTGGTCAGCCAAGCAGAAAGGAGCTGCAGCTGCATTTGCTTCTCACTAACCATGGAGGCATCCCAGAGGAAGCTGCATTGGAGCCACTAGACTGATGTCCCTCTTGTGGGGAAGTAAGTGGCTGGGGGAAAGTTGTTTTGCACACAGCTTCCCTGAAAGGCCAAAGTATCAGACCTTGTTGGCTTTTGTTTCAGAGTGTTTTTCAATCACGTATGTCACAGTAAGGAGCAGGAGTCCCACTGGGGAATGCAAACTATTTACAGATTCTAACATTGTGCAATATTCAGGAGTCCTGTGGAGAAGAGAAGGGCCAGAGAGAAAGACTTACTGAATTGAAAACAACTGCTTTAAAAGCACATCCTGTAGCCAGTGCACAAGATATGGCCACATACCTTGCTTGCGTATGTGATTCCAGAGAAATGTGGGTAAAAAATTACCATCTGCCAGTAAAAATGACTCTGAAGTGGTTGGCAACCTCAGCTGTAGCCATTTCCCACTTACTTAACATTATAAACATTTCAAAAGATTCAAACTATTTCCTGCATTTCATGGTATGGCCTCCCACACCCAAATTACTTTACATCATCACTCTAGAATGTACGATAGGGAATATGGGCTATTCAACAAGGAACAGTTTTATTCAAGCACAGTTGCATGGCTTTTTAGGAAGCTTCTTCCTGCATTCATTTAACATTCAGACACTCCTCAAAACTATTGTGCTTCAGTTCTATCATGTTTATGGCCTGAGTTTTCAAAGGTACAGAGGCATCTGCTGCTCTGTTAATTGCAGTTAGAGGTGGGATTGCAGCACATTGAGGCCATTAGCTCAGTATCTTTTACTAGTGTTTCTTTGTTATAACTTGGCTATTGTTTTAACAGTCAGAACACTTTCAGGCAGTATAATGGAGTACACTGTTTGCATTATACAATTCCTCTCCACAGACCCAAACCTGGTTGTGGTAGAGAGGCTCCTCAGAGCCATGTCACCTGAAGTCTCACACTACTGGCTGGGTTACCCATGGTACACAGGCCTCAGGACAGGTTAAAACAAAAACAAAGAAAACAAACAAACAAACAAAAACCACCATTGTCCAAACTCCAAGTCTTCAACAGCAGATCAGGAAGAAAATGTCAGAATCCCAATGGCTGCAAAGATGAAAGGAGGCTGCAGCAAAAATGGATGTTTTCTTATCATTCAGGGCTTTCCCTTGCCGCCAAGCCCAGATCTCCACCTTGTCAAGACCGTGGTTGCTGTTTCTACACACCAGTTTCCTCACACTAAACAAAGTCAATTGGAGGCTTCTACCACGGGAAATAATATGCTTTTATTTACCAACCTCCCAAAGCCCTGCGGCAATGGACTAGTGGTGGCAGAGACAGGACTAATGAATCAAGCAATTTTCAGCCATGAATCTGCATGCAAAAAGCAGTAACCTGATGGGCGTCTTGCACCCAGATTGAGACAGGGGTGAAATCCAATAGCTGCTACCATGAAAGGCCAATCCTATTCAGGATCCTCTCTGTTCACCCTGTGGCAGAAGGCCATCTCTGTCTCTCCCCAAACTCTGCCATCAGGCTGATGACAAATCTGACAAATTAGGTTAACACGGTTGTAGCAGTAGGAATAGGGTTGCTGAAGCTCCCTGAAGCAGCACAGTTGTGGGTTGCTGGGGCAACCAGACTGGACACATGACCAAAAGGGGCAGGGCCAGGCCCTTATAAACAGCTAGGCCAAAGCCTAGCTAGCAGTTCCCCTTGGGCAGGGGCAGGGGCAGGGGCAGGGGCAGGGGCAGGGGCAGGGGCAGGGGCAGGGGCAGGGGCAGGGGCAGGGGCAGGGGCAGGGGCAGGGGCAGGGGCAGGGGCAGGGGCAGACCGACCGACCGAAATGATGCAGGGGAGAGAATGCTAGAAGAAGCCATGACTAAAGAGTCTAGAGAGTGCAAGCTTTGAGTTATAAGCTAGTAGGCTTCTTGTTTATGTTGCAGCTGCTTGGCTCATGGTTTTTGTTATGGTTAAACCGGAGGACTGGGTGAGGCTGTAGGGGTGTGAGGAGGCCTCACGGGAGCTCCCCAATAATCTGGGGGTTCCTGGTGCCCAGCCAGGCACAGCTAGCGGTGCCAGTGTGGCACAGCTGTTTGCACCAGAGAAGCATGGTGTATGGGGTTTCGGACCCCAGCCCATGAGGGTGGTATTTTGCCCATGGGGCAAGCGACCCAGGAAAGGGTCAAGGGGCCAGGCACGGCTACAGCCACCTAAGCCCCAAGCATGGGAAACGCGCAAGCGAGACCCCCGAGGGGGCAACGAGTGTGAGAGGTGTGGCACAGGCCCCAGAGAGGGTGAGGGCTCAGCTTTGTTTGGGGGTATGTTGGCCCAACCCCCGGAGCTAAAGGGGGCAGCAAAGAGCCCCGGAGCTAGTGGGGTATCCCGACCCCAGCCCAGCGGGGCAGTATTGGGAGTAAAGCCCGAGTAGGGTGTAAGACCCCCAAAGGAGGGTCAGGGGGCCAGGCACGGCTATGGCCACCTGAGCCCCAGGCACGGGAAGCACGGCAGAGGCCCCAGAGGGGGGCAACGGGCGCAGGAAGCGCGGCAGAAGCCCCAGAGGGGCCAGTAAAAGGGGTACCAGGGGCATGATAGGCCCAGGAGGATCAGAGAGGGGCACCGGGGTGTGACAAGCCCCAGGGGGTGCCAGATGGGTGACAGGCCCGGGGGTGCCAGAGAGGGGCACCAGGGCAGGACGAGCCCAAGGGGTGCCAGAGAAGACACCGGAGGGCAAGGACAGCAATGTCCAGGAACAGCTGCGGGGCTTGGGGCATGCTAAAGGGGAGGTAGGAGGCACACATTGCCCATAAGGCTGAGGGGGTGTTGGAGCACCCCACTTGACACAGTGCTGGTATTACCTCCGTTCCAAGGTGGAAGTAGGCAGCATCCCTTACTGAACTTCATAAAATCAAAGATGTGGCGGGCGAGAAGAGGGTGCTGGATCACCTTAATTGACATGGCAGGGGGCACTGGCAGGATCACAGCCGCTTGCAGGCCCCACCCTGTGACAACGGTCACTGCAGAGGGCTGACACCCCAAGCCCCATCTGCTTCAGGTAACCATGAATTGTAACCTGAGCTGGATACATTCCTGATGGAGAAGGAAACCCTGCTCCCTCTGCCTACATGACTGGCCTTACACACCAGGGGTGGGGGGAAGGTGTGGAGTTCAAACTCCCTATTGTTCCAAGCAATGTCATCATGACTGGGAGGGGGCTAGAGACCCTGCCAGTCTACCCAGCAACCAGTGATGCATTTCAAATTGGTTGGCTGGAAGCAAACAACTGCTGACCTTCATTGAATCAAGTAAGTGAGGTCATAAGGTCTATATAATTGAAAGACTGCCCAGGAGGGGGGACATCAGCCATGATGAGAACTCTCAGAGAAGCTGGACCATCTGAAACTCCCTCTCTCTTGGAACTCATGGTCAATGAGCTGCTTGCCTCCAGAGGAAGTCTCCACCTGCCTCTGGATGATACTTGTGAGTAAGCCATTTGAGATCTAACTAAATATATAGCTTGCAGTAACACAGATATGTAATCAAAGGCTACCATGCCATTGTCTGCTCCAAGGGATTTCTCTGATATTGCTCAACCCTGTACCCTATACCAAACTTACTCCTTGTAACCAATAAAGTTCTCTTCTGTACATAGCATAGGAGATTTGTGAGAGCATAGGGAGAGGGTCTAGATTATGTCTTGGGGTCCCCTTGGTCTGGCTGACTAAGGGAGACCACTATTTGGACTGCAGACTGAGGGAAGCACCCCAAGTTCTTGCAGTGGGTCAAGTACCCTTAAGGACTACTAAGGGTGTGTTTCCCAGGGGGCACAGAGCCAAGATCAGTCCAGACTTCAGGTGCTAGTGTTGGTACCCCCAGGCTTGTGGGTGTGCTCCAGGAAGGAGGTTGGCCAGACATGAGGCACCCCCAGGGAGGCACTGGAAGGAGGTCAGGCACAGTCAGGTGGGTGGCTCAATGCAGGAGCTCCCCCTACTGGCCTACCACACACTCCATATGGGGGAAGGGGCTAGAAAAGGTGCATTAAACCAAGTCTGTATTGTCTGCTTCTGGCTGGATAACCAATGTCCAGTGGCATCACTCTCTCCTTTGTCAAGAATATCATAAGATGACAATGATTTTTCACACATGAAATGTTCACACCTAAATGGATAACCAAGATAATGAGCAACCAGAAAAAAAGAACTTCCAACATCTCTAGGGAACTATTAAGATACAACATTGACACTGTGGCTCTCAGTAAGATAAGATGACTAGATGAGGGTCAGGTAAAGGGAAGAGGGTGGAGGCTACACCTTCTTTTGAAAGGGGAAACTGGCCTAGGACTGATGCATTCATGGGATTGGTTTAACCATCAAGAATTAGCTTGTCAGTCAACTTACCAAGCTCAGAGGCATTAAGAAATGCCTCATACTACTTTGTCTTAGGCTCTGCAACAACCAATATGCCATCATCATCATCATCATCTGAGTGTATGCCCCAATACTTGAGGCTGATGTCAAAGAAAAACAGTTCTACTCTAACCTTGAGCACAGACTGATTAACACTCACAGAAAGGAGATCATTCTCGTTGGTGACTTCAACACCCGAGTTGTATGTAACCTGGAATTCTGAAGTGGCATTGTTGAGAGAGAGAAGAAGTAGGGAGAGTCAACTCCAATGGCATCCTTCTCCTGAGGAAATGTACAGAGCATGATCTTGTCACCATGAATACCATCTTCAAACAACAACAAATACAAGACCACTGAGAGAAACCTTCACTCTAAGCACTGACACTTTGACTAGGTTATTGTTAGAATCCATGATCAAATGCCTGTCTGTTTTATGTGAGCCATGCAAGAAGCCAGTGAGTGTTCGACAGATCACCATCTTGTCAGATCCATTATGAACATTTGGCTTGCTCTGAAACACCAGAACCAGCCAAAAGCAATGCAAAGGACTCTCAACACCAAAAGGTCTGCAAGGATCTCCAACAATGTCTCCACAGAAAGCTCTCTGCCCTGTGCGCAAGTGAAGGAAACATTGAGGACCTCTGGAAGGGGTTTAAAGCTACTGTCCATATGGCCTGTGCTGAAACACTAGCTATACCACCCACTGACACCAAGACTGGTTTGAGTGTGACACTGAGATCCAAGTCCTCCTTGACCAGAAGAGAAGGGCCAAAAGAGAAAGCCAAAGAGATCCAGCTCTATACTGACAAACATGACATGCATAGCTTTTTGTGGATAATGAAAGCCATCTATGGCCCTGTTTCCTATGGTCCTACTTTCTTGGAATCGCAGGACGGCTTGACGCTCCTCCAAGACAATGAATGTATCCAAGCCAGATGGACAGAGCACTTTGAGGAACTCCTGAACTCTAAGTCCACTATGGCAGACACCACCAACAAATCCATCCCCAACATCCTGGAAAGGGATCCCTTGCCAACCATCCTATCCTAGAAGGAGTCTGGCATGCCATCAAGAAAACCCAAAACAGGGCTACTGGACTAGATGGCATAACTGCTGAAATCTACAAAGCTGGTGTTTTGAAGAACTGGTACTGACACTCCATGAATTTATTCTACATATTTTGAACAAAGAAGAGATCCCTGGGGACCTGAAGAATGCCAACATTGTGACCATCTTTAAGAAAGGAAATCTCTCTGTGTGAGAGAACTATTGAGGTATTGTTCTCCTTTCCACAGAAGGAGACATTCTTGCCCACATCCTCCTGAACTTCTTGCTGAGTAAGTCCTGCTGAAATTTCAGTGTGCTTTCAGACTGTTCCATGGGGGTACTGACATGATCTTGTTACCTGCTAGGTCAAAGGAGGGGGGGGGGAAAAAAAAAAAGTCAGGAACAACACAAGGACCTCTATATGGCCTTCATTGACCTCACCAAGCCTTTGCATTCCATCAATTGAAAGGCCACATGGAAAGTGCTGGCCAGATTTAAATGTCTGGAAAAGCACATCAAGGTCCTGAGGCTTCTCTATGAGCAGATGACTTATCATTCTATGTAGCAGATCAGAGACGGATTCATCTGTCATCTGAATTGGGTCAAGCAAAGATTTATTATCACTCCAACTCCATTTTTTTTAAAAGACGCACATCCTGGTTCTCATTAAGGACTGCCATTCTCTGGAATTGACAGAATATTGAATGAAAGGAGGGCTCTTCAGTCTGGGACACTTCTGGTCTAAAAATCAAAGTACTTAAAACAACCATCCTTGACCTTCAATATGCCATTAACTGTGCCATCGTTGTGCACACTCAGGAAAACCTCCAGACTACGCTAACATTTTTTTTTTTTTGGAGAACTTTGGGCCTCTCTCTCAGTGTCAAGAAAACTGAAGTGCTTTATCAGACCATGAATAGACCATGAATGCGATGTCCCATCTCAAATTATCATCTAGGGAAAGATCCCAGAGGGGGTCAAGCACTTCCCTTACATTGGTAGCTGCCTGCCTCAGAGAACAAACATTGACGAGGAGATCCAGCACAGGATCTGGGGCGTGACTGCCTCATTTGGGGAATTTGCTTCAGTGTATCTTTATTCATCATGATCTTCATAAAGACACCAAGATCCAGGTCTACAATGCAGTCGTCATTTCTACTCTCCTCTACAGATGACCACAGTAGGTCAACTGCACTTCACATCTCAAAAACCTGGAAAGGTATTATTAATGATGCCTCTGGAAAACCTTCCACATCAAATGGGAAGGTCACTACACAAACGGAAGCATCCTTGCTGAAGCCAGTGTTATCAACATTAAGTTGGTGATTGTAGCAGGATGGGGTACCCAGGGGTGGCCGTGTTACTCCGGGTCCTTAACAGTGCCAGTCTTGCCCTATAAGCACCCTCGTTCTCCATGTCTTATTGATACGATAAATATAGGGAGGCTACCCTTGAGTTTTAGTTTTGGACATGGTTGGGCATTAACTGTCATTTCTGCCCCCACTTTTATGTCCCGCTTTACTGTGGATGGTTCCTGAGTCTTCCAGCCTTATGGGCCATGTGTGTGGCTCCAGCCACCACTTTTACCATGCCCCAAGCCTCCACAGGTGGTACTGGCATGGTCTTGCCTAGGCCTCGTTACAATTCGGTCCCTTGTCCACAGCCCTGTCTCTGTACCCTCTCTGGTGCCAGGCTCTCTGCAGCCTTGCCTCAAGTGCTGCGCCCTCTCTGGCACCAGGGTCTGTTCCTCTAAAATGCTGCACCCTCTCTGGCACCAGGGTCTAACTGGCCTCACCCAAACCACTGGTTGTTATCGGACAGCACACGCTCAATCCCAACCCCCATAAGTCCCTGGGCTGTAACAACGCAGATCTCCCCCTCTGAGGCTCAGTGCATGGTAGGCAAGGATACCTTATGGGCTCCTGGTGTCTCCTTTGTTCTAAGGGTAGCGTATCTGCCGGCTACCACATCTCTGGGCCCTTCCTTCTCCTGGAGGCTCCTTCCCCTTTCGCTGCTGGTAAGGGACTCTTTCCATCTCTTCTGCCTGGGTATGGCTTTCAAACAGCTTGTCTCGCAGCTCCTATGCAAAGTCTTCTGCTGCCAGCTCTCAAGCTCCTCCTGCAATTCCCCTATCCAGTCCTCCTGGCTATGGACTTCTTTTTGGAGTACTCCTATCAGACTTCTTGCTACTTCTGAACAAAATGAGGTGCTACAGAAATTAGAAGCCGGCACAAAGCAGGCAGAAGAAGGCCTTGCCCCTCATGCTATCATCTCCTCCTGCTGCTTTTGCAGCTTTTCTTCCCTCTCCCAGCTCCTCTGAGCCTCCTGAGAAATGAGCTGTTCAATTGCCTAAGTCTTCTCCACTTCTACAGCTACTAGGGGCCTGATCTCTTTAGGTCCTCCCTCCTTTTTGTTGGACTGTACCTGCAGCTCTAATGTAGCAGCCTTCTGGGCCCTTGCTACTCCTAGCTCCCACTCAAACTCGGCCACCTTCTCCTCCACTTCATCCATCCTCAGTTGCCAGGTAAGGCTTCCCCATCTCTGACCTCCCATATTTCCCACCTGAGTCATAACTATCCCAGCCTTACTTTTCTGGGTCAGGGCCTCAGTCTTACCCCATCAGATCACTGGCAATAGGAATTCCCCTTTCAGCCCAGCCTTGTGAGCTGTAGCCCCACTGCCTTTCTATAAATATGTCTTCTCTATTATACTCTGGCCCACAAGTTTGTTCTCCCTCTTAGGCTCCTTCTCTGCACACAGCCAAGCTTTCCCAGACAATGCACCAAAATGTAGCAGGATGGGGTACCTAGGGGTGGCCATGTTACCCCCAAATGCTGCACCCTCTCTGGTGCCAGGTTTCCCATGCTGCAGTGGGGCCCAGTGAGGCCTCCTCCTTCCCCAACCAGCCTCACCCAAACCACCAGTTGTTATCAGACAGTGCACACACCCAACCCCCATGACTCCCTGGGCTGTAACAACACAGAACTCACATCATGCTCTGCTACTTTAAAAGAGTAAAACTCCCCCTCTGAGGCTTGGTACCTAGTAGGCAAGGATACCTTTATAGGCTCCTGGTGTCCCCTCTGTTCTAAGGGTAGCATATCTGCCAGCTACCACATCTCTGAGCCCTTCCTTCTCCTGGAGGCACCTTCCCCTTTTGGCTGCTGGTAAGGGACTAACTGCCTAGCCCCAGCCCTGGGGTTTATATGGGCCTAGGGCCCTGCCCCCTCCGGCCAGTTGACCAGGTGCAAGTGCGGCCAATTCCCTCATTAACCAGTGGTCCTGGCAACCTGAACCTGGGTTCTTATCTCTGCTTTAAGAGAAGCAGGCACCTTAATGCCCTGCTACAGTGATCTTCAAACACCAACTTCACTGGGCCAGACTTTATACAGAAATACCTAACACTAGACTTCCAAATCAAGTGCTCTTCTCCCAGCTTAGTAATAGAGATCTCCTGGTAGCTGGAGGGAAATACTACAAGGATACATTTAAGGCATACCTCAGAAAGACAGAAGCTGATATCAAGACTTGGAAGAAGCTAGCTTCTTCTGACTCCAATGGTGCTGCAGCCTCAAACAAGCGGATGGCCATTTTTGAGATCTTGTCCTTAAAGCAGAGAAGAGAGCATGGAGGAAGGAAAAAGAGAAAACTCTTGGCCTACAGCATACCCTTCTCTGAGGAAAGACCTGCAACTTCTACAGATGGATATGTAGCTGAAGGATTGGATTGGACTCTTAAGTCTCCTCAAGACCCATCATTGAGCCATCCTCGAATCAAGGGATTGCCAATGTCAATTATACAGTTACTATAAATCCATTTATATTATGGCAGCACTCAAAGGCCTCAATCAAATTTACAGCCTCTTTCATAGACTCATAGATTGTGAGACCAGATGGGACCTTGGAAGATCACTGGGTCCAGCCTCCTGCACCAAGCAAGAAAGATAACTGGGGGTGAGGTGGCTGTCTTTGCACTCTTTGTACAACATTGTTCAGAAAATGAATTTTTTCTTCTATGAAAAATTGAATTGTTGGTGAACAATTTTGAAAACCAAATTATTACAGTCAAATCCTCGGAATACTTCATTTACAAAATATTTTTGTGCTACCTTTGGGGAGCTGTAGCTTGAGTTTTCATGCCCCCATTCTCTACAGGCTAAGCACTTTTGTTGGGCTGCCTTCAGTGTTATAGAGGACTCTCTTCTTGGTGTGCCAGGTCATGCATTCTAGCAGTCAAAAGACTGCGATTGCATAATGTGTCCCTGGACATATTATATGGGCTCCCAGCCCACAGAGTGGCATGTAGGTAGGCATGAGGTACCCAAACAAGGAACTGCAGCAGTGTTTCAGAGTCTAAGTATTTCAAGTTTTGATTTAGGCTGCATATACATGTTCAAATGATCTGGGAGAATTCTGTCAGGTTTGTTCTCCCAATAGAAAAAAATTATCCAGAGACAGCTGAACAGGCACTTGGATACTCAGTCCTGGAAGAGCAGAGAGCTTACAGTACTGATGATACACCGTTGGAGGTTCCCTCTAAACACATCTCAGCATACTCTGAAGGCTCCCCAGTCTGCCTGGTGACAGACAGAAGCAATGCATAGGGCAGCTCTGAATGGCTAACCCAGACTGCTCAGGGTCACCCTGATATGGGGATCATGGAAGGAGCATGTTCTGCTCCCTACTAGAGCAGCAAACTCCAGTGAGTAACCCTCTTTCTGCAGGACGGAGGAGGAGGAGAAGCAAAGTATCCTGGGATGTTGGAGAACTATGCGGTGGCTTCTCTAGGAAGAAGGGTATGGACATTAATTCTCATAGGAGAAAATCTCATGGGAGTGATTTAACCATGGTTGTTCCCAGGTTATTTTTGTCTGGGAGAAAAATCCTGAACTTCTGTACGCTTGTGGTTTCTCTTGAGAGAGCAATGAGTCTCCCAGGGAAAAACTGAATGTCTGTATGTGGACTTATACTCACCCATGTCATGAGTTTTGCCTGTCAGCAGCTAGAGGTACAGGGCCCCAGAACACCTGCACCTATCTCCTTGATAGCTAGCAGGCTTCACAGCCTCAGGGGCCAGCAGGCCTGCAGCTTTCACTCTGCTGCGCCTTAACACACACAGTGTCACCCATGTCACAAGTTTTGCTTGGCCACAGTTTTTAAGGTACAGTTTCTCCCAAAGCTCTACTCCTATCTCCTTGAAACTTGGCAAGCGCTGTGGCCTCAGCAAGAACTACCATCTCTACAAGTTTCATCTGAATCGGCCTAAAGAAAACAAAGTTATAGATATTTTATTGCTTCCCCCCCACCATTATACCCTATGGCCAAATCTCTGATCTCTGATCTTTTCTGAATTGCTTCGGAAGCTCCAAATCAATTTGGAAAGCATAGAGCTTCCCGAAACTTGATTTAGATTTTTATATTTGGCCTCTGAATCATCCAAATCGTCTCCAAATGTGAATCATGATCTAAAACTTTGCACAGCCCTAGCAAGCAATAATCAAAGGCTGCCTATACCTGCGCTCAAGGGGAGGGGGTTTAATAAAAGCAGTTCCTGGACAGCCACTCTAATAAAAACACATTACCATTATGGTATTAAGCCCCCACAGGTTTAAAAATGGCTATAGGATGCTTTATCTAAACCTCCTGCAACAAGGTTTAGATAATGAGCCCCCGTGGCCATTTTTAAACATGTAGGAGCTTATATACATGATGGTTAGACCATGCTGGAACATTCTCATTAGAACATGAACAAGCATCCCAGATGTTGGTATACATGCTAGTGGCCGGTTCTTAATCGGCAGCTTCGCTCATGGGATTTCTACGACTAACAAACATTTTCAAGTGCAAATGACCTCATTTGTACAGAGCTTTGCAGATCTATTCAAGTTAATAGGAAATAGATTGCAGATCAGTCTTGGCATCATACTCAGTCCTACTTTTGCCATCTGTAATGTATTTACAAGTATTCTACCTTTCCACCATACTATGGAGGCTGATGAAACCAGTGTCTATTTCAAAGAGATGGGACAAAGGGCATACTGAGAAAATTAGGCTAAAATAACACTCATTAATCCTCTGCCTCTGCATTTTCATAGCTGGCATTGAAGAAGGTAACATGTATGAGAGAGTACCTAATCTTGGTGACCTTGATTGCACAGGTTTTTGTTTCCATCTCTTTCTGGCCAGAGGGCAATTTGCCTTTAAGAACAGAAGATATTCCAAGGGGATCACTGATTGTTAAATCATTAGGAAAAACAGAAATGTCAGATCAAGTATAAGTAGGAGAAATAATACTGAGGAAAGCCACCATTACAAGCATCCAGGTAGCTCAGAATCTAATTGCAGTACAAACAAAAACAGAAACAAACAGCCAACTAACCGTACTTTGGACCAGACCCCCTCCCTGCTGCGAAAAGTAATGTAATTCACTCAACGAGAATGTCTATAACACTGCAAATTGTCACCATCAGTTCTCATAAGTACAATAGCTTGCTTTCTGGTGCTCCTAGCTCAAGATTTCCTAGGTCCACTGAGGAGTCCAGCAGGCTTCCTCCTCAGGCCACACACTTGACCATTGATCCTGAATTATGGTCCAGAAATTGTTGCTACACTCTTTTCTTGTTTTGTGTTAAAACTTGTGTTAACAGTTACCTTTGTACAGATTGCTCATATTTAATTGACATCAACTTGCAGTAAAGTTATCATGTAAAGCTTTTGACATAACAAAACAAAATCAAGAAACACCAGTCCCACAGAAATGCACTCGCTTAATGTACAATCCCAAAACATTCCCTCATAAAAATCAGGTTATGTCACTGTTAACCATCTATTCATCAACACCCTCCTACAAAATAAAATTCTACCAGCTGTTGATATTTCTTAGTCATCTTGTAGTTGATGTTAATACTCCTATAAAATCATCTTGTGTTTGTGGCATCTCAAACACATCTGCCCCTCTTAATACAGTGAGATTTATTAGGAACATCTGGTAAAATGTGTCCATGTATACACTTATTTTCCAAGGGGGTCAAACAAAAAGGGAGAATTAGTTATTTGATATCTTGCATTAAAATAGTTAAAAGTTTTGTATTTTTGATAATGCAATGTGTTTCATTATTTATATAATGAAAACTTGTTTAAACAAGTTTTTTTTCACAAGAGATGAATAGCATCAGAAAGTATCACTTACTGCTTCAGAATAACTAACTCAAGGGTTAAAACATCCATTTTCTATTTAACAAACACAAACCTTTAAGGGCACAGACAAATATAAACATTCAGTTAATATCAAATAATACTATATGCTGTTACAATGCAGCTATTATGCCTGCATTATTCTATAGTGATACAAATGTAAGAAAAATACTGCAATTTCAATTCCATTTCATTTTCACTGGACATGCTCTTAATATGTTTGGGTTCTGGCTGTGGTCAACTGAGTTTCACATTTAAATGGTGTTTCATTTCTATAAGGAGACATTCACACCTTCCAAATATTTTCTTGCAGGAATCATTGAATCCTCTAATTGTGTTTGTCACACGAGTCAGTTTTAAGATCTTAGACACCTGTTGTGTTTTTGGTAACAGTCATTTATATATTACAAAGTTTCTCCAAGTTTGACTGATGTGGTTTTGCTGGGGACAATTTCTTTTCCTTACCTTATTTAATACATGTCTTCCTTGTAGCAAGTCTGTGACTAAGCAGCTACTCAGATGTAAGATGCATTGTGCGAATGTGTCACAGCTGCTATTCCTTAGTAGAAGTGGCTGCAACTCCTACCAAGATACATATATAATTTCAAAGTTGTAGACTGATTTTTTAATATCCTCTGTCAAGTCTAATGAGATATGAGATAAGTACTGAGTCTCACTAAATCTGAGCAGCATCCTTCCCCTCAGCCCCCAGATCTTTTCACCATTTCTGGATCTTGTAGATGTTCAAGTTCTCTGATAATCAGTTCTCCCTAATCTGGTCAGTCAAGAGCTAATCCTAAATTCTGTGGCTCAGGAAGCAGAGCAATTAGTCTCTTCTATGTTCTCATTTGCCTATCTGTCATAACGTCCAGTAGAGACACCCACAGTCACCTCAGTAGTTGTTGCCTGAATTACCATTAGAGTTGAGAATAAAAAGCTTCCCAACTGTTCTTCAGTAGAGTAGTTTTCCACAAAACATGGACTTGTATCTCGCTCTACTATGCAGGTTACTCTTCAGTGTGTGAACTGCTCTACCAAGCCTCTCACAGTAGCAAGTGATATGTTATTGCATATTGGCATTGCTTTTACCCATTTGGAGAAATGATGCACTGTCACCAGCACATATACATTCCCATTCACCGTTTTAGGCAACAGTCCTATAGTGAATATTTATCCTGGTCCTTGGCCCTTCCCCCCTCAGTAAACCCAGCTGGACTTCTCCTTTTCCTGTTCCCAAATTATTTTGAGCACAAGCTCAACATATTCACAACAATGTAGTACAACAATATAATATACCTTTGCACAATTCTTACCACCATAGTATACCAAAGCCCTCTTTCAGGATAGCACCATGGCTTGATGAGCCTGTGTCACAGCATTAAGATGCACATATATTATTTTGTGAAATGCAGTTTGCTTACAACCACTCATCTCCTAAGATCACCATCAATAATTTAACTCTTTCTTTAGAAAAAAAATGCTCAAAGACATCTCAATTGACCCCACTCCTCATCTTGTTCCTACAGAAACTACAGGCCAAGGGTGAGATCTCCTGCCTGTAAAGAAGACAGATCAATTGTTTAGAGCATATTAGTTACAGAGTCACTGGGGGTAGACAGTGGAACAGAAAAATCACTGTGCCTTACCACTTACAGCATACTGCCTTGCCCATGGATTTATTCTGCGGTTGTCCTAAACACCTAGCATGTGCTTGTCAGATGTCTTCACTTCTACAAGCAAAAACAGTGGTATATCAGCTGGTCCCTTGTTAGCCAAATAACAAATCTGAAATCTAATTGTGCAGCAGAAAAAAGCAGGAAGGGGCTAGGAGACAAGAATGGAGTTTCAGATGAGCGGAGTAAATGTGGGGTGTTGATTCCTAACCTTCTAAGCTTGAAGATAGATGGACCAGAGGTATGTAGAACATGAGTGTTTCTCCCCTGCGCCATTAATGGCCAAGGACTGCACCTTTCTTAATCTGTAGGAAAGTATGTGTGTCTGTTGGGGCAGCAGGCAGTAATTATGATAATGAGAATCGTTCCAAGCCTGTGCACAGGATTAGAATTCAAATTGATTTTGATTGAAGAACTGGGCACCAGACTACAGAATGAAATCCAACAAAGATAAATGCTGCATTAACAGAGGTATTGCATGGAGGATAATAGTACCCTCAGAACTGGTTAGGCCTCAGCTGGAGTATTGTATGAAGTGCTGGGCTCCACAATTTAAGAAAGGTGTAGGGAAACTAGAGCACATCCAAGAGGCAAATGGCAAAGATGACACCATGCATTCAGGGGGTTGGATAAGATGGCTTGGGAGGTCCCCTCCAACACTATGATTTCCTAACAGAAGGGAGGCCACTAATACCAGACAAATGTTTATGGTCCAAAAGGTTGCAAGGGTTTAAGCAGAGAGGGATGGGGCCACTTCAATCCCAGATGACTGAGTTGAACTACAAACTCTAGACTACTTTAAGGGCACACAGTGGAAAAGAGGTGCTGCAACAGGGGAGCTACTTTGCTTGGAGTCATGTGGAAGGAGCAGGGAAGAGGTCTTGCTCCATGTATGCTCCATGAACTATTGAAGAAGGCCCCTGGGAGATTGTGGAGGGGCCTGGTCTGAGTGCACCTGGGACAAGGATTGATTTTCCCACTGAGGAGACCCCAGCAGAGAGAGAATCTGACTGCTACGACAGAACAGGGCCTGAGCAAGTTGCACTTAGAAGGCTGTAGAAGTGAATGAGGTCAGTGTGATTGTAGAGTAGCGAAAGCCCTTCTGCCATATGGGACAAATTGGGCTGTGCACAAGGTGAAGAGTCTTACCCCAGAAGGTTCTTATGAGAGTTGTGGGTCTTCAGTTATAATTTTGAGAAGGGTAATTTTGTGATCAGGTTTCAATGCTGGGTTACAGCTCACTGTTTGGAGGCGTGTATGTGTAAATAAAATCAAATTCATTTGTATCTGTCACCAGGCGCAGACTCCAGGAGAAACTGTGATGCCCCTGGTGACCATGCATCCCTTACATGGCTCCAGCTCTAGAGTGCTTTCCTCTTCTTATTTTCCTGCCGTGCCTTGATATAATCAGGGTCTTAGAGCAAGCCCCAGTTCCTCCAGATGCCAGCTAGTTCTTCCAGGTTCCTGCTGGCCTCCACCCTGCCCATGCTAGATAAGCTCTGATGACCTGTTGGTGACTGTCCCCAGGGCACCTGTTATCCCTAAGGACTAATCAGTCATGGCCTCTGACCTCCCCTACAGCCATGCCCATGCCTCTCAGGGTTTAGCAGTTAATGACTTTAGTAGTCACTTGGCCCCAATCTGATAACAGGCGACCTTAAGCCTCTACACCTTTTGGGGGGCCTCAGCCTCTTTTCTCTCACTGGTTCCCTTAGCCTAGGCCCACTGTGCCTGACCTGGCTTCTGGGTTCCAGCCCTTAACTGCCTAATCCAGCTTTCTCTTTGTCCTGTTCTGGGCAATCCAGCTTTGTCTTTGCCCTGCGTAGGCTCCTGAGGCCCCTGGCCCTTGTTTTTGTCCCTTTTATGTACAGGACTCCCTGGCTCTGGCTCTGGCTCTGGCTCTGGCTCGGGCCTTCCTGGGCATTGGACTCCCTGGCCCTTGCCCGGCTCCTGCCCAGCTAGGCTTCAGCCTTTCTCTCTTTTGCTATTTAGACTTCAAACTCCTCCTCAGGCCTAAGCCTATGGCCTGCCATGAATCAAGGCCTCTAGCAGGGCTCTAAACATTGGTGTGCCACTGGCACTCCGCTGTGAGTTAAACCACCAGTGCCCCATTGTGGCCTCCACACACTATCCTTTCAGCCATGCCTAAACCACCAGTAGCCATGCCTAAACCACCTAGTAACCCAGGAGTAAGCCTTCTGGCTACAAACACAAACTAAACCCGCTCTGGCGTAATATAATAAGGGTCACCTGCCTGCATTACAAGGCTTCCCCTTAACCTTTGCAGAGCAACAGCACTCTATTTTCCTTCCTCAAGACAGCCCCAGATAGGATTCCCCTTGCTCTGGAGCACTTAAATTTGCAGCCTCCAGGGCCAGGCTGCCTCCCTTGGCTCAGGGTCTGTATTATATATATCTCTCTGACCCTGCCCAATTTTGATCAGGTGCCTCCATGAGCTGCTGCATGTTTTTCTTGATTTAGTTTGCTGGCCAGCCCTGGGGTAGCTTGCTTCTGCAGGGCTCTAGCCTAGTGTGCTACTGCAGTGCAACTGGTTTGGCAGTAAATACTAGTAGCAGGAAAATCTCTAGGTACCTGTTTCCCAGCAGCTCATAATGAGCAGCTGATATTCTACCAGCTTCTCCTTCACCATTAAAGTAACAGGAGCCTTTGGCTCTCTGGTATAATACCCTCCTGTTGAATTGAGGTTTTCCTGGGAAAAAGAAGTCATCACTGCCACACATGCACATCACTTGGGAGAGGGGTTACAGGTGGAAAACACAAATTATCTTAATGGTCATATTTAGCCATTAGTGGAGTCACTGAGCAGGAGGCAAAGGCTATTGGTCAGAGTCTATCATTTCACTCTTGTGTCCGAGTGGCTACCATACTCATAACTTATTGCAAGCTCCAAAAAAGAAAAAAAAAAGGCTAATAGTAATCAGCCTGTATTAAAAGAAGCTTGAGAGAGTCCAGAGGAGAGCCACGTGCATGATCAGAGGTCAGGAAAACAGATCTTACGATGATAGGCTGAGAGCCATGGGACTCTTTAGCCTGGAAAAGCGTAGGCTCAGGGGTGATCTGATGGCCACCTATAAGTTTATCAGGGGTGACCACCAGGATCTGGGGGAACGTCTGTTCACCAGAGCGCCCCAAGGGATGACGAGGTCGAGCGGTCACAAACTCCTGCAAGACCGTTTCAGGCTGGACATAAGGAAGAATTTCTTTACTGTCCGAGCCCCCAAGGTCTGGAACAGTCTGCCAGCGGAGGTGGTTCAAGCACCGACACTGAACACCTTCAAGAGTAAATTGGATGCTTATCTTGCTGGGATCCTATGACCCCAGCTGACTTCCTGCCCTTCATGTGGGGGGCTGGACTCGATGATCTCCCGAGGTCCCTTCCAGCCCTAATGTCTATGAAATCTATGAAAATTGGCAGAGACATGAAAGCTATTCTAACTGTGATATCACCTACTTGTATATGCTGTGGAGTCTTCTGTACTGTGGAGTCTACCTTTTTCTTTAATAACCTATATAGAAGAACAACAATTCTTACATAGGAGCAAAGTCTTTATAGTACCCTGTTATATCTAAAAAAGAAAAAAATGATGTTTCCAAGGTTGGGACAGAGAACTATTGTGTAATTGCTACATTTTATTTATTAGAGTCCTACTCCCTGGTTCTAGGGTGAGTCCTAAAATGTGAATTCTACCTTTCTTAGGTTAACTTTAAGATGCCTTGTATTTGAAATAATGATTTCAAATACAAATTCAGGAAATCTTTATATACATGCAGATCATCTACTTGTTGCTGCACTAAGCCTTTTTGATGTAGGAAAGCAATCAAAAGTAGTTTCATATGTATGAAAAATAGTGGGGGAATTATGGAAACCTTAAGGCAGGCACACCCATACATATTAGACACCTTCAAAGGCAAAAGCAAGTTTGTGTTGCTAAACTGAGTGTAAAGAAATGGAACAAAAGCTACACAAAGAATCAAGACTCCAAAACCGGCAATAATAGATGCCAGGTCCTCTGGTTGTGGTGGAACTATGGGATGTCAGGCTGTGGCCTATGAACCTGAGGCCTTAGCCTGCCTGGCATAGCCACCCATCCCCGTTTGCCATCTCCTCAGCAGCTCGCTAGGCAGACAAAGTTGGCAACAACCCTCTATCTGGGCCTAGCCACACATCTACTACCTGCCACCAGAGTGGCCAGCTAGGGTCAGATGATCCTTTAACCCCTTCCAATATGAACCCTCTATAAGAGGAAATGTCTGGGCAACAAGGCTCAGGTGTGTACTTAGGCTGCTGCCCCCTGGGCTTGTGCCTCTATTGACTCTCTGACTGATTCTCTAGATACCCAAGCCAGCTTTCCCATGGACCCTGAATTGAGGGACACTTGGTTCCCTAACACAACTCTGGTTTGACCTCCTGGGTACCCAACCTGACTGGCCTTCTGACCCTGTGCTATGCCTAACACTTTGGATCTCTGATTCAGTTCCCTGGATGGATTTTCTGCCTTCTGGCTTCCTGTCTGTCCTACAAGCACGTTCCCCTGAGATCTTGGTTGCTTCGTCCAACCCTGGATGACCCCCAGACCTGGATGTGCCGGTGTGACATGAAGCTATAATGACAATGGTACTTAGTTATTTAAGCTGTATACATTCAGTTGCTAGTCTCTATCAGCCATCTGATTTCATGACTGGCCATGCAGGAGAAGTTTTAGTGAAGGTACAAGATCATATAATGCTCTGATCTAACAGTGGGGGCCAATCTTTTTGGTAGGTGTGTCCCAAATTAAGCATTGAATCCTCCCTGAGTGCCATTTCAATCTCATACCCCTACCTGTTTGCCCAAACTGATCTAGTGCTCTGCTTTCTGACTCCTCGCCCTGTGCTTCCTGCTTGATCTGCAGCTGTGCTACCTTCCTCCTCTCCAGTCTGCCATGTGCCACACACACAGGCTGCCCAGGCTGCAGGTTGGCCATCCCTGAAACAGAGGACCTGTTATTGACTAAATTGCCTCTTTGGAATAGGATGACTTTTCCTGTAGAGGGAGATAAGGACCTTAGTTTTAACACATGCAGATACCAGAATCATGTTTTGTTTTACCAAATGCATCCTGATACTTCTTAAAGACAGCTTGTAACTATGACTTTTCTTCTATTAGCAATCACATTTTCCACCAAAAGGGTGACAAATCTCTCTACCATCCATGCAGGATGAGAATCTGGCATTATCACAGGTTCATTCCCGGCCATGTTACTAACTTCAGCTGACCACAGGTGCACTAAGAACAAAGTCATCTTTTTCTTCTTAAAAATGTAAGATAATAATATGTACTCTACAAAGTGAATGGAGTGAGGTTGCAAGAACAGTTTCAGTGCTAAATTGCCCAAATGTTTTTCCAGTTAAATCCTTCCAATAACATCTGCTTACAGGAATGGACACCCCAGCATTTAATAAATTATGGTAATAAATACCCCTAAAATAACTGATCACACTGGCTCCTTCTGCTTATTTAACTAAAGAAATATTTGGGTGGAGGAGGAAAGGGGGGGAAATCTCCTCTGCCTTGCTATTAAACCCCTCTAGCTAAACAAACAACTCCTCATATGTAGGTAGTTGTCTTTCTTATCTTGCTCAGAGAGATAAATTGTGGGGTTCCTCATTCCTAAAGGTCACTTAGACTAAATGCCTAAATCCAGCACACTTCACAATTACTCTTCTCCCTTTTTTCCTCCCCTCACTGACAAGCCTTCCCAAGTAAGGATCATTTTGTAAGTGCTATCATGTTCCTACATTAAGGTTTACTTTCACAAAGGTACTATAGGAAAGCCATGATCTGGATTCAAATCCTTGGAATTTTCACCTGTTGGCTGTCACTTATAAGGTCAATCTAAAAGAAGGCTGTGAAATGTTATTGCCTTTTCAACATCCTCAGGCATTGCAGCCCAGAAATCAGAGTGAAAAGTGGCCTGCAGAAGATCAGATCCTCATTCAATCGAGTCTTTAAAAGTATGTTTTGGAATTCACAGTCTTAGGTTAAAAAAAAAAAATCACCTGCCCCTTTTACCACCCTATCCATGAGCTGAGGTAGCCAGTATGGTAGGAGTGACATTTTCCAATTTGGCACGTGTGTGTTTTAGAATGGTTTTGATGATAATGGAAGTTACAGGTTAAATTCCGTTCCTAAGAGGGTCACTGCACTTTCAGAAGTGCTCCTTGTAATCAAGACCTGGAGGATATGAATTTGAGTTGTTGTCACAATTAGTGCTCATGGCCATGTCACTGGCCACATTTGGTTTGTTACTACTTTAATTTGGTCCTAAAGATGCTGAATCTCTCACCAACAGAGGGATCTCCTAGGTCTAAGGGCTACAATAATTGAATCTCTTGAGTGCTTTGGCACAGAGCAGCTTTCAGTTTTCCATTCTCATGGTTTCAGCTGTCTTTTTAGCTGTTGGTTCTCACTTCTCACGTTCCATTCTTTCCCTGCTCTCTCCTGTAACTGCCATTTATTTGAAAGATAGCTGCTGTCTCCATCAGCTTTTCTTCCAACTTCACTCCCTTTTTCATACAACTTGTTATTAACCTCTTTCTAGTTCTTCCTTTCTTTCTTCAAACAATTAACTTCAGCATCCAGTACCCATACAGTCATTTAATAGAGTTCATAGATATTAGGGGCTGGAAGGGACCTCGTGAGATCATCGAGTCCAGCCCCTCCCCATCCCCCCGCCATAGGCAGTCAGTCAGCTGGGATCAAGTGATTCCAGCACGAAAAATATCCAGATGTTTTTTGAAAGAGTCCACCTCTTGGAGGAGTCTGTTCTAGACTCTGGACACACGCACCATAAAGAGCTTTTTCTTATGTCTGGTCTAAATTGGCCTTCCTGGAGTTTATGGCCATTAGACCTTGGGAAGCTCTGGTGAACAGCTGTTCTCCTAGGTCCTGATGCACCCCTCTTGTATAATTGTAGGCTGCTACCAAGTCCCCCCCGAGCCTTCTCTTTTCCAGACTGAAGAGTCCCAAATCCCTCAGCCGCTCCTGCCCTCTAGGTCCTGGATCATATGAATGGCTCTTCTCTGGACTCTCTCAAGCTTTTCCACATCCCTCCTGAAGTGGGGGCCCCAAAACTGGATGCAGTACTCCAGCTGCAGCCTCACCAAGGCCAAGTAAAGTGGGAGGATGACATCCCTGGTTTTGCTTGAGATGCATTGGTAGATGCATGCCAGAGTTTGGTTTGCTTTGCCAGCCACAGCATCGCATTGGTGACTCATATTTATCTTGTGGTCGGTCATGGTGCTAGTGAGTGTAGCACTGCTGAGCTTGTAAGTATGTTGAGGGTTCTTCCTACTGAGGTGCAGCACCTTACACTTCTCTACTTTAAAGGCCATCAGGTTTTGGTCAGCCTACCTTGAGAGTGTGTCCAAGTCGATCTGTATCCCCAGCCTGTCCTGTGGTGTGCCTGCCCTCTCCCATAATTTGGTGTCATCCGCAAACTTTGCCAGTTCGCATCTGACTTCTGACTTCAGATCGTTAATGAAGATATTAAAGAGTACCGGCCCAAGTACTGAGCCCTGAGGGACTCCTCTGGTCACCCTGCACCATGTTGATTTGCTTCCATCAACTAGTATTCCTTGGGTTCGACCCTGTAGCCAGTTACCTAGCCATTAGACCATAAGATGATTAAGGCCACAGTTCCCCAGCTTAGCCATAAGGACATTGTGGGGAACTAAGTCAAAGGCTTTCTTGAAATCCAGTATATGACATCCACGTTATCTCCCTTGTCCAGGGCACATGTTACCTGGTCATAGAAGGAAATGAGGTTGGTCAGGCAAGGCCTGCCAGTCACAAAGCCATGTTGGCTTGCCTTCAGAAGCTTGCCTTCCGTTAGTCTGGTGTTGATGGATCCTTTGACAATTTTCTCCAGGATTTTGCCAGGGATGGATGTCAGACTGATTGGTCTATAATTCCTGGAGTCATCCCTCCTTTCTTTCTTGAAGATAGGGACCACACTGGCTCTTTTTCAGTCTTCCAGGACCTCACCCAAGCACCATAAATTTTCAAATATCTTTCCCAGGGTGGGTGTAATGATGTCTGCCAGCTCCTTCAAGACCTCAAGGTGCATTTTGTCTGGGCCCAGGGACTTGTGAATATCTAGTTTCTCAAGGTGTTCCCTCAGCTGATCCACATCAATTTTGGGCCAGTCACCCACTCCCAGGCTGGTTCATGTTCTTTCTGAAAATGTGATCCCCTTGGGAGTGTGAAAAAGAGATGCAAAAAAGTCATTTAGGAGATTGACCTTTTCTTAGGTGTCGGATGTCAGCTGCCCCGTTTAATCTTGCAGAGGCCCAATGATATCTTTGTTATTTTTTGGACTTCCACATATCTGAAGAAGGACTTTTTATTGTCCTTGATCCCCATAGCTAGCCTGAGTTCAGTTTTCTGGACTGCTGTCTACAGGTGTGGGCAAGTGCTGAGTAGTCTTCTTTGGTGTTGCTTCCCATTTTCCAGCTGGAGTAGGCTTCTCTTTTGAGTTTAATGAGGTCCAGCAATTCCTTGTTAAGCCAAAGGGCCCTCCTTGGAATGGATTACATTTCTTGTGAGATGCAATAGCTTTCCGCTGTGCCTCAAGGATTATGTTCTTGAGAGATGACCATTCCTTATGTACTCCCTTATCCAGGGAGGTATGGCTGCTAATTGCCTCACTTGCCAAATCTCTGAGTTTGCAAAAGTCAGCCTTCCCAAAATTAAGGATTTCTGTTTTACTGATGGTTTTCCTGCTCTTCAGTGAACTGTGAAGGTGACCAAATCATGGTCACTGTTATCAAGCTTTCCCTTGATCCACAGATCACTCACCAGATAATCGTCTTTGACCAGGACCAGATCAAGCAATTCCTCTCCCCAACTTTGCCCATACACCTCCTGGGTTAGGTAGAGGTCATTAATGCACATGACAAACTTATGGGACTTGTCAGATTTGGCTGTGCACTCATCCCAAAAGATGTCAAGGAAGTTGAAGTCCCCCATGACGATCATGCATTGGGAGCACATGGCCTCGACCAGTTCCCTATTGAATTCCCAATCAAGTTCTTCCTCTTGGTGGAGAGGTCTATAGTAGACTCCTATAAGTATCTCACCCTCCCCATGTTCTCCCTGTATTTTGACCCAGAGTGTCTCAAAAGTTCCAAAACCTTCCTGGTTTGGAAACTCAGTCTGTAGGGAGGTGAACTGATCCTTGACGTAGAGAGCAACACCTCCACCCCTCTTCCCCACACAGTCGCTCCTGTACAAGGTGTAACCCTCTACTGCTACCAACTAATCATAGGTGGAGTTCCACCAGGTCTCTGTTATCCCTACAAGGTCATAGTCATTTTCACATAAGAGAAGGGCCAGTTCCTCTTGCTTGTTTCCCAAGCTTCTGGCATTCATGTATAGGCAGTTGAGTCTGCCACAAGAAACCCCATGCTTCCCTATGGGGTGAGGCAGGACCTTTCCTTGGGCTGTTGTTACAGCAGGTTCCTTTGGGCTGCCCATGAATAAAAAAATCTCCCTTTTCCATGGATGTCTTTCATTTTCTTATTTTCCTGCAAACTCCCTTGTCACAGTTGCCCAGGGAGGATGGCATTTTTAGAGGCACCCCTATGGCAAATGGACAGTGAATTGACACAAATTCTTTAATGAATTCCTCCATGCTACACTACCTACAGCTCTTCTCCATGCTATACTACCTACAGCTCCTACTGGAACATGATAACCACATATAGTCAGCAGTGTACCACAGAATACCCAACTAGCAAGCTGACTACCCTTTGTTCTCTCTTCCTCTCACCCATGTTGTGATACTTGCCTGTAGACCAGCCAAGAGCATGACATATCTGAGTAACATCCACTCAGGAACATCAATTATTGGATAGAAACTAATGCTTTGCAAGCCAAGTGATGGAGTATTCAAGTATTCAAATTCCCAAAGCAGAGAACAGCCAAATCAAGAGGGTTAACGTATACAGTGAAGACTCCTGGAGTCTCAGCTGACTGCATTGTATGCTGTATTCCCTACCTCCCCAAGGCTTCCACTCATTCTTGTTTATACTTTCCATAGCACCCCTGCTTACATGGGCCTCCTTACAACTGGGCCTCCTTTCCTAGTTGCACACAATTTCTATTCAAGAACATTCCACACTATTCAGGATTTCATAATAACTACACATTACAAGTTGTTATATTCAGAGTATTATGTATATGCTATGTTTTTCTGCCAGTAGTTGGCACTATTCCGCATAGTATCTGTCTCTTGTTGCTCCCTCCTGTTTTCCTTGGAAGCCTTCAGTTAAGTTTTTGTAGTAAAATAAGGATGGTTGTACTTTTCCTCCCTGTCTGTTCTCACAGGGACAAAGAAACCCATATAGTACACTAAACAAGTCACACAACATTTAAATAGTGCTCAGGAGGGGCATAGCAGCCACAACTACATAAATACCACTAACCTACAAGGCAGAATACTTCTGAAAAGTGACATTATTTTTGTCAATTTCCCCAGGCAATACCCATGGTATAGCATTAAGGCACTTGTTTCTGGAACTGCAGCAAGCAGCTGTTGCTATCATTCCAATATCTTCTCAGCATTTCAGAAGACTTTGGTTTGTATTTAAACACTGTGATACAATGGTGATGGAAGCCATAAAGAAACTTGGAATAGCTTGAAAAATGGATAGTCAATAATATGTAGCAAAGAGCTGTGCATGTTGTAGTCAGAACAGAGTTCATGTGCAGGTTATCCCTCATGAGCCTACTGGACTCTTGGACATATTTTCATTGAAATGCCAGACAGCCATTTCCAGTTCCTCTCTTAGTGTATGCAAACACTGACAGGTAAGTTTAAACTTGAGGTTATCCTTCACAGGAGCCTCTTTCCTTGTGTACATCATATCTTGTAGAAAACATGGAATCTTTCCCATATTTTGCTTCATCTTTCTTCAAATTAGCAATACAATGTATCCCTTGTTGTCATGTAAAGCCTTTCCTGGAAATGGTATGCTGACCTTTACTTATGGGCAGGAGAGAGGAAAATGCGGAAGGACAAGTCAAGAACAGGGGATTATGGGATTGCTGCTGGCCAGCTTCCTGTGCTCAGAGTTAGCATGCTGCATTATGTTCCAAACACCAGTAAGAGGCAGAGATGAGTAAGTAGTGAGGCATGCAGGGTCAACTTTATGCCCAGAAAATTTACAGCCTCATCCTGACAGTTCTGAACTGCCATTGGAAGTCAAATGTAATGGTTTATGGCACAGACAGTAGGGCCAAAAGACAACCTCAAAGTCTATCCTATCAGAGCAGGCATGGTTTTACTGGCAAAGATGTGAATTGCACCTACAAGGCACTAGTCTATGCCATGATAAATTTGGAGCTGTTCTGACCTCCTGGGTATGGAGTGGCTATGTACCTCCAGGACTGCTATTGACACAGAGATGCAACATACACCCTATTGCCTGGTACAGTGAGAAAAAAGGTTTGGTCTTTCTACCCTGGCAAGGATTCTAATAGGTAGTTCTTGCTCTCAGGCACTGCAATTTTTGCTGACTCAGCTACATAACATTCAAGGGAAAGGTCTTATAACTTCTTTTTCCAAGCTTGTGTTACCCGCAGTCTGTTCCCATTTTCAATTCCCTTTTTTTACTGTCACAAATAAATTTTGTGCTGGACAGCATCTATTCCACCACCACAGTGGCCACAATAACTATGTTTATTGTCGGGGGAAGGGGAGAAAGGGAGAGGAGACCTGCATGCTTGATGTTGAAGAAAAGCCTGTTTGTGTTTAATACACTGGAGAAATTGTTCAAGAATAGTTCATCCATGTGAAAAAATATGACCCCTCTGTTGTTGCCAAATTCAGAAGGCCTTGTATGATCAGCTGTGTAAGTGCAAGTCCTATAACTTAAAGCTGCCTGGAGGCGGTTTCAACTTATACACCCAATTTTTTGAAGACTATTTAACTTTGGGAGAGAAGTTTACTTGCATATTTGGGTCAGCTCCTTTACTTTATTCCTTATTTATTCCAAAACCTCTCTCTCTCTCTCTTTTTAAGATGCGTATATTTCTGGCAAGTTCTACAAAATTAACACCTAATTCCAGGAGCTGGAATACTGACATCACATAATTTAAAGGGATCCTACAGCACCTTAAAAGCTGTATAAGAATTATGTATTTTCAGACATGTTAAAAGCCTCTTTCAAAGAACCAATGCTGTTTATATACTCCTGTTGCCCTCCCCGCTCTGCCCCCAAAAATATTCTAGTAGAAGGGATGCAGCAGAACAGAACTAACCTACTGGGAAATCTGCCAGTTAGGTTGAACAGCCACTTTGAAGACAAAATCTTCAGGGAATTGGATTTCTTTGCACTGACCTCTGTATGGATATAGACAATGTGTTATGTTGCCACTGTAAATTATCCTGGGCCACTTTGTCTATTCCATTGTTAGAAGCAAATTCAGAGAAGGAATATTATTTTCTGTTTTAATACCCTGCCCTAAATATGGAACCAGACAGACAAATGGAGTGGAAGCACAGTACAACATGAGCACACCTGCATAGCAGAATACAGTTGGTACACATTTTTGTTTAGGCTTGCACATCATAGCCATGTTTCTTTAAATGAGAGTGCTGCATAAAGTATTCCCAGCCCCCTCCCCATTTCAATTGGATGAAATCCCAAGCTATATAAAATGCTGCAATGAAATAAAAAAAAAAGAAACTTTTGTCTAGTAAGCTGGGCATGTTCTGGACACGCAGTGGGCTCTGTAACAAACTGCTCTTTTATTATATGGTTTTACCGTAAAGGTAAATAGAATGTGTTGTGCACTTACAATTTGCCTTCCCCTCTTAAAAAAATATTTTTCATAAATCCCACTGAAAACAGTGGCCAGCAGTCTCTGCTTAAAAAAGCAAGAGTTGCAAATGTGGAATTACTCTGTCATAAAAGAATAATGCGTATCCAAAGCAGACTACCCAGGATGCTAATGGAAAGACAGCTTGTGCCCGCTCCTGCTGAAGTCAATGGCAAGATTTCTCTTGACTTCAACAGCAGCATGATTAGACACAGAGCAAAAGAGAATGGGGAGAGGATTCAAGCCCATTCAAATCCCCAACGTAGAATTAAACATATTCTAATTATCTTATAAAGTTCAGCTGCCTGCACCGAGTCATGCACACTTAACTCTTTCCCTTTGGGCTTTTGGGCCAAGTTCCATAGAGGTCTAACTCTAGAAAATTCCTATGGGAGTTGTGTGTAGCGTAGGGTCATAATTCCCCCAGCTTTATGCTGGTTTGATTTTGATTTCTGACTACATTTCATGAGATTTAACATACTGTAGGCTAAAAAACTCTGCATTGCACTTGGTTGTAACTCTGGAATATTCTCAAAACCTTGCAAAGAAACCAGTTGGAAGAACAAATGAGTTGTCACCACAGCTAAGCAGGTAAAAACTAAAGATCTGAATGTGTTAAGCTTAATCAATTATTTGCCACTAAGGTGCCACCACACTCTGGGGTGCTTTGAGTTCCTTTTGAGGATACTGCTTGGTGCCAGGGAATATTAGTACTTTTTGGTGTGCAAACAGGGTTCACATGACAAACCCAGATATGTCAAATAGGAAACCATAGTGAAAAACATTCTGAGGTTTTTGCAACTGAAGAATTGCTCTATTAGAGCAGTTCCCAATCTGTGGTACGGGTACCACCAGTGGTACGCAGACAACCTGTCGGTGGTATGCATTAACAAGTTTATTATAATTACTTTATATGACAAAAATTTGCTGGTGGTACTTAAGGTTGTATAATTTTGAATTGGTGGTGCACAATCTGTCAGAGTTTGAGAACTGCTGCTCTATTATTTTGTGGTTGTCATAAAACAAGTGAAAGATAAGAGCTGGCATTTTCTAAAAGGTGTGTCAAGTCTAAAAAGATTGAGAGCCACTGGGTTGCACAGTCTCATGAAATGGATAAGAAATTCACATTTGAACAATGTATTAATTTGAATGAAGTTGTACTTTGTAAAATATTTAGTCATTTAATTAGTGATTAGTAACAGAGAAAGCTCACAGGAATGGTAAAATAAGAACAAAATAATAGCTTTTATTACAAGATTGCTGCTTCCTTGTTTAGATATTTACTTCTTCATATCAAATGTACTTCTCATTAACCACATTAGAGAGAGAATTATCTTTGGTATCAAAATTTAGTCAGAGCCCAGACTACAAAAAAATTACATATCATATAAGAGAAATAATCTGCATGAGGGCTGGTGTTTAGGTCAAAAGATGTTGCACTTCAGGAGTAAAGAGGGCAAACCTGCATTGTCTCTCTCTCTAATCATCTGAGGCTACCATGTAGTACAAGCTGCAGCCAGATTGCCCAGTATCTGCTTGTCCTCTTTCATACTCACCTTCCATGCCTGTGTTAAAGAAAATTTCCAAAAAAAAAAATAAATATTGGGAGGTATACCTGATGGATCTTACTGCAACTAGATTATGGCTTTCATTTGGGCTCCTCCATCCTCACACCCTGCCCTTTCCACGCCAGATGTTCAAAGGTGCAAAACTTCATTACAGTTTCAGTTCAGGACACTCAATTAGCTTCAGTGAGCACCTAATAACAGCCTGCTGATTGCGGCACTCCTTTATTGGGTGTTCCCTTAGCTCTCAAGTTCCCCACATCTCTGGTCAGTTCTTATTTTCCCCTTTTTCTGTCAGGGGTCTGTTTCTTTTCAGATTGCTCACAGGCTTTCATCTGTGGCCACCATCCCTTTTAAGTGTTCAAGTCTTTCCCCTTTAAGTGAAGTCCTGAGTGGTCCCCTATAAGTGTCTGAGACTGCTCCATAGAAATTCACCAGTATGCAATCAGTGAGCCTGAGCCAGTATAACAGAGCTCCTGCTCTTGCTGGCATCCACTTTCCAGGACAACCTAATCCAACCGATACCCAGGCTTTTAACTTCTGGGTCAGTGGCCAGAACCTATCAGGGCAGTTCCACGTTCCTATTACAGACCCCAACCGAGTTTAAATAAAGCTAGACCAGCCTGCACTTCACTGTTTATTGTTTTCCTTCCCTCCCCCTCATACAGGAAAGGGGTTCTTTCCACTTTGGCAGTCCATCTGCACTCTGTCCTATTGTAACAGGGTCCACAGATGCCCTGTCACACTCTCATTTGACATCTCATCACACTGTGGAAACCAACTGTAAACCCCAGAGTCAAATAGGCCTCTGCCACAATATGATTCATGAATTTCCACTCAAAGCAGTGTTACTTTCAGAGAAATGTGGAAGACTTTCTCTGCTGATGTAAATGGGCATGTCTTCTTTGAACTCAGTACTGTTTCTTATTTATGCTAGTAGTGAACTTGTACCCCTTGCCTATGCACAATTATTTCCTAGTCCACTATATTTTGTAGTCCTGTTCCAGTCAAACTTTAAATGTTTCATGTAACTGGGCTTACCACATGTTTCTTTTGAAGCTAACTCATTAGGAACTTTTTTCTCAATTGTTCAGCTTAATTCTTTTTCATCATTTTACCTCATTACTTCCAGCTATGCCTCATTGTACCAGCCAAAGCAACTCCCCTTCCTCTTTAAACATCACCACAACGTTTCAAATTTCATTAAAGAGCAGGCTGCTCTTTTCACTGTGTTAACCTGTACATACCTGATTGTTCTGTACAATGCTGAACACTTGTTTCTAAAAGGGCAAAATTAGGCAAAAAGATGCCTTTGATCCATGTTCCATGTAACATTTGATATGAGATGCCGTGCCAGTAAAGGTTTAGGTCACTGGTATATTGGGCACTAGACGAAGAGGGCAAGGTTTCATCTTAATTATCCATCAGCACCCTTTTTATGTCTTGCTGTGCTATAGGACCCATTGTTTCATGCTTTAAATAGCTCTGGCCATTGGCCAATGTTCAAGTTTCAATGTACAGCCAGAGAATTAGTTGGTTTTTGTTTGTTTTGAATTTATGTATGTGCACATTGTAGACAGAATTCTCTGCATGAAGCTGGGCCAGTTGACATCAGGGAATTTGCTCATATTTAATCCCTTTCTAAATCAGAGTTCCTCCAGGTTAATCGTTTACATCCTCTTTCCTCACCTCATTCTTAGCAACTCTTTTCTTCTGAATACACCCTAACTTAAAGTAGCAGGCTCACCTTTCAGAGTTTAGGTTGAGTCCCAGGCTTGAGATCCTGTTGTTTTGATTGGTGGAGCCCATCCACCAATTAGGAGGCAGCAAGAGAAAAAAAATCTGAGGTGGGGGAAGTGAAGAAGAGCTCCCCTGGACCTGATTGAAGACTGTAAATGATCAGATCCAGAAGACTTCAGGGGCAGAACCTTGGAGCATATAAAAGGAGCTGCATGTCCAGCACAAGGGGCAGATGCTGCGAGGGACTCAAGAGGAGCGGAGCCAAGAAAAGCTGGGGAGCTCTCCCCCAGCGGGCAATAGGCCCAAGGCTCCTGAAGCTGCTACTGGAGGAGCAGCCTTGGGAGTGGTGTGAGACCACTTGGGCTGTTGATGGTGCACGGGGATGGTGCAGGGAGACCTGGCCCTGGGAGCGGTATGAGACTGCTCGGGCCCATCACAGTGCATGGTTCAGTGCACAGACCCCAGGCTTTGGGAGCTGCAAGTGGCAGCTCAAGGCTGCAACCCTGGCACAGCCAGTTGGCCTCACAGTATGTGGGCCAGCAAAGGCCTTGGGGCTGCAGTGAGGTGGCTCAGGCCCCATCTCCTGGCAAGTGGCCAGGTCCCATGGTGTGCAGGGTGGCACATGGGCCTAAAGCTTGGGAACCAGGGAGCAGCGGAGGCTGCTTGGGTTAGCCACCCAGCATGAGGATGGCCGGCTGGAGCCTGAAGGGCCCAGCGTGTGCTAGGAGAGCCCTCGGTGCTGAAGCCAGGGCACAGGGAAATAGTAGTGCTGCAGTGTGAGGCCCAGCACCCAGAAGCCAGCAGCGGTGGTGCAGCAGCTGAGAGGAGCTGAGCCCTCGGTGCCCAGAACAGAGCACAGGGTGGGGAGGAGCCCAGTGGCATGGGAGAGGCCTGGAGAGGTGCTCCAGCAGAGGATACCCCATCAAGCTGCACCCTGACCACCACCACCTGAGGGAGCATGAGTCATTGGGCCCTTGAGTCCCACAGGGGAAAGACATGTGGGGCAGGCAAACCCAGAGAAGAGGCTGGGTGAGCAGCCCCCCTACCTAGTTAAGGCCCTAAGGGGAGGGGCCCCCAGTGCTTCCTGGACACCCACCCCAAGAGACCCCATTAGAAGGAGGGCCATCTCGTGCCATGGTTCAGGGACTATATTAAGGAATAGATGTTATTAAGATTGTTCATGTTTGCACCTTATATTTTGTAATCGAAATGTATTGTGATGTTGTAAATAGTGTTATTTAGGGTTTGACCTTGGTTATTGGTTAATGTTCACTGCGTATATATTTAAACATAAAACTAAATATCATGTACATGTATATTATAACTCAATAAATTGTATATAGTTAAGAACTTTGGGCTTGTGCTAACTCTATAGAGGAAAGGGATCTGCTCAAAATTATGGCATCCCTCTCACAGCACACCCTCCTGCCTACCCATCCCATCCAATCAAGAATAGGGCACACCCTTGGTTGTACCTGGGTTACATTAAACTTGCAGGAGATGGATCTCAAGAGCATTCACAGAATGGCAAGCTTAGAAGTACGCTGGTCAGAGTGTTCCCAGTGCACGCTATGCCAGCAGAAGGCCATGGAATACTCAAGAACAGCCCTGTTACCTGCCATCATGTAGACATGCCTTAGAAGCCCTATATTTGTTTGCAGAAGAGTTAGGGAATTTATCTACCTGGTTTCAAATCTCTCTGGTTCCAAATGGGCATTGTAGGCAAAATTCTGCTCTTGCTCACACACCGAGTCAAATAAATACATGTGCTTGGTGTCAGGATGTGCCTCCTCTCATCAGCTGGAATCAGAGAAGCTCTGTCAATGCCATTCCAGAGAATTTCAAAGCAACATCACAACGTCTGACATCGTATCCCCAAGACATAATTCAATGCCTTCTCCAAATTCCTTTTATGTTTAAATAATCAGGTGGCATCACTCTCCAAAATTGCTGTACATATGTATCCAAGAGGGTGTCTATTATATATGTGTTATTTATGTGTGTGTGTTAATTAAACCCATCAGAATTTAGTTTGGAGTACAGAGAGGCTTGAGAATGCATTATGGCAACTTTCATTATGTGAAGGGCCCCTAATATTAGGGATTGGCAATGATTGGGAAATGAAGGATAAGTATTGGATACAAGGATATTTAAAATAACCAGATATCTTAAAACAAACAGTACATGATTACCTTGACTTGACTTCAGAACTAACCACAAGCACAGAGCTTAGAAGAGCACAAAGAATATTAGGAAGATAGATGCAGCTGGTAGGGAAAGGGAAAGAATGTAAGAGTAACATGGCTTGGCCCCCTATGCAACAGTAGAAGAGAAGACCAGCTGTAACATCCTCAGATACATCCCTCCACTGCAGCCCAAGGGTATCCCACTTCTGATTCCATAAAATTCTATACTTCACCCAACTTGTACTGTGGCTCAGGTCTACAAAATAAACTGGCAAGACTGCAGGATAGGGCAAACAAGTCCTCATTCTCCTATAGACTCATTTGCCTGATCCCAACTCTTCCTTCAGGTTCCTCAAAATAATAAGGGTGGCCTTTTATTAGGGTCCAATCTTGTGACTTTAACTTACTCTGCTCACCATGTAAGTGTTCCCATTTAAATGGGAGGGGTGGAAGAAGGAAGGTTACCAGTAAAATAACATACTATTCTTCTTCAGTAAGGGTGGCAGAATTTGACCTTGTGAACTGAACATAGAGCAATCCCAAACAGCTTTCATTAAGAGGGCGGCCAGGATTTCAGCTACCTCACTGCCTTCAGATCAAACCAAGGGATAGAGCTGAAACCGTGCATAAGTCTTTGATAAATCTCCAAATGGTTGTATCAAGAAACCTGCATTTCTCTCAATATGTATTTGCTTCCACAGATCAATGTCCCTGATTAAATAATTCAGCACACTGAAGATGAAGGTTAAACTGAGAGCGGATTGATGCTTAATATAAAACCAGGTTCTATAAAGACAGAAGTCAGATCACTGTGGTTTTGGCTGCAGACCCTCACTGGACTTTAGCAGCTCAACTGCTGGAGCCCAAGTGTAATTCTGGTGCCAAACATTTGCCCATGCTGTTCCCATACAGCTCAGACTCAGCTCTGTCAACATCCCTGTGACTTAGGAGGCACTCCTAGCCCCACGTGTGGAAAGTGTCCCATGTTAATGAAGTCATACTGACTGCATTTAACTTGCTGTAAGTGAGCACTGATCAGGACACACAAGAGACACAGAAAGAATGACAATAAACAAAATGCAACATCAACATCACCAATAGCTTCCCAGCAGGGGAGAAAATGCACAAGTGCCTGCTTCCTGTAGTTTGTTCACAGTTTGTTTTCAGGTTTTCCCAACTTTGGGTTCTGATTATCACTACCTGCTGGAAATGAGTATATGTAGAAATCAGAAAATGCATTTTTCCCTTTGTTTATGTCCTACACAATAGGGTCTGTTTGAACAACAGCCTCTTCTGAAATGACAAGTCTCAGACAGCACAGCTTGTCAGTAAACTACTTACACATTTATTAGCTATAGTAACACACTGCGTTTATTGTTCAAATACAGTATGTTAACACAGGGTGCACATATCCACATTTCTGGCTTCCAGGTCTTCATCTGGACTTAGTTTAAATAATTTTTTTTCCCTAATAAAAGGGTACTCTAGCACTTCTACAAAGTTTCAGTGATGTAATCAGGTTAACTCATAATAATTATTTTCTCCAGACTTGTGTTCATTGTAGATTCAGAATGGACATTAGCCATTCAAAGATAACAAACACCTTTCAATTAAACTGCAATTATTGTATATAAAACAATAAAACTATCATTGGAAAGGGTGATAGTTCAACAAATCCAAATACAAAACAGGTAAACCCATTTGATAAAAATACACCCGTACTGTCATACTGCATGTAATGCATGACATCATGGAGATGAGCTGAATAGGAGTTGTTTCTTTCTCTACCATTGTGTCTTCAGCTTTATCAGGATTTAGAATTTGCAGCTGGTGAAAGTACTTACTGTGATTTGGCTTCATCTTGGTTCACAATATCTCTGTTCTGTATTTCAAGCTGGCAATAACTTGCTTAATTGATTCTAAAGGACAATAGCAGAATCACTCCAACCTTTTCAGTGCAGAAGTCAGCACACTGGATGAGTCCAAAATCATGTCTGTGAGTGTGGAGAGTACTAACTGCTTCAGAGGAATATGTGAATAAACCCTGCAGCAGACAACTAATGAGAAGAGATCTTGGTTTTCTTAGATTAAAAACAATTTAAATTCTCTGGTTAACCCCCCCCAAATTTTTACAATTTTAACGCAACCTGGAAGCCTACCAGTGCCTTAATCATTATAATAAAATAAATTCAAATACTTATATATTTTGGCATTGATTTGTGGTTTTTTGTAATGGATAATCAGAGGTCTCCCTGCTCCCTTCACTCATCATGATATGAGTCCAGCTGCCCCCCACCCCCGCACTACCTCCTGCTGCTTTGTGTCACTGAGCAGCCCTGATATGCCCATGTCACTGCCCCTCCCTCACTCCCAACACACAACACCCCCCTCCCCTGCAGCCCTGCTGGTGCCCCTCACTCCTGATCTGCGGATCCCTAGACCCCTAGCTCTGCCACTGTCTCCCACCCCATGCCCCCAGTGTGTGGGGAAGAGGGGGGGGGTGGGCATAGGAGATGCCATAGACAACATGTAGGGAGTTGTGTGGGGGTCACATGCCCCCCCAGATTTCTGCACCCACAGCAGGGCATGGGGCTGAAGACTGGCTGGACTGGCACTGGGCAGGAGACTCCTCCACAGCCCAGTGGGTAGGACCTGTGGGAGGGAGTACTGCACTGTCATGGCCACCAAGGTGGGGTGCCCCCTGCCTACCTGGAAGCAGCAGGGGGACACAACTCTGTGCCATTACCACCACTGCCAGGAATCCTGTGTCAGCTGTGCCAGCATGGCTGCCAAGGTGAGGCGCTGTGACAACACAGAGTTGTGCCCTCCTGCTGCTGCTGGGTGGGTGCCTCACCTTGGCAGCACAGCACTCCTGGTGGCAGAAGTGTTGGAGGCAGTACCAAGCCTCCCTGCCCCACTCTGCCCTCGCATGCTGGATTCTGTCCAGTGGGCCACGGAGGTGGCTCCTGTCCACTGCTGCTCTAGCCAGACTGCAGGCTCCTGCCCAGCTGCGGAAGCAGAAATCTGGTGGGGGGCATGTTCCCCCATGACACCTCTACACATATTGCCTATGCCCCCTGTCCTCCCTCCCCCCATAGACTTATCTTCAGGTTGCTGCAGGCGCTGCTGTCCACCACACTGCCTGGCTACATTGCCAACCATGTGCAGGTGTGCATACGCACATTCACATGTTCATGGTCCCCTACTTCTGATTGCCCTCCTCCTGCGCCCCCTAGCCCCAAGCAGCCCCTTGCAGACTGAAAACCTCCTTTAAAAATCTATGTTTTCCCATGGGAAATGGAAAATCTGGATTCCTGCTAATGAGTAACTTTGATACATGACTCTCTTGGAATCAAACTTCTCCAAGTGCTATATAGAATCAAAGCCAATATTCTTCTTGCCCTATAATGCATTCAAACATTGAATTAAAAAGAAAGTTAGAATTGCAGAGTGAATTCTCATATAACCAGGAGTTAAGGCTGTCCATGCAAACTTGCTTTCATTTTCCCACCCTAGCTGAGATCTAAGTTTCAAATCAGTTGGAAAAAATCTCTCTCATTAACTCTAATAAAATATTTTATAAAACTGAAGAGATGACCAAGAACTCCTCTCTCATGTGCACATAAAGCCCATTATCTCAAAAGACACATATATTTAGTAAATAAAACCAAAACCAGAATGTAAGACAATATAAGACAACATGAAGCAAAACTAACAGTCCTAATTAAAGATAAAACCAAACAAAACCCTAACATCTGGACACTCCAGATACTAAGGAAGTTACTAAATGAGAATCCAGACTCTGCAGCTGCCTCATAACAAGTTGAACCAAAACCCTGGATCTGAAACACCTCTGAATCTTAGAGATGTTTGGATTTGGATTCAAGCCTTGCAGCTCTGACCCATCTCTATAATAAACACATCTTAGATACATCTGATCCGCTAACGCACTCCTGAGCTTTGTGGAACACAAAATGTGATATTTTAAAAGGTACTTTCTCTCTACTTTCTTTATATCAATAAGGAACCCTATGTAGCCCTGTTTTTTGGCCCTGACCACATGTGCACTTAGGTATGTTTGCAACTTTTCACGCTAGGGATAGTCCCATCGAATTCACACAACATTAAGCAAATCATGTGCAAAATCTGCCTGCATAAGTTGCAAGCAAGCAGTGCCAGATCTCACGTGTATGAGAGTCTTCCATATTTCTGAGGCTACCTTATGCTTCTACCACTTGCGTGTGTGTACAGTATAACTCAGTTTTTGTAAGCACAACAAACATCACCTACTGTATCATTCACCTCTTTACAGCATAAATTCTTAACAATCCTTCTAGGTCATTTAGAGCTCTTGAAGACCTTGGGTACTTACCAAAACATTTTCAGCTGTAAGTTCAGAAGCTTTTCTGTTTGGACGGATATATGAGGAAAGAACACTTCCTTATTTCTTTGCATATTCATTCATTCTGAATCACAGAGGAGATGAAAAAACAAGTCTTGTTCAAAGGCCTTTGTTTCTTTGAGTTCTTTATTTATTTCAGAGTGGCTGTTCTATATAATAGTGCCATAAAATACTTCACCAAAAAAAAGTGTCACAGCAGTGTTTAGTATTTAGAGACTAACATGCACTGGCCAAAAATAAGTACATCAAGTCCGAGTCACACTGTAATAGATGCAGGGCATGGAGGTGCATAGCTAAAAAAAGTCTGAAGTTCAATACCAACTCCAGTCACCAAGCCACTGTGACAGTAGCATCAAAGGATAAAATTAATAGCAGTTGATGAGGCTTAGTGTCCACTAATGCCAACTGCTCCTCTTTGCCTTCTTTACCTCCAGCATACAGAAATCTATGCATGAGATCAATCTCTTGCCTGGAGAAAATATGCCAGGAAAAACCCTAAAGCCTGCCAAGCACTTCGGTATCTGGAAGATGCTGGTGTTCATCTCTGCTTCCAGAGAGATGAATTCAATCCCAGTGCAAAGGATCCATGTAAGGCCCACAATGCTCAGTCTCAGTGGAAAAAAAGAGAGACTCTAAGCTCCACAGTTCTAACCTTAATTTTACTAAGTCTAGAAATAGATTGCCAAATGAAGTGTATCAGCTGTGTTTGGATGCATCCCAGCTTGGCTAATCCACTTCATTGAACAAATCACACATCACCAGTTGTCCCACTCATTAACCTTGTGGGAAAACAGATGACATGTTCCCTGCTTCCAGAGGCATGCCCCAACAATCTCTGGGGCTTCAGAGATTGTCAATGTTGCATCTCTGCAAGTAGAAAACCTCAACTTTCCCTGCTTCCTGAGATCCTGGGGGAGTGGCTTTGGAAATAAGGAAAGCTGGGACACACTGGTGAGTTTTCAGAGTTCAGGCTACCAGTCAAGTGATTGGCATTCTCAGCTCCAGGAGCATGCCAGAGTGAGTTCAATACTTCCTTGCAAGAATTCCCAGAGCTTGCAAAACCAGGCCCCAGGAGCATGTGCCTGGGCCAGCAGAATAGTACTAGCAGCTGGAGCTGCCTGCACTCTTCTGTCATAAAACAAGTATATGTCTGCTTCAGTAAAGTGACACAACTTCTTACTATCTTTTCTCACATCCACACTGTGGCATGACAAAAGTTACAGATGCCTATTTGATGTTGTTTTGTGCCATTATAAATATTTGTATAGCAGCACAAAGACAACAAAATATGTCATCTGTTTCTACCCAGAGATCAGCAGCAGATCTCCTATTGACTTCAGTGAGTGTGGAATTCTTGACGTGGTGCTTAAGTAGCATATAGAGCCTTGCCTGAGGCAGTATAAAGACTACTTAAGCTCTAATTGCAGCTCACTGTGAATTGCTTTGGGTCTGTGCACAAGACTGAATTTTACCATAACTGCAAAGATGAACTGGGAGGACTGACAAAATGTTAAGAACACTTAGAGGGCTGTTTCTACAGTACTAAACAGCAATAAGGGGGCAGGGGAGAAAAACCACTTTTCTACAGCCCAAGCAAATTTCTCCCTTACACTCAAGCCTTAGAAAAACAAATATGCTTGGGACATAAAAATGTTTATTTTCACCTCTGATGTTTGGTGCTAAAGGTATGCATGCAGCAAGTTGACTCAACCCCAAGCATTCAAAATAGTGAGGCTGGTTTAAAAGTTAGTTGTATTTTATTTTCTTATTTAACAAAACATGGTGTTCCTCTTACTGGCCTTCTGTTTTTAGGCTGGTGGTCTCACTTGAGTTTTGTCAGCTTTTCTCAAGAACTCCAAGGGCTAGAAGTTTACTTAAAAAGGAAGACAAGATTTCTATGTAATTATTTGATTCCAGGAGCTGGGGCCTTAAATAAAACTTTAATTATTGCAAGATGCATGACATCAATGAGTTGGTCCACTGATAAACAACACTTAAAAGGTGTTTAATTCCTGTGATCTCACAGGATAGCCATTAGTAAAATAGCATCAGAGGAAGTAACTGTTAGGACTACTAATATAATATCTTCCCTTCCTCTCCCCATTCTCCCACCTCCATTCCTTGGTTTATATTAATAAAGACCAGCATCCAGTGCTGTATCGAAATAGATTTTGATTAAGGGTTGTGTTAAGTCACAGGTGTGCAAGTAATTTAAGTTGCAAGGTTTAGGGGAGGGCAAGGAACTGGCTATTTAGCTTTATTCCCAAGGGTCTTTTTACATTGGCACCAGTGTTTTCAATCAAGTCAGCACAAAGGGATTGGATTATATCAGTGCTGTAGAGAAGGAGCTGGGCCGTTATTTTATGCCTGAGGCAAAGCTATTCACTGAAGATCAAGTAAGACCAGTGAAATTTAGATATTTAGTAATCATGATTAAGGTAATGGAATAACATGCATCTACTCCCTCTGGAGACTGCGGATGGGAATAGATGCATGTTAACAACCTTGCCCATTGAATCCTTGCCCCTTAACTACCCTTGCCCATTGAAAGGGTAAGCAAAACATAGGGTTACTGTTTTATATATTAGTAGTTAAATTACTCCATTTTTCTAATTAGCCATGTGTTATGAGTGATGTGGGAATGGCAGGATAACATTTTCTAAATGTTTCACTCGCCCTTCAAGCCTAAAACCATTTCATTTACAAGATGAATAGATGCTATTAAAGTGAACGGCAGATCTAAACATTAAAACAGTGGCCAAGATTATGTCAGTTCATATCATCTGAAGACAGATGTATCAGAAAACTGGTAATGAGATATGGTGCTTTATATACTTAGGTCCAAGTGATCTCAGCCCAGTTCCTAATGGCATAAAGCTATTATAACTACCAATATTAATTGTTTGTCTGTTTCAGCAGAGTAACACAGGATATAATAACGTTCAAGATGGAACTAACCTTAGATGTGACCCTAGCCGTTCAGGGATAAGGAATGTCAATAAAAGTGAGGAAGTCTGCTTTGCCATGACTCAAGTTGTAGCTGAAGTACAGACACCACTTACAAAGAATTGCTGATAAAAGTACTCAAAGGAAAATTTTATTTATTAATTTTAAATATCTGCATGCTTTTATAAAGTTAGTGTGGGAAGCTTAAGAAAGTGGGTGGAGAGACATAGTCCAATAACAAACAAACCAGCAATAAACAGAATTACTGGAAACCAAACAAAAATGTGCCTAGATTATTAGTGAATATGGCTTAAAGGCTGGAGCACTTTTCTGTGACTCATAAGAGCTGGGTTCTGTTCCTACATCTGGGTAACTGAGATGGTCATATCCTCCTCATTAAGCCTCTGCTTCTCTACTGGGAGGATGATGATTTTGTATTCTAATTGAGCATCTAGTCCTGATATTCAGCTCTGGCTGAGCTATGTTCAGGGCAAGACTAACTCTGAAAAACAGAAAGTTGTCTTTATGCTGCCACTGTACCTTGCTGCTTCTGGAGGCCATAGGGATTGCTTTGGCTATTGTTATAATTCAGAGCAGCTGCACAGTTGCTCAAGCCTAGAGCTGGTTGTTCCAGCATTTGGGATACCCAGGGCACAGAGATCTTCTCAGACAAACCCCTATGCTGTGTGCTCGGAGGAGGGAATCAGCTTTAGATGTCCATGATTCTGCATTCAGGGAGTTTTGTATTTGACTTTAGCAGGAGCACAATCAAACCCATGCTGGGGGGAACTGCCATGCAGTCACATACCTGAATTTAGGGTTTTTTCATTGGGTCAGGTCAGCACAGGGATGAACACAGCTGACCAAAGAATAAGGACCAGGGCTCTTCAGCATGTTAATATATTTATCTTATTTCATACATATAAGGCTTAAAACTGAGGGGAAAAAGGTCACACACACTTCTTTTTAAGAGTGCGTTTGAAATAAATACACAAGATCTGCATAGTTTGGCAGATTCTAACTGTAATCACAGAAAGCAAATGGAAGTTACTAGGTCTTTCAAGCAAAGTCTTAGCTGCAAACTTTACTATTCCCAAACCCACAGAAAAATAAGAAAGGGAATAGTAGTGCAACAACATTAAAGTTATTAATATCCTGTGTTAAATGAGCTTCTTTAGGGAAACTCTCCCTGATTCATTTCAAAGGACACTCTGTCACAACAAGCCTAAAAGGACTGCTGTGAACAATTCCTCAAGAACAGAGAGTAAGTTGGCAAGAGTGGCCTGTCTGTACGAAAAAATTCTCCCTGCAGCCATTCTGCTAAGGAGTGATTTTCATACTAGTGCTGACTTCATAGAATGTAAGAGATTAGTACCAACAATCACACTTCCAGGAGGAAACTTTCTGCTGTGAGTGACCACTTCAAAAATATGCTTCTTTTCTAGTGCAAAATCCCACCCCACTTCTTTACTGAAGCAGTCACTCCTAGGCAACCAATCTTTGCTGATATCTCGGGTGGTCACTTAAGACAGGTTTCATTTTATTTATATGCAAAACAACATAGTTGGCCCATCACATATTCCATTTGCTAGTTATTATCCAGCACACTTGCACTTGGATAAAAACTTTTTCCTTGACAGCCATAATCCTGTATTTGTGACATTGCACTTTGTTGCCATAGAAATGAACATAGTGTCATAGATCCAGCATTATTACTGCCTGATAGTTGGATCAAACTGAAGACACTATGACTTGGAAAAAGAGCAAAGTACTTTTAAAACACAAATATCATTGTTTAATTAGTGAACAGGACAAGAACAATTTCAAGACACTAGTGATAGGATTGTAACTGGATGTGTGTTAAGTCTCTTAGGTCTGTAAATTTCCTCTGGAGTTATAAGCTTTATAAACTGATCCTGGTTCTAACAACTCTCACTGGCTTTCATGGTGCAATCAGACCTTAAGAGAAGAAAAGCTCATTTTGCAAAGTAAGAGAGGATTTGTGAGTATGTCTATGTGGCATGTCTACACAAGACGTTTCCTGCACAAATGACTAATTAACTGCACAGTAAAGGTCTCAGCATCTACACATGGACCCCTATTAGGCTGGAATAAACTAATTTACCCTGCAGCAGGATAGTACTTGCAGGTACTCCAGGATAGTATTCCAACACTAGATCAGGAAAAAGTTCCTCCTGATCTCCAACCTAAATTTTCAAGTACTTGCAAATACTATCCTGCTGTGGAGTAAAAAAAATTTGCAGCAACGCACATGTAGACATTGAAGGGGCTGGACAGGGCAGGAGGGTGCTTAAGTGTGGGGGTTACCTGTAGGCTAGCCCTGCGCTGAAGCTCCTTCATGCCTCAGCCAGCCCCCCTGCAGCATGCTGAGCCAGCAGGGAGCAGGCCCCAGGCTGGCAAGCTGACCTCCGGGGTCCCCTGCCTATGAAGATGCCATGGAGGACACAGCTACGAAGGATCCTGAGGGTGGATCCTAAATGGGAGAGTCCCTATAAGGATGACGAAGGGGTACTGGGACTGGCTACCTCCTCTGTACATACCTGGAGTCCAGGCAGGTGATGGTGAGTCGGAGAGAAGCAGAGCTGCACCACAGGAGAAACCAAGGCTCTGGGCTAGGACATGGCAAAGGTACTCGGGAGAATAGGGGAGCAGGGAACTCCTGACCTGGCCCCGAGGAGGCAGGGATCCCGCACCTGACGAGAAGGGGGTCAGGACAAGAGACCCCTAGCACATGGCAAGCCCACACCAGCGAAAGATGCAGAAGAAGAATGTTAAAGGTGCCCCAAACAAGCCACTGATGGGATATTTAGCCGCTGATGGGATAATTAGCGACAGTTACTGGGACTCTGCGCGTACTTACCTGTTGCATAAGTGGACAGGGATTGGCTGGGAGACCTAGGGGGTCCCTGAGATCAGTCTGTCTGACTGCTTCCTCCTCCAAAGGGGGTTGCTGTAAATAATAGAAAGAAAAGAGCTGAATAAAAGCACCTGCATTATACCCAGATCCAGCGTGGTACTTCCTAGGGATACTCACTCGAATAACACCCCCTTCCTCCCTATTTCTATTAAGATACGAGTCATGGCAGGTGAGAATCAAGAGGCTTGGGGGGTACTCTGCGCAGACACACTGACACTGTGCATGAATAAATGCAGAGCTTATTGCTCTGAAATGAATTGCTCCTGAGTGCATGTTCAAACAGTGTGTCTGAGATCATTAAGCTGTGGCCCACAAGAACAGCCCAGCCAAGACAGGCAATGAGCACAAGAAATACCCAGGTAAGTGACAGGGGCCCAGGCAGTCCTGGGATTAGGGGGGCAGTGCATACACCTCCAGGAGGCCTTAAATGCCTTTACACTAATGCTTGTAGAATGAGGAATAAGCAGGAGGAACTTGCCCTTCTGCTAGCTAACATAAACCTGGACATAGTGGGGCTCACTGAAACTTGGTGGGACCCTACGCATGACTGGGCAGTAAACATCAAGGGCTATAGGCTGTACAGGAGAGATAGAACAGGGAGGAAAGGTGAGGGTGTGGCGCTGTACATCAAAGAGAAATACACATCCTTAACAAACAGCACTGGGTCAGGGGAGGGGCAGCCTAAAGTGCTCAGGGTCTGAATACGAGGGGCCAGAGGGAAAGGGACTTAATGTGGGGGTTTACTACAGGCCACTCAACCAGGGGGAAGAGCTGGACCAGGATTTCTCAGGTCAGCTCGCGGAGACAGTTAAGTCAAGGGACGTGGTCATCATGGGTGACCTAAACTATCCAGACATCTGCTGGGAAGATCAGTCATCCAGGTCTGACCGCTCACGTAGGTTCCTAGCCAAGTTACAGGACCTCCATCTAACCTAGGAGGTGCACAGTCCCACCAGGGGAAATGCCTTGTTGCACCTGGGCCTGGCCAATGGAGACGATCTGATGAGTGGACTGCGGGTTCTCGATCACCTGGGTGATAGCAATCATTGCCTGACGGAATTCACCATCCAGCACAGGGTGTCAAAGGCCTGCAGCAAGGCAACAGCCCTAGACTTCAGAAGGGCAGATTTCAATGAGGTAAAGAGACTAGTCAGGGAGTCACTGAGGTTCTGGAGGGGAGGGGAGTTGGGAGTCCAAGAAGAGTGGTTCTTCCTTAAGAAGACAATCCTCCAAGCCCAAAGGGCAACAATCCCAATGTGGATCAAAGGGGGCAAGAGTGCTCAAAAGCCTCCATGGCTTACCAGAAGCATCCAAGAATGTCCCAAAGCTAAAAAGGAGGCATATACCCAGTGGAAGGGAGGGGCCATCACTAAGGAGGACTATACCTTCATTGCTCAAGACTGTAGGGGGGCTGTTAGGAAGGCTAAGGCAGAGATGGAACTGGGACTTGCGGCCTGGATCAAGGATAACAAGAAGTCCTTTTTGAAATACGTAGGGAGTAAAAAGAAGGTACTGGGTAATGTAGGGCCTCTGCAGGATATGCTAGGAAATCTGTTGGTTACACCAGGTGACAAAGCTAACCTCTTTAACAACTTATTTGCCTCCATTTTGTTGAGCAGGGACAGCGGCATCCCCCCCACCGGGATCCCAGATAGACCCAGGGGAGGCGCTGCCAGGCCCAGGGTCCGTGAGGAACTAGTCAAGGAGCTTCTGGTGGATGTGTTCAAATCAGCAGGTCCTGACGATCTCTACCCCAGAGTGTTGAGGGAATTAGCAGAGGTCATTGCGGGACCCCTGGCACAGCTTTACGAGCACTCATGGTGCTCTGGTGAGGTGCCAAAGGACTGGAAAAGGGTGAATGTGGTCCCCACTTTCAAAAAAGGGAGGAAGGAGGACCCAGGAAACTACAGGCCCATTAGTTTTGCCTCGGTCCTAGGGAAGCTCTTTGAGAAAATTATCCAGGAGCACATCTGCAAGGGACCAGCAGGGGGGGATCATGCTTAGGGGCAACCAACATGGGTTCATTTGAGGCAGGTCCTGTCAGACCAACCTGATGGCCTTCTATGACCAGGTCACAAAATCCTTGAACGTAAGTGTTACAGTGGACGTAGTCTTTCTGGATTTTAGGAAGGCCTTCGACTCTGTCTCTCACCCTATTCTCATTAAGAAATGAGGTGACTGTGGCATTGATGCCTACACAGTCAGATGGGTCACAAATTGGCTGAAAGGCTGCACCCAGAGAGTGGTGGTGGATGGATCTTTTTTAACCTGGAGGGATGTGGGCAGTGGGGTCTCCCAGGGCTCAGTCCTTGGGCCCGCACTGTTCAACATCTTCATCAGTGACTTGGACAAGGGGGTGAAAAGCACCTTGTTCAAATTCATGGATGACACTAAGATGTGGGGAGAAGTGGGCACTTTGGAGGAGAGGGACAGGCTACAACTAGATCTGGACAGGTTACAGGGGTGGGCAGATGAGAACAGGATGGGTTTCAACATAGACAAGTGCAATACCTGGGGAGGAAGAACCAGCAGCATACCTACAGGCTGGGGAACTCCCTTCTCATCAGCACAGAGGCAGAAAAGGATCTTGTAATCATTATTGATTCCGAAATGAACATGGGCCGCCAATGTGGGGATGCAGTCAGGAAGGCCAACTGCACCTTGTCATGCATCCACAGATGCATCACGAGCAGGTCCAAGGAGGTGATTCTCCCCATCTATGCGACACTGGTCAGGCCACAGTTGGAGTACTGTGTCCATTTCTGGATGCCACACTTCAGGAGGGATGTTGACAGCATTGAGAGCATCCAGAGGAGGGCCACTCACATGATCAGGGGGCAGCAAGGCAGGCCCTACGAGTGGAGGGACCTGAACCTGTTCAGCCTCCACAAGAGAAGGCTGAGGAGGGATCTGGTGGCCATCTACAAACTGGCCAAGTTGCACCAGCAGGCTATGGGAGAGTCCCTGTACCCCTGAGCCCTACTGGGAGTAACAAGGAATAACAGTGATAAGTTGACTGAGAATAGATTCAGGCTAGAGGCACTACTTCACAGTCAGGGTGACTAGGATCTGGAACCAACTTCCAAGGAAAGTGGTGCTCGCTCTTACCCTGGGGGTCTTCAAAAGGAGGCTGAATAATCATCTAGCTGGGGTCATTTGACACCCACATTCTTTCCTGCCATGGCAGGGGGTCAGTCTTGATGATCTGCTTAGATCCCTTCTGACCCTACCAACTATGAAACTATGAGCAATAAGCTCCACAGTTTATTCATGTACAGGATTAGCATGCGAAGATGTGCCCTGTATGTGTGTGTGTGGAGGGGGAATGGGAATCATCTGTAGAAATCACCCCGATGACTCTTGGTACAGGACACTTCTCTCAGAAAACTGTTTTCAGAGGGAGGCACATAGCTAAGTGTTCTTCAAACACATAGAATATCATTCATCTAAAAAGAATCAGAATAGAAGGTCTTCTGCCTGACTTCAGACTAACATAGATAACTACCTCTCTGAATTTAGAAGTCAATACTTGGGAAGCAAAGGTAAAAGACAATACTGGGTAGAGGGAAGATGTCTGGCATGAAGCCCTGAGCCTGGTTTAAAGTTTCTTCAAAGTACAATGGATATGGGAGGAACATCAGGAAATTCAGCCATGTTATGTTCCACAAATGCAAGTCATTTCCACATGGTATCTATAGGACAGTAGGGCTGGAAAGGACTCCACAGGGCTGTCTAGTCCAATCTCCTGCTCAAGGCAGGATCATCCCTGACTAAACCATCCCAACCAAGTGTCTGTCCAACCTGACATTGAAACTTCCAAGGATGGAGATTCTATAATTTCTCTGGGTAGCCTGTTCCAATGCTAGATCAGGAGAAAGTTCCTCCTCATCTCCAACTTAAATTTTCCCTGCTGCACCTTGGTGTCATTGCTCCTAGTTCTGTCCCCTATAGCCACAGAGAAAATCCAATCTCCATTCTCTCTGTAATTACACTTCAGGTATTTGAAGACTGATCAAATCCCTGCCCCATCCTCCTCAGTCTTCTTTTCTCCAAACTAAATAACACTAAATCTCTCAGCCTTTCCTCATAAGTCATACTTCCCAGGCCTCTAATTATTTTTGTCACTTGCTGATAGACTCTTTCCAATTTGTCTACATCTTTCTTGAAGAGTGGGGACCAAAACTGGCTACATAATCCAGGTGAGGCCTCACCAGTGCTAACAGAGTGGAAAAATCACTTGACTTGATCCACTGGTAACACTCCTACTGATACAAAACAGTATGCCATTAGCCTGTTTTGTAATAAAAGCACCCTGTTGGTTCGTATAAAATAAAAGCACCCTGTTGGTAGCACTCATGGTCTACCATAACCCCCAGGTCCTTCTCTACAGTACTGCAACCTATTCACTTATCCCCCATGTTGTATTTGTGCATGCAATTATTTTGTCCCAAGTGTAGGACTCTGCAGTTTTCCTTGTTGAATCTCATCTGACTGATTTTCATTTATATTAATGATGCCATGTATATAGCCACCTTGCCCAATGAACAACTTCAGTTCTACAGCTGATTAGTGAGCAGTGCTTTCTAATTGGCCAAATCAGTTAACTATGCAAATGTGGAAGTGAGACTGCAAAATAGCTATGCCACTGTTTGTGGTGCATAGGTACAGAAATCATACCTTTTCACTACACATAATATCATCTAGCTTGTATTTAAAACTTTATGTTAGTACATTTCAACATATATTGTGAAGGCGAGAGATGGTATCCCCATTTGATATTATTCCCATTTACTAAAGAGGAAATGAATGTATGAAGAATGGAAATGATATGTTTTAGACCCCTGAGAGATCAGGTCAGTCGCAGAGATGACCCAGGTCTCCCTAGTCTCAGGATGCAAACAGACATCATCCTTGGAGTGGGATCAACTCTGCTGGGATGTATCCCAACACAATTGATTAACTTTATTGTGTGACACTGATGTTGCCCACTGTCCCACAGGGTTGGGCCCCTGCCACTCCCAGGCCTTCAGGGGCCCGATTCTGTGAGATTGCTGAAAATGCGGGAACTGACTAGGGATCTGCCTCTAAAAAGGAGGGGGCCCCAGGGTTTGTCTAGTTGTAGAGGCTAGTTGGGGTGTGGCTGCACAACATGCACATCTGGGGAATTCTCTGCCAGGGGTTCCCAGGGTACACCTCTACAAGTGTGGAACCTGGGCAGATGCACCCAGGGCTTCATGTGTCCTGGGCATACCCCTCAGTTTCACACGCTGAAATCTGCTGGCCAAGATGCACTTTACGGTTACTCAGTGAAACAGCCAATAAGACATTATATGCTCTCAATTACTTTAGTGAGAGTGGCATGTCTTTTCATATATTGTGGTTGTCCTGAGCCATGGGGAATGCCAATAAGTAGACTAAACAGGATTTAGACCTTAATATTTTAGTTAGCTACTTTGCAAAGATTTCTGGATCTACAATGAATGTATTCAGGTAACAAACTATGTCCATGGTTATAGAACCAAGGTGGGGAAAACAAAACTATTGGATCAATGTGTCAATTGATAAGTGGAAGTTTTAGGACTTTATCCAAAGCCCACTGAATTCAAATAAAAGACTGGCATCAGCCTCAAGAGGCTTTGGGCCATGCTTAAAATCTCTTAATAGAGGGCAGCTCAAGTATTAAATTCATTCTTTATTATTTTATTCCAAATACCACCTTAATGAGTTCCAACTTTAATTCTCTGAATGGGGAAGTCCTCCTTTGAAGCTGAATTACAAGAAAACTATTGCACCTTCAAAATGTTTAATACATATATTTTAATCCATTTTAGGGGATTGAGACTTCTCGAGGAGGCAGTGCAGTCCCCAGCCTTGGAAATCTTCAAGAGGAGACTGGACAGACACCTTGCTGGGATCATTTGATCTCAGCAGTATTCCTGCCCAGAGCAGCAGGGGGGTTGGACTTGATGACCTTTTGAGGTCTCTTCTAGCCTTTAATTTTTATGATTGGGTCTAATATGAAGTGGCAACCATTGAGCCTCCTGGATCATGGTGTATGCATGAGGGCCACCCAGACCTTTGATGGATATGCCTGGGCAGAAATTTGGGAAGGAGTGGAGGCTGCCCAGACCTTCCATCCTCCTTTTAGCCACTGAGACAGAATCCAAAGACCAGACTGAGTCCAGATGTCTGGTGCCCCCATGGTATAGTTATATAAGTGTCTAGGAATTGAAACTAGGTCTCCTGTGTGGAAAACAAGGATTCTACCACTGAACTACAAGGGACTTCTTAATATAAAGTAATTAACATGTATGTAACAGCTTTCCTTTTTAGCACTGAAAATAGTTTACAAAAGTGAATGGTATTATTGACATTTTCTAAATAAGATAACAGGCACTGAGAGGTAAACAACTCACTCAAGAGGACACCATGAGTTGACATCAAAGAAGAATATATCTTGGGTCTTTTCCTGACAGTGTTGGACCATGTAATCAAGTATGGAGACTTGAAATCCAAAATCTAAAAGTTAGCTACCAAACTACCAGCTACCTAAATACTCAAACCTAAAAGTTATCTTCAAAAGCATGCATGGGAAGAGGCAGACCTCTCAAAGGGATGATCCAAACTTTGGTGCTCTGAGTGGGGAGTTGCCTATAGGTAGCCAAGAGGAGGTGCCAAGCACAGAAGTGTGCTTGAACTCCAAACCTATCTGCAGAGCTTAGGCACCTGTTTCAGACCTGCAGGCAGGTACCTCCATCCCCTCAGGATCCAGAGGTCTGTATTCTCTCCTGAGGGAAGACAGTGTGGTATTGTCATTAGACCAAGCAAAGAACTATACTTACTTGATTTCCTTCTGTGCTACCTATCACTCACTGTGACATGACATCTTAACCTTTGTGCTTCAAATTTACCCTCTTATGAAGTACTCTGAGAACATTCTAGAAAAGAACTGAGTGCAAAGTATTAAAGAAAAGCATTTTAGCCACTCATCAAAAGTAAACAAAACTTGCTGTCTTAATGGTTAATAGGTGCTTTCTACAAATACAAATGAAACAACGTATTGAACACTTTCAAATGTAAATAGTATTTCCCTCTTCATCTCCAAGATTCTTCTAAGACAGTTTGACTGGATAGTATGTGAGCCTTTCTCACTGCACTAAAGGTATTTGCAGGTATCCATTTCTTTCTGTCTTGGCCTGATGCTGATGACTCAGTGTTCTTGAAGAGCTAAGACAAAGCCTGCCTATTTTTGCAGGAAAAAGTGCTTGTGAGATCACTTGTTAAAAGAAACCTCACTCTCATTATTCCCTTTGTCTTTCTCATTATCCATCATTTTTAATATGTTCCCAGATAAAATCCTCTATGTTCCTCTGCATTATGTATGTTATGCATGTACACTTCCTTCAAAAAAGCAGGCAATACTTCATTTCAATAACTCCCCAAATTACTGTCTTTTTTTCTTATATTGGGTAGAAGAGGGAATGCATTGTCTTTCCCTTGCTACATCAAAGAGAATTAGGACAATGGAGCTTCTTTTATAAACTGAAAAATATGCAGAAAATCCAGAAGGTATGCTAATACTTCTTGAAGTAAGAATGTTTCTTGTAAGAGAAACTAGAGAAAGAAAAAGAACACTTACTCATGAGCCAGCCAAGGATATCAACTCTGATAACATTGAATTAATCCACTGTACAGTGAGACCATAAAAATACAAGGATCCCAAATACAACAGATTAAAAACTTGTAAGGATTGCTACAACACTTTGGAATTAAGATATAATCAAGTTGTTTTTTGGTTGGTTCTTTATTTGCTACAGAAGCTTGCCACTAAATTGAAACTGATTTGAACTGGGTAAGTTTTCAGGGTGGAATGGCTATGGGGGATGAGATAATGAAAATGTTTGCCTCCATCATACAAAATGGCTTCTTTCAAGATGTAGCTTCTGCTGGAAATGTCAGTTTGTACATGCATGTATCTGATGCTCATCCTGAACTTTGGGCATGGCCAAGCGTGTTTCAGGTAGAACTTGGCAATTTTCCAGTTAAACATTATTTCATCAAAATGAAAGTTTTTCATAGAAATGGTTTGGTTATCCTCATGCCAGAAATTTCAAATAATATGTTTTCCAGTTAGAATCTGAATGAAATCTTTTCTTCAGTTTTGGAATTTCCCATGGAACAGGTATTCTGAGTTTCAAGCAGCTCTAGAAAGAGAGACATTCAGTGCAAGCATTATTAAAAATGTATCCCACTTCTTTCCATTTCCTTTGTTGTTCCAGGTTCTTCAGCAAAGGCTGCCAGTTTTAGTCGATTATGTCACATTAAATTATACAGGGGGATTATGTAGTCAAAAGCCTATTAAGGGCCCATTTGCTCTTAAAACTTATATTAGAATTGGAATATCAGTCTACAAAAATAAACACTGTATTGGAACTCATGATAACATGGCTGAGAGTGCAACTTAAATCTACCATATTTTACTATGTTTTGTAATACCATTCAAAGCTTTAAAAAACCGTAATAAAGAAACAGCTGATTTAGCTGTTTCTAAAGTTAAAACATGTTAAGTATTATATTTAAGCTTTGGGCATTCACTTACATAGATAAGACCAATACTGAAACCCATCAACAAAAAAGAACATAAGCAGGCCCATTCATTCCACACACAATAAGAAATAAGAGAATATAGAAGCCTCACACAGGGCATTTATTTCCAGATGCTAAGCAATAGGAACATGACACTGTACAAATAGCCCCATTATGTGATTCATCTTCCTTATCTAACTGAGATGAGCCCCTAGATCACTGATTCTGCTTCATCTCCCTCCTAGTTAAAAAAAGTAAACTAAACAGGCTAAGCTTTCTTCAGCACCTTGCTGCATGGTATTTTTCCCAGCTATGAAATCTCTAGTGGCCTTGCATACTCTCTTATTTGACTTTTTAAAAGATACTCATATCAGATCAGAAAACAGTATTTCCAGTATCAGTTTAACCTGTTCTGTGTCCAGAGGAAAAAACCCCACTATCCCGCATATGCTCATTACTCCCTTGTTTATACACGTAAACTTATAGCCCTTGCCTTAGTCCTTTTGCCACAAATTGGCTGTGGAAGGTTATATCTGGGCTTTTGTATAATACAACTCCTATGTCCTTTTCAAAGCCTGCACTTTCTGAAATATAATCGCACATACAGTGTGTTTACAGTCTTAGTGTCTACAGGAATAACTATTAATTTACCTGCATTATATTTTCTTTGATTTTTTTTTATTTATTAGACATATATACCGCCCTTCTCAACAAAGGCCATGTAATTCCAAGTCAAATACCATACAATTTTCATAATATTACGTCTAAACAGTAAAACTTAATCAACCAAAATTATAATCTCAATAAAAAAATCAGGTTTGACTAGACCTATATTCCATCCTATTAAATTATTTACTGAATTCTGTATCAGGCTTCTGCTGTTTTCTCTTCTGACTAATGTTGGGCTAACCAGCTTATGATTACCCATGGCATCTTACTTGAGCTGGCATGATGCTGATATGCTTCTAGTCCCCTGGAATTTTCCAAGTATGCCAAGTGTTATTAAAGTTGTTAGTGAGCCACAAATCATCTCTGCCTATGCTTTAATATCTTTAGATTCAAGTTATCCAGATCATATGACTTAAAAGTATTTATTCCTTGTAGATGTTGTTTAACATCCTCCTTAGTTACTAAAGGTTTGGAAAGTACTTCATTATCCCCAAATAATAAGAGTAGACCACCTTGCTTTTCCCCAAATACAGAAGTATTTATTGAAAAAAAACTTTCCTTAGTACATCAGTATTAGCCATCTTTCTACTAATGAGCCCATAGCATTGTTAGAATTTTTTTGAAGAACTTCATATTATCAAGACATGATGAGTGTTTTTCCCTTGACATTCTTAGCTTCCATTATAAGTTTTCTGGACTTCATAACTTCTCATTCATATTGCTTGCTGTCTCCACCCCATTTTCCTTTTATATATATTTTTCTAAGAGGAGCCCACACTTCCCCTTTTAAACCAGGTTAGGCTCTTACTCAAAGTTTCTCTCTCAGTGGTGGAACTGTGAATTTGAGGCAATGTAAAGCTCTTGAAGAATTCCAAGTTTCATTAACATGTTCCTTCCTAATTTACTAATAAAGCATGGCTTGGGGGGGGGAACCTCTTGATCTCCTCAGACTTAATATGCCATTAGTTTTCTCTCTTGCTCTTTTCCTTCTCACCAGTAGGTATAGTGCTATATAGATTTGGAATAACTAGTCAGTTCCAGCAAGTCATAATGTCATCCTTATGAACAACAACATAGTTTAGCTCTTCAGTCAATACCTCATTTGGATTAAGGATTAGATGAAAGTAAATCAGTGGGGTCTGGGAACTGACTAGGACACCCTTGGTAATATTTCTGTGAATCACCACATCAATGAAACAACAATGGTGGATTCCGGAACAATCATTCTAAAGAAATAATAGGATTGATGTCAAGCTCTCTGAAAAAAGATAGCATATACAATATTAGGTACAATGTCACTGCTTAGGAGTTATTTAGAACCCCCAAGGTACTCTTAAATAATTGTACAGTATTATACTTGTCAACAGCTTTTTCCCCCGCTGTAAGCCTTATTAGTGCCTATAGCAGGGCACTATGGTGCCTGCTACTTGAAGAATAGGACTGGCCACCCAGGTGCTGGTTGCCAGGGCAACCAGGAGGAGCTAGGGGCCCACACCTGTTGAGTCAGCTGACCGGAAGAGGCAGGCCTGGCTCCTATATAACTCCCAGGCTGAGGCCAGGCAAAAAGGAAGGACCCTGCCTGTGACCAAAGGAAAAAGAGCTTTGCCCTGAGTGAAGAAAGGGAAAGGCCTAAATGTGGGTGCAGCTGGTGATACGGGTGAGAGAGGCAGCACTTGTGATGTGGCTCAGAGGATGTTTTAGCCATGAGACCTGAATTTAAGTTATGATGAAGAGGCTTGTGTTTTGTTGTGGTGTTGTTTAGACCAGAGGACTGGGTGAGACTATAAGGGGGCCTCATAGGGGACCCATGACAGTGTGGGAGCCCCAGCCCCAGAGAGTGGGGAGCGAGGCTTGGGGCATGGTACAGGGGTGGTTGGAGCCATGCATAACCCATGAGAAAGGGATGTACCTGAATACCCATATCAAACACTGGTCCAGCATACCGCAGGAACCGTAGCCAAGAGGACAAAGGGCAGCCTTCCTATGATTTAGAAGATCAAACACATGGCAGGCAAGATTCAGCAGGTGCTTGGAGTACGCTTGGCATGGTACAGAGAGGGGACCTAGGGGCAGCACGGCGACCCTGGGACTCCATCCTGCTACAGTGCCATCCAAAGTTTTGTCACCCCAGACTAATTTTTGCAATGCATTTTAAATTGTTGCTTTCTGTAAAGGGACCTTTACAAATTTCAGAATCTGGCATCTCATCCCTGGTGGTTGCTTAAGAGTCTATTGGGGGAGCCAAGATATGCTTTCTTTTTTTACCTAGGAAGTGACACTAAACACTATCTGTATTACTATCAGATTTTTCCCTCAGAAAACCGGAGTGTGCATGTCTGAATTATCTTTTCAATCCCTGTCCAGCATGCAAGCTTTGGATGCTTCATTATCAGTTCTAAGCACACCTGTCTAGAGTTGCTGAAAAGGGTAGATTTTCTGCATTTATAAATTTGGTGTCACTACAAGAGCTGGCTGGAAATTTTGTGGCAGCTATCAATGGTTAAGCGTTTTGTAGAAATATATTGATTTCTGCTGAGGTTTTCTACACAAAATGTTACTACTTTTTTTTTTTTTTTTTGCATAAAACATGCCCCTTTAAAAAGCTGCTGAAAATTAGAGTGTATGTTATATGCAGAAAATGAAGTAAGACTAGTTTTTGCCTCTTACAAGGAAAAAGCAAAAGGAAAATCCATACATGATCCACACAAATGTTCCCTTCGGCTTCTGCGTTTGCCAGAGCTTCACTTGTTGAATTCTGAGTGAGGTAGAAAGGGTGAAAAAATAATTTAAATGGACCCTTGTGTCATTCCAATCAATGTAAGAAGTTTATTGATTAATAGACAAAAACAAGATTAATTGCCAAGGATAAGCATAATTTTACAGGACATGTCTCTCTGCCATGGAGTGGTCTTTGCTTGCTTCTCCATAGCAAGGGGGGAAGGTGGGGATCCTTCTTCAACATTCTAACAGGCAAGTGTCTGATATGTATGGCAGTCCCATGGGTGTGAAGAATTACCCTCCAAATTCCATCCAGTTACATTTCCTATTTGTGGGAGCTGGTAAATATGATCTTCATATTCTAATCAAAGATTCCTGATTAGCTTTATTTATTTTTCTGTTTCACTGGAACTCTTAGAACTGGATCAGACCCGATTCTTGAAAACCTGGAAGGTGTCACTTAATTTATATCATGCAGATGCAAAAAGAGTGAAGGGAGATAGGTTTCTTATCTTTTTTCCTTCCTTATTTACACTGATCTGTTACCTTTTCAGTTTAGTTTATGATTTGGCATGATTTACATTGTTCTTATAGCTAAGCATCTACTATTAGCAAGATATTAATATTCATTACATTTGGTCCTTTCTTCTAATATTAATAGAGTTAATAGATAAATAAAGTTAGATGGTCTCCGTAGATTATTATCTCAATGTAAATGTGTTTCCTGTTTTTCTGATATGCAAATTCACCCTGATATTGTAACTTAGCTGTCTGCTTTGAGTCATGTATACAAAGGCCCATACCTGTCCCAACTGTGTCAGTTCTTTGATAGCCATATCACAAATGTCAGTTCTGTGCCAATGCACTGATGGTCTAATTTTGAGAGAGGCTGAATTTTCAGAGCTCCCAGTGAAGTTAATGGGATACAGAGTGCCCAGCACATCTGCAATATCACTTCATGGGAAGGAAATTGTCCAAGATCCTTTGGTAGCTCTGTAGTAGGGCTATGCAAAGCTTTGGTTCATGATTCAATTCGGAGAAGATTCAGCCTGATTTGGAGACTGAATCTCTGAGTCTGACTGAAATCAAGAGACGCTTAAAACTTTCCAAATCAATTCAGAGTCTCCAAATCCATTCAGAAAAGATTTGGAAAAGATTCAGAGGTGGTCTTTTAGGGGAAACAGAAACTAAGAAGAGGCAGGGGAAGCAGGGAGGTGTGGGGAAGGACTGACATCTCTAGCTGGCCAGTGAGTGTGATCTCTCTCTAAGTTCCCTTCCGATCACAGTGTCTAGGGGAGGGACATAAAAGCCTCTGTCTGCAGGCTTTTTCTGCCTGAGTGAGCAACAGCATCTGAAAGGTACTGGACTGGCCTGGCTTCCTAGTCAGTTACCTGCTCCTTTTTGTTCTTAGAAAGGATTGGATAGGATATAGCTTAGCTTAGCTTACCAACTAGAATCCCTCTACTTTAATTATCCCTATCCAATTCATTTCTTTCAATTTATACTTGTTCTTGGGTTTTTTTCTAAAACTTTTTAAAAAGAAAGCTCAGTGGATCACGCTACAAGGGAAAACATTGCTGTGCAGGGAAGCACACATTACACACCCTCATACACATACATCATAGAAGAAGAAGTCAGACATTCATAGAAGAGATTATATATCGTTATTAGTTATTAATATTATTTGTTATAGTTAGTTACATACAGACTAAAGACAACACAGAAGAAGAAGTCAAACAGAGATTCAGATTGAGATTAATGCACACAACACAGAAGTCAGAGTCCTAGAAAAAGAAGAAGAAGTATTATTTTAGGTACACAACACAGAAAAGTAAACAAACACAATACAGAAAAAGAAGTCATCACACATTCAGATTCACATCACAGAAGAACACACTAAAAGATAGTTATTAATAATCAATAACCATACCAGTCCACTACACACAACACAGAGTAAACAAACTACAACCCAGACACATTTTCCAGGACAGGAAAGATTAATATGAAGTGTGCTGGAAATGCAGGTGCCAGGTTTTCTGGCAGGGGAGGGAAAGGGGCTAGGGGGAGTAGCGGAAGAGCTAGAGCTGTAAGTTCCCTGCCCCACCCTTCCCCCAAACATAGACACATCCTCTTCTCTAGCAACCATGAGGCTTCTGCTGCCAGTGAAAGCAAGGAGATGGGAGCAGTACCTTTCCCTGAACCTGCATCACCTCCCCTAAATCTAGATATAGGCACCAGCAGCAGAATGACCATTTCATCCACCTCAATTTCAGTTCCAAGTGTGAGCCTCCCACTGCCAGAGGAGGAGCTAGATCTGGAACCAGGGGACCTGAGTGCCCTAGCAAAAGAAATTCTGGGGACTGAGGTGGACTTTGAATTTGTGCTCCACACCCCTCAAAGTTCCCCTACACCCAGGTCTTCTTCTCCAGAAAGCACCTCAGAAGAGGTTGAGGTTGTGGAGGCTCAGGCAAGTGGCCCAGCTGACTCAGCTCCTCCTGCTGTTGTGCCTCAGCCTGCTGAAGAGGGCGATAAGGAGGAGCCCCACCCTCAACCCAGAAGGTGGGGGAGTAGTGTAGTGTGGGATCATTTTGAGGTGGCAGATGGTCCCAGGCTTGCTATCTGCCAGCACTGCCAAAGGCAGATCAGGGGCAAGTAAGTAAAACACTTCACCACCACTTTTCAGAGCCTCTGTCTGCAGCTTTTCTGTGCTTTTTGTGAGCCGTTTCTGCCTAAGCATCAGCATATGAAAGGTACTGGACTTTGCTTGGCTTCCTAGTCAGTCTCCTGCTACTTTCTGTTCTTGGAAATGATTGGATATAGCTTAGCTTACTAACTAGAATCCCTCTGCTTATCCCTATCCAATCCTTTCAATTTTATATTTGTTCTTGGCGGCGGCGGGGGTTCAAAACTTTTAAAAAAGAAAGCTGTGTTTTCCCTGGCAGTGTGATCCATCATGACAAGCAGACACGCAGAAGTCAGATGTTATTACAACACAGAAGTCAGGCATTCATAGAAGAAGAAACTATATATAGTTATTAATAGTATTAATTATAGTTACATATGGACTAAAAACAACACAGAAGAAGTCAGATTAAACACAACACAGAAGTTAGACACTCAGACATAGAAGAGATAATTTTAGTTACACAATACACACAGAACAGTAAACACAATGTATAAAAAGAAGTCAGAGATTCAGATTAGTATAACACAAGCCAGAGTCATAGAAGAACAGAATCAGATTATATATAGTTTATTATTCTTAATCATACTTACAATTAGACAACAGACAACACAAGTCAGATACAGATTAACACAACACAAGTCACAGAGTCATAGAAGAAGAAGAGACAGTATTTTAGGTAAACTATACAACACAGAACAGTAAACACAACATAGAAGAAGTCAAACAGTCAGTCATATCCGAGAAGAAGACATATTCTATTATTACACAGAGACACATTTTCCAGCACAGGAAAGATTAATATAAAGTGTGCTGCAAAGGCAGGTGCCAGGTCTTATGGCTGGGGAGGAAGAGGGACTAGGGGGGTAGGGGGAGAGCTAGAGCTGCAAGTTCCCCACCCTTGCCCAAACATAGATGCATCCTCTTTCCTGGCAGCCAAGAGTCTTCTGCTGCCAGTTGAAGCAAGGTGGTGGGAGCAGTACCTGGCCCTGCAGCTGCACCACCTCCAATAACTCCAGAAATAGGCACCAGTGGCAGAATAACAGTCTTCTCCACCCTAATTTCATCTCCCAGTGTGAGCCTTACACTGCCAGAGGAGGAACTGGATCTGGATCTGGACCTGAGTGCCCTAGCAAGAGAGATTCTGGGGACTGAGGGGGAATCTGACTTTGTGTTCCACACCCCTCAAAGTTCCCCATGACCCAGGTCTCCTTGTCAGAGAGGCACCTCGGAGGAGGTTGTGGAGGCAAGTGGCTCAGCTGAGTCAGCACCTCTCACTTTTTTGTGCCTCTGCCTGCTGAGGAAGGGGATAAGGCAGGAGCCCCACCCACAACCCAGAAGCGGGGGGGAATAGTGTAGTGTGGGATCATTTTGAGGTGGCAGATGATCCCAGGTATGCTATCTGCCAGCACTGCCAAATGCAGATCAGCTGGGGCAAGGAGGTGAAAGACTTCACTACCATGGCAATGCTGCTGCATCTCCCTTGCCCTTCTTCCTCCTAAGCCTGGCACCAGTGCAAGCATGCCCAAAGGGAAGTCCCCCAATTAATTCAAAGCCCCTCACCCCCCCCCAAAGCAGAGGCGGGCTACTCTAGAGCAGTGGGGGGACACTGCAGACAGAGGGGTGCATGTTGCTTGGGCAAGCAAGATCACCCAGAGCATTGGAGAGATGCTTGCTCTGGACTCTTAGTTGAGTGGCCAGGGTTCAGGCAGCTCATGGCACTCATGGCCCCATCTTACCAGGTGTCTGCATGTACCACCTTTAGCAGGATGGTTGCCCTCCCAGTATGAGGCATGCAGGGAGTACTTGAGGGAGAAGCTGCACAAGGCAGGGCTGCAGGGAGCCTTGCACTTCACCTCTGACATCTGGAGCAGCCGGGGCAGCGATCACGCCTACTTCTCCCTCACAGGGCACTGGTGTGACCAGTCGGGCTGTCAGTAGGCTCTCCTTCAAGCCACGGTGCTGGATGCATCCCACACGGCAACAGAGATCATGGTGGCCATGAATCATGTGGTACAGGGGTGGCTCGTTGGGCACAGCAAGCTCACCCACAGGTTCATGGTCACCAGCCAATATGGTCAAGGCGGTCCATGATGTGAACTTTCTTGGCGTTCGCTATGTGGCACATAGGCTGCACCTCATAGTCATGGATGCCTTGGAGGGGGACAGGGCTGCCAGTGATGGTGCCATCACTATCACACAGCTCATTTCCAAATGCAGGAAAGTGGCAGGCTACTTCCACTGCAGCATCAAGGAGGGCAAGATGCTGTGGGACAAACAGGCAGAGCTGAGTATCCCACAGCACAAAATCATGCAGGATGTGGAGACTCAGTGGAACTCCACATACCTGAAGTTGGAAAGGTTGGTGGAGCAACAGAAGGCCATCCTGAGATGGCTTTGCTCAGGGAGATCAGAATTAGTGGTCCCCTTAACAGAGCTGAGCATTATATTATATTCCAGATTTTTCTGGTCCTCAAAGCCAGAAAGACCCTCAGCACTAGCAATGCCCTTCTTGGCCAGGTGATCCCTTTAGTGAGGAAACTGGAGAACCAAATGGAGATGTTCCAGGGGATCAATGTTCCTGGATGTGCAGGCACTGGTGAAGTGGCTGAAGGAAGGCAGCTGGATCCCTTGTGGTTCAATATGGTCCACATGCTGGTGGGCATGTGTGACCTGAGTGTGAAGGGGAGCATGTGCTCTGGCAGCACCAAAATCCTCAATCACTGGACTGAGGTGCTGGTCAACAGAGTCAGGGAGGCAGAAGGGCAGAGGCAAGAGGATGTGGAAGAGGGGGGTCCACTTTTCCATGCCAGCACTCCCAGCACCAGCATTGGCACCAGCAAGTCTCCTCCATGCTAACCGTTGCCAATGTGGACCAAGGGCATAACTTTATTATTTCATTATTTTAATTTATGCCCTCTGGCTTAGATGCACCACAAAGAAAACTAACTTTAGCGTACCTCTTGCAGACCCTTGTCAGCTTTTAAAAATGACATTCGAGGCCCTTATTCCCAGGGCCAAATCCACCATTTAAGCAAAAAGGTGCTCTACAACTTAGGCACCACAAAACACAGCTTTAAAAAAATCCCTTTGGGTTCCCACAGTGCTCAGCCCATAAGTAAGCATCCAAACAAGCTATTTGAGCTCATTCCCAAATTTTTTAAAATTTTGGTTCTGTGCCTCAGGGAATCCACAAATAGATCTAGTAATGGATATATTTTTCTCTCAGGGTGAGGCTTAATTAACATTCATAAATATTAGAACAACTTGAAATGAAAGATGATATAAATCCACCAAAGTATTGATATTGTAATACATTATCTGCAACAGTTTCTCCTGGAATAAACACAGCCCTCCTTAGAGCTACAGTTAACCAACACATTTCACGATAAATAGTTTGTAATTGACAGAGTAGTTTTGGAAGACATTCCTTTTTGGGGGGGGAATATCTTCTAAAGCAAGCATCTGCAATTCTATTATTGGTGGGGGGTGTGGTGGGGAGGGGAAGGAAGCCCAACTACCAAGCATGTCTGATGAAAATCAGGAAGATTTGTATTGGAAAGGTCTGTGCTCTAGTAGCTGTAGATTACTAAATATAGCTTTTTGGGGGGCAGATTAGCTGGGTGCTATTCAGCTGGTCTGTTGTCAGGCATATGCAATTCCTCAGTGGAGTCCATAAACCAGGACTTCAACTTTGTTGTAAAATATGATTTCCATGTTATGTGATGGTCCAAACCATTCTAACGGTGCTCCAATTTTTCACACAATTTGAGTGAATAGCTTAAGCAGTATTTATTACTTAAATGCCCAGTTTCCATTGAGAAAAACGCAACAGTAGAGGATTTATTTTTATTTTTTTCCTGTCTATATTATCTCTCACAAAGTCCTCAGCAGAACTTTCTGTAAGATCTTTTGCATTTTTTTAAAATCTGTTTAAAACTACAAACTGCAGAAAGAAACCATACTCCCTTAAAATAAATCGTAATGAAATAAAATGCCAGAGTGCCCTCTACTGACTGTTAATACCAATACCAACAACAGTATGCAAAAAAACAAGGGGCTGTAACCAAGGAAAAACCATGGACTGAACACTCAGCACTGATTCTCAGCCGCATTTAATTTGAAACAGACTGTACTTGTTAAAAACAGATTTAGGTTCCTCCCACTTGAAGGAGTGATGAAGGCAAAGACAGCATCCAGCTTGACCGACTTCTCCAATGGCCACTGACTGAGTTGCTGCATGAATCATATCAATTTTGCAACCAAGGAGATTTCCTCATTATGCAGTGGCAATTGAAAACATATTTTGTGGGGTGTGAAAGTCAAAACAAAGTATGCCCCGTTATATTTTATAAAGCTAGTGGGAGCTTATGCCCAAGAGTTCCTCGGGGACTGTAAAACTCCCACTCCAGAGTAACCCTTCCCTGCTCCAGTTCCCCCAGGATCAATGACAAAAGGGGAGCCATAGTCTGTATTTAATTTGGTAAACATATTTATAGTCTGAACACAGAAGGAATTTTCCTCATCAGGCACCAGGCATAGGATGGAAATATGTGCTTGAAGTAGGAGAGGGTAGTTGCTGTTTGCAAAACAGCATGGCTGCATCCTGGGGAAGTAGGGGCTTTCTAGAATTAGGCCTATTCAGACAAAACAGAGGTGTGCTTCCTATTTTGCCCAGAGGCACCCTTTGTCTGGAAGAATGTCAACCTTCTCACAATGCCACCCACTGAGTTAGCCGTAGACAATTCATTTCAGGTTCTTCATACCCAGCTATACTGAAGACACAGCCAATATTACATAACCAGAACTTCCCGAACCCTGCCCTTCACCTGTAGGGAGAGACAGATGCTGTACATGTTTCCAGGGTTAGAGGGCAGCTGAGATGGAATTTTCAAGACTGATAAGTGGGTGCCTGCCCTCCTTAAATGCCAGCCCACATGCCTAAGTCCCTTTGGATTCAACTGAAATCACACTAGGCACCTGTCTTCATTTTCAGATGCCTTTATACCTTTCAGATTCAGACCCACAGCCATTACTGTGAGGGATATATAGATTCCTAATCAGAGAGTCTCTACTGTGTTTCTCTGTCTCTAATAACACATTCCCATGTAACATGGAGACCTCCAACGATAACCATAAAAATTGCTGAGGTACCTTTGTATTTTGATGCACTACAACCATTGACTAGGAGGTGAAAGTTCTGTAACATTGTAATTCATTGCAAGTTGAAGATACATAGGGCTTCAGAATTTTTATTTTGCAACCTAACCATGGAAATGAGTATCCAACATTGAGTATACATGCTCAAACTGTAAAATTCTAGTCAATGGTATTTGGCTATCTTTGTTCAACTATAAGGAAAAGGTTCTAGGATAAATTCTTACGGGGATTTTAGCCTTCCTCAGAGGTATCCAACAGGAGCCATCCTCAGGGACAGGGCACCAGATTAAATGGATGATTGTTCTGACCTGTGCAAAAATCCTGATAACAGAAAGCTTATACACAAAAAGCCAATATGTTAATGAATAAGATTTTTGAGCAGTTGAAAGGAACAGATGCCCAGAAAAAGGGCATTTTAAATATTCAAGGGAGAATTTACACAGACTTTCCATTCCTTTCCATGACTTCCCAAAATCAGCACATTTTCGTTTAAATACAAGGATGTATTTTGTGAATCCTGACAGGGGCAACTTAGTAAAATGCCCTCCAGGTGTGTCTTGATGTTAGAGCCCTTCTCTCTGAATCAGAATTATATCTTGCCTTATCAAATCAATAATGGAATATTCACTTGGTGAATACCAACAAGGTATGACATGCAGGAAATCAATATTGGTTGCAGAACTGGCAAAATAGTAGCTGATTAAAACCATCAAGGAATAGGTTCTCTCTGGGCTAAAAAGCAAAGTGAACTCCCTCCCCCTCCCCCCCCTCCAAAAAACCCCAAAAAAACAACTAATAGACTAGTTCCTTGGTTGGTGTAAAACTGTATTGCTCAGCAGACCCAGATGATGCAATTATTTGCATTGTAGGAATATGAGAATTTGGGCCTATCTGTGTATCTGCAACCAAAACTTCAAGCAAAACATTCTTATATGGTTTTGGAAATGAGAAAACCATCACTTAAAATAAGGAACTTTTTCATGTTGGGCCTAGATTTTGCTACAAGAGGGCAATCCGTTTACCCAGTGAAGCATGCCTCGTAATTCATACCAAGATCAAATTCAATAATGTCAATCTCTGATTTATCCTTTCAAATGAAACACCTAATTCTGGAACCCATACCCACAGTGAGTAGCACTTACACAGTCCAAAGATCCCACTGAGTTTAAAGAGGACTCCTGGAGTAAATACTACTAAAGGTTGGGGGTTAAAGGAAAATGGAAAGAATCTCACCTTCTGCAGAGAAAGACTTCTCCCCCTCGGCTAATATAGTATTGCTTCCAAAAGTATCACCTCCACCTTGGTTGGGGAGAGGAGAGGGTGGTAAAACCTCTCCCACCAGTTTCAATCTGCATTAATCTCTACTTCAATAGCTCCGGAAAAGGACCCAAAGTTGCTAAAGACAACTTGCATATGTCAAGATTCTCAGCCTCCCAAGCAGACACCTATTTAACCCCAGTGGGTGCATCCAGATGAGCAGACATGCACTTTGTGGTGGCACTGCAAAATGCATATAGAACATGTGAAAAGGTTCTTTGGCTTGGCAGCACAGAGCCAAAATTAGATACCAGGAAATCTCAGTATCTAAAAATCATGGTCCAAAAAAAGGAGGACAGTGCAAGTGGCTGTAGCATGCACTGCCTAAAACTGGAACTTGGCCATGCTCCAGCTTCTGCCCAGGTTCCGCATTCCCCGATTCCTTCTGCTGCAGCCCTGGGAAGCAACACGGACCCTGGATAAGGCTACTGGAGCTAGCCTAGGTGCTGGCCTCAGCCTCCCCTACCCACCTGGGGCAATTTGCCTTGTGCAACAGAGTGCATATGAGGGTATTCCCTAGGGCACAACTATGTGCTGCTGCTATTTGTCCCTGGGGAAATGCACATGAGTGCTCATCTGACATGCCCAGTGAGATTACGCAGGTTACACCAACTTTCAATGTGTTCCCAACTTTGTGTTTGAACAGGAGTTTCAGAACCACAGCCCTATCCCTTTTCATGTTTTTTTGAGATATGGGTGTCTTTAGAGATACAAGGAATATGCAGGGAAGACAGCTGTACCTGGCTGTGTACTAGAAGAAATAAAGAAAGAAGGCTCAACGTGTGAGCAATTTTGACATGTTTAGAACAGAGCAGAATGGATATTTAGACAATACAACAGACTGGCAAGATCTGACATAAAGACTGTCATCTCTCCTTATTTTTTGTTTTTCCTAATCATTCTTGCTCACATTTCTTTTCTTCTGCCCTTTCCTTCTATGCATTCTCTTTTTCTTCTTCACATGTGGTGTTACTTTATTGGGTCATCTTCTACTTTATAGACATTCCTGTCATATGGGGCTGCCCAGGTATGCAGAAAACTATATGGTCCTAGAGGAAAGAGTGGGTATGAGACAGGACCACCCAACTATGAATCGGGATACTACAAAAGCAGAAAGGAGAAGTTTGTGCTTGCAGATTCTTTCCTGTACATAACAGCTGCTTCCACTGCCAGCTAAGTTGGTTTCAGAATAGGTGACTGGGAGGAAAAGGACTTTGAGGGAATCATCCACCATTTGTTTATGTGGGAGTTGCAGGGTGAAGCATGGATCTGGAGTTTTACAGCTTTCTTTACACACAGTGCTCCTCTTCTGTGCCAAGCACCTCGCCCCTTTGCATAGTCTGTCAGCCCCCAGCTTGGGAATGATTTGACATATCCAAGGAAGGTCTCCAATGTTCAGTTAAGAACAGCCACAGTCAGGAACTTGTATTTTAAAGTTTCAGGGATGAACCTCAAAGCACATGTAACCACAGTGGGTGCATCAACACGAGACACTTTACTGCACATTAAACTAATCTAGGAGAGGGTAAATTTTGGCTGGTGGCCCACTTAATGCAGTTTGGTGAGCTGTTGAGGGCTGCAATGGTAGCCCCATCCCTTCACAGGTGCCCTACCCCCTGGTTGCCATCTTGGGACTGGAAGTACCAATCTCTACCTTTGCCACCACATATCCCTCCCCTTTCTCCTAGAAGTACTCCTTTTGGGAGGTGAGGTGCCATCTTGGAACTGGAAAAAAACCAGTTCATATTCTAAAATAAAACATCTACTGTAACGTATTTTAATTTTATTTTTAAAAATTTTTTTGTCCTGCTCTATATGCATTTGCATAGTGCATATACAGGCGATTGCAAAATAGCTCCAAAAAAAAGTATATTGTGTATGGGATGTGTGTGGGGTGTGGTGGGGGTGGGATTTGGGATGGAGTGGGCCTGTATGTGTGGGGGCATGTAGTGTATGTTAGGGGGCATGTGTATATGTGGGGGGCAGGGTTGTGGGAGGGTGTGGGTGCGTTGGGGTTTGTGGGGTGAGGGGGAGTGTTGGAGTGTGGGGACCCTTCCACCTTCCCCCACCCATGATGCACACCTCCCACCATAGGTAGCAGCAGCAGGCCCTTGGGGTGCTTATGCCCCACACTGGCGAATCTATGCAGTGGCACATGGCTCCAACCAGTTCTGGAAGCTGCACGTGGTGGCAAGAAGCAGAGCCAAGCTGGCCTGCCTTATTCGCACAGGGCCCCCTGCATCTCATGTGCAGCTTCCAGGACTTCCACACCACCAAGGAGACCTTGCATGATAAAGCCACCTGCCTTCTCTACTCCTTGCTGCCATATGCAGCTCCAGGAACCAGCTGGAGCCACGTGCTGCCAGGCAGCTGCATGTGCACAGGCTATGAGCACCCCAAGGGCCTGTGGCAGGAAGCCACCTTTGTTTCTCCCCAAAATCTCTGCTCTGTGACAATTTGATTAGGATGGGCCCAGCAGAGAAGACACACCTTTACCCTATCTCTTTAGGTAACCTAAGATGTATACATTCCTGAGGGAGGGGGGGAAACCTGCTCCCTCTGCCTATGTGACTGGTATCAGCTACCTGGGTGAGGGGCTTCTACCTGGTGGGCTAGAGTCTGCCCGGCAACTAGTGATCTATTTCAAATTGGTTGGCCGACAGCCAACAGGTGCTGGCCTCCATTGGACCAGGTGAATGAGGTCACAGGAGCTATATAAATTAAGACTGCCCAGGAGGAGGGGGCAGCAGCCTTGCAGGGGACTCAGACTTAGAGAGGAAATTTATCATCTGAAACTGATTCTCTCCCCCATAACTCATGAGCTAGGAATGGCCTGCCTACAGAGGGAATCTCCAACAGCCTCGGGATGATGCTTGTGAGTAAGCTACTTGAGATCTGATTAGATATATAGCTGGCAGTAACTCACATATGTGATCAAAAGGCTACCTCAGCCAGACTGTTTTGCTCTATGGGATTCCTATGTTATTGCTCTATCTTGTACCCAATTTTCACCTTACCCCTGTAATCAATAAAGTTCTCCTTTGTGACCGGTGTAGGAGACTTATTGAGGGGTGGGTCTAAATTATGCCTAAGAGGCCCCTTAGGTCTGCAGACTAAGAGGGACTTTCCTTTTTGGCCCCCGATTTGGAAAGTGCCCCAAGTGCCTGTACTGGGTCGAGTACCTGTTGGACTATTAGACCTATGTTTCCCTGAGGACACAGGGCTGAGAGAGTCCCTTCTCAGGATGGTGGCAGCACACATTAACCCTGGACTCCGTGGTGGGGCTTGAGAGCGGGTCTGCCAGGGCTTAGGCGCCCCTGGAGAGACATATGGAGTCCAGTGAGGTGGGTGGCTCAACGCAGGAGTGCCCCCTACTGGCCCATCACAGGGCCCACCACCTGCTGCTGCTGACACCAGCTGTGGGGGCTATGTGCCATGGGTGTTTGTGTAGAGGGGTTGCCATCCCTCACATGCCACAAGCCAGACACCCAGATCCTGCCCACCCAAGCTCCGTGCTACCACTGCCCTACTGGCAGTGGGAGCTGTCCAGCTTCAGTGCAGAGCACGGGATCACAGCCAGACTCAGCAGTGCTGTCTTAGGGTGGTTGCTAGGGCTGTGTGAAATTTTGATGGATGTTTTGTTTCAAAGCTGTTTTGATGTGTTTCAAGCTTGAAACAGTGAAATCAAAATGAAACAAAAGGCTTTGAAATAAAACAAGGGCACTCAAAACATTTCAAAAGTTTCAAAATGTTTTGAGTTTCAAAGCCAGATTTGCTCGTAGCTAAACAGAAACTAAGGAGAGGGAGGGGGAAGAGGGGGAGAAGGACTGCTTTGATATTGACATCTAGGTCCTGGTTCGATTCCCCAGCTCTCTGATCATTTCCCCAGGTCTTCCTGGCGGGTGTGAGCCCCCGATCTGCATGCAGGGTTTCAGCAAGTACTGCTGCAGGATGAGGCCAGCGGCAGCCACTTAGCGCAGCCCACACTAAGCACCAGAAAGACTGCTTTGATGCCACTGGCCTCAGCCTATAGCAGCAGCCTGATGAAATCCTGTGTGCAGATCAGGGGCCTGTGCCTCCCAAGAAGACCTGGGGAAATGATCAGAGAGCTGGGGGAAGCAATCAGAGACCTGGGGAATCAAATCAGGGGCTGGGGGAATGTTCAGGTCCCTGAACATTCCCTCAGTTCCCAGTTTGATTCCCCAGCTCCCCCATCTTTCCCCGGCCTCTCTGATTGCTTCCCCAAGCTCTTTCCAGTGGGCACGGGCCCCCAGATGATGTGGAATTACAGCAGGCTGCCACTGCCACCTGGGGATGGTGGTGGCTCTGGGCTATTTCCCCAGTTGGCTGCAGCAGCTTGCTGAAACCCCATGCACAGATCTAGGGGCCACTCCCCCTGGGAAGAGCTGGGGGAATGATCAGAGAGCTGAGGAAATTGAACTGAGAGCTCCAGCTGACACATGGAGCCGGCCCAGCTCTCGGACAGTGCACGGTACTCTGCCAAGCTGAGCTAAACCAGCACCATGAGGCAGCTGCCACGCAGGTACCAGGTGGGGGGGGGAAATCCCTGCTGCCCCCTACTGCCTAGGGGTCTTTGCCATGAGCCCTCAGAGGCCCCAGTCACCACTGCCAAAGCTGATGAGTGCAGGGCTTTTCTTTTTTTAAAAAAAAAAAAGCTCTGCACTCATCAGCTGCAGAGTACATGGATGACAGCATGCTGCCACTGCTGCCTGGGGCTGAGTCTGCCCAGTGCAGCCTGCACTGAGTGCCAGGAAGAACACAGTGCTGGCCCTGGCACTGACCCCAGCTAGCAGCAACAACCTGCTGTCATCTTGCATGCAGATATGGGGGCCCGCACCACCTGGAAGGGCTGTGGGGCTGTGCCAGACTCCTTCTGGGGGAAGCGGGCCCCCAGATCTCCATGCTGGATGAGAGCATGCTGCTGCTGCTGGCAAACGATATTAGTTTTGCTTTGAACAATTTGAGCTGCAGCTTCACAAAAAAACCCTGCCCCTATCTCCTTGAACTCAGCAGGCTTCATGCCCTCAGAAGAGGCTACCATCCCTGCAGTTTTCATCTGAATCAGGCAAGAAATGACAAAGTTATAGGCATTTTCATGATTCCCCATTATAATCATTAAAATGCATTGAAACAACGTCAAAACAGCGAAACAGTTTTGACAAAACTAAACAGAACAGTGCTTTGAAACAGCAAAATGAAAAACTGTCCCTTCAAAACAGCGAAATAAAACAGTGCTGTTTTGCACAGCCCTAGTGCTTGCCTGTGGCTGAGCAAGAGCAGCACTCTGAGCTCTCCCCTCACTTTGCTTGCTGAGGGGATGGGAAAGTTTTCTGTCCCCATCGCAGTGCTGCAGGGATAGAGAACTCCCCTGTCCTGGCACTGCTCAGCTCCTGAGGGGAGCTGAGCAGTGCCAGGACTGGGGACAGAGTGCTCCCCCATCCTCTCATCATGCAAAGCAGGGGGAGAGCTCAGGGTGCTGCTGTTGCTCAGCCATGGGGCATCATCATCACTGCTGAACTGGACTGTGATTCCAAGCTCCACACAGCTGGGAGCTGTTCCCTGCTCTAGGACAGCTCCCCCCAAATCCCTGGAGCCAAGGCATGACCCCTTGCCCCCTGGCTACTGCAGGGGAGCACAGCAGGGCAGGTGGGCAGGAGCAGCCCTGGACTCAAGTGCTTCCATTGGGAGCAAATTTGCATCCAAAAGGGCACATGCATAGACATGTTCCTGGCTCAGTTCACTGTGCCTTATTTTAATACACAGTAACCTTAAGGCGCATTAATTGCACATCTAGATGCACTCAGTCAACCACTAATGTATGGTAGAAGAATCCCTGATTTCGAAATGTTCTCTTGATCTATTGAACCTCTTGCCTAGAATGAACAGACTTCCCATAGCAAATGTCAAATTAAGAAAAGGGTGAAAATAAAATCGTATTGGGCATACCACAACGTTGGAGGCGAGAGCAAAGAAGACCCAAGCCAAGAGAACACCAGCCAGCAAATCAACTATTCACCTAAGCAGGGGAAAATATGGAATAATAGAATTAGCAAGATTTATCAGGGTCTCTGAAGCTGCCAGAATGTAAAAATTAAGTATTCTCATTGGCTTACCTTGAATTCTTGTGCAGATAGCCCAACCATTGGCAGTCAATCCAGTCAATCCTAGTTTGAACCATAGCTGGATTGCCTACCTTTGTAAATAAATAATAACAGCTGCAAGTGGTATTAATCACTGCTGATTTTAAACAGCAAAAGCTACTCATAAACTACTAAACTGGACAAGTTACATTTTCAGCTGTCTGGAATTTACTGCTACCCTTTCTTTCCTATAAGATGTTAGTGTGCATGTCTAAAGCACCCATCACTCACTCTATGTCTAATACAGTATGAAAAAAAACAGATGGAAGACTTCTTTCTCCCTTGCTTGCTTTCACTCAGTAGTTTAAATATAGATCACATAAATTGACAGGTGGCACATTTCCTGGGAGGTCAAGAAAATTAACAAATTTGGATGAGTTTTCTATCCAAATGAAATGAAGAAACATAACACATGCAATTATGTGCAAGAATGAGATTCTGTGCTGCGGCTTTTGATTAATTAAGCAGGAAACAGAAGGATGGCTGTGCTATCTTTTTCATTATTTAGCTTGTGTAATCAATTAACTTTGGGGATTATTAGTCAGAGGCCTAGTGTTACAGTATTTTTACAATTCCAATTAGGCCATTCCTTAATGTTGGTCTGCTTTAATATTGGACACTTATTAAAGGCAAAGAAGATGGAAATCACATTACACTACATAGCAAGAACAACTCACACCAAGACTATTTCCATCTTCTATTATATGTAAACACTTGGAACCGAAAAGAGACAATGCAACTCCACTCCCTTACATCAACGCTGCATTTGGCTTTTCATGAACAAGATTTCATATTATATTTGATTCTACTCTAAAAATGGAGGGTTTTTAAGGAACTGCTTATTGTAAGTTTTAATTAATAATCAGAAAAGAAGTGAAAACCCCACATGATGTCAGATGGGTAGTTTAATATGTAGAGCATTTAGATACATTCCACTGCTAATCTTTCAATGTTGGAGGCTTTCTAATTTCCTCTGTGAGGAGAGGCATTTATTGCAGCTTCTACTGCCAAGTCTACCTATACCATGTTAATGAAATGTTCTGAAAGCTGCGTGTATCCTAGGAAGCAGGATGATAGAAGAATTTGTAAGTCTGCCAGTTACAACATAAGGCTGCCTTCATCAATAGTGGATCATACATGCTTCTGGAAGCTGACAATTATGTGCTCCCTCAGGTAAAGCTTTGAATTACTGTGATATGACAGCAGAACAGAGGTGAACAACTACTTGATTTTTCTCATTCTATTAGTCACTGGACCATCATTGCTTATTCTAATCAAGAGTATTAGCAGAACAATTACTGATGAACTTCATGATACTCGATAACCTTTACAGATTTATAATCCTACCTAAGCCGAATAAAAAGCTTGATTCTTGCCACCCTTACAAATGGAGGAAGGGACTTTTTATAAGTCTACCGCAAAGATAAGTTATGAATGTACTAGCTACTCAGTATATTGTGGACACAGCACATTCAGTATAAAGTAGCTCTCTCCAATTGGTAAGTAGCTAGTATATTCCAAATTAATATCCTAATTTCCTGTGCAGACAACCCTGCAGTATAAGAAAGGTACCAAAACTGGGCCTAGAATAGCTGGCAGCACTGAGTGCACTTTGCTTGATTCAGGTGGAAAGTCTCTGGAGCCAACATTACAGCACTAATGAAGGAAGTTTACCCTGGGCCAGATTTATATCCTTAAACACAAAGAGTAGCATCCAACTTCTTGAAGTGGGGTGAGGTACTACGGTGATGTAAGGTACTATTCTACCTCAGTAAATATGTCATCATCTGTCTATTCATTATGTTTGAGACAACCTATACCTTTTTTTTTGCTAATACCTACCATGTAACACATGCTGGTGCATAATTGCATCCACTTCCTTTCCAAAATAAACTGTTAATATATTACATTTGTAGTTAATGATCTCAAACCACTGCTCTGTAGCTATTTATCTTTTGTTGGTCCCCTATCATATATTCAAACCTTCTCTACCATCCCGGAAACTAAGCAGTAGAAAGGTTGCATTTTTCCATAACTAAATTAAAACTACTCCTGTTCTGACATGCAGATAACACAAATTATGAACTGACTGATTACTGAGTACTTGGTAAAATGAAAAGCTAGTCTTCAGTGTTCATAAAGGGACCAATTACCCTATTCTTATTCACTTTAAATAGTATATACTTCAGGAATAGGCACAGGCTTTAAGAACAGACAAGTTTCAATCTAACTTTCATGCCCTAATACTATAGCAAGGTCCTGGCCCCAAGAGTGGCCATGATGCCTCCTGGTGGCTAAGTGACTGGCTCTTTGGGGTATCTTCCCTTTTCTACCTCACCTGCCATGCTTTGATGTATGGTGGAGGCTTGATTCCCCAGGATCCCAGAGACAGCCTCAGTCCCTCAGCTGGCTATTGTTTCATGTGCCTCACTAGCACTAGTATCACCCCTCTGGTGCTAAATTGTGGCCTTCCAGGTCCTATATGTGCCTTAGGACACAAGCCATCTTAGGTGTGATAATCATGGCGTCCTGCCGCTTCTATAACTATGCCCATGCCTCACAGGTGTTACTCAGTATCAATATGGCAGGGCCCCTCTGGCCCTAATGTAACACTTTGCTCCCTCAGGCTTCAAACCTTTGTCAGAGCTTTAGCTTGCCCAGCTTCGGCCCCTTTTCTCTGGCTGTGCCCCCAGGCCAGCTCGACTGCATCAGAGCTTGACTCCCAGACCTCAGCCCTATCTTGCTTTCTCAGGCTCTAAGCCCATGGTTCTCACCTCTTGTGATTCATAGATTCATGGATTGTAAGGCTGGAAGGGACCTTGGAATATCATTGAGTCCATCCCCCTGCACTAGACAGGAAAGACAGGTGGGGTTGGGTGAACCCAGCAAGATGACTATCCAGTCTCCTCTTCAAGATTTCCAGGGTAGGTGATTGTACCACCTCTGAAGGGAGCTTATTCTACAGTCTTGACACCCTAACTATGAAAAAGTTTTTCCTAATGTTGAGCCTGAAACAGTCTTCCAGGAGTTTGTAAACAGCCATTACTCCTGGTTCTTCCCAAGGGCACCCTGATGAACAGTTGTTCACCAAGACCCTGATATAGCGGTAAGCTGCTACCAAGTTTCCTCTCAGCCTCTCTTTTTCAGGCTGAAGAGTCCCAGGTCCCTCAGCCTTTCTTCATATGGCTTGCCATGCAAGCCTCTAATCATATGGGTGGCCTTTCTCTGCACTCTCTCAAGTTGTACCATGTCTTTGTTAAAGTGTGGTGCCCAGAACTGGATGCAGTACTCCAGTTCAGCTCTCACCAGTGCTGAGGAGAGCAGAAGAATCACCTGCTTGGTCTTGCTGGAGATGCATCAATTGATGCATGCCAGAGTATTATTTTCCCTGCTGGCAACAGAGTAGCACTGCCTGCTCATAGTCATGCTGTGGTCCATTTATTACCCCCTTGTCTCTTTCATTCATAGTGCTGGTCAGGTTGGCGTTGCCAAGCCTGTAGTTGTGCAGGGGATTTTTCATCTCCAGGTGAAGCACTTTACATTTCTTGACATTTGAACTTCATCTGGTTCTGACTCGCCCAACTTGCTAGCTTGTCTGTACCTGTATGCAGCCTATCTTCAAGCGTGACCACACTCCCCCATAACTTGGTGTCATCTGCGAACTTGGCCAGTGACAAGCTGTTCAACCCTTCATCCAAATCATTGATGAAGATGTTGAAAAGTACAGGACCAAGCACTGACCCCTGTGGGACACCACTGCCCACTTTTCACCAAGACAACACAGATCCATTCATTAGGACTCTCTGGGTCCTACCCCGTAGCCAGCATTGTACCCACCTAACCATCTCACAGTTAAGGCCACTATCTTCCAATTTTATCATGAGAACATAGTGGGATACCAGATCAAAGCTTTGGCTTTTTGGAAGTCAAGGTATACACTATCCACCACTGCTCCCTTATCCAGGTGGTGAGTCACCTGATCATAAAAGGAGATAAGGTTGGTAAGACAAGACCTGTGTCAATGAAGCCATGCTGGCTGTCATTCAGAATCCTACCTTCTGCCTATCACACATAGACTTCTTGATAAATTTTTCCAGGATTTTCCCTGGGATAGAAGTTAGGCTAATTGGCCTATAGTTACCCAGGTCCTCCCTCCTCCCCTTCTTGAAGATGGGCTCAACATTGTCCCCCTTCAAGTCCTAAAGGACCTCTCGGAGTGCCATGAGTTCTGGAACAGTTTCACCAGGACCTCCGTGATGACGTTGGCCAGCTCCTGCAGCACCCTCGGATGGAGTTCATCCGGTCCTGCTGACTTATACATGTCTAATTTCTTTAATTGATCACACACCAGTTCTATGGCAACAGTAGGGAGGGCCATTTTTGCTCTGCTAATTCTGTATCCTATCTGGCATGATTTTCCCTGTGGCCCAGTGAAACACCAAGGCAAAGTAGTCATTCAAGAGTTCAGTTTTCTCCTAAGTGTTGGTAACCAGCTGTCCTGAGTTGTTGAGCAGTGGCCCCACACTCCCATTTCCTTTCCTCTTGTTCCCTACATACCTAAAGAAGGACTTTTTGTTGTCCTTGATTCCCATTGCTAATCTAAGTTCAGTCACCAACTTAGCCTTTCTAATTTGTTCCCTACAATGTGCAAGCCAGTTGTTGTATAGTCCTCCTTGCCTGTCCCCAGTTTCCATTGTTTGTACACCTCTTTCTTCTTTCTAAGGAGGACCATGATTTCCCTGTTTAGCAGGGAGGGCTTCCCAGCCCTTCTGCTGCCCTTTCTCTGCATGGGAATGGACTTCCTTTGTGCTTCAAGGATCGTGTCCTTAAGGAGTGACCACTCTTCATGCACATCTTTCCCTTTGGTCCCTGGTCCTGCAGCACATGCCTACTAGTGACTGGAGCTTGTTGAAATTTGCATTTTTGAAGTCCAAGACTTCAACCCTATCAGCCAGATTTGTCCGCCTTGGAATGGACACTGAACATGATAGTTTCATGGTCACTGTCACCCAGTCTACCCTCTATTTTTAAGTAAGTCACCAGGTCATATCCTTTGGCCAGGACCAAGTCTAGGAGAGCATTACCTCTGGTTGGTCCGTACACCTCCTGGGCCAGGAAGAGGTCTTCAGTGCAGGTCAGGAAGGAACGCAAGCAGTCCGACTTGGCTGAGGGTTCCTCCCAAGAGATGTCTGAGATAATTGAAGTTCACCCATGATGACCATGTCCCATGCATGTGCAGCCTCTGTCAGTTCTTGGGTGAACTCCAGATTGAGTTCCTTCCCCTTGGGGTAATCCCTGATAATCCCCCTGATAATCTCCTAGGGTCCATGACACAGGCAAGGCTGCTCTCATACTGCTCAGCTGTTGGGGGTCCCTGAATCTTCCAGGGATCTCTACTGGGTGCCCCTCAGGTTCCTCAGTGGCCTCCATATCACCCCCTTAATCACAACCCAGTCCTCTGGTAGTTAAACTTAAACACACATATAAGCAAACTGCTTCCAACCAAAGTTCTCCACTCCACTCTGGGTCGATGCCACACCACAAACCATACTTTTCCCTTGACTGTCTCTACCTAGCTGTCTCAGGTAGCTTGGGGACCTGTTTCCTGCAGCCATCTCTCCCAGAAGCTCCTCTCCCAGCTGTATGCAAGGCCAGACTTTCTCCCTCTGCCTCAGGCCCTGGGTTTGTATGCCTCTAAGCACCGCCCCTTCTGATCATGTGCCTCCCCATCCATACACAGGTGTTTCCCCTTTTCTTAAAAGCCAGCCTGCACTCCTCTGCTGCAGCCCCACATGGCCAGATTAGCCTGCTTCACTCTCCTCTTGAAGTAACGGGAGCCTCTGACTCTCTGTTACAAATACCATATGCTTCTGCAAGCATCCATGGAGGTGCAGAGCTTGTAAGGCTATTCTCAGTTGCAGCCACATGTGAGGGCTGAATTTGGCCCTGGATTTTCTAGGGTTTTCTTAACATGGTAGCTTTGAATTTGTAGTGCTTCTTCATTTTTTGAGTGGAGGAGTTGATGGAAGAGAGAATATGGGTGAGTGAGTCATAGGCTGTATATTGATATTTTTATTTATATTTTGTATGGAAAAGGCTGCTCATGGAAAACACATTGGCACTCTTGAGGTGCATTATACTAACTGGGCACCAATTGGTTTGTTTTTTGGGCAGCTGATCCTGTGCCAATAAGGCAGATGAAGTAGTGAGTACAGAGCACTCAGAATACAGTTATGGACAGGACCATATTTTGAGAGGAATTCTGCTTTTATTAACCCCAAAGAAAATAAATGACAAATTTATCTTCTCAAAGTTATGCTGTATGATTCTTGTTGGCATGTCTACAGACATATACTTATCAACTAAGTCAAATGAAACAATAGTAAAAATAAGACTATGAAATACAGAAATATACGTAAAGAAACGAAACAAAACTAAAATGTACCTGATCTTTCAACCTACAGAGTAGGTTGTCATCTCCAGTGATCTCTGATGGTAAGTGTCTTGTCACTGAAGGCTGCCAGATGCTGCTGCACACATATCATGACATTACATTCATGGCTTGGCTTACCCTCTTTACCTGAGTCACTTTAGTTATGGACCTGATCAAGTTTCCATGGATAGAAGCAAACTCAGTCCTGGTAAAACTAAAGGAAGGTGAATTGTTATACTTAGGTTTGCAGCTTACAGTCAAGGAATAAAAGAGAAGTAATAAATAAAACAAGAAATAAAACACTGAATAATATGGCACTTAATATGACCATTGTTCTAACAGAAAGAGACAACAAGAATAATTCACAATATTATTCTGGTTATTCTGTCAGCATTATTTATTTGAAATATCAATACTTTCCATGATATAGTTTATACATTAAGCGGTAAGGGATTGCCTTTATTTCACATGTTCCAGTACTGAAGTGGCACATCTGAAGCAGCACATTAAACCTCTGAAAGAGTCTGTACAATTTAGATAAATAGAACTCTGGAAAACTAAACTAATAGAACTCTTACAACTGTTACAAAAAGAATGTTGGGAAGCTGGACACAGCACTGTACACACAAGTTGCAGAAATGGGGGAAGAAAGAAAGAAAGAAAACATATGGGAACAGTTTTTGTATATACAGCCACAAGTCTTTAATTGCTCAGCACAAAGAAAAACCATTTTTATTTAGTCCTCATTGAGGGCAGAATATGCACAAATGATGTTCAAAGAACACAAACTTAGACAAACTTAGACAAAAATTAAAGGACTTTTCGGGGGGGGGGAATGAATCTACTAAGGGCTCCTGGTGCTTTAATGGCACTTTTTTGTGCCAAAAACTCCACATAAAGGAGATAACACTTATATGAATTTTATTCCCCATCCTGCCCTTCCTGCTGGCATTGTATTTATCATTTTCAGTGTTTATAAAGAGCAGCCACTTTTGGCTTGTAACTCAACTTTGTATTACTGACCTTTCTACTATGGTTCTTATTTGATCTGCAGATGGAATAGGCCTTTAGTTAACAATCCAGAATTTAAACTAGCTGCAGGTCAGCAGCACATACAGTACAATGGTAGTTCACTTTCAGGGAAACCAAAGGGTCTACATCATACTGCCTCTCTGAGAACAGTAATGGATTCTGAGTCACTTTGATCAGAAGACACAATGCTGGTTAGGCAATATTAGACCTGTGTGAACCATATCCTTGGGAAAGGAAAAATGGAATGGCAAGAACTTTTAACTCTTTTTTATAAAGAACTAAGACTTAAAAGTAGTACAGTGGTGATGGGCATTATCTTCCCAATACTCCAACTGCTTTCCACTACTTCACTCCAAGTCATCACTCTTGCTTGCTATTTGTTTCCCAACATCATATGAACAATGGCCTGGTCACCATCACAGGCTGACACAGTGTAGCCTGTGAACCTGCGTGCTACATTGTGCTGGGTCAGAAGATACCACGCATCACCACTACAGAGCATAACAACACATAAATCAAAGATGCTCAGTGGGACTGGATGACTCTAACCACTGCAGTTTGCACTTGTGAGCTGTAGTAAGCAGTATTTTGAAAGCAGTGGTATCAATATAACTATGTGGGTCAAGAGATGGTGAAACAGCCATCCTAATGGGGCAAAGGAACCAGAATATCCACATAATTGATGGGGAAGAAGCCTGACTGGCCATGAAGCATCCCTTCATACCAGTTCTCATCAATCTGATTAGTGAGGGTAATGATATCTCCTTCTTTAAAGCCCAGCTCCCCTTCATTTTCTGGTTCAAAGTCATACAGAGCTCGGCAGCATGGCTGGTCCATGTGAACACCTAAGGAGGGGGAACACAGAGAAAAAGAGCACTTAGAAATCTAGTAGCTTCATTCTCCTCATACTTGTTGTTACTTGCACATTTGGCCACTTTTTGCAGTGCCTTTGGCACTAACCAGTTGCCTTGGAAGCAGACATCATGACACTTTTAAATTCCCATATGGAAAGCTTTCTTAAGGCATCCAAGCATCCTGAAAAAGACTAGCTAAGGCAAGTCCACACTTCAGTGCTGCCAAAGTAGCTATGTCAGTTTGGTCTGTGAGTATTTTTGTTCCATGAAGCAATATTAATTGGTGTAAGCTGTACCAGCACTGTTTTGCCATTAGAACTGTATCTGTGTTAGGAAGGTTTGCTGGTATGGCAAACAGTCCTCCTCTCCTCCTTTTAATGTTACTGTGTTTCTGAACAGCCTCCCTGAAGCCCTGGGTGACTGCATAAACTTTGAATCAGCAGGCAAGGTCTGCCTTAAGACATTGGTTTCTAAGGTACTGAGGGTAGACCCCCTTCACTTTTAGATCAGTCATTCAAATTTGGCTCAGAACAGATGTTATCCAGCATCACTGCCTTCTGACAGCTGTTTCAGTGGTGTGTGTGAAATGAGGAAGTAATCTCCAAAAAGAGGGGGAAAAGGAAAAAAAAAAGAAATGCAGGTGCCTTACAGGATAAAATCCACAACAGCAAGATTAACAGCAATCAACATATTTGGTATATAGGCATGAAAATAGGATTTCATCTTTAGCTCTAACTACATTTCCCCCAGGGCAAGTTCATGCATGTTGGTAGGACTAAATGAGCAAAGACCTACCTCAAGTTGGGATTTTTTGGGACAATAAAGATATTCAGTTTCTATAGAAATCAGTACAGCGCCTTTTTTACATACTATAATTTATGTAAAATTAAAGGTGTTTAGGGTAAATCATGTGCCATTCTGCTTGCTTTTAGACAAGGGATTTGGGAAAGGAAAAGATACAGGAGATGGTCTGTCCTTCAGTGGAAATGACCTTGCCTCATGCTAGCATTACTGAGTTTGAAGATGCAGTTCAGCCTCTCCCTTACCACTAGCCAAAGCTCTGAGGAACAGTAAATATTCTACAGTAAATACTGTAGAATAAAAGAGTTGAGCCCCGAAAGCCAAGAACCAACTCAACACTTCATTCCTGGACTTTCAAACTAGACAGCAACTCTCAGGAGCTGTTCAGTAGGGCCATGTAAAATTTTGCCAGCTGTTTCGTTTCGACACTGTTTTGACTTGTTTTAAGCTTGAAACAGTGAAATTGAAGCAAAACAAAGCACTTCGAAACAGCCTCAAAACAAAATGAGGGCAGTTGAAATGTTTCAAAACTTTTGAAACATTTCGAGTTTCAAAGCTGAAGATGGGCTTGCCTGCAGGGACTTGCCTACAGGGAAACAGAAAGTAAGGATGTGGGGAAGGGGTGGGGAAGGACTGCTGTCATATTGACTATGTAGCTGGCCAGCGACTGTGATCCTGCCATACATTATAGACTTTATATAGGAAGAAAGATAGATTTACATTTGTTTTTATACATTTATACCTTGCAGCACACATACATTATCAAATTTATATAGGAAGAAAGATATATTTGTATATTTTTGTAAAAGCTAGACATTATAAAACACACCATGAAGCGTGGTGGAAAGGCAGGTAACAAGCCTTCAGGGAGGGGCAGAAGACCAGGTAGAAGTAGAGGTGTAAGTAACCCCCACTCCAAACTGAGATGCAGCCTCTTTCCTCCAACTAGCAGGGATCAGGCTTCCACAAGCAGCAAGGAGAGGGGAGCAGTGCCAGTGCCACAGCCTGTGCCTGAGTCTGTATCCCCCCCAAGAGCCATAACCCCCAGCACCATGACAACAACAAGCAGCAGCACCAGCACCAGCGTGAAAGGCTCTTCCATCCCCATTTTATTCCCCATGCTGAGCCGTCCAGTGCCAGAGAAAGAGCTAGATCTGGATCTCAATGCCCTGGCAAGGGAAATTCCAGGGAAGGAGGAGGAATCAGCTGAGTTTGTTCTCCACACCCCTCAAGTTTAGAACCAGGTCTCCTTCCCCAGAAGGCACTTCAGATGAGTCTGACGTAGAGGTTGTGGAGGCAAGCAGCTCAGCTGAGTCTACTCCTCCTGTTGCTGTGCCTCCGCCTACTGAGGAGGGGGAAAATACAGCAGCATCCACACATGAACCCACACCCCAGAAGCGAGCTTGCTGTGGATGGCCAGCCCTTCTCCTTAGCAGCCAGGGTTCAGGCACCTCATGGCGCTTATGGCCCCATCCTAGCAAGTGCCCACAAGCACCACCTTCAGCAGGATGGTTGTGACCTCCCTGTATGAGGCATGCAGGGAGTACTTGAGGGAGTAGCTGCACAAGGCAGGTCTGTAGGTGGCCTTGCAATTCACCTCAGACATCTGGAGCAGCCAGGGTGGAGATCATGCCTACCTCTCCCTCACAGGGCATTGGTGTGACCAGTCAGGCCATCGGTGGGCTCTCCTTCAAGCCTAAGTGATGGATGAGTCCTACACAGCAACTGAGATCATGGGGGCCATGAACCACATGGTGCATGGGTGGCTCATTGGGCAGAGCAAACTTACCCATCGGTTCATGGTCACCAACAACGGGGCCAATATGGTCAAGGCAGTCCGTGGCACACAAGTTCCACCTCATTGTCAGGGACACTTTGGAGGGGGATAGGGCTGCTGGTGACAGCACCAGTACCACCAGCAACCTTATTTCTGAAAAAGGAGGAATTAGCTGAGTTTGTGCTCCACAACCTCATGCAGGAAGGTGGTGGGCTACTTCCTCCGGAGCATCAAGGGGGACAAGATGCTGCAGGACAAACAAGCAGAGCTGAATATCCTGCAGCACAAAATCATTCATGATGTGGAGACCTGGTGGAACTTCACATACCTAATTCTCAAGAGGCTAATGGAGCAACAGAAGGCCATCCATGAGATGGCCTTGCTCAGGGAGATTGGGATCAATGGCCCCCTTAACATAGCTGAGTGGGATACCATCTCCCAGACCTTGCTGGTCCTCAAGCCCTTCCTCGAGTCCACCAAAACCCTCAGTGCTGGTGATATCTTCCTTAGCCAGGTGATCTCTGCAATGAGGGAACTTCAGAGCCAAATGGAGGGCTTCCAGGGGATCAAGGTTCCTGGCTAGGGCAAGCTGCTGTCACCAGTGAGGCAGCTGAAGGAGGGCATCAGGTAATGGCTTGATCCCTTGCAGTCCAGTAGGGTCAATGTGCTGGCCACCATGTGTGACCCGAGGGTGAAGGGCAGCGTATATAGCAGTCAAACCCTGAACCAGTGGATGAAGGTGCTAGTGAAGAGAGTCAGGGAGGCAAAATGTTGCAGGTGGGAGGATGTGGAAGAGGGGGATCCACTGTCTCATGCTAGCATACCAACCACCAGCCAGTCTCCTCCTCCACCATAGGTGTTGCCAATTTGGGCCAAAGGCTTGGCTCCCATGGTGGGGTCCAGAGGCACCATCCCCACAGTCAAGAAGGTAGCACTCAGGCCTTGGTGGCTACCTATCTTGCTAAGGACATGGAGCCGCTACTGTGTGACCTCTTGGCTTACTGGGCAAGCCACAGCCAGATGTGGCTGGAACTAGCCACAGTTGCTTGCAGACCCCTGTCCTGTCCACCGACCAGTGTACCAAGCGAGAGAGTCTTCAGCATTGCTGGGAATGTAGTGACACCCCACTGCACCTTCTTGGACCCTGGTTTGGTGGAGCAGCTGGTGTTCCTCAAGGTGAAACTCCCACTGCTGGGATTCCCCAAGCTCCAAGTGCAGATGGAGTGAATGCCACCCTCCTCACTCCATCTGCACCTATTTCCTTTTCAAAAAGCCAGCTAATGCTCTCAGAGCTGGAGATGGCACTCATACGTCATGAGGGTCGTACCATATTTAAGGTGACACGTCCCCTGCCCTCAGGTGGTGTGACCCTGACCCGTATGGCACCACCTGAACCACCCATTGATACCCTCTAGGTTTGATGAGGTTCTTCATTTTTCCTCGAGCATTCTAGTACAAACAGTGATCTCTAGCTTCATGAACCAAACAGGACCAGAGAATGCCCTTCTCACACTCCAGTGGGTAAACCTTGAATTGTATTTGTGGCAAGGGTCCCCTACCACAAGGAGCTATTCAGTAGCCTTGAGGAGGACTATGCCATCACTCTCTACCACACTGTGCATTGCACACTTGCAGACCTGGTGCAGTGCAATGATGTCCAAGATGAAGACAATAATGGAGTTACCTCTTGCTACCAAAATGAACATGGAAGAGTACAAAGATGCCTGCTTGGTGAACTTATTCCCCACCCAGATCCAGACCCTACCTGGGACTCAGAAGATGGGGACAGCATGGACAAGATTCTCATCAAGGAGGTGGAAATGGACAATGCCACACCAGCCACTAGTAAGTTTCAGCAACTCCAAGGGAAAGGATGATTGGTGGCATGTTCGGGGGCATGGAACTATGTGGGTAGGTCATAACTTGGGGTGACTCAGGCCTCTGGGTGTGGCAAATGGCTCAGGGTGGGGGTGGCAATGGGTGCAGATTGCTCCCTACCCATGCAATTTACCAGAGGGGTGAGGATCCTGTTCCACACAACAGAGAATGGTGAGAACTGGTGGCACACCTGTGCTTCAGCCATGGCAATTGTGCGTAATTCAATGGCCTGGTTACAGATTGACAATCCAATTAAGATGCTCAATGGCCTAGGTTAATTAATTAGTGAACAATGTCACTGGAAAGCTCATCCCACCCATCCCACCCTGTGACTGCCTTACATAGCAAGGACAGCTCTGACTCCCCTTCTAGATGGCCCTGCCTAGCAATGCCTAGCTCTCAGACCACCCCTCCCCTTCCCTCTGTGAACATACCATGCAAATTAGGGTGCATTTGGGGGGGAGGGAGGGAACCTCTCCATATCCGTTACTGCTGGTTGAAGTCCATGCACCAATACCTGGGGGTGGGCTCAGTAGAGCTCCTGCCTGCACTTGTGGATTCCAACCCCCAGGGCAGATTTTTGGGACAATAACATACAAAAGCACACAATCCAAGGCTTTCTTTTTAGATGCATATGAGCAGGAGCAGAGGGATGGTGGAGGGGGAAAATCCTGAGAGAAGGGGAAGCGTAGACTAAAATATAGCAATGTTGCCACCCTGTACCCCTACCATTTGGTATGCCCACTGGCAGTCCCATACACTCCTCTGGAACCAGAGAACACTGTTATCTTTCAGCTCCTAGGATGGCAGTTGCTTCTGTCTCCACAGGGATATCGGCACAGCTGAGTGGCAGTCAGGGGAGATATTACAGGGCAAGAGCAATCCTAGTTCAGAGCGTGAACAACTACTGCTTTGACTGCTAGGAGATCTGGCAATGAAGCTGTAACACAGGTGTAGTAAGGTTTCCAGCGCCTCCCACATGTTCCATGGAATTACCAGTCTCAGCAGAGACCCATCATAACAAACAATTCTCTTCCCTGACTCCAGGTCATGTGCTGGCACAAGATCTCACATAAGCAGCAGGGCATATCTTGTGTGACTGCCACCTGCAAGCTCAAAGAACTCCACCTGGCACTGATGGGACACTTGCCAGGGAGATACTTGCCAGAGAAGAAGTATCCCGACATAGGGATAGACAAGTTATTGGGAAGAGACTTCATAGCAGGTGATCCCTGCCCACCTGTAAGAACCTCCAGGGAGGAAAGATGCAGTGCAGCAGTTAGCTGAGAGACAGTAGCTGGGAGAGCACTTAGCATGATGAGGTCCACTGCCTCATGAAAATGACTGTGCAGAGCAAAAAAAGGGCATGTTTCTCCTCTTACTATCTTAGAACTTTGCAACAACTTCAAGGTCTGTTCTACTGTTGGTGCACTGCTGTTGGCACAGCTATCAGTGTTTGAACAGAAATTCAGAGTTCACACACAGATTATCTGTTGACTTTGAAAACAATCTCCAGGCCATTTTTTATTTTTTTACTCTTCAGATTTCACACCAGTGCAAGAGAGCTCAAGAGACTCCAGCACTGATGCTGCCCCAAGGCCACAAAGAGACACTTCCACTCCAGTAACTGAAAATGTCACCACCAAAATCAAATACTGGAAGAGTCTTCTTCATACCAAATCACTACTTGCTGCCAATGTGTACTGGCAGGACTGGTCAGAGGAGCTGCTGAGAACTCTTCAGCAGACTTCTGTGACACAGGACTTCCACTTCCTGGTACATGGACTATCAAGGGTCCAGGCATCAGCCCTCCAGCCCCTGTGTCCCTCCAATCCACCATGGAGCCATGCAGGTCCTTCCAGGACAGGGTGGTTATGATTGCAGAGGAGTATGTATGTAACATTGCAGAGAGGCAACAGGCATCTCAGACTACCTCACTCAGCCAGAGGCAATGGTACCAGCCTCACACCAGCACAGGCTACTATGGAGACTGGCTGCCTCCTCCTGCCCTTACTTACCTTTCCCTGGCCAGTAACTGCTGCCAGATGATCAGTGTGAATGTGGGGAGGCTGGCTAGGTGTGCCATGCACTTATCTCCCCAGAAACCAGTTGCCCTCGGTAGCCAGAGGGCCATGCACTTATCTCCCCAGAAACCAGTTGCCCTCGGTAGCCAGAACCCTGCACCCCCCACCCCCGCGTGGTTGGATGCCAAACAGGGAGTGGAGACCTGAGTGTCAGGTCTGCTAAATGCCCTAGTAGGGGTGGTCCTTCCCTTCCCTGGAGCAATAAGAGAGGCTATCACTCTCCCAGGTGCCTTCCCCCAGCAGAAAGGGGGCAGTGCCACAAAAAGGCACCTGAGCTTTGATGATGAGATGGGGAGATGGTCCCTGGTGCTATCTGCCTCCAGCCAGTTCAGCAAGGTGGAACTGGGCCTGTCCATGGAAATGTGGATATCAAGCTCCTTGGGGCCATCTGGCTCAGCCTGGAGGGCATGCCTCCATGCCACAACACTCCCAGAGAGCAAGGAGACCAATAGACAGCAAGGGACCCAAAACCACCTAACAGCATACTTAATGCAATTACATTGCAGTTTGCAGTGTTTAGTTTTAAACTCAGCAAATCTGTTTACTGAGATGTTCCAGAGAAGCAGACCACTGAAAAGGTGCAGTGCAAATGAAGGGGTCATTATCACTTAAAGGTCTTCTGCACTCTCTCCTGCCTGACAAAATCTTGTCCCAGAAAGTTGTCAAGTCAAGGCTTCCCTCATCAGAACTGGTTTGTCAATGGCTTTCCCTAGAACGCTTGACTGGGAGTGCCACTTCAGCCCATGCACCATCCAAAGTGCCAGGGGCTTCTCCAACCATGGGTCCATATAGAGCCATTCTGGTTTTCTGGAAGGCTTTACCCTTTGCCTCAAATATTTTGTGGAAAATGTAGATAGTGGACTTGAAACTGGGAATGTTCTACAGCTCAAGTTCAAGATGAATCCCTAGAGACCTCCAGCATGCTGTTAGGTGCCCAAAGGTGCACTCCACCACCATCCAACAGCTGTTCAGCTGGTAACTGAAGAACCCCTTCCTGGTGTATAGCTTTCAATGGCTGGGGGTGCAGTGGCTAAGCCACATCCGAGATAATCAAGAGAGGGAACAGTTCATGGTGCTTTCACCAAATACATGATGGGAGTGGCAGGGAACAACTCCCCCATCATCCTCCCCCGCCACACACACACACTCCATCATCTGTGGGAAGTAGAGTTCCTGAATCATATACCCATCACAAACACCTAACATGGATGTTAGTGAAACACTTCCAGTGGTTCAAAACTGCCTGGAGTATAACAGAAAAGAACCTTTTAAGGTTTATGTAATCTGAGGTGCAGTATGAGGAGCAAAGAATGGGTATACTTCTTCCCATTGATGGTTGCCATGCAGTTCTGGAAGCCCATCTGTTCAAACTTGGTGATGACCATCTACAGGTCCCCAAGGTGGATGAATCAGGGCCCCAGCTCCTAAAGTATGGCATTGCACACCTCATACACAGGTGTCATTGCTGTTTTCTCCCCCACGCTGAACTTGTTGGTGTTGTAATGAATGCTGTTAGTGTATACCAGGGGTGGGCAATTATTTTAGGTGGAGAGCCGCTTACCAAGTTTTGGCAATCTGTCAAGGGCTGCAAGGCTACCCCCACCCTTGATAGGTGCCCAACCCCCTGGTTGCCATCTTGGGACCAGAAGTCCTGCTGCCTAACCCCTGACCTTTGCCACCAGAAGTCCTTCCCCTTGCTGCCTCCTGCCCCGCCAGAAACAAGGGCAGGGTGGCAGAAAGGAGAGGCAGGCAGGGGCTCTATGGAGCCAGACTGGTCTGCACCAGCAGGTAGAGGGGGGAGCACCTGGCAGCCTGAGCCCCACACTCCAGCCACCCCACACCCCCCACCCACTGCTCTGGCACCATGTGGTTCCCAGCTGCAGAGCCAGGACCACAGAAGCTAGCCTGACCTGCCCCCAAGGACTGGGGTGATCACCCACAGTCTTGCCCTGCCTTCCCCCTACCCAACATTCTTATCTGAATTTCCATCTCTGGTGGAGGGAGGCAGGAACAGCCCCAGGGTCCCAGGCCAGAAGCCTCTGTCTAGGGAAGTGGGGGGATGGGATTGGGTAGGGAAGGGCAGGCCTTGCTGCTTCAGCTGGTGGGACCTGCCACCAGCTCCCCCTTGGTCCTACTGCCCCTGGTGCTTTGTCATCCCCCTGGTTTCTCCTGTCCGTGGTGCTTTGTCATCTTTCACAGGCAGCCAGGGGCAGATAAATACTAATTTTCTGAATTGTTTAGGGGTCCAGCAGGCCAGATAAGATCCGGGCAGGACAGATCTGGCCTGCATGCCATATTTTGCTCACCCCTGGTGTATACCAACTTCTAAATCACCAGGGCCATGTGTCTCTCAAAAGACATGGGGCACTGAAGCCCAATGCCATTAAGCTACAGCAGGGGGGAAAAGCTTCGTGCAAATGCCCATGAATGTGCCACGGGACATCCTAAACTTCTTCTGCCACTTCTCAAATGACAATGAGCTGCTCCCACCGGTAGTGCCCAGCAGCACTTGTGCAGTGTTGGTGTTGTGCCTCCTGTAAGTTGGTCAGTATCATGTTCCTCAAAGTAGTGCCTCATCAGGGCTAGGACCTGATGTCCCTGAAGCAGGGTGCCTGTTTATTACAGTGGCCAGAGCAAAGATTTGCTTGGCTTCCCCACTTGCCATCTCCAGGGAGCCATTGGAGATCTGATACCAGCTGGGACTGTCAGTCAAGGAAGGATTGGAGAAGACATGCCTGGCCAAGGAAGGATTGGAATTCACACCCTCAGTGAGACAGTCAGAAAACCAACACTTTCCTCAGCTCATGTGTTTTCAGCCACTGTCAGAAATAGGTGGAAAAGGCACACTAGTAAAGCATGCCAGGACACCTGCTTACTGGTCCTCTAGTGGCACAGTACAAGATATGTATATTAGAGATGGTTGTAAACATTATAATGTGACCGCTCCGAACATGTTCTAACTTTAAGACCACATAACATTGCAGAGGTTCAACATGTACCATATGTCCTATGTGACTAGACCCAAAGAAATCAGTGTTTGTGGTACTCAGAATAAAAGGTTCAGACAGAAAATGACCTTTCTTTTTTCTTTTACCTGGTGGTTTTGGTGTGCCAGCATGAGAAATCCCTCCATTGTGCTGGGTATTATCTCCGCTTGAAAAGTCCAGGCTCATGCGAGGTTTTGGCTGATACTCCCTTTTGGGCTGAGTCGATGCATCTTTTATTCTACCAAAGAAAGTTAAGTATGTAAAAACTATTGTTGTCAACAGACCACACACACCACGAGTAGGGAAAGAAAGAAGTTTTCTTTCTTTTGCTGCCAAGGCCAAAGTTCATGCACACAAATAGGCTGGATTAAAAGTTTGGTATTTGGCTGTGCAAAGCTTTGGAGCACAATTCAGATTCAGAGATGATTCAGATGATTTGGAGGCTGAATCTATGAATCCAAATCAAATTGCTGGAAGCTTTAGGCTTTCTGAATTCATTCAGAGCTTCCAAATAGATTTGGAAAAGATTCAGTGATTTGGCGATTTGGCCATAGGGTATAATGGGAAATCAATGAAATATCTATAACTTTATTGTCTTTTGCCTGATTCAGATGAATCTTCCAGGGTGGTAGCTTCTGCTGAGAGCATGGCACATGCCAAGTTTCAAGGAGATAGGTGCAGGGGTTTCTGGGAAACTGCACCTCAAACTGCTGACAAGCAAAACTCATGACATAGGTGACACTGTGTGTGTGTTAAGGCATGTGGGGGGTGAAAACTACACGGACAGTAGCCACTGATGAGGCCACAAAGCCTGCCAATTTTCAAGGAGATAGGTGCAGGGGTTTGGGAGAAACTGTACCTCAAGCTGCAGACAAGCAAAACCTCAAATGCCTCTACACAAACATTCATAGTATGGGAAACAAGCAGGAGGAACTTACCCTCCTGCTAGCTGACACCAACCCAGACATAGTGGGGATCACTGAAACATGGTGGAACCCAACACATGACTGGGCGGTGAATGCCAAGGGCTATAGGCTGAACAGGAGGGATAGGATAGGAAAGAAAGGTGGGGGTGTGGCACTCTATATTAAGGAGGAATACACATCCTCGTCAATTAACAAAGATTCAGAGGAGGGACACTTTGAAGTGCTTTGGGTTAGAATACAAGGCAGTCGAGGGGAAAGAGGCTTAATGGTGGGGGTCTACTACAGACCTCCCAACCAACGGGAAGAACTTGATCAGGAATTCTTCAGTCAGCTCACGGAGGTAGTGAAGTCAAAGGATGTGGTCATCATGGGGGACCTGAACTTTCCAGACATCTGCTGGGAAGAGCAGTCAGCCAGGTCTGACAGCTCACGTGAGTTCCTAGCCAGAATGCAGGACCTCCATCTAACCCAGGAGGTGCACAGCCCCACCAGGGGAGATGTCTTTTTGGACCTGGTGCTCGCCACAGGAGATGACCTGGTGAGGGGGCTGCAGGTGCTTGACCACCTAGGCGACAGCGATCATTGCCTGCTGGAATTCACCATCCAGTGCAAGGTGGAAAAGGCCTACAGCGAGGCAGCAGCCCTAGATTTCAGGACGGCAGAGTTCAATGAGCTAAGAAGAATAGTCAGGGAAGCACTGAGGTCCCAGAGGGGAGGGAAGCCAGGTGTCCAAGGAGAGTGGTCGCTCCTTAAGGAGACGATCCTCCAAGCCCAAAGGGAGGTAATCCCAACATGGATCAAAGGCAGCAGGAGGGCACGTAAGTCCCCATAGCTCACCAAAAGCATCTGGGAATGTCTCCTAGCAAAAAGGGAGGTGTACACCCAATGGAAGGGAAGGGCGTACTATACTACAGTTGCTTGGGGATGCAGGGGGGCAGTCAGGAAGGCCAAGGCAGAGATGAAACTGGGACTAGCTTCCCGGATTAAGAACAAGAAGTCCTTTTTTAAATACATATGGGGTAAAAAGAAGGTTCTGGGCAATGTGGGGCCCCTGCAGAACACGTTAGGAAATGTGGTTGTCACACCAGACGACAAAGCCAACATATTTAATGATTTCTTTGCCTCCATTTTTCTAAGCAGGGACTGGAACAGTCATCCTCCCTCTGGGCCCCCCTTACATCCCAGGGGAGGTGCACCTATGCCAAGCATTAGTGAGGAGCTAGTTAGAGAACTTCTGGAAGGACCGGATGTATTCAAATCAGCTGGTCCAGACGATCTCCACCCTAGAGTACTGAGGGAATTGGCTGAGGTCATTGCAGGACCCCTGGCACGGCTTTATGAGCACTCATGGTGCTCTGGTGTGGTGCCAGAAGACTGGAAGAGGGCCAATGTGGTTCCCATCTTCAAAAAGTGGAGGAAGGAGGACCCAGAAAACTATAGGCCAGTTAGTCTTACCTCGATCCTGGGCAAGCATTTTGAGAAAATTATTCTGGCGCATATCCATGAGGGGCCAGCAGGGGAGATTGTGCTTAGGGGCAACCAACACGGGTTCATTAGAGGCAGGTCCTGTCAGACCAACCTGGTGGCCTTCTACGACCAAATCCTTAGATACAGGGGTAGCAGAGGACATAGTCTTCCTAGACTTCTGGAAGGTCTTCGACACTGTCTTTCATCCCGTTCTCATTAAGAAACTGGGGGACTGTGGTGTCGACACCCACAGGGTCAATTGGGTTGCCAACTGGCTGGAGGGCCGCACCCAGAGAGTGGTGGTGGATGGAGGGATGTGGGCAGTGGGGTTCTGCAGGGCTTGGTCCTCGGGCCCGCACTGTTCAACATCTTCATGAGTGACTTGGACGAGGGGGTAAAAAGCACCCTGTTCAAATTTGCTGATGACACTAAGATGTGGGGGTTTGTGGGCATGCTAGAAGGGAGGAATATGCTGCAATCCAACCTAGAGAGGTTACAAGGGTGGGCGGATGAGAATAGGATGGGATTCAACACTGACAAGTGCAAAGTGCTGCACCTGGGGAGGAACAACCGGCACCATACCTACAGGCTGGGGAACTCCCTTCTTGTCAGTACAGAGGTGGAAAAGGATCTTGGAGTCATCATTGACACCAAGATCAACATGGGCCGGCAGTGTGGGGATGCAGTCAAGAAGGCCAACCAAAACCTTGTCATGCATCCACAGATGCATCTCAAGCAGGTCCAAGGAGGTGATACTCCCCCTCTGTGCGGCACTGGTCAGGCTGCTGCTGGAGCGCTGTGTCCATTTCTGGGCACCGCACTTCAAGAGGGATGTGGACAACATGGAGAGGGTCCAGAGGAGGGCCACTCGCATGACCAGGGGACAGCAGGGCAGACCCCATGAGGAGAGGCTACGGGACCTGAAGCTGTTCAGCCTCCACAAGAGAAGGCTGAGGGGGAATCTAGTGGCCCATTACAAACTAGTCAGAGGGGACCAGCAGGCACAGGGGAAGTCCCTGGTCCCCCAAGCACTACCAGGAGTGACCAGGAATAATGGTCACAAGCTGGCAGAGGGTAGATTTAGGCTAGCTATCAGGAGGCTCTACTTCACGTTCAGGGTGGCTAGGATCTGGAACCAACTTCCAAGAGAAGTGGTGCTGGCTCCTACCCTGGGGGTCTTTAAGAGGAGGCTAGATGTACACCTCGCTGGGGTTGTTTGACCCCAGTACTCTTTTCTGCCATGGCAGGGGGTCAGACTAGATGGTCTGCTCAGGTCCCTGCCAACCCTAGAAACTATGAAACTGAAAACTCATGACATGGGTGACACTGTGTGTGTTAAGGCACATCAGGGTGAAAGCTGCAGGCCTGCTAGCCCCTGCTGAGGCCACAAAGTCTTCCAGTTTTCAAGAATATAGGTGCAGGGGCTTCTGGGTTCTGGAGCCCTGCACCTCTAGCTGCTGACAGGCAAAACTCATGACATGGGTGCTTGTGCAACTGCCTGTCTCTGTCTCTGGTAATACTTGCTCTTCTACTACTGTGTATTGAGCTGGTCCCTCAGTGAATCATGATTCATTGGTAACACAGTAGCTACTGAGGATAACGAGTTAATGAGCAAAGATTAACACGTATGAAATCACAGACTAAGGAGAGGAAAGAATCAATACAGAGCCGGGAACTGCTTCTGCGCCTGACGTGACCAATCTCACTCACCAAAAAAAGCGGCCGTGCTGTTTCTGGAAGTCTGGCAGCCACTTCTGGAAGTGGTGCAGCTGCTTTTGCTAGAGGCCCTGCCCCCCGGCCGGTGCTTGGAGGAGGAGCACTGGCACTCCCACCTGCCCCTCCTATCTGTCACCTAAACAGGGATTGTGGCCTAACAGGGGGTGCACATGCACCCCCGTGCACCCGCTATGCATTGCCACTTATTGTTCCCACAGTGGCATTAAAAGGATGTTTAGAAGCCAGAAGTATTCTGGCATGACAAATGCATCACCTGGAGAGCATTTCAATACGGAGGGCAACTCCATCCTGAAAAGTGATCTGCATGTGTTATTACGGGTTTTTGTATCTCAGTAATTCAAGCTCAGGTTTGTTTTATTTACAAGTAAAAAAACAAAATAATGCTTTACACAGTTTACTCAGTGGACACACTGCAAAGTAATCAGGGGTCTGAAAGTTCCTGAGTTCTTTGTATACCATCCAGAGGAAAAAGACCATGTAGGTCAAATGATGCCCTTGGTGACTCTTTACAACCCTACTCCTGTGAAGGCTATGCAAAGCCACCTGTAATAGTCATACACACTACAAAATGTAGCTGTAATGCCGTAAGCAAGGCACCAACTGCAGAATCTTTATAGCTAGTGAGGATGTGTAGTTATATACTGAATTCTACTGTTTCTGATCAGAAGGGGTGGACTAACATCAGGTGTCTGAAGAGCTGCAAGCCATTTAACAGACATGAAAGAGAGCAATGCAGGATTTTCTTTGCACTGGAAGCTGACTATGGGTCCAAAAGAGAAAGAAATCTGTTTTGGGATAGAGGCAGGTTCACTCTGGCCTTTGCTTGTAAGAACTGGACTGTGATCCAAGCAGTCTGCTCCTGATGTTAATACTTCTCTACAATGGGTGAATCATGGGGTTCATTCAGAATGAACTGACAGTCATTCTGGGCTGGCTACTTACATTGTGCTGTACACTGTAGCCAAAACCAGCTTGCCAAGCAGCCTAACTGCCATAACAAGTTCTGCACACTATGCTCAAGCAGCTGAAGGGCTGAGACAAGAGTAGGAGTTGGGACTGACTGTGGATTTAAAAAATTATAAAACTGAAGGCTGTAATGGTACAGGAAACATAATAGCTCATCTGCCTTCAGCTCCATTTTATATATATTATACAGAAGATGGGGAAGCACTGTAAAATACTGTCAACTGCCATCAATTATGGCCCCTTCTTTCCATGCCTAGGATTTCAGGGGGAATCAATTCAGGACTAAATAAAATAGAGGAGTCAAATGTATTCCTTCCATTGTTGTCTGATTTCCTCTTAGAACTGTTTCTTCTTTCCAAAACAGACATGTGTTTTGGGGGTGAATAGGCAAATTTTTAACGGTATTGTCCTCCTTTCACATGGATTCAAGCTGTTTCATCTAGTCAGAAAGAACTGTGTGAAGTAACCAAAGGTGTCAAGCATTAAAAAGACACTGTATAAGAACTGACTCAGTATACTCAGCTACAGGAAAGCAGGGGGAAGAGAGAGCTTACTGACAACAACATATGATAATAGAGCTGAGAACATTTTTTAAAGCTGGAACATGAGGAGGTATATCAACCCCTCATTGCTGTTATGAAAGGTACACGAGAAGTTATTATCCTTCAATAAGGATAATAGCAGGCCAGTGTAAAATTGGTACATACAGCAAGGCCCTTACTCAAGAAAACATGCTTTTAAGACCACCCATCCAGCAAAGCACTGAAGTGCTAACTTCAATTGGATTTTAACATGTGCTTAACTGAAAAAAATGTGCCTAGGTGCCTTATAGAACAGGGTGCTTTTCTAAATCAGGTCCACTCAAAATGCATACTTTTATTTACTAGTATCTCCAGCTAATAGGGACCTAGACTTGCAACTATCTGTATGTTATTCTGGTGTTGTGATGATACACTGAATGAGATCGTTTACATATACAGTACTTATTTCTGCACTTGAACAAATAAAAGTCCATCCTGGAGTGTGATGAAAATTGAACATTACCTTTCTTCCAGCTTGACAGTAACCTGTTGTAGGATCTGTGATGCCTGCTTATGGTACTCCAGCTGGGCTTGTACAAGAGCAGAAAGCTGGCTCACTTGTTCAATCTGAGGAGAAACATGCAAAATCAAATCTTAGTTCAATACCACTGAGCAGAGCTATTCAAAGAGCATCTGTGGAACACTATTATCCTAGCACTGCAGAGGCAGTTCTCTCTGCAATCTTGGCTCCTCTTTCTAATTAAAAAATAATTAGACATTAGTTAAGCTTGTCTTTTTTAGATATTACTGCACCTGGTTAAGAAAGGCCTCAGTGGGCCTGCTCACTTGAACAAGGGGGCTTCAAGACCCACAAGATCATTCTGAGAACTCGGGAAAAATCTGAATGAGTAAAGGGCATTCAAAACTTGTTTCTTCTTGCATGCTAGCCAAAAGAGCTGATTTTGCAGGCGAGTGGTAAGCAGTCACTAAAAGCAGACTATGAACTCTCAGGGGTCACTGTCACTTCATTAGGGAGAATTCTCCCAATATTCCCTCTGGGGAAATGATTTCCACTGACCTTCAAAATAGGGTCTTAAAATGGTACAATCTAGGTGAAAACAAACTAACTGAATGGAGGGGGCTAGGTGTTAAAATTGGTGCAAATAATATAAATTCTCTTCTTCAGGTACACTGCACTTCAGTACAGCTATATTTAGTCTCTACCTATGAAGGTTCTTGGTTATGCTGTTGCTTCTTTCCATCACTCTTTCAGTTGGTGTGAATTTAAATCTAAATTTAAATGCACACTTATTCACAGGTATCGTGACATGGCCTGGGGCAACGTCAATATGCAGTCAGGTGACTTCTACCTGCTTCCTTGCCACCAATGTGATTGCCTGGCTTAAGCAGCAGCAATTTTTTTCTTTCCTTCCCCTCCACCCCCCAAGTTCATGCTTGTGGTGGCTGCCCTGGTCACTCCACCGTAGTTACACTACTGCACTTATTTATCCATTCAATCTGTTATCCATTAGAACTGAAACACCGAATCTGCCGAGTCAGTTAAATGCTCATTTCAGACAATAGTTGAATGGGGAAGATTTTCCCCCTCCAGATGAAGGAATAATACTTTCTTCTTTGATTTAAAAGTTTTCAGTCCCATCTATGAAAGGAAAAAAAACCCCAACAACCTGTGGCTTGAGTTTCAATTAATGCAGCTCACTTTTCCAGCAAGATGCTGTACCTTATACTAATCTGTGTATAGAGCTTACATTGAAAACCCAGAGTTGAACAGACACATTTCAGTTGAGGGAAAATCATGACCTGGGAACAGGAATTTATATCATTCTGATCATATAGATAGATACTCTTTCTTTGGCCAGAAGTAACCTTAGATGGTCAACAAGAACGGATTGTTGTTATTGGAATTAATTTCTCTATTTTAGCCACTTATATGACACTAGCATAGCACCTTACCAAGCCTTACAAGACACTGCCTGGGGGCTTGTTATCCCCATTTTAAAGATAGGAATCAGAGGAAAGGAGATCTGTTTAACGTTTCACAAGAAGGCTGTGGCAGGATAGAGGTCTGAACACCTGTCTCCCCTTCCAAGAACAAATCCTATAACTCCTGAACCAACTTTCTTCACATTTTCAACTCAGCTCAAAGCACAAATAAGGGATTTCCTCACATCCATCTCCAGAAGGTTAAACATGCTTGACTCAGCAATTTCTTTGGATTCATCAAACTTGTCCAGGGCTTGGCGAAGTTCGTCATCAGGGAGCTTCCCTTGTCTTTTCTTCTTGTAATCAAAGTCCAGACGTCGGCCTTCCATTTTCTTGAGGTGGTGCTGCAACATTAAAGAGGTAAAAACAGGCAAGTGATGTACACCACTTTCCACCTCTCTCTTCTCTGCTTTATAATCATTGCAGTTAGTCAGTCATGGAGACTCAAACTGCATGCTGCCAGTTTACTGTTGGCACTTTCATATGAGTCAAAGAGCACAGAAGAGGGGTCAGATTGACATTTATGCTGAGCAGCCACAGAATTCTGTTGAGTAAACATGAAGGAACTTCATTATTTACAGAAGCAGAACACAGTGGAAAACACCTACCTATATGAAACATGAGAACTATTCAGTTTTATTTCCAATTTGAAATTATCTGCATATTATCCCCCAAGAGTTTATGTACACATTTGTTCTTGTGTTTTAATTTTCTTTTCTGATGCCGCTGAGAAGATTATTTTTGTGGTTTTCATAAAACCAGCAATGCATCTTATTTTCTGAGTGGTTTATCAACTGACAAAACATCTCTTCTATTTAGCAACTTCCATGTAATGTTCATTGGAGCATTACAAATGCTGCTGCTGCCACAAGAGACTGAGAAAATGAAGCTCTAAAGCAGATGTATTTTAGGTTTTCACTATTAAAATGTAAGAAAATTTGTGATCTATCATGTTTCATCATGAGGTAAAAGCTAAAATTTTAAATTACCCTGGTGGCTTTTAATGCTCTAATTCTATACTTACACATGTTACAGTCTTATTGAAGTCATTCATGGGTGTAACATTACTTCTTTGCATAAGTGCTGGAAGAACTGCAACTCACATTTACATCTACTAATTTGTATGTGAAATCATTTGTGTCAGCAACACAAATAAGCTTATGCCTATATAGTATTTGTACATATAAATTACAAAACTGGCTGCATGGGTAACTTTTTAATATGCACAAGAAAATAACATTTGTTTCCAAATACCTGGGATTTTGTGGGTTTTCAGATCATCTAGCATCTAAAAATGCAGGTACAAATTTAGAAGCAACTATTCAAAGTCTGCATTTAAATACAAGCCATCCCACTACACCATGAACAGTCAAACAGACCAACTAGTGTTTTTCTGTTCAAAAAGACTAAAAGCAGACCTATGAATTTACAATAGCCTTCTAGAGTCCCACAGCTATAGTCCTAAAATATAGATGATCTTTATCTGACTGTTCTAAAAGCATGAATCTTCATTGATGACAATACCTGTATTTCTCTCAAATCTTTGTCGTGGAGATTCTGTAGAGGGTCAATGAAATTTTGCTTTACTTCAATGTCCAAAGAATCTTTAACCTCAGAAAGCTCTCTCATAGCTTCTCCAACATCAGCCAAGGCTGGGCCTGGAACACAGGAAAGCCTAATTTACCTGTGACTCTACATTAAAATGGAATGACTTTCAATCACAGAAAATGAAGTTAGGAATAAAATATATTTTTTGGTTGTGAATATGTATCAGGATTTCTTTAAATCTTCCACAATCAACTTCTAAAATACAATTAGTTTTGCCTAATAAGAAAGTATGGTATATTGAAAATGCACATTTTAAGGACAGTATAACAACGGTAACTACTTCTCCTAATTGTTAGTTACTCTGCTGTTACATTGCAAAGGTTTTGTGGAAGGATTTCTTAACTCCTGCTAGCCTTTTTACCATGGGTGGAGGGAAAATGGAAACAGCCTTGTGTAAAGGGTTTTGGTGACCAACATTTTCTTTTGTACATGTATCACTTCTGAACACATCTTGTGTTCTTACTTGCATGCATTGTCAGCAATGTATGTAGTAAGGAAATGTATAAATCTCATGTAGTTATTTCCCCAAATAGAAAAGTCTTGACTTTAACCAGTTAAAAACAAACAACCACCCTCCCCCAATACCCCCCAACCCCCCTCTCCCCCCCCCCCAAAAAAACAAACAACACATGCTCTTAATTCCTGTCCTGGACTGTTGTAGGATCCACATGATATTGATTGGCAAAGGCCAACTGTGAACTGACTAAATCTGAACTTTACATTCATTATGCACAGTTCTCTTAAGCTCCTCATTAACTGGAACATTACTGCATTCACATCATAAAAAAAGAAGGAAAACAAGTTACCAAAATTGCATTCATCTCCGAGTTCTCGTCCAAACTTCAGCATAGCATCTGCCAGCAGGGCTTCAGCCTGAGGGTAGCCTGGCCCTTTTTCCTGGCCTCGAATTTTTGACATTGTGTTGATCATGCTGAGTTTAGCTCTAGAAGCTGCAAGCAGATCAATAATAGAAGTTACTCAAGGGACAGTAGAGTATAGATATAGACTTTGCACCCTACACTGTAAGATGTCAAATGTAGAGGAGCTCACATGTGGTGTCCAAAAAGATAAAACCTGAATGTAGCCACTGCTATTTAATATGCATCATAAAACTGAAGGCTAAGTCTTACGATTCAGCAGATTTTGGAGGGAAGTAGTCATATCTTGGCACCACTGATGTCAACTAGAGTTTCACTGTTGAAATCAACAGAACCTTCATTTTAGCTGAAATGGTCAAAGTGAAAGTTGTCTCTTGCCCCACCACAAAGTCAATGACAAAACATTCTCAGGCTTCAGTAAAACAGAATATGGTGCAAGAGCATCACATATCTGTTATTTCAACCCATTACTGCTCAGGTGAAGGAAACAAGATGGAAGCTTTAAGCCATTTTCATTCTTCCAGTCTTCAAATCACTGGACAACAAAGCAGTCTGAAGGGTCAACTCAGAGAGGTCTCTCAAAAGACTTATTCAGCAGTTTCTCATGCCAAGACTGTGGGTAGGAGAAGAGAGGTAATGGAAACATCTTTGTTGACCCTACTGCACTGAGGAACCCTTGAACTAATGAACAGACCCACAAGAGAGACAGTTAGGGCAAAATCCAGTCCTTCATATTTTCTCATCATATGTTCAATTCTTTTTTACATATTATAAAATAAATATATACCTAGATGCTTGGTCATAAGCTTTTGCCCCGTTTATATTTGTACTAGGATTTTAGAAAGTGTATTGGATTGATAAAAAAGAGATATTATAACAGCTTATCTTTTCTCTCAGATACATCATTGCCAAAAATGGTAGCTAGTATTAGAGCTGATGAGAGCAGACAGCAGAAACAGAAAGGACCCAGTAGCCTATGTTTGTTAATGAACAGTGCACTTATAAAATATGAATGACATATATAGTGAAATAATATATTTCTAATTTTGCCAGCTGTCACCTAGGGTCTCATGTGCCCAGTGTTGTCTCCTCCCCTCAGTTCTCATCTGGGGTGGGTGCTTGTGGAAAGAGTGGCTGTGGATTGGCCCCTTTTTACATCTTCCTCCTCCTCAATGTGGAAGTCCCTTCTTTAGCTGTTTCAGCAGCTGCTTCAACCAGCTGAAGACCCTGCCTGTGTCCTCTGATGATGCACCATCTGCAAAGTCATCCCACTGTGCATCAGTAGTGCAGCACATATGCAAGATTGTGCAGGACTTGAAGACCACAACAATATATTAGAATAAAGCAGTGGTCAGCAAGGTTCTGGGGCTGCAGGCAAAATCAACCTGACTTGAGTCCCAGCTAGAGAGATGCTTCAGACCCCAGCTAGAGAGATGCCACTACTTCTCCCAGTTGCCTGGGCAGTTTCCCAGGCTTCTCTGTGGGCCATATGTTGCTGAACCCTAGAAGGGATCTAAAACTGTGTTTTGCTTGTAACTTTATTTACTCTTGGCTGGATTCTAAGAAAGAATACCTGGCGGCCACTGCTGCTAGATAGATTTCGCTTTGTGACATATATGTACCCAACCAAGAATCCATCTAGTTACTTTGCCTATGATGAATCTTATGAAGGGCTAGCATATTTTTAGCATACCTAAATATGCTCCTGTATGATTTTTCATATTACCAATGGTAATGCTAGGCCATTGTTATTTTGAATTTGTTGGTGTTTTATTGTCTCAGCCTAGCACAAAACTACCTGCAGCTGACTGACTGAACTTATGATCAAAATACTCAATTTTAATGAAGTTTTTGGTTTTTTTAAGTGGAGTTAGCAGCACTTACAACCTCTTTGCTGCAAGGGGACCCATTCCTCTGTTGTTTCTGGGCAGGAAGCTGTCTTCTTCTTTGCTCTTTTAGGCCATTATCTAAAGGCCCCTGAAGTCAATGAAAAGATTCCTATTAGCATCAAATGTCTTCTGATTAGTTCATTAGTGGCATTCTACTATAAGAAGAAAATTCAGCTACTCTCATGTTACCCCCAAATTAATTAACCCCTTTGAGATGGTTGAGGAGAAGACGAGAACTGTGGAGAATTGTGAATAAGAAAAGAGGACCGAGGGTTCAGAAAATTGGAGAAGCATGACAAAAATAAAACAAGAAGATAAAAGATAAGAACATATTGGAACACAAAGAAAGCAAGTGTATGGATATCAGAGGAAATGAAAAGTGAAGGAAAAGTATCCGTTAGGCTCCAGGAGCGGCAAGAGACACACGGGTGAAAGCCTGTCATGCCTCCGCACCCTGAAGCCCCCCAGCGACCCCCAGTAACTGTGGAGGACCCCCATCTGACCCCCAGCACAGCCAGAGCTAAGCAGGGCCTGTGGTGGGAGGGGGCTAGCACAGCTGCGGGGAGGCAGGTGAGAGGAGCTGAGGAGGTTCTCACACCACCCTGGCTCCAACTTTGCTCAGCCCCCCAGGGAGCCACTTGACCAGAGCCATGTGAACAGGATGTGCAAACAGGCATGCTGTTTGAGTTAGCATGGGAGCTTGCACAGGAGGGTGAGCAGGAGGGCCTAAGGCTCCAGGCACTGAGCCATAGCCAAGCATCTGCACAGTAGTAGCCAGACTACTACAAGGACCATGGTGAGTGGGACACATCACACCGTGAGGCTCCCCACCTTGCACCTGGTTTCCCTTGCTCTGACACCACCAGGGTCTCCACCCAAACAGAGCCCATGGTTCCAGCCTATACCCAAATGGAGCTTGTGGTCCCTGTTCCTGCCCAGGCAGGGCCCATGCCCCCAGCCTCCACTCAGATGGAGCCACTGGTTGCAGGCAGCTGTGTTAGGAAGTATTCATACCTCCCCTTCTGGGGTGTGCTCAATGGTGGAGTCCCTGGAGTACCAAATTAGGAAACTCCAGGCAACAGTCCAGTGGCTGCACTACATTAGAGACATGGAGCAGGAGCTGGACTCTTACTTTCAGGCTCTTCACCTGGTGGCTCATGACAGAGTGGTGGAAACAAGGAATTGCCATGAAGTCCAGCCTGGGGCTGCCTCGATGACGGTTGTCTCTGGCCCAAAGAGGCACAGTACCAGGGTTACCACTCCCCTGGAGTTGCACAATCACTTTGCACCTCTTTCATCAACAGAGTAAGCCATACCACTGGCTCCAGCATGCAAGGACACAGGGCCACCAGCACCTGCACCTAGAAGAAGATGCAGAGTTATCGTGGTGGGTGACTCCCTCCATAGGAGGACTGACTGACATCTGTTGCCCTGACCCCATAGCCCATGAGTTCTGCTGCCTGCCTGGAGCTCATGTCTGGGATGTGATGGAGAGAATCCACAAACTCATCTGGCCCTCCGACCACTATCCATGTGGGCACCAATGATATGGCATGGAGAAGTCCAGGCCAGGTCATGTGTGACTACAGGGCTTTGGAAGCTAGGCTCAAGGGTCTGGGGGCAAGATATCTTTTTCTTCAATCCTTCCTGTCACAGAATATGGGCTCCGGAGGGATAGGTGTATCGGTGAGGTGAATAGAAGATTCTGGCAATGGTGCCATTGTGAGGGGTTTGGATTCCTTGACCACAGTCCACATTTCAGAGAGAGCAGACTGTTGGGAAGGGATTGCCTCCACCTTGCCTGGAAAGGAAAGAAGCTTTTCTCAGCCAGAATGGCTGACCTTCTTGACAGGGCTGTCCTTAACTTTGGGAAGGCTGACTTTTGCAAACTGAGAGAATTGGTCAGTCAGTCAATTAGAGGGCTATACTCCCCCAGTAAAGGGAGTACATGAGGAATGGTCATCTCTCAAAAACATAATCCTTGAAGCACATAGCAAAGCCATACCATCTTGCAAGAAATGCAGTCAACGGGCAAGGAAGCTCCCAAGGCTGAATAAGGAATTGCTGGACCTCATTAAGCTCAAAATAGTAGCCTACACCAGCTGAAAGCATTACTAAAGAGGATTTACTCTGCACTCGCCAACACCTGTAGAGAGTAGTCGAGAAAAGCCAAGGCACAAACCAAACCCAGGCTACCTACAGGAATCAAGGACAAAAAAAGGCCTTCTTCAGATATGTGGGAAGTCAGAAAAAGAACAAAGATAGCACTTGGCCCCTGTGAGATCCAACAGGACAACTGACATCCGGCCAATCTCTAAATTCATTTTTTGCATCAGTTTTTCACCCTCCCAAGGGGATCACATTGTTAGGAATGGCACAAACCAATCCAGAAGCGGGTGATGAGCCCAAAATAGATGTGGATCAGGTGAGGGAACACCTTGAGAAACTGGACGCTTACAAGTCCATGGGCCCAGATGGAATGCACCTGAGAGTCTTGAAAGAGCTCACAGACATCATTGCATCCCCTTTGGCAGAGATATTTGAAAATTTGTGGTGCTCGAGTGAGGTCCCAGATAACTGGAAAAGAGCCAACATGGTCTCTATGTACAAAAAAGGGAGGAGGGATGACCCAGGAAAATATACACCAATCAGCCTCATGTCCAACCGTGGAAACATCCTGGAGAAAATTGTCGATGGATCCATCAACACTAGACTAACAAAAGGCAAGCTTCTGAATGCCAGCCAACATGGATTTGTGACTGGCAAGTCTTGCCTGACCAATCTTATTTCCTTCTATGACCAGGTAACATGTGTCCTAGACAAGGGAGATAACATGGATGTCATATATCTGGATTTCAAGAAAACCTTTGACCTAGTTCCCCATGATGTCCTCATGGTTAAGCTGGGGAACTGTGGCCTTGATCATCATATGGTCCAATGGCTAGGCAACTGGCTATGGGATTGGACCCAAAGAATAATAGTTGATGGGAGCAAATCAACGTGGTGCATGGTGACCAGTGGAATCCCTCAGGGGTCGGTACTTGGGTCGGTACTCTTTAATATCTTCATCAATGATCTGGATTCAGGAGTCAGATGTGAACTGGCCAAGTTTGCGGATGATACCAAATTGTGGGGGAGGCCAGTCACACCGCAGGACAGGCTAGAGATACAGGCTGACTCAGACATGCTGTCAAGGTGGGCTGACCAAAACCTGATGGCCTTCAATGCAGAGAAGTGCTGCACCTCAGTAGGAAGAACCCCCAACATACTTACAGGCTCGGCAGTACTACGCTCGCTAGGACCATGACCAAAAGAGACTTGAGAGCCTTGACTGACCACAAGATGAATATGAGCCACCAATATAATGCTGTGGCTGGCAAAGCTAACCAAACTCTGGCATGCATCCACTGATGCATCTCAAGCAAAACCAGGAAAGTCATCCTCCCGCTTCACTTGGCCCTGGTGAGATCACAGCTGGAGTAATGCATCCACTATTGGGCCCGCCACTTCAGGAAGGATGTGGAGAAGCTTGAGAGAGTCCAGAAGAGAGCCACTTATATGATCCAAGTCCTGGAGGGCAGGCCATACAAAGAGAAGCTGAGGGACTTGGGACTCTTCAGTCTGGAGAAGAGAAGGCTCACGGGGGACTTGGTGGCAGCCTACAGTTACATAAGAGGGGTGCATCAGGACCTGGGAGAACAGCTGTTCACCAGAGCTCCCCAAGGGATGACAAGGTCTAATGGCCATAAACTCCAGGAAGGCTGATTTAGACTAGACAAAAAAAAAAAAGAAAAAGCTCTTCATGGTGTGTGTGTCCAGGGTCTGGAACAAACTTCCCCCAAAGGTGGTGCAAGCGCCTACTCTGAACTCTTTCAGAAAACAGGTGGATATATTTTTTGCTGGGGTCACTTGATCCCAGCTAACTTCCCACCTATGGCAGGGGCGCTGGATCTCATGAGATCCCTTCCAGCCCCTAATGTCTATGAAAAAAGACAAAAAAGAATATAGTAAATTGTATTTAAATAGGAAACAAGGGAAGTGATTTTAGAATGAGGGAAAAGACACAAGACAAGGAAAAAACACATGAAACATAACTAAAAAAAGAAAGGGCACATGCTGCACAAACTGGAAAGAGGAAATCCACAGAAGAGAAAAGAGTGAGAGATGGAGATGAAAGGAGGGGAGGAGAAGGGGTCAGAAGTGAATAATAGAAGACCGAAATCATGAAAAATGTATTAGTAAGAGGCTTCATAGCCTGAATCATTTTGCAGTTCAGAGGGATATTTAAAATACTCAGATGGGGCCTAATTGCTCCCATGGAAGTTAGTGCCATTGGGCTCCTCTACACGTGCAGGGAGCCTGCTCGGATGCACTGTAATTCCTATACGTCGGAGCAGACTTGATTAAGATTGAGTCTGCTGGAGCGTGGAAATTAACGCGCTCCAGTAGCCTCCAGTGCCACATGTATCAGTGTCCCCATGCCAAAAAATGGTGGCAGGGTGCTTTAAACTAAAGTTTGTTCAACTAAAGCTCCGGGAGCTTTTAATTAGCGCAGCTCTGGTAGCTGTGCTAATTAAAGCACCCCTGCATTCCTCCTGAGCATGTGTATACATGCTCATTGAGCTTGGGGAAAAGTTTTATCTGTTTTATCTCCTTCTGCCAAGTGCAGCAGTCTCTATTTTGACTGCCATTCATTTTTATGTAAACAATTAGACCACTGATGAACCTGAATGAAATCCAGTTCTTAGCTGTTTGTGTTGAATTACTTCATCCTACCAGTGATGAGCAAGTGTTCTTTCTAACTGGCCAGCCAAAGTACAAATGCTTGATTTTTCTCCCATTTATGCTCCCTTTTACATTGTTGGGAGGAGAATCATAGTGTGTTATCAGTCTTTCAAAGTAAAGGAATGGCCAGGTCACACGCTAATGTGTAGTCTGTTTTAACTTTGTTTCAATCAATTTGAAATAAATAAAATCAACATAAGGGCAAAGAGCAAGAGTACCAGCAAGTAACAATTCAGTAAAAAAGGGCAGAGTTATGTTCCAGTAGACTGTGCTAGCAAAGAGACTGGAAACCAACCACAGGAAGTGATACTATATAAAGCAACTGACAAACCCCACCCTGAATAACTGTGTGCAACAATGAGAACTACCCAGCAGGAAAGCTATACAGAACAAGCATGAATCAATCCATTTATTTTTCCCATAAAGATAGAATTTTGGACCTTAATTAGACCAAGAGGGTGATCTTTCAGTCCTGCCCATTTTATTTAAGGCCCTGGTAAAAAACGTAGAGAGTGCTGAATGCAGCAGTGCAGGTGCAGATCTATGAGCTGGCAGAACTATGTAGAGAGCCCTTGGAATGTTCTGTGTGTCTCTAAGCTCACATGGAGGAGTCACAGGGGGCTCTCTGAACTTCAATATGTATATGAGGTTTGGGAAAGGGTTGACATAGTCAGCTGATCTAAGTGAGTGGACATAAATAAGTAGCACATGCTTATCAGACACATATTCCAGCCAAAAAATCAGTCTGTTACTGGTCTGTAGCTGTAATAGGATTCAGTTTCTTGGTAAAGTGTTGCAAACTCTAGCACCCAGCTGAGACCTACTAGGTGTTCTGGCTTCCCCATTTATTACTTCCATTACACTCTCTTGCCATGTCTTTGTTGGTAATTATTATAAATTTAGGAAGCAGCCCTTGGTTGCTGGAGTGATACCCAGTGTAGATCTCTCCCCCACTTATCACAGGACTACCCATTTCTGTCTGGCCCAGTCAGTGCCTTGAATTAGTGATCTTGCCAGCAGCTGCCTGCTGGCCTCCCAGATTCACTTCAGTCAATCGCTGTCTTGACACCTGATGAGGCCTAAACCAGTCTTGACTCTCCTGGCTTACAGATTAGTTCCACAGCCTTCCCATACCCACCAGCAATCTGGGCCAGCAGTTCTAGGGGTGCAGTTCCATGGCCTTAACAAGCCAAACTAGTGATGTGAAGGAGTAGGCTGATGAAAAAATGCAACATGCAACAGGTCTGAGCCTATCTACCTAGCCTTTCAATAACATCCCTCCTTAGCCTACTCAAGGTATCTTGCTACCTCCTCTCCAGCTGGTGCATGTTGTGGGGCCTGGTATCCCACATTCAGAAAGTCCTGGCACAGGGCTGGGAACCCTCAAACCTGCTTCCGCATACACCCAGGCCTGAGAGCCCTCAAATCCAGAAATGTACTCCATGCCCTCATGCTAGGCACCCTCACTAGCCTCGTATTTTCCCCAAAGTAGCAACCCCATGGCTCATGGCTTCTCTTGCCCAGAAGGTAAGAAATAAACATGAAGAGTTCAAAAGGAAAATAACTCAGCAACAAAGGGACCTTTTCCCTTAGCTTTGCCCCAGATACAGCCTACAACCTGATTCATTTTGTAGTCCCTGGGAAAGCAGTCCTTTGCAGGAAGCTCTTTTCCTTATGACAGTATGGCAATGCTGCACTGCTCTGACTCTGGGGCCTGGTTTATAGAGGCAGTCTTTGACTTACAATGTTTTGAGTTACAATGTTTCGCACTTACAATGTTTATAAATTGACACCCTGTTTCAATTTTATGAAGTCAGTTTTGACTTTAAAACACTTGATCTGATGTGACACCACACCAGCAAACAAGTTTGCTGTGTCGCTCATCTCCCTGGAGAACATCTGTCCAAACTTCCTTGGACATTTTCTTTAAGAAAGCAGACAAGACTCCAGAAGAACCTGGAGCCAAGACTCCTGAGAAGACTCCAGCCAAGAACTCTTCAAAAAGTCCAACCAAGAGCCTTTCAAAAAGTCCAGCAAAGTCACCTCTAGAGAGTCCAGAGAAGAGCCATGTGCATAATCAGAGGTCAGGAAAACAGACCTTATGATGACAGGCTGAGAGCCATGGGGCTCTTTAGCCTGGAAAAGTGCAGGCTCAGGGGTGATCTGATGGCCACCTATAAGTTTATCGGCGTGACCACCAGGATCTGGGGGAACATTTGTTCACCAGAGCGTCCCAAGGGATGACGAGGTCGAACGGTTATAAACTACTGCAAGACCATTTCAGGCTGGACATAAGGAAGAATTTCTTTACTGTCCGAGCCCCCAAGGTCTGGAACAGCCTGCCATCGGAGGTTGTTCAAGCACCTACATTGAACCCCTTCAAGAGCAAATTGGATGCTTATCTTGCTGGGATCCTATGGCCCCAGCTGACTTCCTGCCCTGCCCTTTGGGTAGGGGGCTGTCCCTTCCAGCCCTAATGTCTACGAAATCTATGAAACCTCAAAGAAGTCCTTCCAAATCAATATGATTGCTATTTACAATATAAGTACACTATTGTAGCTATATTATTCATCTGTAATTGATTGAGTACAAAATTCTGGGGTAGGTAAGTGCAAAGTCCTGCACTTAGGAGAGAATAATCCCATGCACCGGTAGAGGCTGGGGATTGACTGGCTAAGCACCAGCTCTGCAGAAAAGGACCTGGGGGTTACAGTGAACAATAAACCAAATATGTGTGCCCTTGTTGTCAAGAAGGCTAATGGCATACTGGGCTGCATTAGTAGGAGAGAAGATTGAGGGAAGTGATTATTCCGCTCTACTTAGCATGGGTGGGGACACATCTGGAATACTGTGCCTAGTTTTGGGCCCCCCAACTATGGAAAGGATGTGGATAAATTGGAGATAATTCAGTGGAGGGTAACAAAATGATTAGTGATGTGATGTGGAACATGGCTTCTCAAGAGAGACTGAGGGAACTAGGCTTATTTAGCCTACAGAAGAGAAGACTGAGAGGGGATTTAGTAACAGCCTTCAACAGCCTGGGTGGTTCCAAAGAGGATGGAGTAGACTATTCTGGCTGTGTGTGCTGGTGGCTGGGGGAGGTGGGATGGTGCACAAGGTGCTGGAACCCCATCAAGCCTGACCTTCCACAAGCCTACCTGGGCTTCCACAGTCCCCACCACCTTCTCTGGTCACCAGACATGTATACGTCCATGATTTTCTTATTCACAATGAGACATTTGCCCCAAACAAGCTAATATATATTGGAGGTAGTCTAAGATGCCACATTCAAATTTTTACATGAAAGAAAATTGGGCACATGTACATGGTGACACAATTAGATTAGACAAATGATAATTTCTCATCATTTTTGTCACGTGTACATGGCCCCACCATAATTTGTACAAGTACCCTGGGAGGGTAGTAAAAGACAGGAGCAGGTTACCCAGAGAGGTGGTGGAATGTCTATCCTTGAAGGTTTTTAAGACCTGGCTAGACAAAGCCTTGTCTGGGGTGATCTAGTTGGGAATGGTCTTGCTATGAGCATGGGGTTAGACTAGATGACCTCCTGAGGTCATTTCCAACCCTAATGTTCTATGATTCTGTGCTTTAGCATCCAGTCAGGTCTTCATAGTGGACACAAGAGTTAGTACGGTTAACATACATACATACATAGAGCTAACCTACAGTTTTAGCACAATGCAATTTCTCAGCATGCATAAACCAGCTCTCTGTGAAGTTGGTTTATTCACTTTGGCAGTCAAATCACAATGCTAAAATAAAACAATAAATTAAAACAATAACAATAAAGCTGCAGTGAAAGATTTTCAAACATACATCACTGGTAGATTCAGTTTCTCAGTCTTTATATTTTCTATTACATTCATACTGAATTTCTTTTTTTTTTTTTTTTCTTACATTCTTTCTTTTTCTCTCTAAGTCATCCACATGAACATCTGCATAGAATGCCTCTGAGCCCCTGTTATGGTCATTCTTATTTCCTCTCAATTGCCCCAGGTTTATGGTCATGGTTGGAAAGATCTGTAATACCTTATTTTTCAGTTGTGCTATCCTTGAACCCAACTTCTCTTGTGTCAATAATACACAAATAATGTACGCATCTTTTCCCTCCAACATCAGTTTGTTAGCTTCTCATAGGGAGTAAGGCAAAGACAGGAAAATCAGCTTCTTGGAAACCTCATCCTATTTCCAAATCCCCAGTTCCAAGAATATACTGATGCCAGGTAAAAGATTTTAAACTAAATTAAAATATAAAACTATGTCAAACTCTGGCTTTACTCAGTTTCATCACTTTGGCAGGCAGGATCAGTTCTCCTCAGGCTGCATCACATTCATCAAGCATGCTGTGTTTCATTCCACCTGGTCCCCTCTCCCCAAACAAATTATAGTCTTTTGAAGAAAATGAATCACAGGTCCTCAAGGATATTTACATTTATAAAACGAATAAAATAAAACTAACCAAATAATAACAATAATAAATTAATAAAAGCAAAACAAAGAATAATATGTTTTAGCATATATTTTAAAAAAACTCCTTCAGTTCGTGGAAATTATTGTGGGGGGGGAGGCTTTTCATCAAAAGGTTACAAGGACAATTGTGGACAAAAATGTGGGGAAACAATTCTGAAAAATAAAAGGTATTTCTTTTAATCACAACTTTTCTTCTTCTTCTTCTTCTCCTTCTCTTGTATACTTTATTTTCCCCGCTACCCAACATTAACATGGTGAAGCCACACAACTGCTTTATGGTTGATGCTTTCCAGGTCCTCACCCTGGTTGCACAAGTGTGCTGCTCACGTGAGGAGTGTGCATCACCACACTCAACTCACATATTGGACTGTCCTTTAAGCCAATCTAATAGAGTGTGGCATTGAAGTATCCAGCTCCAGAATGAATCATGTTCAGTTTAATTTATAAGTTGTGGTGGAGCTCATACCCAGATGGATAGGGTGTTGGGTTGCTTATGAAGCACTTGAGATGAGAATTAGGTTCATCCCACTTTTTGTGGTATCATTCAAATGATCATAGGGCACTGCTCCCACTTCCACACTGTTGCAATGGTGCCCATACCTCCCATCTAAACAAGTTTCTCAACTTCAGTCACTTATGTACTGTTTGCTCCAAGACTTCACTTGGTGCTCCTGGTTTTGTTGGGCATGCTGAGCAAACATGTTTTAACAAAACCAGGGCCAGTGTTCGGTGGCTTCAATTGTAGGAGTCTTACTTGTGATGCAAAGTAATCTTATATGCTCATTTCTGATTCTTAGGGTGGTCAAGAATTGGAACAGGGTAGCTAGAGAAACTCTGGAATCTCCATCCTTAGACTTTTTCAAAAGTAGGTTAGACAGACTTGGTTGGAATGGTTTAGTCAGGGACGATCCTGCCTTGAGCAGGGGGCTAGGCTCAATGACCTTGTGAGGTCCCATCTAGCCTTCCTTTCCTACAAGCCTATTATTCAAGTTGGATACTAAGGCTGCTCAGAATCAACAAAGCAGCCAAGTTCATGACAGAAAGATTTATGCAATCTGAAGAGAAACCAGAGTATAAATCTGAACTATAATGCTGTATGCCTCTGGCTTGACTGTGCCTATATCGTTTTTCAAGCCTATTGCTTTTTCTTCAGACAGCTTGTTGATGCTGATGAGCAATGATGCTTTGGACCCAGTAATAAACAGTGCTCCATCTGTTGATACAGAAACCACTTTAATTATCATTACCTTCTGTTTAATACTCCTTAAGCTCAAACATCCTTCTCTCTTGTTTTTGTCATCAGTGGCAGTGTCATCAAATAATTTTACTTTCTGCTGTGGTCTTATACACAAATATCACCAACTGAGCTATTACATTCTTTGATTCATCAACTTGGAGTAATATGTCACATTAATTCATGTCCTTTTCCAGGTGTTATAAGGCAGTCAGTGATTCAGCTTTCCTAGTTGCTGTATTTGCACACAATTATACATCATTAACTGAATGTTACACTGAAAATACAGTGTAATTTTCCTTTCACTTACACTAGTTTTAAATCAGCACAACTTCATTCATTGCAGTAGAAATGTAATTTATCTATGTGGGTAAGCAAGAAGAAAAATCAGGTCCTAAATATTTTGAGCCTGCTTTTGAGTTGTTTAAGTTAGGGCTTCATTCATGACTGCCCCATCCACAAATACCAGACGGCAGGTTGCAAGTGCATTGTGAAAGCTGCCCCAAAGGATAGCTTTGAATTCCCTTAATGGAGAGAAGTAGTTAGCCATGTTAGTCTGCAGATAGGCAGAAAGCAGGGTGCAGTGTGGCAACTTACAGACTAACTTGTTCAGAGAGGCATGAGCTTTCCTAGACTATAGCACACTTTGTCAGTTGCTTTTCTCTTTATAGTTTTCAAATATGGCCTGCTAAGTGGATAGTTAAGTCTAGGTTACTGCCTTTCCAATTTCTCTCATGCTGCAGTGAAATAACATTCTAGAAAATCAGGATAGTGTTGGTCTGGCATGAGGAATATACACGCTCCTGCATAAACTTAGGCAGCCAAGCTTCATGGTCTCCAAGCTTCCTGAAAGCCAACAATTGATTTATATTTCAAAGGTTCAGCTCCATGACCCAAGAGCCTAATAAGCTTGGTTATCTCAAAACCAATTACCCACAAGCCTCAGCAACCTTCCCCCATTCCCTGCCAGGATCAGTGATGACTACAGTGAGGAAGGGCAGCTGCCTGAACTTCAAACAACAGCTTTGTAATAGTCTTCTCTCTACAACACCTTACCTACAGGGTAGAAACAGGTGCTGCAGCCCCTTGTGTCTCTAGTTTTCTATAAACAAGGCTGGCCAGTTCTGACCCTCCTTTTTCTCCCTAAGAACATAATTGATCAAAGGTATAAATGTTGACCAAGTGTACAAAGGTTTGTACGCCCCTCTCCAATAGAGGGAAATATTGTCAGAGCAGTGTCCTGTGCAGGGACACATCAGCCCAGTGGCCATCTCCATCCCCTATAGAGTCAGATCCAGTTATTCAATTACTTAACTATATACCAATTTATTATTACAACAAAACCATAAAAGGGTAAGGAGATATATATATATATATACACACACACACACACACACACACATACACACACATATATATATATACACATAAATATGTACAAACTTACAAAACAATAAACCCTATACAATATACATATAGACACCCAATTTTTATTCAAAAATACAAATGAACATAAAACAACCCAGAACAAAGAATATTGATTGGGCAACCTTATAACTTTATTAATATACAAACTGTTACTTCAACTTATTCACATACAATATAAGACAGTCTACAAATATAACAAGCAATCCTTGTTATAACCTGGGTGTCCTCCAGGGCAGGGGCTCCACTCCCAAGGTACCACTACAGGAAAGAAGGTCAGGGGAAAGAAAAGAGGGAGACCCCAAAGACTCCTAAGCCCCCCTCTATCACCCAAGAGCAGCCCACGTGGTGCCCGTTCACAACCCTGAGGGTCCCTCCTCTGTGGGGACCCTCTCTCCAGGGTAACTTACTACTCCACAGTCCTGGAAGGCTGCCTCCCATCCTTCGGGTTGAGCTCTTCTCCCTGCCAGGCTTCTCTGCTGCCTGGCTCTGCTGCTGCTGGCTTAAGGCCTCATACACCGCTGCATGTAGTGGGCACTTTGCCTACTTCACCCTGTGCAGCACTGGGGCTTGGGCCCCTCCTGGACTTTCTGTGCTGCATTGCCTGTACTCATGCCCTGGCCACTTGCCAGGGGTTGCAGACCCGAGCTGCTTTGAGTGCCTCCCAAGGACTGAGCCCCATGCACCGATATGTGCATCATGCCCTGGCCGCTTGTGAGGGTTGCAGACCCAAGCTGCCTTGAGTGGCTCCCAGGGTCTGAGCTCTGTGTGCCACTCTGCACACCGAATGAGGCTCAGGCCAGTGAGTCTTTGGGGCTCTTCAGGGCAACTGGCAATGCCCACTGGGAAGTTCTCCAAGATCTTCTCTGCCCCTTCTTCCTTCTTTTCTGTTCCTTTGACATGTCTTCTCCCTCTCGTGCTGGGCACACAGCTCCTTTTATCTGCATCAGAGGCTCCACCCGTGACGTCTGGTCGGACCTACAGAGCGCAGGCTACAATCAGGTCCAGGAGGCTCTTTGCCCCCACTTTGTGCAAGGGGTTGTGCTGCCTCCTCAGCCCTTATCTGATTGGTGGACAGGTTCCACCAATCACAACAAAGATTCTCTGAGCCCATTTGAGCCTGGCTGAAGTGGCAAGCCCGCCACACTAAGAAGAGAGAGATGCAAGGAGACATAATATATTCCATCTACAGGCCAGAGATGGAGACCTTTATCCTCCTCCTCCTATCTAAATCTTCTTGCTGCATCAATTCCAGCTGCATTACCAGCACAGTGATCTGTTTGTCACAGAGTAGAGGGTGCTGAAAAGGAGGGGCGGGGTGGGAGGGGGGGAGAAGGAGAGAGCAAGCGAGCAAGCAAGCACATATTGGTGTCTGCAGGTGTGAGAAGCAAAATTATTTTGTTTTTCTGGTACATTATGGGACTTAACTCCATCATCTCTGATGAGAAACCATTCCTCACACTCTGCCTATAATGTAGAACCATTGAGAAGTAAGGCTGGAACAGCCTTCAGAGGTCATCAGGTTCAACACCCCACCAGAGGCAGGATCATCCCTGTCCAAACAGCTCTTTATAAAACATTTATTTCCTGTATATCTCCTGATAGCTTTCTTACACATCTGCATGTTTCCTCTTATTTCAGTGCTATGTTCCCTAGCTGTATTTTAAATACTACATTACAATCTGTTGTGTATATCCAGAGACTCAGCACCAGGTATGGTTCTCTACTCAGTCTTAATTTCTTGGCACACTAAAAAACATTGAAACTCACTTCAGTGGAAGGAGTCATATGTTTTTGGCCTCTCTAAAACTGAAATTAACAATAACTATAAGGTTATTACTAATAATGGTCCTTCCCACCTCACATGCATAGCATGTAATTCCAATTTTCCCTGGTTCATATCTACCCAGAGAGGCTTTTTAGACTGCAGTGGCTCACCCAGAAACAAAGGCTAGACAAGCAAAAAAGTCAAGTCAAAATACATTTCTCCTCACAGTACAGCTTTAATCAATACTCAGATGTGAGTAGAATAGAGGCATCAACTTTGCTAACTGTAGATATTTCCTTTTATTCAAAAGTAGCTACATCCAGAGTTCACCTCTTCAGTTCACCTCAGCAGCAGGCAACATGGATGTAGGTAAAGTAGAAACCAACAGTGCTGATTGAAGCAGAAACTGAGACTTTTGGGAGCTTGAGAACATTATGTATTCTGCTGTGGGCATAGCAGTAGGAGTTCTGTGTTAGTAGCTCTCCTTGCTGCTAGCATAAAATTACCATCACAGTAACACTAAAATTGCTAATGGGTCAGGCCCCTCCTAGGCTCAACTTCTAGCCATTTTTTGCTCATCCTGTGTTATGGTAGAATACAAACTCTTATCAGGTTTCTGGATGTGTCAGAGTATGAGACTGAGAGATTCCATATGCATGCACACACGCACTGGGTTACAGCATAAAGGACACTCAGAGACCCGTTCTGACTACTTGTATGGTAGAAGAGCAAGAGGGACAAAAGATAAGGGATGGAAAAGAAACCTCTCTAAAACTTGCCTCCCCCTCTTATGTATCTTTGTGGGAACAACATTTCCTGAATATTTATTTAAAAAAAAAAAAAAACAGGTAAAAATGAGTGGGTAGGAAACAAGCTAAAGTGAGAATTGAAAATCACCCTGCAAAGCAGCATCTCAGAGCTTTGACTGCCTTTGACAGGGTCCTTACTAAGCAATCAACTCTCTGTAACAGGCCTTATGTCACAGTAGGGGCATGCACAGAAGGACTGACAGTATGCTATACCCATTACCCAGCTATGCTTGTAGTGCTTATAGATTTACTATTGACCTGTTTCACACAGCATGGGATATAGTATACAGTTTATGTGCAGTGCTGATACGTTACATGGCTCTTGCACATTAAAATGTATTTAAAACATATGTTCATGGTTCAACCCTGGTCCCTCTTGGTTAAGCTTACTGTCCCAAGTGCTGTCTGCTATGTGAGAATGACAAATCTGAATAATCTGATGCTACTTTTGGTATTGGTTTTAGCACCACAGAACCCTTCATCACCTTCTTAATCCTCAAAAAAAAAATGCCTAAAAACAAAGGTCCAAATTTTAATTTTGATCTGTTTTCCTGCAGTATAACTCCATTGATTTCATGTTAATCTTAAATCACACCAGTGAAATCAAGTGAGATCAGTCTCCTGTATGTGAATAACACATACATAAATATGCTTCAGCTCACCGTCCACTAGAATATACAGTGATTAAGAAATTACAATGCAAAGCCTCTTTGGCAAAGCATATTGTAAACTGAAAGAACCAAGAAACTGTCAACATGTTTTAAGTACACCAGGACTCAGAAACAAGTTACATTACCTGGGTTGGGCTGAAGATACTCTATTGTCTTGGCCATTATTTCCATGACGGCCCTGCTGGTGACATCCACTTTCTGTAATGAGCAATATAAAATGAAGAGAGAAAAAGAAAAACAAAAGTGAGATTTTGCAGCAAACAGATTCTTATGTCTGTTCCTTTGAGGACTGGTGATATGGGAAGCAATTCTGCCAGGTAAGTACCTGCCAAACTGCTCTATTTACAAACAAGCCATCCTTGAGTTGATAGACTTTGTCCCCTCAAAATATCCTATATCTCAAAATCAATGAGAACAGACTAGTGACTCAAAGAGAAAAAGCAATGACTCTTCAAGAGGAAACATAGGTAATCCATGCAATTGTCATCTCTAGGTATATTCCACACATTTGACCATTCAATAGCCCTATAGTTGGTCTCTTCAGGAGAAATAATTCATGTGATCCTGTCACACCAGGACGTCATGCACTAATATAATGTCTAGAGATGACTAGAGACCCTCTGGGTTAAAATTCATGGGGAACACGGCACAGGGGACACAACGGTGGGAGACTACTACAGACTTCTGACCCAAGATCAAGAGCTTGACCAGAAGTTCACCAGGGAATTGGCTGAGGCTGCACGCTCCCAGTGTATGGTTGTCATGGGAGACTTCAACTCCCCAGACATTTCATGGGAAGAGCGCTTGGCCAAATCTGAGTGGTCGCAAAGCTTTCTCTTGTGTGGATAAGCTCTATCTGACACAAGAAATCGACAGGCTGACAAGAGGTAAAGCACTGCTCGACCTGGTTCTGGCAACGGGGGATAATCTAATCAGTGACCTAATGATTGAAGGGAAGCTGGGTGACAGTTACCAGGAGACCACTATCCTATGCTCTAGGATAGAACACTATCTGCAGCCCACAGACCACGATCCTATGCTCCTTATTCACGTGGGCACCAATGACACAGCTCGGAGCACTCACAGCCGGGTCATGAGGCGCTACAGGGATTTGGGAGTGGGGCTAAAGGGTCTGGGGGCACAGGTGGTGTTTTCTTTGATCCTCCCAGTCTCGGGCTATGGGCTGAGGAGGGAGAGGAGGATCCACATACTCAACCAAAGACTGTGGTGCTCGTGTCATTGGGAAGGCTTTGGCTTCCATGACCACAGCCCACTCTTTGGTGAGAGAGGCAGTGAGCTGCTGGGAAGAGATTGCCTCCACCTCTCTCCCCTGGGTAGGAGGCTCTTCTCAGCCAGACTGGCTGACCTGCTCCACTGGGCTTTAAACTAAGCCTGCCGGGGTACGGGGGGACTACTGCCACTGCTGGCCCACAGAGCAACCCTTGCAAAGCCAGCAGACCAAGGCACTTAAGGGAGCCCACCCTTGCCCCAGCCCTGGTACAATCTGTGAGCAAGGCAAGAGCCCCCAAGGGGACACTTGCCTGCCTGTACACAAATGCCAGGAGCTTGGGGAATAAGCAGGAGGAGCTCATCCTCCTGCTCAATGCAAATAATTATGATGTCATTGGGATAACGGAGACCTGGTGGGACTCCACCCATGACTGGACCTTGGGCATAGTTGGCTATACCCTGTACAAGAGGGATCGTGTAGATAAAAGGGGCAGGGGTATAGCTCTCCATGTTAAGGAAAGGACCAGGGTGGAGGACTGGAGACCCTCTGGGTTAAAATTCGTGGGGAACACGGCACAGGGGACACAATGGTGGGAGTCTACTACAGACCTCCCACCCAAAGTCCTGAGCTTGACCAGGAGTTCACCTGGCAATTGGTTGAGGCCGCATGTTCCAGGACCATGGTTGTCATGGGTAACTTTAATTACCCGGACATCTCGTGGGAGGATCACTCAGCAAAAACTGAGCGGTCGCAAAGCTTCCTCTCGTGTGTGGATGACCTCTACCTGACTCAAGAAGTCTATGGGCCAACAAGAGGCTCGACCTGGTACTGGCTACAGGGGACGACCTAATCAGTAACCTAGTGATCGATGGGAAGCTGGGTGGCAGCGGCCATGAGCTGATCACCTTCACCATCCACCATAAAGCTGGCAAGTCAGCCGGCAACATGGAAGTCCTTGACTTCAGAAAAGCTGACTGTGAGAGGATGCACCCTAGGGGTGCCGTGAACTCCCCTAGCACTCCCTACCATGCCAAGCTGGTGTCAATGCACCCTCACCATCTCGCCTGCCACATCTTTGATGTTAGTATTGTTTAAGGGAGGCTGCCTTTTGTCTTCTTTGACACGGTGCCCTGATGTATCCCCGTCTGTGCTCTGTCTTAGGTGACTCGGTGCACTTAAGGCTTAGGGGCTACGTGTGGCTCCAACCACCCCTGTACTATGCCCCAAGCCTCGCCAATGTACCAGATGTTGTCTGGTCAATTCTGCCCTTGGCACCCTCATGGGCGCCCCTTGGCTCATCTTACAATTGCCCATGCCCTCACAGGTTCCCTGGGCTTGTCTCAATTGCCTGTGCCCTCATGGGTTCCTTGGGCTTGTCTCACAATGGCCCAGGCCCTCACAGACGCTCCCTGGCTTGTCACAGAATGACCCGTGCCCTCGCAGGCTCTCTGGCTTCTCTCACAATGACCTGCACCCTCACAGATGCTCCCTGGCCTCTCTTTTCTCACAATTGCCCATGCTCCCCACGGACGCTCCCTGGCCTCTCTCGCAGTTGCCCACGCCCTCACAAATGCACACTGGGGCCTTCTCTTGCGACCTTGTCCACACTGGGGCCTTCCCCCATGACCGTGCCCGCACTGGGGCCTCTCACAATTGGGGCTCAGGTGGCCGTAGCCGTGCCTGGCCCCTAATCCCCTCCTTGGGTCTTAAAGCAAGTGCTCTCTCTCACAATTGGGCCTCAAGTGGCTGTAGCTGTGGCTGGCCCTCAAATCCCCTCCTCAGGTCTGAAAGTTCCTGTGGGGCTCAGGCAGCCTCTCCCTTACCTGGCCCCCAATCCTCTGCACCCCTTCTCAGGGCTGGGGTCAGTGCACCCCTGAATGTTGTGCCCTTTCTGGCATCGGGGTCCCCACACTACTGTGGAGCCCCTATGAGCCTCCAACCCCTAATAGCCTCACCCAGTCCTCTGGTTATATAAAACTTCAAACAGAAAACTCAAGCTCCTGGGCTACAACGTAAACTCTAAGCCATCTGGCTAACCATCATTCAAATCCCTACCAGGGCTTCCTCCACCTGGTATCCTCAAACAGAAGCTGCTCAGGCCATCAGACTTCTCTACTCTGCTTACTGCAGCAGAGCTCCTTCTTCCTTGGCTGCTAGCGGGGAACTGCCTCCCTGGCCTGAGCCTGGATTACATTTATATAGGTCAGGCCCTGCCCCCTTCCGATCAGCTGACCAACTCCGGTTGTCCCGGCAACCGGTACCTGTACCCCTTTATAGGAGCAGGGCACTGAAGTGCCCTGCGACACAGACTTTGACAAGCTCATCAGGCTTGTCAGTCAGGCCCTAAGGGACTATGACCCCAGGGTGATGGGAGTTCAAGAGGAGTGGTTGCTCCTCAAGGAAGCGATCCCCAATGTACAAGCTAAGTCTATTCCATCTTGAAGGAAAGGCAGCAAGAGGGCACAGCAGCCCCCCTGGCTCTCCAGGGACCTAGCAGACCTCCTAAGGCTAAAAAGAAAAGCCTACCAAGGATGGAGGATGGGATTCATCTCCAAGGAGGATTATACTACACTGGTCCCATCCTGCAGGGAGCAAACCAGGAAAGGCAAGTCTGCAACTGAACTCCAACTAGCTTCGAGCATCAAGGACAATAAAAAGTCCTTTTTCAGACATGTGGGGAGCTGGAGGAAAAGCAAGGGCAACCTTGGACCCCTACTGAACTAGATGGGGCAATTGACAACTGACACTCAGGAAAAAGCCAACTTATTAAATGGGTACTTTGTGTCGGTCTTTCATCAGTCCCGTGGGACATCCATGCCCGCTACACAACAGGGAGGTCTGGGTGGGGGAGATCCCCTGCCCTCCATAAATGCTGACCTCGTGAAGGAACAACTTGAGAAGCTGGACACCTTCAAGTGAGCCAACCCTGACAATCTACACCCCAAGGTACTCAAGGAGCTGGCGAGCATCATAGCCCAGCCCCTGGCAAGGATCTTTGAAAACTCCTGGTGCTCTGGTGTAGTTCCTGAAGACTGGAAGAAGGCCAATGTGGTGCCAATCTTCAAGAAAGGGAGGAAAGTGGATCCGGCTAACTATAGGCCCATCAGCCTGACTTCTATCCTGGGGAAGATCTTAGAAAAGTATATTAAAGATGCCATCCTTAATGGACTGACTGACACCAACATCCTAAGGGATAGCCAGCATGGGTTTGTTGTGGGTAGGTCTTGCTTGACCAATCTCATTTCCTTCTATGACCAGGTGACCTATCACCTGGACAAGGGAGAAGAGATTGATGTCATATATCTTGACTTCAAAAAAGCCTTCAATCTGGTATCCCATGATCACCTCTTGGCAAAACTGGACAATTGTGGCCTTAGGTCCACCATGATCCACTGGCTGGGAAATTGGTTCCGTGGTCGGACCCAGAGGGTTGTAATTGATGGCAGTCACTCATCATGGTGTCCTGTGACCAGTGAGGCCATATTGTTCAACATCTTCATTAATGATGTGGACATTGGAGTTAGAAGGGGACTGGAGAAGTTCACCGATGACACCAAACTTTGGGGAAGAGCATCCATGCCTTGGGTTATCTGGCGAGTGATCCAGGCTGACCTGGACAGGCTCAGCAAATGAGCGGACAAGAACCTGATGGTGTTTAACACTGAAAAATGCAAGGTACTCCACCTTGGGAAGAAAAACCTGCAGCATCCTTATAGGATTGGCAGGGCTATGCTGGCTAGCACTAAGGAAGAAAGAGACTTGGGGGTCATCATTGACCACAAGATGAACATGAGCCTGCAATGTGATACTGCTGCTAGTAAAGCAAGCAAAATGCTTGCTTGCATCCACAGATGCTTCTCAAGCAAATCCCAGGATGTCATTCTCCCATTCTACTCGGCCTTGGTGAGGCTGCAGCTGGAGTACCGTGTCCAGTTTTGGGCTCCACAATTCAAAAAGGATGTGGAGAAACTTGACCGGGTGCAGAGGAGATCCACGCACATGATCAGAGGTCAGGAAAGCAGACCTTATGATGAGAGTCAGAGAACCATGGGGCTCTTTAGCCTGGAAAAGCGCAGGCTCAGGGGTGATCTGGTGGCTTCCTGTAAGTTTATCGGGATGCTTACCAGGATCTGGGGGAAAGTCTGTTCACCAGAGTGCCCCAAGGGATGACAAGGTCAAACTGTCACAAACTCCTCCATGACCATTTCAGGCTGGACATAAGGAAGAACTGCTTTACTGTCCGAGCCCCCAAGATTTGGAATAGACTGATGCCAGAGGTGGTTCAAGCACCTATTCTGAACGCCTTCAAAAGACATATCGATCTTTATCTTGCTGGGATCCTATGATCCCTGCTGACTTCCTGCCCCTGGGCCAGAGGGCTGGACTCAATGATCTTCTGAGGTCCCTCAAAAACAAAGCTCCAGAGTCTACTGCCCCTTTACTCTACCAATGAAAGCAACCTCAAATGATGCATTTCTGTCCATTTGTCTCACAAGGACCTATGTTCTTTCTTTTTGTGAACCATGGATGTGGAATAACCTCTATAAAATTTACAAAGCCACTGTGTCTTTCAAGGTGTGGAAGAAATCAAACTTCGCGTTGTGGTTGAATCAGAACTGACAGAGCCAGCTTTTCTTTATTTAAGGCTATACTGTGATCACAGGGAGAATGCCATACAGCAAGGGGAATCACCCACTTGTCTGTTTCAAAGGATTTCTCAGACTCTCCAAGTTTACAAGTGTATTTATACTAAAGACAGAGAAAGAGATAAAAAATACACCTTGGAGAAACAAAACAATAGTAAATTACACAGAAATTTAGAAAGTTTACTTAAACAAACTATCTATGCATAGGGCAAGATATCAAAATAACCCAAGGCATGCAGGAATGCGGATTCCTTATCTCAGAACATTTGAATTAAGCAGTATCAGCACTTCTGGTCTTTGTTTTTTTTCTAGTCAAGTAAGCTAATTACTTCTACATTCCCTAATTTTTTTTTCTACAAGTTAGATATTTATAGCCATTAGCTTTTCAACTTCTAGTTTTTCTTTCTCTTTACTTTCTGCTATTTCAACATACAAATTATATACTTCATTTCTGGTTGATGGTCTATTCTTCATTGGCTTAGCAGCATGGCTTAAGGAACATTGTATTATCATAAACACTAGGTATACTCCAATAAAAACAACAAACAATATCAACAAACTATGAATGACAGTAGAACCTAAGGAACTAAAAATAGAGCTAAACCAAGGATTCAAATTCCAGTTATCTGACTCATGCAATTTAGCTGCTTCTTTTCGAATATATTTACTTAAACACTGGATTTCTTTTGAATTATCGGGAATGTAAGTACAGCATTCTTTACCTATTAAAGCACAGACTCCTCCTTTGCTGGCTAGTATATAATCTAATGCAAGTCAGTTTTGCAATGTCATTTGCCTTATTTCCTTCATTTCTGTATTTATTTTACCAAAACTATCAGCAGTAGCATTAGCAATCTTTTCCAGAGATGCTGCAACTTTCTTTATCTTGGACATAGCTGTCAGAGAAAATTTTTGAGTATGTGCTGCCAGCACAGAAGAGGTTAACCTGACATGCGGGGTTGATTCTGTGAGTGGAAAATTCCAAGACTCACCCAGCCCTTGCCCCCTGGGTGACCTGCGGAGCTGTCAATCATTGTTGACCTACTTTCCCCACAGAGGCATGCTCAGATTGTGTCAGCTTCTGACTGAGAGCATGCTCAGTCAGAACCTGACATGAGGTAATCTGACTAGAAATTTCTCTGCGGAGAGGGTTCTGATTGGCTACCAAATTCATATAAAAGTTCAGTGAGCCCCTCCCTCGGGTGGAGATCATGTGGACTGGAGACAGAGGCTGCTGCTGCAGGGACTGTCTCTCAGTCAGGCTCTTGGGCCTATAGATCTCCTCTCTCGCCTCCTTTGCTGGTTGGTTTTTTGTATCACTCATTACCCTACGTTCTGACTACGCTTGCCTGGCTTCTGACTTACCTTCGTATTGACTATCGGCTACGATTTTGGATCACCCTTTGGACTCTGTTATAACCCGGTTCCGGATCATTGACCTCGGCTTTCTCCTTCGACCACCCGATTGTCCATTACCTTGGACTGGTGTCACGCGGTTCATCGTTTACGTGTTACAGTTTTTGTCCTGTTGTGTGTGTTCCCCATTAATGAGCTGTTGACCAGCGCTGGGACTAGGTCTTCGGACTGAACCTCATGGGCCAACAGACCCCTTTGTTGTTAATTGTTTGTGTTCCTAACTGTAACTGAAGACATCACTACCTATGCCAAAAGCGTAAGTCAGAATAAATCTGTTTGTGCTTTAACCCGCTCCAGGTCTGTATCTCCTGACTCTACGCCAATAATCCCACCTGTCCGTATCTGATTGCCACCCCAGCCCACCGTGACCTTGGGGCCCAATCCATTCAGTTCAGTTTTCCCCAACAATAGCTAAGCCTGCACCATAGCTGGGGAATATTATACCCCAAAATCTTTGATTTTCTGTAATTCCATGAACATTGTGAATTCTCCCTTTAGGTAAACAAGATCTCATAGTAAAAGCAGGACACGCTGTGGAGACTTAGCACGTTCCTCTCCAACCAGAGGGAAGATTTTTATAGGCCTTATCTCCACATACAAAATAGTGACCAGCTAATGCAGTATATCCACCTGTATTACAGCGTGGGGACATCATCCATTGCGAATAATAGCCTGAAAATTGACCTGCTGGGGAGTAGTTAGATATCCAGGAATTATTAGAAAACCAAGCACTATTTATTTTAAATTCTACCTCACACTTACTGACTCCTACTGCAACATGAGATCTTTTACAGGTCCAACAGAACTTTCCGGGGTGGCATAAGCTAATTGTACATATTCAGACCGGTTGCAACTTACATTCTGCCAGTTTTCGTTTCTATGAAAATCTGAATAGTAAGGGGCTAGCATCTGAGTTGCATTCAAGGGTACCGGTATCATGGGTATTCCTCCAGTAGAATAGATAGGGACATGACTACATATCCAACAACAAGAGACATTTAAATCTATTCCAATTTGATTAACTAAAGACAAGAACACATTTTCATGAAGTGATCTTCTTTGTCGGTGCAGAAGTGTAGTTTGGTTTACAGAGTTTCTTATAACTGATGAGTCAAGTTCATATAAGATGGCCCAAAAAGAAATACTGAGAACTATCCAAATCATGACTAACCAACTCCACCTTGGGAACCAGGAACTAGGTAGAGGCCTTTTTCCTGTCCCGAAGGGCATAGTGGTGTCGTTGGGGCACATCCTCTTTGCTCTGTAGTGGCAAATCCTCTTCACCAGTAGGCGCTTGGCTCACTACTGGTCTTGAGCTCTCCTGCTGGCAGGCGCCAGACTCACTACCAGTCTGTGGAGGCTGATTACAAGATTGACATGGAGGAGACTCTAGGTCTAATAGGGCTGATGTTTTCTTACTGTGTGAAGCATGGATCCATGTCTGGTGTCCTTGACACTTTATTGCAGTGTTGGTGGTCAGGAATACCTGGAATGGGCCTTTCCAGCTAGGTTCCAGCGATGATTTGTTTGTTGATGGACTTTTACATGGACCCAATCTCCAGGCAAGATAGAATGGTATGGCTCACCTGGTTCTTTGGGGAGAGCTGCCTGTACCTGTGAATGAAAAGCCTTAACACACTTCATTAGTGCTTTACAATAGTCTAGAATGGTATCATCAAGTGAATGTATATCGCAAAAGTTGGAAGCAACAGGTGGCGAGCCGGGGAGCCTCGTGGGTCTTCCCATTAGAATTTCATGTGGGCTAAGCCCAGTCTTTCGTTTGGCAGTAGATCTCATACTCATAAGGGCTATGGGAAGTGCATCTGGCTATTTTAGGTGAGTCTCAGCACAAATTTTGGCGTTTATTTTTCAGAATGCCATTTTGGCATTCTACTTGGCCCGAGGCCTGCGGATGGTATGGGCAATGAAAGTTCTGTTGGATCTGCAGGACTTTACAGACTTGTTTCATTATCTGTCCAGTAAAATGAGTTTTTTGATCAGAGTTTAGAGATAAAGGAATACCAAACCTTGGAATAAAGTCTCTGAGCAACTTTTTGCTTACAGTTATGGTGTCAGCTTTTGCACATGGGCAGGCTTCTACCCATCCAGAAAACATACATACAATAACAAGAACATATTCATAAGAACAACATTTCTGCATTTGAATAAAATCTAATTGTAAATTTACAAACGGTCCCCAAGGTGGGGGATATGCTGCCTTCTTTGTTTTTACAGGCTTTCCCACATTATGAGCTTGGCAAATAGGACAGGTGTGGCAGTACTGTTGAGCCACAGATGGAAAAGTTGGAGCAAACCAATGAAGCTTAACAGCTTCTATCATCCCCCCTTTGCTCACATGTGCCATGCCATGGTGTATGCGAGCAAGATGAGGAAGAAAGACCATTGGGGCAACCAGGCGGCCGTCCGGGGAGCGCCACAAATGGTCAGGGTGTAACAAACACCCAGCCAGTCTCCAGGTATGTTTCTCTGGTTCTGGAGCCTGATCTTGGAGGAGGGCAACGTCGTGAAGACTTGGCAATGGAGACTGGTCAGTTGGAATAGACAAAAACACAGAGCATTTCCATGTGTAACATCATCATAAGGTTTCTGGTGAGCTTGGCATTTAATAATAGCAACAGCAGAAGGTAATTGTAAAGCATTCAACAAGGCATTTACGTATGGACCATTACTAATCTTGGCACCTCCCAAAGTGAGGAAGCCCCTTTGTTTCCAAAGTTGACCATAATCGTGTACAATACCAAAAGCATAGTGAGAATCAGTAGAAATATTAACAGAGGCACCAGAGGCTAGGGTGCAAGCCCTGGTGAGGGCCACAAGCTCAGCAACTTGAGCTGAATACACATTAGGTAAGTGATGGCTTTCTATAACATCATATTGGGAACATACTGCATATCCTGCAACAAGGGAACCTTTTGAGTTTCTTTGACACGATCCATCAACATAGAATACTAGATCTGGGTTTTTCAAGGGGATGTCCTTTAGATCAGTGCGGGGCATTGTTAGGTGCGCAGTAACAAAAATGCAATCATGGGGTTCACCATCTGCAGGGGTAGGTAACAGAGAAGCAGGGTTTCAAACAGGCCACCTAGTTAGGGTGATATTTCCATCAGAGAGAAGCAAGATTTCATACTTAGTTAATCTAGCATTTGAAAGGTGTTGGGTTTTTGCTTTTAGTAAAAGGGCTGCTACAGCATGTGGGACAGCAACAGTAAGGGGAGAACCTAATACAAGGGTGGAGGAAAGTTCAACAGTGACGGCGGCTGCAGCTACAGCACAGAGACATGGGGGAAATGCGGCTGCAACAGGGTCAAGAGCAGAGCTATAATAAGCAATGGGACAGTGCTTGTCTCCATGTGTCTGAATAAGTACTGCAAGTGCAAATCTGTCCTTCTTTATTAGCATGCTGGGATCAGAGAAATGGAGGGACAGCTTTTATGATTTCTTCTTGCAACACAGAAAGATCAGGGAACTCAGATTCAGGAGGTGAGATAGCTAAAGCAGCAAGTACTGCTATCTCGTTATCACAAGGGACATCTAAATAAACACCATTAGGAGAACAATAGATAGTACAACTGAGTTTACAAAGCAAATCTCTGCCTAACAAATTAACAGGAGAACAAGGACTAAGGAGAAAGGCATGCTGATCAGAAACAGGACCAAGAGAAACATGTAATAGTTGGGAAACAGGATGAGGAACTATTTGATCTGAAATTCCCACAGCATTTACAACAGCAGAGGAGAGGGGAGTTGTGGAAAATTCTCCAGCTCGAGTAGAGCAGCTTGCACTGGCGTCTACTAAACATTTTGTAGAGATGCCATTTATCACGCAGGAAACAAAGGGATCATCTTGATTAAGTGGGAGAAGCAGGGCTGTGATGATGTTACTATTCCTCAGGCTGGCCTAACAGGAGGCTCCCTGATTCGGGACAGAGAATTGAGTGAGAGGAGGTGGTGGAGGGTTAAACATCATCCCCGGCTGACCAGGCCGGTGAGGACATTGAGCCTTCCAGTGTCCTGGTTGGCCACAATAATGACAACTACCATTATTTTGGGACTGAAATCCTCCTCGTCCCATCCCACGACCACATCCCCTGCCTCTGAACTGTCTTCAATGGAAACCTCGGCTTCTGCCCCTGTCTAAAGTCTGTAATTGCAATGACATTAGCTTAGTTTCCGTGGATTCCTTTTTCTTTTCCTGGCAGGTTGTACAATGATTTGCAATGGTGACTAGTTCTGCAAGTGGCTTAGTCTGCCACCCTACAGCAACTGTGCACAACTGTTCCTGGACTTTAGAAAGAAGTCCGTGGACAAAAGCAGAAGCAACTGCTTCTGACACAGTTTCAGCTGCATTTTCAATACCAGAATATCTTTCAAATACTAGTTTCAAGCGGTCCATGTAGTCTGCTGGGGATTCTCCTTTATTTTGTTTACAGTTATGTATTTTTGGCCCAGTCAATTTTCCTAGGGCAAATTTTAAGCACAGTCTCAAGGAGGCGTCTTTGGGCATCTGCTAAGTGATCTCCAGTTCCGGGGTCTTGAGTAGGCTAAGTAGCCTGTGCGATGAGGTGGTTGCGGACCTCAGAGGGCAGAACGCTGCTCATTAATTGGTTTAAATCTGCCCATGTTGGATCATAACAATGGATTACAGTTTCCAATTCATCTTTAAATTTCTGGGGCTCCTCTCTGCTGTTGGGAAATTGTTTAACAAGGTTTAGGAGATCTCCTGGGGTCCAGGGGACAGGGACTGTGATTGTAGTTTCCCCATTTGGACCTTGCCCTGGAAGTTGGCGTAAAGGCATAAGCTGAGCCTTCTTAGATTTTAAAGAAGGGGCTGGACCATACTGGGTACCAGACCTTGAACAAGAGAAGGGAGTTGAGATTTCAGGAGACAGATGCCATATCTTTCATGGACATGGGCATGCCCTGGGGGCAGGTGACGGTTGTTGAGTGATAGTTTCCTGGTGAGGTGGGCTAATCCTGGCAGAAGAGTCTATTTGGTTACTTCTTCAGGTTCAGATTGTGCCTGGAACTGATATGGGGGTGGCACATTAAGAAAATCAGTTATATCTTCTGCAGATTCATTCTCAGTTATTTGTGAATAAAGTTGTTTTGGTGCTGATGGTACTATTGATGGGGGGTCCCCCTTTTAGTGCACCTTTCTGTTTAATTCCTTTATCTGAGATTTCAGCTTCTTTAAGACTCCGAACTTGAGATTTTTTTCCCCCTATTTTATTTATTTATTTTATTTTGACATCTTTTGGAAGTTTCTTTATATTAATCAAAAAATGTGTCCCGCTGAGTCTGTGGTATATTACTACCTCTTAACTCAAGGTCTCTGCGGAGATGAACAATTTTACTTAAATCAAATGTTCCCTCCAGGGGAAACGGCCAGCTAAAATCATCTCTGGTATACCAATTCCATTTGTCTAGAAACTTACAACTTTTATGGCCACAGTGTGTGTATGTGTACAGTGCTGGAGTCCCTTTTGGCAGAGCCGGTATGTCTTTTAGACTCTCCGCTCCCCATATCTTTAAACTCAATTCACACAGGTCTTTCATACAGGAATGGCTTATTCAGGGTGTCTGGTCAGGTTGTGAGATTTGCTAGTGGCATAGAGATGCTGTGGCTAATGTCCAAAGACAAGACTCCACTGCAATAACAGCACACAATGCAGTTACTCACAGTTAGACACAGCTCATTATGAGGGTGGGGAAAGGGTAAACCTGTCCACTGGGTCATGAGGTTCCAGTTGGGCCCCCTTGCATTCAAAACTGCCCTTCCGGACAGCCTTGGGGCGGCTGAACCCAACCTTAGTCTCAGACCTGGTCAGTGGCTCATATTTCTCAATTCATACTCTCAATTCACACAAGGGAATTTCTGCGTTGAGGCACGAGGTTCAAGAGCATTTCTTTAGTCTCAGCCTTGGTCAATGCTTATTGTGGAAAAACATTCACACTCTAAGAGTTTCCACCTTGCACCCTTGCTTTCAAAGAGCACACAGAACAAATCTGGTGTCTTCGGGGCAGCTGCACAAGGTTTCTACTTCTGGCCTGAGAGAGACCTCATAGTTCTTTACAGAGCTTAACTCAATTCACACAGGGAAATACTTTCATTGACAACAGAAACACAGAGTCTTAACTCTTAACCTTGACTCTTAACCTTGACTCTTTCTACTCACAGTTAATACTTACACAGTGGGTCTGACAGTTCTGGCAGCAAAAGTTCGGATAGAGTGAGCCTCAAGTAGTGAATCAGGAAGACACAGAGACAGCCTCTCACTGAAAAGCCCCAGTAGAAATTTCAAAAGGTCTCTTACCTTGGTTTGGCGCCAGGGCTTCAGTGAAGAGATGTCTGTGTCCCAAATGATCACTCCGGGTGTCTCTATCCAAGTCACGGCACCAAATTGTGGAAGAAATCAAACTTTGCATTGTGATTGAATCAGAACTGACAGAGCCAGCTTTTCTTTATTTAGGGCTATACTGTGATCACAGGGAGAACTCCTTACAGCAAGGGGAATCACCCACTTGTCTGTTTCAAAGGATTTCTCAGACTCTTTAAGTTTATAAGCGTATTTATACTAAAGACAGAGAAAGAGATAAAAAATACACCTTGGAGAAACAAAACAATAGTAAATTACACAGAAATTCAGAAAGTTTACTTAAACAAACTATCTATGCACAGGGCAAGATATCAAGATAACCCAAGGAATGCAGGAATGTGGATTCCTTATCTCAGAACATTTGAATTAAGCAGTATCAGCACTTCTGGTTTTTGTCTGTTTTTTTCTAGTCAAGTAAGCAAATTACTTCTACAAAGGGTACCTATAAAACAGTGTCAGGTATGAACAGTTTGGTACAAACCAATACAACTGTTACTGAACTAGCTTATTGGTCCTCATTAGCAAAAAAATTCCCAACCCAAATCCAAATTGTGGACAAATATTTTAATACTAGCAAATCATGAATGGCAGGAGGGAACTGAGCGCCACCACCCAATGCCCCACGGTGCTGCTGCTTCACCTGTAGCCCTATGCGTGCCCCCAATGCTCCTCTACATCCCCGCCCCATGCCCGGCTCCTTGAGCCTCCCCACCCCCTGTGCCCTGCCCTGTGGACCTTCCCCACCCCTCACTGCTCCCAGTGCAGCCACATGCGTCCCCCTCACCCCCTCCCACTCCACCCCATGCTGCCACTGGGTCTCAGGAATGGGGGCAGGGAAGGGAGCTTTCATGGCCAATGACATCTTGCAGCGCACAAAATACCCCACTCCTTGCTTCCCCTCCCCCTCTTTTCCCTCCCTTCCACTGCCTCCCCCTCTCTGCTGGCTGGTGTTGGGGTTGGATGGCAGTGGCAGCAGCAGAGTGGGGGTGCAGCACTGGTGATAGGGCACTGCCACCAGAACCCCCTCAACTTCCCTTTCCCCCTCCTCTCTCTCCCTCCCTTCCTCCCCTCTTCCCCATCACCTTCCCCTCCCTGCTAGCTGTTGTTTGGGAGAAGCAGCATGGTGACTCCCTTGCCCCCTCTGTCTGTAATGCTCCAGGTCCTCACAGCCAATCAGCATGCACCCTCTCAGTGGCATATGCACAGTTGGCCCGGAGCGTTACAGACAGACAGACAGACAGACTAAGGCTTTTATTATATTAGAATTTTACAGGAAATCATTAGACCTCAACTCCATGTGACACCCAACGATTAGGGAGACAACAGATCGATGCCATCATGCATCACCTTCACACATTGCTTATCAACAGCTTTATTCAAAATGGAGATAGCTTCGGGCAATGCTCCAACAATCCAGGGAACTGCCATGAACATTAGTTCTTTCCGTATTTATAATCCTTGGTTTATGCTCATTAACATTTACTCCACCTTTGTCCCTCCTTTGTTCCACCCATATTCCCTCCTATCTTAAGCTCCACCTCTGTTTACTTCATTAGCATATACTTACCTATGCATTTCACTTATTTGCATGTCTTTTTGCTAGGAGCACATGCCTAAAACCCTGACCCTTGCTTCTTTTGGTCACTTGTGGTTTCTTCACCATCTCCAAGGCCTTGCTTCTGCTTATGTTGTAACAATTGCCAGTGGTCTGCATTCTGTTCTTCTTATACAGATAGCTATATATCTTACAACACTACTATATTGTTAGGAAAATGCTTGCCTAGGTGTCTTGCAATCTTACTTTTAACATACCATTCTGGCTTGTGGTTAGCAGCTTTTCTAGGCCATGGGTTATAGCCTTTTATTCAGCTGCAAATCCAATGCTCCGCAGGATCCAAATACAGTCACCCTAACAGAAATGTGCTTGTATTAGTGTTGCCCCCTAAACCTTGCCTGCTTTCCAGCCTCCACTTGACTGCATACGAGACTGTTGCATCATTCTTAAAATCAAGACATTGTATTTTCTGAGGCATGGACTATTTGCTATCACATTCATAGAGTATTTTGCACAATGTAGTCCTGACCTCAATGGGATTTCTAGGCACCCTGAAAATGTAAACAAACTATAGCATTAGTTATATCCAGTATTCATAATATAATTGTATCAAATAATGGCTTTCACACTGAGGGAGAAAATAAAAGCCCTAACTTTAAGGCTTTAAAAGCCCATCCGCTCTAGGCAGATGACAACAGGGATGAAGTGACCCCAGTGAGGTGACTGTCCAGTCTCCTCTTGAAAACCTCCAGGGTAGATGACTGCACCACCTCTGGAGGGAGTTTATTCCACAGTCTAGAGACCCTGGTTTTAAGCCTGGTTTTAAGCCTGAAGTGGCCTTCCAGGAGTTTATATCCATTGGTCCTGGATTTCCCCAGGGATGCCCTAGTGAACAGTTGTTCATTGAGCTCCTGATGCACTCCTCTGATATTGCGGTAAGCCACTATCAAGTCCCCTCTCAACCTTCTCTTCTTTAGGTTAAACAGTCCCAGGTCCCTCAGCCTTCCCTCATATGGCTTGCTTTGCAAGTCCCTGATCATACAGGTGGCTCTTTTCTTGACCCTCTCAAGTTTTTCCACATCCTTACTGAAGTGTGGTGCCCAGAACTGGATGCAGTATTCCAACTGTGGTCTCAACAGTGGTGAGTACAGTGGGAGTATCACTTCCTTCATTTTACATGAGATGCATCAGTTGATGCATACCAAGTGTGTTGTTTGCCCTTCTGACCACTGCATTACACTGACAGCTGATGTTCATGAGACAGTCAATCATTACCCCTATGTCTCTTTCAGCCATGGTGCAAGTCAGGCTGTCACCTCTGAGCCTGTATGTATGTTGAGGGTTATTAGCCCCCAGATGGAGCACCTTACACTTGGAGTTCATTTTTTTTCCTGAATGCCGGTTACCAGCTGTCCCAAGGTGTTAAGCAGGGGTCCCACACTTCCATTTGTTTTCCTTCTACTGCCTACATACATAAAGAAGGACTTCTTATTGTCCTTGACTCCCATGGCTAACCTGAACTGAGTCACCGTCTTGGCTTTCCTGATCATTTCCCTACAAGTGCTGGCCACTAAAGTATAGTCCTCTTTGAGGACTGTCCCAAGATTCCACTGTGGACTTTTTTTCTTTTTTAAAAGGACCTCAATGTTCCTATTAAGCCAACTTACTGGCCCTCCTGCTAACTTTCCTCTTTGCAGGAACAGTGTTCTTTTGTGCTTTGAGGATCGTGTCCTTGTGTCCCTGAGTCTTTTTCTCTGTTACACTGCTGTAAATCTGAAGCAAGACAGTCAATAAAGCTAAAGAGGCCTGAAGGGTCATGGGCACAGTTGTAGGATGTGCTGTACTTAAGCCCTCCCACACAACCTGTGGCAGAATGCCACCTCTGTGTCTCCCCAAAAATTCTGGTCTGTGACAATTTGGTTAGTATGGGTCTTGCAGAGGGTACACACCCTACCCTATCCCTATCCTGAGTTGGATACATTCCTGAGGGAGGGGGGAAACCTGCTCCCTCTGCCTACATGACTGGCATCACATACCTGGGTGAGGGGCTTGAGCTCCCTAGTGTTCTAGAGACCTGCCAGTCTGCTCAGCAACCAGTGATGCATTTCAAATTGGTTGGCTGGCAGCCAACAGGTGCTGGCCTCCATTGGACCAGGTAAATGAGGTCATAAGGGCTATATAAATTAAGAACTGCCCAGGAAGAGGGTCAGTAGCCATGATGAAAACTCAGAGAGAAGAGCTGGACCATCTAAAACTTGCTCTCTCTGGAAACTCATGATTAAAGAACTGCCTGCCTCTGGATGATGCTTGTAAGTAAGCTACCTGATATCTAACTAGGTATGTAACTTTCAGTAACTCAGATGCATGATCAAAGGCTACCCCAGCCACCCTGTTTGCTGTGTGAGATTTCTCTGATATTTCTCTAATATTGCTCTACTCTGTACCCTATTCCAACCCTACTTCTTGTAACCAGTAAAGGTCTCCGTTGTACCTAGCATGGGAGACTTATTGGGAGTGGGTCTAGATTATGCCTTGGAGTCCCCTTGGTTCGGCTGAATAAGGGAGACCACTGTTTGTGCTTCAGACTGAGGGAAGCACCCCAAGTTCTTGAAGTGAGTTGAGTACCCTCAAGGGCTACTAGGCCTGTGTTTCCCAGGGAGCATGGTGCCAGGATCAGGCCAGTCCCCAGGTGGTGGCAGCTATACCCCAAGGTTAGTGGGTGTGCTCCAGGAAGGGGGTCAGCCAGACATGACATACCCCCAGGGAGGCACTTAGAGCCTGGAAGGTGGTTGGGCACAGTAAGGTGGGTGGCTCAGTGCCCTCCCCCTTTGAATCTACTTGTCACCAAAATAATCATACCTAACTCTTATATTTCCCTCATACTGCTTGCATCGCAACCAAAAACTATACTCAGTACTTCAGCTGAGGCCTAACCAGTGCTGAGGAACATTGCCCCCATGATTTCCATACTATGCTTCTGCTAATGCAGCCATAAATTCTATTTCAGTTTTTATACCAATATCATACACCAAATTCAAGTTGAGTTATTGTTCTACTTTTACCCCCATATCTTTCTCAGCGATGTTATTGCCAAGCCACTTATTCCCCCAGTCTTAATTTGTGCATATGGTTTTGCCTTCTTAGGTGCAGCACATTACATTTGTCTCTGATTAATTTAATGTTGTGGTCTATATTCAGTAACTCTGTCAAGGTCTTTGGCATTGCTCAAGAGTTACCTGCTATTAAGGCAGTAAAGCACTGTAATTGCAAGCAGAATTTGACCTAAACTATAAATAATTTAATAAACAGTTTAAGGCTGAGATTTTTAAAGGCACCTTGGGGATTTGCATGTTTTGCCATCCAGACCCTGCATGAGGAGGTTAATTTCCTAATGAGTAAGTGAAGACAACTGAAGAACATCTCCTGAAAAGCCCTAGCACAGGGGTTGGCAACCCCTGGCACACATGCCGACCATGGCAAGCGAAGCATCCCACAGGAGTGCTGGTCCCCCTCCCCCCCATGTGCTTGGCAGCAAACCCAGAAGTGGACTGGAAGTGTTTCTGGTCCACTTCTGGGTCTGCTGCTGAGCATACTGGTGAGCCCCCATGTTCCTGTGGGATGCTCCATCTGCCCCAGCATTGCAGCATTCATTAGCTACCTGATACCTTGAGATATGTAGAAAAACATTTAAAGCTGTGCCTATGTCTGAATTGCCGAATCTTTCTGAATCGCTCCGAATCAATTTGAAGGGTTCCGATTCAATTCCAAGAGATTAAAGGGTCTCCTGATTTGATGTGGATTCCAGAGATTTGGCCCCAAATCGAGTCGAATCTCTGCTGAATTGAATCAGGGACTGAAGCTTCGCACAGCCCTAGCTCTCAGCCACAGGAGATTGCTTCTTGCCAGTGTAAGGGGAGTCTGGGATAGTGATCAATGGAGCATAGTATGTTCTGGAATTTAAGCTTCAGGTGGCCATTTTGAGATGAAGTTTTTTTTTCTTCTTATAAATCTGGCTTTGTGCCATGATCTCAATACCTGGCTTACAAACTTTGTGTAAAAACATAAAGGTGAGATAAAGCAGTTCCCATATTTCAAGCCAGAAGGAAACACTTGCTATAGAGTCTTCCAGTGGTAGCAAGAAAACCTCAACACACTGACTGATTTAAGTGTGTCACACACCCGGATTTCTCTGCACCTCAGATGGTGAAACAGTCTCTTTGTGCTTCCCTCTGGGTAAGAGCTGTACATAATCCTGAGTAATCCCATTGTCTGTACACAGCAGCAAGGCTTGGCAAGCTACCAATTTATTTATTTTGGGGATATAAATACATCTTTAACTAAACAAAGAACAAATGACAGGTCATGCTGAGAAATATCCTCTTTCCAGCAGGCTTTTACATTTGAGATTACACTGGGACTATGTATTTTATTTGTTTCTTTTTACATGGATTCTGTTTTCAGTGGTAACTAGACTATTTTTGGAAATAATGCATTTTGCTGGCTATATCTTTTTTGCATTCATTATCTTCTGAATTTGCTAGTTTTCTCCAAGGGAACACTTGTTTCCTTAAGCAGTTTTCTCCCTAAGCGTCTAAATAGTATTAATAAATATCATACTTGGTAAAGTAATTGTGTTTTATGTTTATATGGGGGAGTTTTAAGTGGAAAAGAATAGTACGTAATCCCAGATTAGGATGGCTGTGACATCTGAGTTTTTGAGCATCTTCAACACCTACCTACTTCCTCAGGAGTTATAAGTGCTCAGCATTTCAAAGAGGCTATGAAATGCTTCACAGGATCTGGCTGGCAGAGAAAAACATTGCTTTTAGGCTGTTTCTATAGATGTGTGACTCTCCAGAACCTATCCTGCACTTTGTACTCATGAAAACACACCGCACTTCTCCACAATCTATCTTTTCTCCTAAAGACTGAATTCCTATCAATAACAGTGATTTATTTGAAAAGAGATGCTAGCATAACTGGCTCTGCCTGGCTTCCTCATTTTACTTCGTTACTATCTTCTGCAAGGTCTCGCCCCCTGCTCAATATGGAAAGGCAGAAATGGACTGGCAGCTGAGTGTAATAAGCAAGGCTGACCTTCCAGTCATGCAGCCCAAAGTGAACCTATACTGATGGTCAGGGGATGGAAAGTAGGAAAGGAATATGAGAGGTGGAGGAAAGTACTTGCAGTGCTTATGAAAGGGGTGGAGGAGGGCTTCTGATGTTGGAAGGAAAATAAAACTGACAGAAGATGCATTTGCCTAGTAGACTAACTGAGGAGGTGAGGAGTCTGGGCCATCAGGCCTGACTTTGTTAGGGGAGAAGGGAGGAAGAAAAAAACAGCTGTTGCCACAGCAGCAGCTGGTTGTACTGCTGCAATCATTATGGCAGGAGATGGCACTGCCCTGGGCACCAGGGCTAGGTACAGAAGTTACACAAAAGCCAGTTTAAGTGATCAGAAATTGGTTTCAACCTATAACAGAATAGAAGTTCTCTGCACATAAACCAGTTTAAAAATGGATAAAACTGGCTTAAGATAAACCTGGTTGAACGTAGTATCAGACTTAACTGATTTAGGTCAAACCAGTTCATAAAACTTCTGTCCCAGACCCCTTCCTGGTTCAAGTTAAATCAGAGTTCCCTAGCATCCAGGGCATGCTTTGCAGCCCTGAGCTCAGCTGTGATGTCTACTCCAGAGAGCAAGACTGTCCCCACTCCTCTTCTCCCCAGCTGGAGCAGTGAAGGCTGGCTCATTGCTCTGCCCAAGCAAATCCTGACCGGAGTCTGGGGCCAGGGAGGGGAGTTAAATTTCCCTTCTCCCAAGTTTAGCCCTGCTAAAAACTTACTGCTGGCTGTGACTGTGAACTACAAATCCCAGAGGTACCTGGAAGCAGGAAGAGGAAATAAAGAGAAACCCTGCAGAGTCCTGTTGTTGTGATTGTGAACTGCAAATTCCAGAGACCTTGGGGGCAGCAAGAAGAGGAAGCAATCACAGCCCATGCTGGCTACATGCCAGAGAGCCACGCTGTAGTGCCTCCCAGCTTCTGGCTTGAGTCACTGAAGGCATGTGGCTGCATTTCCTGAATCAAAAGTGAATGACTGTTCATTTGCTTATTGGTTCAATCTTTGCAGAGATTTAATCGATTCAGCCTCAGTTTTTTTGACTGTCTGTACTTAGCCCAAGTGTGGAATTGTACTGCTACACTTCTGCCCTCACCTTAAAATTCTCAGGGATGTTTCATCACACCTTTGTGTTTCTAAGGGTGTATACAGCCATTCTCTACGCCTAGTCTATGATTGTGTTGCTCTTTTTAAATGACTAAACTGGGAGCAGCATGCAAAGCTGTTCACTGGTGCCAGAAGCCATGCAGGGAAACCAGTGTAACTCAAGCTGGTGGGATCAAAGGGAGGGAGGGAAGGAGTCCTTGCGGGATGGTAGGGAGGATTGGCAGGTCCAGGAGGGGCTTGCTTCCTTGGGAGGGAAGGGTCGGGGAGCTAAAAATAGCCCATTCAGGGGCAAAGGGGTTGGGCTAGCATAGCTCTGAGGCTGGGGAGAATGGCTGGGTGAATTTAGGTGAATTAACTTAGATCAGGTATCCAGGTTGTAGCCGTATGGATCTAGAGGAAAAGGCAATCAGGACTCATAGTAGAGATGATATATTTTATTAGACCAACAAGATTTTTGCAAAAAAAATTCTTTAATTGTGCGCTTCTGAGCACAAATACCCTTCGTTAGGCACTGGAAAAAAGATTGTAAAGGTTCTCCTGGGTAGAAATGAAAGTTCTTTCATTTGATGAACTTTCATTTCTACCCAAGGAGTTCAATAAAAATGAAAGTTCAATAAAAACGTACTTTTATTTCTACCCAGGAGAACTTTTACAATCTTTTCACAAATGCCTGATGAAGGGTGTTTGTGCCCAAAAGCTTGCAATTAAAGAAATGTTTTTGCAAGAATTTTGTTGATCTAATAAGAGATATCATCTCTACTACAAGTCCTGATTGTCTAACTTAGATGAGGCACACTATTTTGTGAGTGATTTACACCCTCTGCATGCCTGCACAATTGGACTTTTTGATTGGCCTAAGTCTGGTTAGGTCAATCTTAATGTAACATCTGTACACGGTCTGAAGTCCATAAGGCACAAAAGATGAAAAATTTCATTTAAAAATGTACTTGTCTGTATGTTTAATTCCCCACTTGTATAAATTCTACAGGACTGAGAGAGACTGGAGGTAGAATAGCAAAACAATACTATGAGATGCACATCAGCTCAGTGACCCAAGGAAGATAAACTAGCACTCTTAGGTCTTCCTAGAAGAGTGGTGTCCGTATTAACAGACACCTTTAGATTAGACATTAGACGCAACTGTATTAGTTATGTCTTCAGTGAGACCATTGAAAGAATGGGCATATAGACTGAGCTATCTTCTCTTTCCCGGAGCTGGCCTCTCAATGGCCATGTATAGACATAACATTGTGCTGGGAGAAAAGCCTCTCTCCCAATACAAGAAGAGAGCTGAACAGACATTCAACAGATTTCTTCTGAAACTGGTTCTATGGCAAGAAGTTAGATTGGTTACCTTCTCCTCCCAATAATTTGAATGGCTGTGTGCTTTTCTCAAGAGAGGGAGAAGGATTGGGAGAGATAACCAGCACTCGACAGTCCCCTGCTTTCCTTAATAGTGAGGGAGAGCACTGGCTCCCTGACAGCCTGCCCAGGGGACAGTTGTCAGGAAACCCTGTGTGGACCTTACCTCCTATCTTGCCAAGTAGCTGACTGGCAGTGGGGGCATTCTCCTGAGGTAGGAACCCTCCTGGAGCCTTGGAAGGGTCCCTGCCACAGAAAAGGGCCCACACCTAGTACTCTCCTCTGGTTCAACCTGGGGGAGTGCAGTGGGAAGCAGGTACAGGACCAGGGACTTCCCAGACCCTAGGATGATTCCAGCCACAGGAGAATTCTTCCCCTCTGCCCTTCCTATCCATCCTGCCAATCAGCTGATGGTGGGACAGGCAAAGGGACCATTTTCCTGCAGTGGCAACCCTCCCAGAGCTCCAGGAAGGTTCCCACTGAGAAAAAAAAGCCCACACACAACACATTTCTGGAAATGAAGGCATGCTGGGGGCAAGAGACCACTGTTCTATAGCTGCTAGGCTGTGCAGCCTCAGGTAGGTTTGGTTCCACTGAGAGGCTTGTGGGAAGAGGGATACAGCTGTGCCATGGCTGCAAGAATGCCTGGGCTTGGGCCGCTTTGAAGCAGGAGATTCCCGAGAGTGGGAGTCAGGCTCAGAGAGGCTTACCCAAGCCCAGTTCCTAGCTCCTGGCTTCAAATGCCACCCTTGCTGCCCAGCTGAAGGGAAGGGAAGGGATTGCAAAGAGTCAGCTAGAACGTAAAGGGTGCCAGGAACTGGGGCTAGGAAAGGTATCCCCCTCCCAGTTCATGGCCCCATAGACTAAGTGCTGTGTGTGCAGCACACAGTTATTTAAAAACTGGGGAGCCAGGATCGGGGAAGCTACTTCTGGCTCCACCTCTCTATACCTCCAGCTTTAAAACATTCAGTGTGCAGCCTACCTGATATGCACACAAGACAATTTAAAACTCAGGGGCTACCTGTTGATGGGCAGGGAAGAGAATAGGCTTTCAAGAACTGGATGTCTCTAAGGGGAGAGGTGGCCCAAAGGACAGCCCTCTAGTGCCCTCTGGCTGGAGATTGACTGTGTAACTCTCCAGCCAGGGTGCTGGCACATATGTATGTACCAACTCCCAGCCTTATTTTCTATAGGTAACACATTCCTATTGATAGAAATGAATATTTGTACCTGGCCAATGTTAGGGTTAAGGAAGAATGGTGTGGCAATCTCCTGGTGCCCAGGACTTCGCTGTTCTCTGGACAAATAGCAAATGTTGTTCTCCAGACTCATTCCTACACCAGTCAAGATGGCTAAACGAAAATTACTCTTGCTATAATGTTGTCTTAGCTCCCATTATAAATCCTTCACTGATTTTCAATTGCCAATAACCTTCTTAAATTCCATTTTAGGTGACAGTTCTATGTTTGGACTTATCTCAAAGGAAAAGGAAAATAAAATCAATCCCACTGTTTCTGAGTGATTCAAAAGGTCTTGACATTACTTTTCCTTTATGTTCCAGCTAACATTTTTGCATATACATATATATCAGCATGCAGGTCATGCTAGTGTGGCATGTTTATTTCAGCTTGAGTTTAAGTGAAAGATGATAATATATCTTATCCAACCATAGCCTGAGTTATGGGACCTACTGACAGTTGGCAAAGTTCAAACCAGTTTAAGTCAGAAAAAATGGCTACCACTGATGACCTTGCAAAATTACATCTACATATACATACATGCAAGTACCTATTAGATATTATACATTGCTATTGTGCTCCCTTTTCATCAGTAATAGATGACTTACACAAGAAAAGAAAGGAAGCTATATAAGGGGTTTATAGTCATTGAATGGCACTGTTGAATGGCTGTTATCACTCCTACTCTCAGTGAGTCTTCAGACATCTCTAAACAGCAGCTCTGTCTCAGAAGAAGCCCTGTCAGTGGAGGCTGCCAGGGAAACTTTGAACATGCAAATACCCCATGTGTCTTGGTCAGATCCCTCCTGCAGTCCTCTTTTCCCCACTTGACAGATGCAATGAAGATTGTGGGACTGAAATAACTCTCATTTCTCTGGATAAACTCTCCCCCTGCAGGGTTCCCTACACTGATTAAACTGAGTTTGGCATTGTTGATCTCTGTATTATATGGCATTTTAAATTCTGTGTTAATTAATTTTTTTGTTAGACAACAAAAGGGAGAAATTGACTGTAAGTGCAACCCTGCTGTACAATAAGGATGAGCTTTTCCATAGTCACCTAAATAACTTAGGAACACAAATCCCAAGACTAATGTCCCTGAGTTATTGAACCATTTTTGCAAATCTCTTTAAAAATAAAAATAAGGGTGGTGTCACAAATTCAACTTAACACTAAGTGCAGTTAAAATGCAAGCAAACACAAGTTCAAGCAGTGTATCACATGCTGATTCCTCTTGTACATTGCAAAGTTGTTTTCTTTCAGGTAAGGGTTATCTCCTATCATGTAATAACCAGGGATCCTGGTTTTTGCTGATTTAACAAAACCCCCAATTTTCAGTTAAAAAAACTAATCTCAAATACTCTTCTTTCCATGATTAAAATGAAACACCTCTCTCTCTCTCTCTCTCTCTGTGTGTGTGTGTGTATATATATATATATATGTGTGTGTATATATATATATATATATATATATATAGAAAGTGGTGTTTCATGTAAATCACAGAAAAATGTGGATTTGGGGTTACCTTTTTAACCAAATATTGGGGATTTTTTTTAAATCAGAGAAAACCAGAATCCCTGGTACTAACCTTAATAAGTCACTATATTCCCAGGATTTACAAGTTAATGTGTGATACCAGGTACTAACTTTAATACATCACAACATGCCAATGATTTTCAAGTATTGCAAGTGAATGCGTGACAAGGCTTTCATACCTGTATACAGACTTACCCTTTCCATTTCTTTGAAGTCCTCATCCAACTTGGTTCCTTCTGCACCTCCAACCTTCTCACTCACTTTCTGTGGAATTGAAGAAAAAGGTAAAATCAGCAATGACTGAAAATCTAACCAAAGTTCCCTTATGTGAGGGTGTTATCATATCAGGAGCTAGCAAATGTGGTGACTAGACATACCAACCATTTGCTTATGCAGAACTTGTTTTAAATATGGCTTAGTAATCAATCCTCTTAGGTCCTAATCCTTCACTAGAGTCATTGAGGGTACATTGGTCTTTGCTTGATCACAACTGTACTCCTCAGTGAAATAAATGACCACATCTTGAAATTATAAAGCAAATCAGCAGCAATAACACAGTTGTGTTCAGCAGACAGTAATATCCAGGGCAGGAGAATTTGGGCAAAAGGGAAGTACATGAATAGAAAGGACTGGGGAGAAATTATACAACCTCTTATGCCAGCTTTGTGGTGCCCCTGGAATCACTGGATACAAAAGGATAACCCTCTCCTGCCTGAGCAAAAGGAGCACACCCATCAATTCAGAGCAACAGGTTAGAATCCCTTGCACATGATCTATCCCCCGCTAAGGAAAACAAAGACCAAAATCGTGTTATGAGGTACATTGTTCCCTGGGTTGGAGATGGTCAGTTTGACCTTCAGGTAATGTATTTGGCAAGGCTTCATTGCTCATAAAATATTCAGCTGAGAAAGCAATTAGTAAACAACTTTGTGTACTATTTCATTTTCCTAATTCAGGTTGGAACACATTGCACTGAGTTTCCCTTTACTGTTGACAAAACTAATGATAACGGATTTAATCGGTGACCACTATTACAGCACCAGTCATAATGAATCTGTAGAAAACTCATGGTAAGAGCACTATTAATCGTGATGAGCTGCATTTATTACTGATGTAACTCCACAGATGTTAATTAAATGGGTCTGATCTGATGAAAGTATGCTTACGTGTAAGTACCCTTATGCTTTGTGCATATCTGTCATACTACACCAGACTTAGCCGCTACTTTTATTTTCCACTAATTTTGTATGCATTTACTGCATATACATTTCATTTTTCAAATTCTTCTAGGAGCCTAATTCTGATCTCTCTTACATCTGTTTTTCTGTGACAGAACTATTCATTTCAGGAACATGTGTTAGAAATGTGCAATGGAAATCAAAATCATACTGTGTTCCTACCCGGATCCACCACCCTGCTTTACTTCTTTCTAGCTTGGTTCTAAGCAGCAAGCCACAGGCAGGAGCAGACTGACATTTAATTTTGTTTCTTGTGAGAGGCATGTAAGTACATTTGTCTGTCATGAACAAGATCAGGCCACCTGACTAGTTTCTAATTTGTAGTGCTGAACTTTCAGCACACTAGGGCTAGGTATAGACATTCAAAAACCTAAGGTGGAATTAATCTAAGTCGCACTGTTTTCTGTAAGTGGCATAGTTTAGTTCAGTAGTGAACAGAACACACATTTGCCCTTTGAGGTTGGAGGGCATCTTAGACTGGGTTCTCTCATTTTTAAACCAGTCTGTGTGTGCCAAACTTCTGTTTTGTTATGAGTATAGACCAGTTTCCGATCACTTACACCTGTAAAAGTGTAACGTCTGTACTTGGCCTAGAGGACTTACTAATGCAGAGCCTTTATACATGGCCTATTATCTGTCCAATAGGAAACAGTTGAGCTTCTGCTTGTTTCCTGTCAACCCCTCTAAGTTGAATCTGAAATGTGGAAAATAAAGTATTGGGCAGGTTGTTAATGAGGCATTGATACTTGGTAGTTTCCACGAGAAAATAAAAGCAGTGCATTTCCTCGATAAAAAATATTTTTGCAGAGCTGAAAAGGCTCATTGAAGACACTCTTCTGTTGGTATTCTGAATACAGATGAATTTACATGGTGTGCATTACTAAGCCTGTGCCATACAGGGCTTACTAAGCTATGTAGAAATCCAGGCATGTGAAGTTCAGTAAAGCCAGGAACAATTCTATGCTGGATATGGGGGGACAGGGAAGGGAATAGAATCCCAGGTGACCTAAAAGCTAGTATTCATCCACAGTTTTTATAATTCTATGAAGCCTGGTGGTAACAAGGGCTCTGGAGACATCCCAAGAACCAGAGAACCCTGGAGAATCTCTCTCCCCCCTCAAAACAAGAGGAACCTTGGCATAGAGAGATAAAATCCATTCATGCAACTTCTGACGTGATAATTAAATCATTTTAAAAGCATGCAGTGAATAAGCATACTAGCATCAAGTTCTTAAACTGGTATGTTATTGTTTGACATGCTTTTGATACCAAAATACAAACCATACTGACATAACTGATGCTCTAGCCTCTTGTAGGCTTATCAGTAGTGGGTTTTTTCCCCAAGAATGACTGTGCCTTAGAAAGTTTTTGTTTAAGGGCTCAAACAAGATATTGTGCAGACCTGCTGTATCATCCTCAGCATACCTGCAGAACTCCTAAGGATCCTTTCTCACTTCCCCAAGCTTCCACGTTTGCAGCTTCCCATAAACAGTAATTACTCTAGACCCTGAGGACAACAATGAACTTTAGCTTTTCTTGATGTTGCTTCTTAATCAGCTAGAGGGTCCATTGATAAGTTAAGGAAGCAACTTACCCTCCCCTTCTCTCTAAGAATCTTTGTCTTAGTTCTTTAATCTTTTGCTCAGCCCTTATCAGCCTCAAAGCTAGCACTGTGACTCACTGCCTTACACATGTGCACATGTGCATGCACACACGCGCGCGCGCACACACACACACACACACAGAGTCTTGCAAACATACCAGCAAGGAGGTACTAAACTAATGACCAAGGTACCCAAGGCACAATAGTGGTGGGGGGGAGGGGAGGACCTCAAAGACATGACATCTGGAAACACAGAAAAATATTACTGCTTTCCACCTCACAGGAACCCAGGCCAAGCAACTTTTACTTCTTAACCAAGATGTACACACCTGGAATCCCAGGATGCCCCATTGTCTCTGGCACTGGCATCATTGTGGGGGGAGTTTCTGGCTATGTTGACTCCATCCTATCCTATGTTCACTATATTCCAATATGCCTTGGTGCTGCCAGCTATTTGAAAAACACCACATACCTCCACTGAAAATCTTCTTCCAGATACCATATTAGCTCCCATGGATACGTCATCTCTGTACATGAACATTCACCATGAGGGCAAATTATAAACCATAAAAAATATTACCCCTGATGAGGACACTGCTTCTGTTTCTTTTGCACTCTCCCACTTTGTCCTTACACAACTATTTCAGAATTGGGGGACTCCCTATACCTACAAATGAATTGCACTGGAATGGGAACTTGTATGCTCCCCCTCCCCCCCCATATGCTAATATATTTATTGCAGACCTTGAAATCCACTTTCTCCACAGCTGCCCTCTCATTTTTCTCAGGATTTTAACAACTGTCACCCATCCATCAAACTGACTGAACTGCTTCACTCAGCAAATTCATTTCTGAGACACTATGGTGAAGACTTTTAATGTGCACATCACTCCTTCATTGTAGCAGAAACCCACCAATCACCAAAGCTATTTTCACTGTTTCTATCCTAGGCATCACAAAAATGGCATAAAACTAAGTAAGGACAACCAGTCCAGGGCAACCATCCCAGGTGACAACTCAGAAGAGAAGTGGGTGAAAAAAACCCCCTGCTACTGCCAGCAACCACACAATCAATCACAATTGCACTGGCAGAATTCCTGGAAGTCACTGCTACTCCTGTGCTCCCAGTGCCCAGCTGTGTCACTACACTGTTGCACTACGGTAAAGGTTTGCAATGGCCACATCATCACCATGTTGTATAGGAAGCCTACTGACTGCCACAGCTACCTGCACAGCACCAACTTACCTCCTAAGTACCTTACTAGGTCCATCATCTGAAGCAAACTCTATAACTGTGTCTGCTCTAATCCCACCAACTGTAACGCTCATCTTAAGGATCTGGAGCTGGAATCCCTACAATTACAATACAATTCCAGAACCATAGCATTCAGGTCAACAAAACCAGACTCAGATTCCACTCCCATCTTGCAAAATAGAAACCCCAAGACACTGACAACAGAATCCCTCAGGTTGTCACATAATCCCAGCCTGAGCATCCATAAACTCCAGGTATTGCTATAAGTACAGTTCTGATATGAGCCTCACTGTAACTCAGAAATAACTCCACTGAATTCAGTAGAACTGGCAACACATCTGAAGATCAAGATGAAAAATGGGACCTAATACAACCCTATGGCTGGTCTGACACTTATTCACCAGCTGCAAGGAAGACCAAAGAATGGATGAAAGTGACTGAATGTTTCCACCTGCAAGCACAGGATGCACTATAGTATTGTAATTTCACAAAGTCAGAACTCTTCTGAATGCCTATCCTGTAGAACTAAATCTGCAAACTGTACTTTCATTCTGAGACAGTCAGCATCTCTGGCTGCTGTGTAAGACTGATTTCTAGGAATGCCAGCTTGCTGAAAAGGGAAATGCAAACCTTTAATTTACCAAATGGTTTCTTATTAGCAGAAGAGATCATATGGGGTTATAAAACATTATTCAATGAAACCTGAGATGGTGGCCAGTATCAATTCATCTTGCAAGTTATGCAAATGCATGGAGTCAGATAAGAATAAAATAATATAAAAAAGAATCATTAGCTTGCTATAATGACATAAAGCCTGGTTTTGCCTTTTGGGTTTTTGGGGGGGATTTAAATGCTACTGGGAGGATTTAAGTCTGCAACTCCTGCTTGATGTAAATAGAAAAGCTGGGAATCCCAGAAGAAGTAAATTAATTACACACCCATTTAACAGTGAATAACACAGACAAGGACAACAACATGATAAGGATGTGACATAGATAGCTAAAACCCACGTAAAGAGATCATTCAAAAACCGCCATTTGCCTGGTTATAGTCTTCAGCTTTTAAAACAACCACTCTGTCAAAAGTTGCTTCTCTTATACAGTCTTCTACAGCAATTAGTTATTTGATAGCCTCTGGAAATGTAACACCTAAATAAATTAGTTGTACAGGTTCTCTATAATCCCTAAACTGTCAACAGTGAATTGTTGCCATCTCCTTTGAACTAAGAGCTACCACCAAAAAACCCATAAGTTCTAATGGGCAGTCCTTTTATTTTTTCACTCAAATTGAAAAATAATGTGTGCAGTTTAACTGAACAAGTGGGCTGAGTTTTACCCTGGTGTTCTTGTGGGAACTACTTTGGAGGGCCAAGTGTGAGCATTTTTACTGTAGATAGTTTGATAGTAGGATGTCTAGACATCCTTTTCACCCTAAGGAAAGAGAACAGTAGCAGCAAACCCCAGAGGCCACTATTTGATTGGTTCGCAATAACATTACATTTCACTTTATTGAGTGAGCGTTAGTCCCCGAGTTAATGGTTACAGATTTTTATCGTATTTTCTTTCAAATAATATGCACCTTTTTCCCAAAAAAGCTGCTGAAAATTGGAGTGTGCATTATTTGCGAGAAACAGCGTAAAATCAGTTTCTGCTGCTTACCAGGCAAAATCAAAAGTAAAATCTGCATGTGAACAATGAGCAGGTTTGACTCCCTAGTTGCTGCTACTCAGTTATTACAAGGAAGGATCTTTTTTTCTTCATTCTGCCTTTCAAAAACAAGGTTCACTTCTTATTCTGGGATACATTGTTCGGAAGAAAATATGCGACACTTGCTAATGTGGCACAATGTTTGTAGGAGAAGAAAAGGAGGCTCTGAGGGAACTGATGGGGGTGGAAGACAGGGAGGTGTCCCAGGGAAGACATGGGGAAACATGGGATAATACACAAGCGATATTAGGGTGCTCAATAAAGACTCTGAAGCAGAGCTGTCTGGTGTGTTGTTTGGGATACCAGCCCTCTGATCTCCCCACTTTGAAGAAGTAGCCCCAGCCCTTCCTGAAGACTGAATAAAAGAAGGATCCCTATGAGGTGGGGTGCTAGAGAAGCCAGACAAAGAAGAGCCAGGGTTTTGAAGCCAAAGGTGTGTCCTTTAAGAAGCCATGCCAGGACGGGTTTCAGGAAGTCCTTCAAGGAGAGAGACTGGACAAGGCTTTTTGGGGAGTCCTGAGGCTGAGGCTGATGAAAGAAAGGAAGACTATAATCCATCCCCTGTGTAAGAAAGTTATTCAGAAAGGACTAGACTGATCTCACTCGCTGAACTGGATAGCACCTACATAACTCCATTGTCTTCAGTGGAATTACTTAAGCACAACTAAAAGCAGAATTAGGCCTGACAAGCAAATCCTTAGCCTTTTAGTATTTTCCATAACCAAAGATCACTACAAGGACACACATTCTGAGCTGTCTTTCACATCAAGTACTGCAATTTCCAAAGGATGAACAAATCCATTTACAAAGGATGAATAAGTCTCCATCATGGAGAGAGGAAAAACTCTTTCCCAAGTATCTCAAATATATGCCCTCTTGAATCTACTCACAGTCCAGGCCCCCAAACTGGGGAGAGACATTCTCCATCTGAAGTAGGAATGTATAGAAAATATAATCACAACAACGCACTAGTAATATTCATGTATCCAGGTTGTAGCTGTATTGGTCTAGAGGAAAAAGCAATCAGGACTTGTAGTAGAGAACGTATCTTTTATTAGACCAACAAGAGTTTTGCAAAAAAAATTCTTTAATCACAAGCTTTCTGGCACAAACACCTTTCATCAGGCATTGGAGAAAAGGTTGAAAAAGTTCTCCTGGGTAGACATGAAAGTTCATATTTCCTAGGATTCCACAAAGGAATCAACAGATGGAAAACTCCTTTGGGCAGTCAGTTCTTAGCTGGTATGAAGCCTCTCACCTCCTGTGAGGATCTGTGATGATGAAAATTACCTTAGAACAAAGGCAGGAGCAGGATCTCAGGTTTCAGGTGGTCACAGTTGCTTCCTGCTTGGGAAAATATGAAGATTTCATTTTAAAAAATCAGCTAAAATTTAAACTGAATAATAAATCTAATAAAAGATATCAATAATAATAAGTCAAATAAAATAGTAATATAATATAACAAAAGTTTCTAATAAAAGTATAATATAACAATAAGTCTAATAAAAGATATTATCTCTATTACAATTCCTGATTGCCTTTTCCTCTAGACCAATACGGCTACAACCTGGGTACCTGACACGTGGAAGATATTGAATTTTAGTCAATTTTTAAAAATGAAATCTTCATATTTTCCAAAGCAGGAAGCAACTGTCAGCACCGCAAACCTGAGATGCTGCTTCTGCCTTTGTTCCAAGGTAATTCGCATCATCGTAGATCCTCACAGGAAGTGAGAAGCTTCATACCAGCTATGAACTGACTGCCCAGAGGAGTTTTCCTTTTCCATCTATTGACTCCTCTATGAAATCCTATATAATATGAACTTTCATTTCTACCCAGGAGAACTTTTACAATCTTTTCTCCAGTGCCTGATGAGGGGTGTTTGTGCCTGAAAGCTTGCAATTAAAGACATTTTTTTTTGCAAAACTCTTGTTGGTCTAATAAAAGATATCATCTCTACTATGAGTCCTGATTGCCTAGTAGTATTCATAGCTCAGCATGCAGGGAGGTACACATGCAAATGTACTTTTCAGTATTAAATCATCACCTGACTTCCAGCAGGCTAGCAAGCCCATCCTCAAACAGCCCCATTAGAAATGCACCTTTGTAATACAGCAATATACAATTACCAAGCGCAAATAGAATGTGACATAAGTGTCTAAAGCATATTTAGAGATGTCATGGTTCTCTTTGCAAGACCAGGACTCTCAGCCAAAGTATCTTGGCCTGCTCTGAGTTCGTTTAATTCTGCCTGCCTACAAAGCCATTGCTATTTCAATTCCACATTCTCTCTGCCCTGGATTAATTGTGCACTATGTGAGCAGCATAAGGGGAACTTACAGCAGCTGGAGAAACCCCATGAAGAATTCCATGTGTGCAGAGAAAAGTGCCAGCTACTATAAATCATCTGCTGCCTATACAGCAGCACCGAGTGACAAGAGGAGAGAGAGGGCCAGGAAAGGGAGAAGAAGGCTCAAGGATAAGCATGATGGAGAAGAAGGTGCCTGGTGAAACAAGGCTCTGCTATACCTGATCCTGGCTTGGCATAACATCCCTTATGGAAATCATGCCCAATAGCATGAATTTTCCCCAAGGTCAGGTAGAACTGAATCAGGGAGCTGAGTCAGCTCTCTGTCAAATTCCACATCTCCCCTGCAGCCAGCCACTGTGCAGATGCAGCAGGATTGGTAGCCAAGTACTAAGAAGCTGTTTTGTGGTGTGTTCCAATCCAGAAGTAGCTGCATTTCAATGGAAATTTAAATGAGCCTTTATAAATACATGAGTATAGTTTATAAACTGGGTTTAGGAATGTGTAAACTTCCGTATGGATGTGTGGGATTTCTCTGGATTTTGGTAGTATTTTATATAAAAGCCTTCTCAAAAATAGCACTACAGGGGAAAATAATTCTGCCCTTCTTCTATGTGATAACCAAACAGTCCTACATTTTGAAATATAGATATCCTGTAATTTGCAGAGAGATATATTCAACACAGAATTCTCACCTCCATAGATCTTTTTATTGAAGTATTTAAAATATACTGAGTGGGGCCTGAAAAAAAATCAGGCTAAATCTCACCAAGGATCCCAACATAATGCTTTGAGTAAAGAAAACATAAGAACAACTGATTTACTACAGGACAGATATTCAAGTGCAAATACCACAGATGTGTAGGAAAATAAGGCATTTCATCTTCACCTGGCTAGAAATGTAATTTTCAGTGGGTGCAGATAGTTATTCAACTAATACATGCACTTCAGACACAAAGGCTTGGTACAGACATTACACTTATGGTGTGATAAGTACTTAGAAAGTGCTCTAAAGCTATAATTAAACCGATGTTCACTGTACATAAAGCACTTTAATAATGGTAGATTGGATGTATCAGACTAAAGTGCTTAAGGTTAAAGTGCTTTATTGAGCATCTGCACCAGATCCCCTCATGACTCAAGTTAGGTCTTAGTCCCCTGGCATCCTGGAGGACCATCACCAGGCACCACACTAGCCTTGGCTCATGCTTGTTTGCTTTGGGAGAGCACTGGCCCAGCTTCACCCTATGGGCTGTCACAGAGAGGGGACAGAAAAGCCTGTTTCCTTCCTGTGCAGCTGGACTGGGGAGGCAAGGCCCTGCTGCGCAGGCCCCCGACAACTTGCTTGCTCTGGTCTTGGGAGGGGCTGGGTTTGCTTCCAGCTGGCAGGGGGCATGGCTGGAGAGAGGGGCCATGTTGGCCAATCCGGGGCTAGCAGCTCAGCATTTTCCAGCAGCCTCCCAGGAGGCATGCTGGAGCACCCCCAGTGTGCTGGCCTTAGCTAGTGCAGGCAGGCTCTGAGCTTCTCCCACCAAAGTGTAGAGGTCTGTTCTGTTCACGCCTGACCTAACCTAGAGAGCTTTCAGTAAAGTGTGATACTTAGGGTGCTTCTGTTTTGGGCTTTTTGAATGTCTATACTTAGCCAAACATTGTTACCCCTTGAAAAATCTAGCTTAATATTCTTCTCTAGCTTTTAGAACCTCTAATTCATTGTAAAAGAACAAACATTCCAATAAAGAAGTGTTACATATTATACAATATCTGCCACTTTTCCACATAACCTAATTCGGTGGAAAATGTCCTCAACTTGGGGCTACCTGGTCTCTTATGTTGCAGAGACTTGCTCTAGAATATTGGATCTGATTTAGTTTCTGAAGGCGATTTGTACTGAGCCCAGCTGAATCAGAGTCATGCAAGGATGTAATCAATTTAAAATGGACAAGTATGCTTTTCCGGTATTAAGCTGTCCTAATACAACTCCAAATCTAGAGAAGATCCTAGATTAGCCAGAACTGAAAGGTCACCAAAACGCAGAAAATCCTGACATCCATCACAATTCCAACTGCAAGCTGTTGACCTATTGAGGACCTCAGAGTTTGCACTGCTAGGATTCAGGGTAATTGGTATTTAATTTGCACTTCAAACAAATTTCTCTTCATGGCATTGCAGAAAATGCAGAATGCATTCATTGGCTCTTCATGACTTCTACACACAAAACTCATTCTGAAGATGATATCAAAAGGGAATAGAACATTTTATCAGAGACTATTTTCTACTGAATAGATAGTCATCAGCTCTTTACAAATTTAGGTAAAGCATGGCTTGGCCTTCATTTGTTTGAGATTTCTATCTTGATTTGTTTCTTTAAAGACAGACAGACTGATACTTCCCTACATCCTAGGAGTAGCAGAGTGGCATCATTAGTAGAGACCCAAGCTCACTACTGTTATTCATAGATTGCAACAAGTGCATTTACAGTGAACAATTAAACATGCAGGTGACAACATTGGCCCCTGAACATTTGTAAAGTGCTTTGGTGTCCTCATAATGATTGCAGTATGAACCAGAATCTGTGTAACAGAGGTCAAGAGCACAACTCCCACAGTGTCACTGATGCTGAATCAGTGCCTGAATGTCAGTGATTCTCCACAGAGGGAGCACCCCAGAATGGTGTGAGATCCTTTTGATGGTGCTACAAGGAGCCACACGAACTTAAGACTCTTAGGTGTGCAAACACCTACACAAAATTAACCCAGAGATTTCAAATAGAAATCCAGTGTCAAAAACATGCTACCCTGTTGTGGTTTGCAGAGTTCTTTGCAACTGGAGAATTGCTCTATTATTTTTCCATAGTAAAAAAAAAAAATAGTGAAAGCTAAGAGCTGGCATTTTCTGAGGGTGCCTTGAATATAACAAGGTTAAGAACCAGTTCTATATGCTGCACTTGCAGTACAATATTATCAGCACTAAAAAAACAAAAAGGGTGACATTTTAAGCCCATTCGAGGATTCTAAAAATAATAAATCTTGGGATCTTTATTATTAGCTCTCATTTTGAAGCCTTAAGACTTCACAGTTTCACACTTTTCTTGACAGACACCAAGACTATTACAGTGCTTTTTTCCTTTAACAGCTGCTCAGTTCTTATGTAATTACATACCCAAAGCAGCTGGGACAACAATCTTCAAGACTAATCATAAAAATCACAAGAGCTAATTAGTCAGATATCAGAAAGAAAGAAAGTTGGCAAAATGGGACAGAATCAGTGGGAGCGATTTTTAAAGGGAAATGCTGATGGAATGCTAAACCACTAAATACGCACTATACACTTATAGATATGCAATTAAACCTACTGCAGGCATTTAATTTTACAAGTATTTAGATGAGTAATGGGAACATCCTGAAGATATGTCTACATTGGGAAGTTAATTTAATTTTGCAGAAAATCCCTTGCTGTTGCTAATACTGGATTAGCTCCATTAGTATTTGGAACGATGTAACAAGCTGTTGGTGTTTGTAGCACCACATAATCTCACCCTGCTCAGAGCAGGTCTCTTCAATGCAATGTTTGATGCATCTTTCGCAGCTAGCAATACACTTAAACTAGGGTTCCCAATATTGTCAGCACTGGTAAACCTGGAGCAATGGTTAAAACTTAGCATAGACAGGGTGTTAGGGAGTGCAAGTTGGAGCTGAAGGAAGGAACAATGTGATTGCACAGTAACTGAGAATAACGACATGCTGAATTCCAATGTAAAGAAGACAAACTAAACTGACAGATGCTCTCTTTTGGTGGCATAGCTTTGTGCCTACCAGGGGTTTTCCCACCATACTAGGGGTGTGTGGGTTTTCTTATACCTCTAGCCAACACAATTATGTGAGAAAAACTTTTTCGTGTAGGTTAACTGGATGTCACTAGAGCTTCCCAAAACATAAGTGGTGGGCAATTATTGCTTGCTTAGCTGCCAAAACTCAGTTATTGTCTCTGTTAACAAAATGGAGCTATTTCCATTTTCTTTTGAGATCCTGTATTGACAAAATATTCTGGTGGTAAATTCTGAGAATGATGTCTTAATCACCAGGTGTTTTAATACACTATTTGAAATTCACATGAACACAAAGTTCACAAAAACAAAGGATTTAAAATTTCCACAGAATAAACGTAGCTATTTAAGTAGTATTATGTTGAACATAGAATCATAGAAAACATAGAAAATTAAGGTTGGAAAGGACATCAGGAGGTCATATAGTCTAACCCCGTGCTCAAAGCAGGACCAACCCCAACTAGATCATTTTACCCAGGGCTCTGTCAAGCTGAACCTTAAAAATCTCCAAGGATGGAGATGCCACCACCTCTGTAGGTGACCCATTCCAGCACTTCACCACCCTCCTAGTGAGAAATGTTTTCCTAATATCCAACCTAAACCTCCCTTCCTACAACTTGAGGCCATTACTCCTTATTCTGTCATCTGTCACCCCTGAGAACAGTTTAGCTCAGGGGCAGGTAAAATACAACCTGTGGGCTAGGTCCAGCCTACCAAGCCATTTTATCCAGACCGCGGGGCCCCTAGAAAATTTAGAAAATTAATTTTTATCTGCCCCTGGCTGCCTGTCAAAGATGAAAGGCAGACAGCTGCAGTAGGACCCAGGGGAAGCCTAAGGCAGGACTCAGTGGCTGAGCAGCAAGGCCAGCCAGGCTTCACCCCACCCCAGCCCCCTACCCACCCCAGCCCCCACTCAGAAGCCTCTGTGACTTCTGACCTCAAGACCCTGGAGCTGTTCCCCAAATCCCTGTGCCCAAATGGAAAGTAAGATAACATTGGACAGAGAGAGTGGGGAAAACTGTTCCAGCACCCAGGAGCTCCATGATGCTTGCCAGGCTAGGCTGAAGCTGGAGCAGGAAGCAGCTGGCAGGGGGGTGGAGGAAAGCGATGGCAGCAAGAGGGCTGTGGGGAGCAGTGGGGTCTTCAGGAAGAAGCATGGGGAGTAGTGGGAGGCATGATCATGCCAGCAGGGAGTGGTGGGGGCTGCAGCAGGGGTGCACGGAGTGGTAGGGGACGCATCCATGGGGAGCAGTGCAGCAAGTGGTAGGGGCTGCAGCCACAGTGAGCAGTGGGGGCTGTGGCCACAGGGCAGGGAGTGGTGGGGACTACAGCTCCAGAAAGCAGTAGAGATGAGGGCTGTGGCTGTGGTGAGCAATAGGGGGCTGCAGCAGCAACAAGCAGTGGGGATGGTGGCAGCAGGGGCCACAGACAGTGAAGTGGCAAGCAGCAGGAGCTGAGTCTGAGGCTGCAGTGAGGGCCACCACTATGGCATGCTGCAGTGTTGGGAGTGGTGGGGGCCATGGCAGCAACAAGTGGCAGGGGCTGTGGCAGCAGCATGGGGAGCAGCGAAGGCTGTGAGGAGCAGCACAGGGAGTGGCATGGTCCATGGGGAGTGGTGGGCAAGCATGCAGGAGGGAAAACAGGGAAATGGCAACAGGTCAGCATGGAGCCCATGCAGGTGCCCTGGGACCAGCAGGAACCCAGGGTGGAGCAGCAGGAACACGGAGCCTGGGCATGGGGACTGCTGGGCTGCATCATGTAAGGCTCACATGCAGTCTGCAAGAGTCGCATGCAATGGAGCCAGCCCAGCCCATCCACCACACCCACACCCCACCCCACACACACACACGCCCCAACCACATCCTGCCACATACACTGCCATACCGCTCACACATAATATACAATAGGACTCTTTTTTGAGCTATTATGCAGTCATCTCTAGATATACTATGTACACATAAATCAGTACAAAAATATTTTAAATAAAATTAAAGGAAGTTATAGTAGATGTTTTTTTTTTTTTTGTATATGAGTTGTAGATTTTTTTCCAATTTCAAGATTGCAGCAACCTTCCTCCCAAAAGGAGTACTCCCAGGCAAGGGGAGGGACCTCTGGTGGGAAAGGTCAGGGGTTGGATGCAGGACTTCCAGTTCCAATATGACGACGGGGGAGAGCAACTGTCAAGGGCTGGGACTACCCATGTGGCCCTCAACAGCTCCCCAAAACTCGGTAAGTGGCCCTCCACCCAAAACAATTGCCCACCCCTGCTTTAGCTCCATCCTCTTTGGAACCACCCTCCAGGTAGTTGAAGGCTGCTATCAAATCCACACTCAGTCTTCATTTCTGCAGACTAAATAAGACCAGTTCTCTCAGCTTCTCCTCATAACTCATACGCCCTAACCCCCTAACCCTGCTTTTTCATTGCCCTCCACTGGACTCTTTTCAACTTGTCACATCCTTTCTGCAGTGGAGGGCCCATAGCTGGACATAGTATTTTTTTCATAGATTTCATAGACATTAGGGCTGGAAGGGACCTCGGGAGATCATCGAGTCCAGCCCCCTGCCCAAAGGGCAGGAAGTCAGCTGGGGTCACAGGATCCCAGCAAGATAAGCGTCCAATTTACTCTTGAAGGTGTTCAATGTAGGTGCTTGAACCACCTCCGCTGGCAGACTGTTCCAGACCTTGGGGGCTCAGACAGTAAAGAAATTCTTCCTTATGCCCAACCTGAAACGGTCTTGCAGGAGTTTGTGACCGTTCGACCTCGTCATCCCTTGGGGCGCTCTGGTGAACAGACGTTCCCCCAGATCCTGGTGGTCACCCCGATAAACTTATAGGTGGCCATCAGATCACCCCTGAGCCTGCGCTTTTCCAGGCTAAAGAGCCCCATGGCTCTCAGCCTGTCATCGTAAGATCTGTTTTCCTGACCTCTGATCATGCGCGTGGCTCTCCTCTGCACTCTCTCAAGCTTCTCCACATCCTTTTTGAATTGTGGAGCCCAAAACTGGACGCAGTACTCCAGCTGCGGCCTCACCAAGGCCGAGTACAAGGGGAGAATGACGTCCCGGGATTTGCTCGAGAAGCATCTATGGATGCACGCCAGCATTTTGGTCGCTTTACTAGCCGCAGCATCACATTGCAGGCTCATGTTCATCTTGTGGTCAATGATGACCCCCAAGTCTCTTTCTTCTGTAGTGCTAACCAACGTAGCACTGCCGAGCCTATAAGGGTGCTGCAGGTTTTTCCTCCCAAGGTGGAGAACCTTGCATTTATCGGTGTTAAACACCATCAGGTTCTCGTCTGCCCATTTGCTGAGCTTGTCCAGGTCAGCCTGGATCGCCCGCCTATCTTCTGGTGTGGATGCTTTGCCCCAAAGTTTGGTGTCATCGGCGAACTTGGCCAGTCCACTCCTGACTCCAATGTCCACATCGTTAATGAAGATGTTGAACAGTATGGGTCCCAGGACAGAGCCTTGAGGGACCCCACTGGTCACAGGGCACCATGATGAGTGACTGCCATCAATCACAACCCTCTGGGTCCGACCATGAAGCCAATTTCCCAGCCAGCGGATCGTGGTGGAGCCAAGGCCACAACTGGCCAGTTTGGCCAAGAGGTGATCATGGGATACCAGATCAAAAGCTTTTTTGAAGTCAAGATATATGACATCAATCTCTTCTCCCTTGTCCAGGTGATCGGTCACCTGGTCATAGAAGGAAATGAGATTGGTCAAACAAGACCTACCCGCAACAAACCCGTGCTGGCTGTCCCTTAGAATGTTAGCCTGGGCTAGTCCCTCAAGGATGGCTTCCTTAATAAACTTTTCTAAGATCTTCCCCAGGATAGAAGTCAGGCTAATGGGCCTGTAGTTAGCCGGATCCACTCTCCTCCCTTTCTTGAAGATCGGCACCACATTGGCCTTCTTCCAGTCTTCGGGCACTACACCAGAGCGCCAGGAGTTATCAAAGGTCCATGCCAGGGGCTGGGCTATGACGCTCGCCAGCTCCTTGAGTACCCTGGGGTGCAGGTTGTCAGGGCCGGCTGACTTGAAGGTATCCAGCTTCTCAAGGTGTTCCTTCATGAGGTCAGCATTGATGGAGGGTAGGGGATCCCCGTCACCCAGATTTCCCTGTCCCATAGCAGGCATGGGCATCCCGTGTGACTGATGAAAGACTGACGCAAAGTACCTATTTAATAGGTTGGCTTTTTCCTGGGCGTCAGTTGCCAGTTGCCCCATCTGGTTTAGCAGGGGTCCAACATTGCCCTTGCTTTTCCTCCAGCTCCCCACATGTCTGAAAAAGGACTTTTTGTTGTCCTTGATGCCTCAAGCTAGTTGGAGTTCAGTTGCAGCCTTGGCTTTCCTGGTTTGGTCCCTGCAGGACCGGACCAGCGCGGAGTAATCCTCCTTGGAGGTGAATACCATCCTCCATCCTTTGTAGGCTTTCCTTTTTAGCCACAGTAGGTCCGCTAGGTCTCTGGAGAGCCAGGGGGGCTGCTGTGCCTTCTTGCTGCCTTTCCTTCGTGTTGGAATAGATTTAGCTTGTGCACTGAGGATCGCTTCCTTGAGAAGCAACCACTCTTCTTGAACTCCCATCTCCCTGTGGTCATGGTCCCTGAGGGCCTGACCGACTAGCCTCTTGAGCTTATCAAAGTCGGCTTTTCTGAAGTCAAGGACTTCTGTGTTGCTGACTGACTTGCCAGCTTTACGGCGGATGGTGAAGGTGATCAGCTCGTGGTCGCTGTCACCCAACTTCCCATCAATCACTAGGTCGCCGATTAGGTCGTCCCCCGTAGCCGGTACCAGGTCAAGCAGTGCTTTGCCTCTCGTTGGCCCATAGACTTCTTGAGTCAGGTAGAGGTCATCCACGCATGAGAGAAAGCTTTGCGCCCGCTCAGATTTAGCTGAGTGATCTTCCCAGGAGATGTCCGGGTAATTGAAGTCACCCATGACAACCAGGGTCCTGGAGCAAGCGGCCTCAGTCAGTTCCTGGGCGAACTCCTGGTCAAGCTCAGGACTTTGAGTGGGAGGTCTGTAGTAGACTCCCACCGTTGTGTCCCCTGTGCCGAATTCCCCACGAATTTTTACCCAGAGGGTCTCTAGCTGTCCATGCCGGTCGCCAACATCAGCTTGCAGGGACATGTAGCTTTCCTTCACATAGAGAGCTACACCCCCGCCCCTTTTGTCCACACGATCCCTCCTGTATAGGGTATAGCCCTCTACACCCGTGGTCCAGTCATGGGTGGAGTCCCACCAGGTCTCCATTATCCCAATGACATCATATTTCTTTGCACTGAGTAGGAGGACGAGCTCATCCTGCTTGTTGCCCAGGCTTCTGGCATTAGTGTACAGGCAGGCAAGTGTGCCCTTGGGGGCTCTTGCCTTGCCCACAGATTGTGCCAGGGCTGGGGCAGGGGTGGGCTCCCTTAAGTGCCCCCTTAAGTGCCTTGGTCCGCTGGCTTTGCAAGGGCCGTTCAGCGGGCCAGCAGGGGCAGTAGTCCCCCCCATCCCCCAGCGGGCTTAGTTTAAAGCCCGGTGGAGCAGGTCAGCCAGCCTGGCTGAGAAGAGCCTCCTCCCCAGGGGGGAGAGGTGGAGGCCATATCTTCCCAGCAGCTCACTGCCTCTCTCTCCAAAGAGCGGGCTGTGGTCATGGAAGCCAAAGCCTTCCCGGTAACACCAGCGCCACAGTCTTTGGTTCACCGCGTGGATCCTCCTCTTCCTCCTCAGCCCATAGCCCAAGACTGGGAGGATCGACGAAAACACCACCTGAGCTCCCAGACCCCTAAGCCCCACTCCCAACTCCCTGTAGTGCCTCATGACCTGGCTGGGGGTGCTCCAAGCCGTGTCACTGGTGCCCACATGAATAAGGAGCATGGGGTAGTGGTCTGTGGGCCGGAGGAGCTGCGGGATCCTCTCCGCAATGTCTCGGATGCGGGCCCCCCGGGAAGCAGCAGACTTCCTGGGCTAAGGGGTCGGGGCGGCAGATTGCCCCCTCAGTGCCCCACAGGATGGAGTCTCCCACAACAAACACCTTACGCTTTGTCTTGGGGAGAGCGGGGCCAGTAGCTGCGGTCGAGCTTGGGTTGCCTGCAGTACTCCAGATGTGATCTTACCAGTGCAGAATAGAGGGAATAATCACAGAATAATCACTTCCCTTTATCTGCTGGCAATACTCCTACTAATCCAGCCCAGTATGCTGTTAGCCTTCTTCACAACAAGGGCACGTTGTTGACGCATATCCAACTTACTGTCCACTGTAACTCACAGGTCCTTTTCTCCAGAGCTGCTTAGCCAGTTGGTCTAGATCACTCTGAATCCTAGCTCTAACCTCCAGTGTATCTATTAGACACTCCCTGGCTTGATATCATCTGTGAACTCACTGAGGGTGCATTTCATCCCATCTTTCAGATTGCTAATGAAGATATTGAACAAAACTGGCCCCAGGACCAACACTGAGGCACTCCATTTGATACCAGCTACCAAATAGACCTCAAATCATTAATCACTACCCATTGAGCCTGATGATCCAGCCAGCTTTCTATCCACCTTAGAGTCCATTCATCCAACTCATACTTCCACACCACTCACTGCCCTTCAAATATCACAGCCCTCTTAGTAAAGGCCATAAATGTGATTATTGCTAGTAATTTATTTTTTCTCTACTAAAACAGGCCCTATAACTCTGTGGATTTGATATGTTTAGACTACTGCTTCTGTGTAAAAAATAATACCCAGAAGCATGAGGGTAGTTCTCTTTATAATAATAAGTAGGTATGAGCTGAGAATGAGCAAATCAGGTGTACTCTGGCTTTGAATTACAGTGATGTGGTACCAAATTCTTTAAGTCTGCCTGACCTAGTGTTTTTCCCAGTGCAGCCAGATTTGATCCACTGAGGAAGACTGTGATCTGGGTGGTCTGGCTGGGGTTCCCCAGAGCATCCCTAGTGATAGATGTCAGTGTAATTACATTTACATCTGCCACAACGTTGTCTCCCTTCTTGGTCTTGGGAATTTCTTGGGGTTGGAAAAGGTTTGTGGGATTCTCAGACTTTCCCAGTTACTGTCCCCCCAAAACTCCCCTGGGCTGAAAGGAATGTCTGGGTCCCAACCTTGGTCTTCATGGATCACAGCTGCAATTTGGAAGCTGTGCCCCTGGAGTTCTTTTTTCAATCTATTAATAGTGGCAATACAGGGGCCGTGGTTCACTTTTGCACCATTGTTGGATAAATCCTTTTCCATATAGACCCTGCAAAGCCTCTCAGTGGGCCTTCTGACCCAAAGCCTCTGATTGCTGGTTCAGGGTTCTGTTAATTTTGTGCAGGTTCTAATTTTTTGCCTCTAAATTTTGGTATAGTCCTTTTAGAGCTTTGTTGCTTATATCTAATTGAGCAGGTGATCTGCAAAACTCAGGTCTTCAATTTTGGAGGCTTTTTCAAAATTTTCTTGAGTTGCAGTTTGTACTGCATGCCACAGTAGCCACATTAAGGCACTGTGCCACTTCTGGGCTGAGGGTTTTTCACAGAGGAGATAATTTCCAAATTGCTCCTCCAGATCACCAGTGGAGAAACCTGGGACACATACATTCTCCTTCCATGGGCTAAGTCCACCCTTCAAGATTTCCTTATGGAGGGAGAGGACATCCTTGCTTTTTACCCATGTGACCTCCTGTTTTCCCACCCCAGTCTGAGGGGTCCTGCTCTTGAACAAATTGAACATGATTTCTAACCACACAACAAACAACAACTACACAAACAATTACACATACACAACCCTACACCTCTTCAGTACAACTGCAATGTCCTGTCCTGAAGTTGCAACACCCAACAGCAGCAATTCCAATACTGGACCCCACTACAAGTCCAACAACAACAGAATTGGAACAGCAATGAGTCCACCTACTACAAGCAGGTGCCCTTCAGTAACAACAGTGGGTCCATCTACTACAAGCAGGTGCCCTTCAATAACACACACAGGGGATACACACAAGCACACCAGCTCTCTCAACTCACACTATACACTCATGCTCACTCCCACCAACACCTCCAATATGCCTGCATTCTCCACCATAAAAATGTTGCTCTGGGGCGTTAGGCCAATGCTCAGGATCTCAATATTGTGCCATTTGACAGAAGGTGTGGTGCACAATTGCACATGCACACATATCACCAGTACAAGCACATACACACCTTATTGATAATGACATGAAATCATACACAATACATACACATATACACACAGATTAAACATTGTTTCAGGTGACAGTGTGTGTGTGGTACCTATGCTTGGGGTGCTTGGTAACTAAAGAGCAAGTGGCACAGATCAGAGGAAAAAGCGGTGGAGATAAGGCAGTAGCAGTGGCAGAGATCGGGGAAAAGGCAGTGGGGATGAGGCAATAGCAAAGAAATGGGTTTGCAGGCAGATAGGAACTCAGGATGGCTGGAGCCACGGGAGCATGGGACAGATGTTGGAGGTGGTGATGAGCCAGAAGCAGGAGAGGGAGAAATGAGACAGAAGTTAGAGGGGCGAGGACCACAGATTAGAGCAGGACAGGAACCGTAGTAAAGCAAAATCCAGCTCAGGGTTCCAAATAACAGTTTTATTAAATGAACACTGTACTGTACAGCTTGGTTCCCACACACACTCACACAATGGTAGCAGGAGAAAGGGACTCAGTGGAAGGGTTGGAGTCCAGGTAGGGAAAAGCAACAGAGACTAAGTGCTTGGTTAAAGAGAAGATGGGGGTGAAAGCTAACTATCCAGGCTGGGATGGGGTCCTTGATGGCCAGTTGGGTTCTTTCTCCAGCAGGTGTTGTCCAGAAGGGTGTGCCAGCTGGGTCTCTGGGTTGATAGGCAGCATGACATGGAGCAGGTCTAGTCCAGATGAAGATGGCGTCCCAAGGAGTCAGTCTTCACTACCCATTTTTATGGGGCAGACTACCTATGATCTCCCATGTCCAGGCAAGGTCAACCTTTTTCCAGAGGGTTCCAAATGTTCAGACTGAGTTCATACTTGGCCCAATAGTGGGTTGCCTCATCTTTTGTTTCTTGAATGCTGAGGATGGTTCCAGTGGCTGGGTCATTGTTCCAGGTATTTATTTTGATGGTGGGGTGATTTAGTAGGGGGTCCTGCTATCATTGTGTTTCACTCAATCATTCACTCTTTTATTTCAGGCATTCAAGGAAAACCAATTTACAGAGGGGTAGGTATGAGTCATAGTTGCAACATATTATATAGGGCAGGGGACATAAGGTGAAGGTTTGACATACAAAATGGAAACTTGACATTCATTTACAGACACAGGCCTAAACCATACAGTATTAATATAAACCAATAAAAATAAATGCAAAAAATGATAGGAATACAATATAAAACAGTAAAAATGAATACAAACATAACAGGACACTATTTACAATATAAAAAGGGGCTTATTACAACAATAGCATACAAGAACTTATCTTAGCTCACTTAATACTCCTTGTAATCACTTATAAGGGATACAAAGGAAAGAGAGAAAGTCAGAAATGGTTAGGGGAAGGGGAGGGAATGTATTTCAAAATTTAAAAAAACAAAAACTGGGGGGTTGTTACCTACTCCTGCTCATCTTGGTTGATATATAGGCTAGAGCAAGGCTCTGATTACAGTGAACAATGGCTGGGCTGGAATTCTGTACTCACAATAAAAAGGCAGACAGAAGCTTAGCTACTAAATGCTGAAGCAAGAGGTTTAGAGAAAGGCTGCCATCACAGTGCTGCACCGCAGAGAAATGCTAGGACAGAAAATACCTTTGTGCTTCTATGTTTAAAATGAAGGTAGCATAGGAGCAAGTAAACATGACCATCAGCATGTTCTCTTCAAAGGAACTGAGGACAGAACCAGGTTTACACCCTCCATGTGCTTTTTGGAAGATATATATTTCATTAGCATTAGACAATGGGGCTAGTTCACAGTTATAGGAAAGAGATTTTTCCTGAGCATGCACAAAGGCCAGTGATATGTTCTGAGAGAGATGGGTGGCCTCTAGCTCTTTTCTCATATTCCAGATCACTAGGTGTCATATCAAACTAGGTTTCTGTTGAAAACACTGCTTTTGTTACCAGGTTACCCTCCATTCCTATGGAGATAGGATTTGGTTTGTCCCCAAAACAATGAAAATATTAAGTCACAAAATACGTGTTTGCAAATATAGCCTGGTAAAACATTTCACTTTCATCTCCACTGGCTCATTTTATTTAGTATAATACAGAAGGCTGAGAAGGTACTGTTGCTGTACAGTTTCCATTTCATTTTCAAGCTTATCTTACCACTGCACTATCATTCTCAGGGGTAAAACTACTATACATTGCTGTGAAAATTGAAGAAACAATTATTGTGCTGACACACACACATTTTGCAGCACACCAAACATCATGAAGCATGCTGGAGAGGCAGGTGCCAGGTCTTCTGGCAGAGGAGGGAGAGGGGGCAGAGGGAGAGCTGCAAGTTCCCCCTGCCCCAAACATAGACACACCCTCTTTCCTGGCAGCAATGAGTTTTCTGCTGCTAGCGGAAGCAAGGAGGTGGGAGCAGTGTCTGCACCTGCACCACCTCCACTAACAACAGTAATAACCACCAGCATGACAGTCTCCACCACAATTTCAGTTTCCAGCCTGAGCCTTCCAGTGCCAGAGGAAGCGCTGGATCTGGAAGCAGAGGAGCTGAGTACCATAGCTAAGGAAATTCTGGGGAAGGAGTGGGAATCTGAGTTTGTGCTCCACACCCCTCAAAGTTCCCCTAGAGGCAGGTCTCCTTCTCCAGAAGGCAGGTCAGAGGAGATTGTGGGGGCAGGTGGCTCAGCTCCTCCAGTTGTTGTCCCTCTGCCTGGTGAGGAGAAGGAGAAGGCAGGATCCCCACCTTCAACCCAGAAGTGGGTGAGTAGTGTAGTGTGGGATTATTTTGAGGTGGCAGATGATCCCAGGTATGCTATCTGCCAGCACTGCCAAAGCAGATCAACCAGGGCAAGGAGGTGAAACCCTTCACTACCATGGCAATGCTCCTGCATCTCAGGAGGCAGCACCTCCTTGCCCTTGTTCCTCCTCAGCCTGGCACCAGTGGAAGCATGCCCAAAAAGAAGTCCCCCTCTCACTCCAAAGTCCCCATCCCCAAGAAGCAGAGGCAGGGCACCCTGCACCAGTGGGGGACAAAGGGGGGCACATTCCCCAGGCAAGTGAGATCACCCAGAACATTGGGGAGATTCTTGCTCTGGATGGCCAGCCCTTCTCCTTTGTTGAGAATCCAGGGTTCATGTGGCTCATGGTGCTTCTGATCCCAGCCTACCAAGTGCCCACATGCACAGCCTTTAGCAGGACAGTGGTACCCTCCCTGTATGAGGCATGCAGGGAGTACTTGAGGGAGGAGCTGCACAACACAGGGCCACAGGTTGCCTTACACTTCACCTCAGACATCTGGAGCAGCCAGGGTGGAGATCATGCCTATGTTTCCCTCACAGGGCACTGGTGTAATCAGTCAGGACATCAGTGGGCTCTCCTTCAAGCAGAGGTGATGAATGAGTCCCACATAGCAAGGGAGATCATGGTGGTCATGAACCACATGGTGCAGAGGTGGCTTGTTGGGAAGGGTGAGCTCACTCACGGGTTCATGGTCACTGACAACAGGGCCAATATGAAGGCAGTGGGTGATGCAAACTTTTTTGATATCTGCTGTGTGGCACACTTGTTCCACCTCATAGTCAGGGATGTCTTGGATGGGGCAAGGCTCCCAGTAACGGTGCTGTCTCTACCACTACCAGGCAGCTCATTTCAAAACAGAGGACAGTAGTGGTCTACTTCCACCGGAGAATCAAGACTGGGAAAATGTTGCAGGACAAACAGGCAGAACTGAGCATCCCACAACACAAAATCATGCAGCATGTGGCTTTCCTCAGAGATGGCTTTCCTCAGGGAGATTGGGATCAACGGCCCCCTTAACAAAACAGAGTGGGATACTATCTCCCAGATCTTGGTGGTGGTCCTCACGCCATTCCTTGAGGTCACCAAGATCCTCATCGACGGCAATGCCCTCTTTACCCAGCTGATCCCCATAGTGAAGGAGCTTGACAATCAAATGGAGATGTTCCAGGGGATTAATGTTCCCGGGTGGGGCAAGCCACTTTCACCAGAGGTGCAGGCACTGATGCAGGCTGACAGAGAAACACTGAAGGCGGGCATCAAAAAATTGCTGGATCCATTGTGGTCCAGTGTGGTCCATGTGCTGGCAGGAATCCTGGAGTCAGAAGGGCTGAGGCAGGGGGATGTGGAATAGGGGGATCCACTTTCCTGTGCCAGCACTCCAACCACCAGCTAATTTCCTCCACCACAGATGCTGCCAACACGGGTGAAGGGCATGGCTTCAATGTTGGGGTCCAGTGTGTTTTCACAGACAAGCTTATGAACTTCACTTCATCAACCTCCTTGATACAAAAACTAATTGACTCAATATAGACATTGGGTTTATAACACACTATAACCTGCCTGACATCTGACTCCCCAGGTACCTCTCCACTTCTACCTGCTACATTCCCCTTCTCCTCCCTACTGCCACCCACTGCTCCATGCTGCATGGAGGGTCTGCACAAGCCCCCCAAAGCCCTGAGGCTGCTGCAGGAGCAGTGAGTCCTGGGGTTTTTCTCAGGTTTTTTTTCTTAAAGGGCTGGAGCTGGGCCAGGTGGGGCAGCCCTGGGGGAAGCTGGGGGAATCAGGGGACTTGTTCCAAGCTCCCCATGCAGCATGGGGCAGTGGGGGTCAGCAGGGATCACCCCCCACACACCCAGCAGCACCCAGTGACCCAGGGCTTTTATTTTAAAGTACCAGGAGCTGGGGTGGGCAGGGCAGTCAGGGCGGGGCTGGGGGAGTGGGTGGGGGTCGGGGGGTTGGGGGGCAAGCAGGGGCTGGGGGCTAGCAGGGGTCCCCCCATGGTCCCCTCCCCCCTCCTTCAGCCCCTACCCCCTACTTACCAGCTCCGAGTCCGGCTGCAGTTCCCTGCTGCAGCCACCAGGAGCTGTCTGAATCACCGAAGCTCTCCAAATCTTTTCTGAAGATTCAGAGAGCTTCAAATTAATTTGGACCTTTTAATTGGTCCCGATTTGATTCGGATTTGGAGATTTGGCCACCAAATCTCCTCCAAATCAAATCACCAACCAAAGCTTCACACAGTCCTAATGCCAGTACATAGAAGGAACATTTCTGAAGTCCAAAGAAAGTTTTGTAGAACAGTAAAATCATTTTACTTATAGCTGCAAATATAATGTGTTTAACAACCAAACTACATTTCCCAACAATCAGCCTGAAAAATTGTTCTCATGTCAAATCTACATAGCAACAGAACTTCCATAATGATACTGACTGCATTTAGACCTGGGCGCTATTTAGCAACCTATGATAAAAAGATAGCAGCAACATGCAAAGTACTAACCCTAGAACCTACTTAAATCAACAGTAGCATAATTCTGGAAGGTCTGATTCACCACTTAATTACATCAGTGAAATCTATGTGAAGTTATTTCTCATTAACAAAGATCTAAACAATCCTCCTTTTATCTTTCCCTTGTATGTTTGTGAGAGGGATTTTAAGTGGCAAAATGTAAAGAAAAATTCCTTCTATTCTAAGAAGTATATTATATGTTCTATTGTAATTAAATAAATGTAATTAAATAAGTCATTAACCTATTTATCTGTAGTTAGTGGGAGGCTAGACAATCAACTCTGCTTATATCGGCAAGTATATTCTGATGCTCACAGCTTCTGTTAAGATTTAACAATCTTTCTGTTCTTGCATAGGTAGTACACGGTTATAAACTAAAGTATGTGATTACACTATAATGAGATGTTTGAACTATTCCTGGGAAGCTTGCTGCACCTAATAAATGGTTTAACCATAGTGACTTTTCCAAATGAGGTACGTGCCAATTACTTCATTTCAAAATGAATGCTGATTTTTCAATTTCCTCTGTCAGTTTCATAGTTTCATAGTTTCTAGGGTCGGAAGGGACCTGAGCAGGTCATCTAGTCTGACCCCCTGCCATGGCAGGAAAGAGTACTGGGGTCAAACGACCCCAGTAAAATATTCATCTAACCTCCTTTTAAAAACCCCCAGGGTAGGAGCCTGCACCACTTCTCTTGGAAGCTGGTTCCAGACCCTAGCCGCCCTGACCATGACGTCGCGCCTCCTGATATCTAACCTAAACCTACCCTCTGCCAGCTTGTGACCGTTATTCCTGGTCACTCCTGGCAGTGCTTGGGGGAACAGTGACTCCCCCAATGCCTGCTGATCCCCCCTGACTAGTTTATAACAGGCCACAAGATCCCCCCCTCAGCCTTCTCTTGTGGAGGCTGAACAGCTTCAGGTCCCATAGCCTCTCCTCATAGGGCCTGCCCTGTTGTCCCCTGATCATACGAGTGGCCCTCCTCTGGACCCTCTCCATGCTGTCCACATCCCTCTTGAAGTGTGGCGCCCAGAACTGGACGCAGTCCTCCAGCTGCGGCCTGACCAGTGCTGCATAAAGGGGGAGGATCACCTCCTTGGACCTGCTCGAGATGCATCTGTGGATCCATGACAAGGTGCAGTTGGCCTTCCTAACTGCCTCCCCACACTGCCGGCCCATGTTCATCTTGGAGTCAGTGATGACCCCCAGATCCTTTTCTGCCTCCGTGCTGACAAGAGGGGAGTTCCCCAACCTGTACGTATGGGGCCGGCTGTTCCTCCTGAGGTGCATCACCTTGCACTTGTCTGTGTTGAAACCCATCCTATTCTCATCTGTCCACCCTTGTAACCTGTCTAGGTCTGATTGTAGCCTGTTGCATCCTTCCAGTGTGCCCACGTCCCCCCACATCTTAGTGTCATCAGCAAATTTGAACAGGGTGCTTTTTACCCCCTCGTCCAAATCACTGTCTTTTCAAGAGTGAAAATGGTCAAAGATTTTAAGACAGGTTTTCCAGCTTTTTGTGGATTTTTAACAAATGCACCAAACAAATGCACGGCAATTCAGTTAACTTTGCTCAGTAGGTTCTCAGGTTTAAGGAGAGTGTAGCCCTATTTTCTTTTTAAGAGCCATATTTTTCTTGAATGTTCTGGTAGTAAGTGATCAGTGCAGTAGCCAAAAAAGAGAAAGTACAAGATCTTTAAAGACATAGAAACCTTAACACAAAGAACGACATGTAGTAGTATTTTCAATGATACCTAAAGTGCCAATTTTCACCAATTGCAAATTTTAAAAATTCTGCTAGGCACCCAATTCCCAGTGGCAATTACAGCCCAAATACCTTTAAAAATCAGAATTCATGCAAAAGTCTTGACTGGGGGAGAGAAAAAATGGTTTTGTGGGCCAAGGCTCAACAGCACGTATTTCCTATATGGTCTTAGTCAATACGCTAAAGGCTAGATCCATAAAAGGACTGAGGTGTTGCAATGTTCAGCATTGCTGCCTATACCTGATGGGCACTGACCTCAGTAGTGAGATTTTGATTTGGACACCTGGGATTCCTATGTAGTAAACAGAGAGAATTTGGGATATCATGATTAGGTAACAGGCAGCAAGGTGAGCAGGTAGATGCTTGAGGTAGCTAGGAGCCTGAACTATGTCTTAAAACCAACCCCTTTCCAAGATTTAAGAATTTCCTTCTACTTTAGATTCACCACACTGAGCCCTCATTTTGAATGATGCACCTAGGGTTTTTCAAAAGAAGAAGGATCAGACTGTTGTTTTAGCCCCCAGAGGAGGTATTGAACAATAGTTCACTGGTTATCATGTGCACCAAGGATGTAGGAGACTGAGGTTTAATTCCTTATTCAGGAGGCACTGTATACAAAATTGGATGATAGGAAACAAGGAAAGCGAAAGCACTCTCATTGCCTCTTGTCAAAGTTCTTTCACTCCACATAAATAATTAAATACTCAACAGGCCACTGAAAGCATGTGAATGACTTTATAGCCTAATGGTTAGGGCACACAGCTGAAAAGACCATAGCCCTAGTTTTCTGTCCCTATCTCATTGAATACGTCTTTATTTAATTATTAAAGTGAAGTGGAACCATTTCCATAAAACTTGATCCCCACCTAGAATAGTGTCCCAAAAGCAGGAGGGCGTGGGTCATGTCCATTCAGGAAGACAATAGAAAAGGGGTCAGTAACACAAGGCCCTTTTGTTCAGAGCACCACAACCAGCCTGGGCTCTGGGAAGCTGCCACTGGCCATGGAGCCCGGGCTGCTTGCAGCAGGTGACGGAAAGCCTGCAATTCCTGCTGCAAGCAGCCTGGGGTCTGTGGCAGGAACTAGCTGCCCAGAGGCCAGGCTGGCTGTGGCAGGCAGCCAGGAGGCTGTAAACAGCTGTGCTGGGCTCTGGAGCTGGTGGCCGGGCTCTGTGGCAGTGGTGGCTCCATGCACACCTTGGGGCACATGGCCAGGTGCAATGCAACCCCAGCCACTCCCTCAAGACGTGGAAGCTGCCACTGCTGTCATGGAGCCAGTGTTGGGGCTCCAGATTCTGGTGCAGCTATTTACAGTCTTGCAGCTGCCTGTTACAGCTGTTCAGAGCCTGGGCTGGCTGTGGTAGGCAGCTGGCAGGATGAAAGCAGCTGTACCTGGCTCTAGCGCCCCAGCTGAGCTCCATGGCAGTAGTGGGTGCACGTGTGCCTTGGGGCACTTGATGGGGGAGAGGCCAGGTTGTGCTGCCTCAGGCCCCTTCAGGGCTGTGCTCCCCGAGGCACGTATGCAGCTGCCAACACCCACAGAACCTGGCCAGAGCTCAGTGCAGCTGTTTGTAGCCTCCTGGCTGCTTGCCAAAGCTGGCTTGGGCATTGGGCAGCTGCATCGGGCAGGCCGTAAACATCTCCATTGAGGTCCAGAGCCCCAAGACTTCCTCCAGAGTGGCAGTGGCTGCATGCACACCTAAGGGTGCATGACAGGGAAGAAGACAAGGCAGCACAACCCTGGCTTCTACCCTGCTGTTCATCTGCAGGTGAATGTGCACTACCACCAGCAACAAGGATTGGGTCCATTGTAGCTCTCCTGCCATCTGCCTGTGGCATGCCAAGTCGACACATGGGTCAAGGTTGGGGTGTTTTTGGCACTCTGGAAACCACATTTGCAACCTCTGCAATAGATCTTAATTTGTGCGGGATTCCACACTTGAGGCAGAGCTTAAACACTGAGCTAATGGAAAAGGGAGCAGTGATAGAAATACCTGAGGGGATGTCTACACAAGAGGTTTACTATTAATTGACTAATTAACTACACCATAAATGTCTCAGCATCTAAACATGTGCCTCTATTAGGGTGCACAAAACTAATAAACTCTGCAGCAGGGTTTATTTGTGCACGCAGTGCATGTTTAGATGCTGACCAGCTGGCTGAGGCACAAGGGTGCTTCAGTGCTGGGCCTGCCTGTCAGCTAGTCCCACACTGAAACACCCTTGTGCCCAAGCCAACCCCTCTGCAGCACACTGAGCCTGGTCAGAGCAGTCCTGGGCTAGCAGGGGGACCTTTGATGATTGGGGCTTACCAAGTCTAAGTCTCCTTGGGAAAATAAGACTTTAGCTCCTAAATCTGTTAGGCCTCTGATATATGTTACATTTAAGTAAGATGCAATTAACAGGTTAATTGCACCATAAACAGTAATCCAAGGACATGCAATTCAATTTAAGGCATGCTAATACAGTAAAAGAGCTACAAAGTCATTTCATATATAATATGCAGGGACCCTGGCATCAGGCTGCAGCAGGGCATCAGGATACTGGGTTCCTTGTGTGCTGGAAGCTATAAAACCACATGTGCCACCCAGCAGAGTGGGCTTTTATTCCTCCCTGGAACTTAGGAACCACTGCCCACCCCCAAAAACAATATTTTCACAATTAGCTGATTGTTGGCAGTGGCTGAGGACCAGCCGCAGTTGACAATCAACAGGTTTCGTCTTGGTGGTCTAGAGAAAGTCTGGAGCTCATGCACATGTGACATAGTACAAAGTGCAATTTTTCGGGCTTTAGGCTCTGCAATTTTGAGCACCGCAATGCCTAAATGCCTTTAAATATCTGTGCTTGAAAGTCTTTTGTTCATTTGTTGTCATAAGACTTTCTTTGTTTCTTTGGACGGAACAGGGAGGTGGGACCCGCACAGACACACGCAGCCTGCTTTGCCCCGGCCATGGGGGTTCAGAGAAACCGGAAGCGCCATGGTGGGCACTTCCGGTTTCACTTCATCTTACAAACTGGCATGCTGGTTAGTAGAGCATGATGGCTTGTAAGATGCCAGTTAACAGAACTTTTACTGTAGAATGTTTTATCTGTATATTTTAAAAATATCTTTATTGAAAATGAAAAAAAACCCTTTACTGTATAGGTTATGGTTGAACTGACTTTTATTTGCTCCCATGAAACTGCTGTATGTCATGTGGTTTTAAATGCGCTGATCTCTCTCTTGTTACCTCTCAGCTCCCTGTTCTTGGGGAACCCTGACACAGGACGCAGACTGTCTGACTCACAAAGAATCCCCCCCCCCACCTAAACAGAAACTGATTAAGATGCAGTGAGAGACGCACCTAAAACCCTCCAGATAAGGGTGACAAAAGTGAAATAACTGCCCTAGGTCTCATTTGCATCTGAGATGGGAACAGATGACCATTCATTTACATGAGAGATGGAGAACAGAATACCTGAAGCAGAGACCGCAGGGAATTCTGGGATCAGCGAAGAAGGGGAGCACGGCATGATTTGGAATCTGTGCTCCAAATGCTAATCAACCCACACACCCAGCTCAGCATTTATCAGACAAGTTCTAATCTGGATTTGCAAAGGACTCTTCCCCCCCTCCCCCCCGACACACACACACACACCTCTAAGCAGAAGTAAGTTTACTAGGCATCTCGGGCCGTACATTCCCTGGTCCCACTATGGGAGGCCTATGTAAACTTAATTGGCTAAAACTCGGTAGCCGGGTTAGGGAATGCTGAGGCAAGACACCGAGTCAGTGGGGTATGGATAACATTTGAACAATGGTAAAGGGTTCATCACAGTGTCCAGCCCGTTGGAGCCTTGTCCAGAAGTGTTGTCATACTTTTCCCGAGACAACTGGTGGAAGTCCTCTCCACAACAGGTTATGAACACTCCAATAATTGCCTTAAGTCTGTTAAAAGACTATAGTAAGATCTGGAAAAGTCATGCTAAGCTGAGGCTTCTTCACAGCAAGTAAAAATCCAAAACCCTGATGCTGCAAGCTATCTATTGTTTCTGAAGAAACCAGGAGATATCCCATCAGTATATCTGCTATCCATAGGAATGTCAATGTCAAGCTGACTCCTACGTATGTGTTTCCTGAGTATCAATCAGTTTCTTGAGATGTTCCAATCAGATAACCCCTTGTCAATAAAAAAGACAATTTGATTTACACTATTGAGAATGCTTGAAAGAAGCTGAACTGAGGGTATAAAAATCTGTAAAGAAGCAGCAGTGTGTGCTGACACCACTCGCTTTCTTCTGGAGAGGCTGAAGGAGGCAGATCATCTTCCTTCAAGGATCGTGCTGAGAACTTTAACCTGTCAGCTTTGCAACCCGAGTGCCTTGGACTGGTGAGATCCCAGCTCTCTCTCTCTTTTCTCTTCTCTTTCTCTAAGCATAGATTTCTGAACCTGAACTGTATTAGTTAAGCTTGAGCTAAGTTTCCCCAAATATTTAGTGAAACCAGGGTAACGCTGTAACTGTTTGTGTTTGTTTTTCCTTTGCATGTCTATTACTGCTAGTGTCATTATATATTTCATCTACTTAGCAATAAATAACTTTTATAGTCAAACTGGTGGTAATTGGGTATATTTTTCCTTCTTTACTTCTCTTTCCCCACTTGCTCTGCAGCAACGCTCCTTTTACCTAAGCTAAAGATCCCTGTGTAGCCCAAAAATACTGTGGGGTCTGCTCATCAAGAGGCTAAAAGATTGGGACGTGCTGAGTTTGAAACACATAAGGGGATCAGCTTGTACAGGCTGATTGACCCAGTTTGGCTCAGACATGCCCTAATGAACTGAATGCTGGCCCATGAGGGTGTCATCTGGACACCCAGCCGGATTCAGAGGTATTCTGCTTAACTGTGTGCTTGTGTCTGACTGCAGTGTTTTGTTCTCTGATGAACTGATTCTTGGCATATGAGGGTGTCAGCCTGTCCATGCTGATCAGCCTGGCCAGGTCAGGAGTGTCACGTTAATCTGTGTGTGTTTGTGTGTATGACTGATTTGGGGACTGGAGGAACCCAGACCCACTGAACTGAGTCCTGCAAGATAGCTTCACTGGGGGTGAGGTCTTGCAGAAGGAATAGATACAGCTCCATATAGAAATACAGGTAACACAAGCAGCACATTAATAGAATTACCAAGACCCTAGCCCTAATAAATGAGCACACCCCAAAGTAGCGGGCAAATCTGGTAACACTCTTGACATGTGAGCTACAGAGCTTGCTGTTAAAATTAAGTAATGTGATGGTAGATGCAGCTGCTGCCTTCAGTCTCTTTAAACTGACTTCCATATTAGGTCAATTTCAAATTGGAATTTCAATGGTATATGGTTCAAAATTAGCCTAGATTACATATTCAAAAAAGAGAGTATTTTAAGGAAGCAGGGCATAGCTAAAACCAGCATTTTCATGCAATCCTGTAAATGTCCTTTCTGAAATATGCTTATGAAAGAAAGTCTAGTTATTGACTTTAAGGCTGATAATCTTCAAGTACTGTTTATGAATTCTGAAGCAGCTTGTGATATTCTTGCTTTATAAACTTTGGACATTTTTTTAATTCAAAAAATAAATCTTAGCCTCCTCAGCTGCGCAATATTTTTAAAAATGCTGTACCTAGTACTATTAAAAATGCAACACTTGCTACTCCATGGGGATTATGGAACCTACTGAAACCACTGATTCAACTAAAAGCATATATCACTTTATGTAGCATCCACTGTACCTATTACTCCACCTACACATGAGCCTGTGATTAAGGAAATCACCCTAACCACAGGTCCTAATTAAGAAAAGCATTATTATTCAGTAAAGGCACTTGAGCACGTGCTTCACTATAAACAAATATTTAAGCCCCGTTGATTTCAGATGATTAAATGTTCTGTATTGGTATCAGTCAGCATTCCACAGAAAAGAACCTGTGTCTTTTTCATATGTTAGTTTTATATATGTAATATGTCTATTCTAATACACGTATACTTCATAAGGCACTTAACAAACTTGAGTAGCACAGAAATCAGCGTAGGTGGACTATTACAGCAATAACTCTTACAGCATAAGTGTAAAATATACTGTGCTCTAGTGACTTTTTTTAAAGGATTCATTATAGTGTCATTCAATTGTAGGCACTATAACAGTTTGACAGTCAAAAGGAAAATACTACATAAAATCAAAATAGAAACTCTTGTAACTATCACCTCTGCTACAAGTTACAGAACTATTCTTTCCTGCAAGCATAGTCTTTGACAGTTAACGTAAAAATGTGATAAAGTATATGACTGGCTACCAAATTTATCAAATATTTAATAAAACCTGTTATTGGTTACTCATTTTAACTACATGTGACACCCTGAAGCACTCTGAACACTAGTAAATATGCTTGCTCTTCTCCCTTCAGTACAAACAATTTCAGTGAAATGTTAAGGTCATAAGACATTGGCTGCTTGTTTCTGATTCTGTGATTTGTGCTTTAAGTTTTAAGCAATAGTATTTCTTATTCTGACATTTATCTTACAATGATCATCTGAATTTTATTTTTTGAGTTTCAAATGCTAATAAGCACTACTTTATGCTACTCCTTCTCTGCTGAACTCCTGAAGTATTACAGGGAGAAAAAAAGATGATTGGATAGGTCCCCAAGACTTCTACATTTTACTTACTTCTCGTATTGTTTTCCCTCCCCACCTTCAGGCTACATAAATGGTTACATTCATGCACCATAAGAAATTGCTCTGAAGATGGAATACAGGTCTAATTCAAACAGGGAGTACTGCTGATATCACAGACCACAAAAGCAGAGCTGGAAGGGTAACAAACAACAGCATGGTCTCAAAAATGAATTCAGAGGAATTCATCTGCACATTAATTTTGACATTGCTGTTGAGTGTACAGACCCAACTGTTTGTCCTTCTGGAATGCCATCTTGCACTCTCTCCAACCACCACTTCTCTAAAATATTGTGTCATACAAACAAGGTTGCTACCTGGCCAGTTTTATTACTGGCTCATCCAGGGTTATTGTTGTATCCTTGGTCACAGGGAAGACAGATGAATCAAGGCAGAAGCCACATGGTAAAGTGTGCAATGAACAAAAACACCAGACATAAAGGAGAGAATGAAGGCCCCATCTCTCTCTGAATACACTTAAAGCATCCCAAATTTGTTTGTAACCTGAAGAAAAAATGAATGTAACCATGGTTCTTGTTCAAAGTTTTTATACAGGCATTTATTCTCCAGTTCCTGTTAAAGCAATTGCTGCCCAGGCCATACCCCGCTTTGGAGGTAACAGGAAGACAGGTTATTTTTAGCAGTTCAATAGTAATTGCAAGAGGATTACAAGTGGAAGAATGTTGCATGAAAGTAACCACTTCTTTGATGATTTGGGGTTTGTTTTATGTATATGTGGGTGCACAACCCAGGATTAACTCTATAATAGTTTTTTAGCCATAGACCGTCACATTTTCTCCCTGTACTTTATAGTCAGCCTTCACAGAGTGAAAAGATCACAAGCCAAGTATTATTTCCCACCTAGTTATACATGAAAGAGGACTCTGGCAGTTCCCTCCTTTTCACAAATTCCTTAACTTCTAACAATCCCCCTTAATCCGTCCACTTCTCTATAAACACCCTCTGGACATCCAGATCTTTTTCCAAAACTCAACATCTTCCTTCATCCTCCTGACAAGCCACTAGCTCTTTCCTGTCTCACTGGACTCTCTCTCTTTGAAGGTCTATCATCATGTCTAGCTTTATCCCTGGCTCATCCGAAGTACTGCTGTAGCCCGGGTAGTACCCAATTATGTACTCCCCTCTCCAATTAAAAAGAATGTCAGCAGGGCAGGTGCGCTGTGGGGTGAGCTGCCTATTGTACACAGTTCCCTCTTTCTCCTATAGAGCTAGGCCAGGACACTCAATAAAACTTAACTATGTACAAATTTAATATAATGTAAAAGTTATCATATAAACATATTTACAAATAAAACACAGGAGTCACAGACAGCTTATATACAAGTTACTGCAGATACTATATACATAGGCATAGAGTCAGAAAAGTCAAGGCAGGAGCCTCCTTAAACAATCATGTAAACTTATGCTCTAATAAAATATTAATTTGCAAAGCATGAGGTTCAAGTTAACAAAATATAAGGTGCAGGGTTTACAAAATATGAGATTATGGGGATTGGGTACACAAACAGAAACTAGAAAAATAACCCATGTTACCCTAGAGGAATAGGACCCTAAAGACAAGAGGGAAAAAAATCCCTAGTGCCCTTCAGGCCCTCCACAATCCCAGCCTGGATAACCCTCAACTGACTGTGGGGAGATCCCTCCACCCCTGTTGGAATCCCCTTCCCTGGCAACTCACAACTCCTTCACAGCGGGGAGCGGGGAGATGTGGCTGCTTGCCACTCTGCATCTGGCAAAGAGACTTTAGGCTCTTCGGGGGCAACAGCTCTGCCCTGCTGGCCAGCTCTTCTTCACCCTCTCCTATGTCCCTTGGTGCAGTAGCCTCATGTGCTGGGCATGCTGCCTTTTTATTCCCTTCAGGGACTCCACCCCTCGATTGGAAATGGACCAATTGGGGGGGGGGGGTTAGTCCTCATCCAGGTCCGGTTCTTTGCCTCACCCCTGGGTATGGGTGGGACAATCCTCTCCTCTCCAATCACCTGACTGGTGGGAACATCCCACCAATTGCCTGGAGCCCTTCTGAGCTGGATCACTGGATGGCTGCCGGCAAGCTGCCACTGCGATTGCCAAATCTTTCACTATTGGGTGCTCAGTGACATGTTGGGACAGGTATGGCACTAAGGAAGCAACAGGATGCAGAAACTAAGCCTGTCAGGAGAGTGCTACAGCATTTAAGAGATTTGAGAGAAGACATATCACGGTCATCTCAAAAATTAGCTTACTATGAAAAGAGAAAGGCAATCTCACAAGATACAAAGAACCATGACAGCTAGAGAAAGTGTGTCTATATTATATAGGTGTCAGGGCATGAGTGTCTAGCTAGCCCTCAGCTAACCCTGGTTACCTTAGTGGGCCTGGGTGCCAGTTGCCTGATTACCTCCAGCTGGCCTCAGATATCTGCCTGGCCCATGAGAAGCAGTAACTCTCTCAGGGTGTGTATTGAAGTTGCATTTTTGTGCAAAAGCACTCTGTAGCTGTAACATAACAAACATTAACAGCTGCAGAGCTTTTAAAATGTCTGACTACACAAAAATATAGCCCTCATCTGATGTATATTGGACAGGGGCAATCAAAGACAGAATATCTTAGGGATCTGTGGCACTTTAGGAAACGGCATGGGGTCTCCATCTCTCCCTCTCCTCCCCCAGCTGCTGCTGACAGTTGCCAGCTGGTGGAGGGGAGCAGGGCTGGGGAGAGGGGCAGCCTGGGAGCCTCCTGGAAGGCTGCTGGCCAGAGCCAATGCAGATAAGGTCTGAGCCCACTCCCCACCCCAGTCCCAGCAGGCACATTGTGCCATAGTTTGAGCATCTCTGCAACAGGCTGCCTGAACTTCTTCATGAAGCCTTAACAGCACAGGTGCCTCTATTGGTAGCACCTGTGCTTAGCATTGCTCCAGCCTGAATTAGGTTCTTCCCCTACCTAAACCCCTGCTTCCTGGTTGACATGCTCCCAACATGACTCATTACTTTAGGCAGGACTAAACTTCTGCTTTCTGACCTGTCTGATCCTAACTCCATGGCTCGTGACCCCAACCATGTTTTGGTTCCTGGACCATGATCTTGATCCCAGATACGAAGACTGACATCCTGGTTCCTTTAATTGCAAACAGACATTGCCTTTGTATCACCATAAAATTTATTATGAAGGGACAAAACCTGAGCAGATACCTTAGTCCTTTGTTATGCCATAAATTCCCCAAATTGTGGCTGTGACAATTTTTGCAGTAATAGTTTGTGCCACCTTCTCACAGTAGATGTCTGTCTGCTTATGGTATGAGAGCCAGGGCATACTAGCTCCCTGCTGTGCACCTGCAAGTGAATTTCTAGGGTACGTTACTGCAGGTGTGGAGAGGCCCAATCCTACAGGGGTTTTCCAGGTATGTGTTTCATACATGTCTGGCACCTTGGGTCTCTCTGAAGCAGATTCCCATAGCAAACATATCACATTGCTGCAATCTGACCTGGGAGCATGTCTGCAAGCCAGAGTTGCAGATTTGCTGCTTGCAGACATGTGTCCGAGGTTGACTTGTGTCACCCAGGGCTGCTCTCTCACAGGATATGGCCCCTGAAGCCTTGGGAGCAGCAGAGGTTTGGCCCTGCAGGACAATGACCCCAGATGATGCTTGTAGATACCAATGAAGTGTATCAGGTGTGCCAGGACACATCCCAGCAGAGTTGATCCCATTCCAAAGATGCCTGTTTATAACCTTACATATTATCTCTGCACTGATCCCAGTGGTCTAACTCAGTGTTTCTCAACCTGTGGGCCGCAGCCTAAAAATAGGTCTCAAAAATATATGAAAGGGTCATGGACAAACTTTAAAAATGGATCAACAAATTTTTAATTTTCTCCTTTTAAAGGAGAAAAACATGGGAAACTGAGGCTTTTCCCTTGCAGGCTGGCAGAGTTCCAGCATACAAGGGGCTGCTTGGGCACCCGCCTGCCCCACACACTGGGGGGCTGGGGCCTGAGGGCAGGGGGCAGTGGGTCAGGAGTCAGAGGCAATGGTTAAGGACTGGCCATAGATATTTACAAATGCGTCCTGGTACAAAAAAGGTTGAGAACTGCTGGTCTAACACATACCACTGATGAGAAACAAACCCAAACCACTCATTCTTACTCTCCATGTGCCACATGTGGTCACCAATACAGTAGTGATGGACACACGCTGTGCCATTCTCAGAAGCACACCAAAAAAACTCCCAAATGACTATACCAGTTTTCAGAAAACAGCTGGGTGCAGAGCAGGCTTCAGTGGGCATGCCCTGTTCCTCAACAAAACTTTTGGCATCACACCAGAGATCATACAGACTAGGGGTATACACCATGGATCACCAGCTACATGTGGCTTCCGAGCTATCTAAATCCAGGTCAAGAAAGAGTAGTACTTAAATAAAGAAATAGTAGTATTTAAATAAAATTCTTTCTCCTCCCTGTGTTCATTTATTATTTTCTAGTTTTAAATTACTTCTGTTCTTGGTTTTTATTTGTTCTAAGAAGGCTAGAAGATCAAGCTCACACCTGAGCTGGGAGGGCTGTGCTCAGATCACTGACTCCAGAGCACACACATCTTGCACTTTGGTTTTATTCAGGAAGGTTTAGTAAGGTTGGCTGACCTTGAGATAAATGTATCCAGAGGGCACATTGCAACATCATAAATTATTAGGCTGTTTCTTTTGACCAAACCAGCAATCTAATTGTTAGTTCTGATTCCCTATGTTATATAAAAATGCAAGAGAAAATACAAATGTCTGGTTTGCTTTACCAAGGGTTCAGTCAAGGTATTTTGATTGTCTAAAATGGCTAAAACAGTGTCGCTCAACATTTTCCCCACCAGATAGGCAGTGTGCAATCCACCTGTGGGCTGGATCTGTCCAATGATCCTGATCCAGCACCTGGAAAAGCCACAGCAGCCCCCATCTGGTGATGTGGAAGGGAGTGGGGGACAGCCTAGCACTGCAAGAGAAGCTTGGCCCATCTCTGTGGGGGTGTAGGGGAGGGGACTGTAGGGGGAAAGGAAATTGGGCATGGCCCACCCCCAATCCAGCTGCGGTGGTGGAGATGTGGCTTGGCTGCAATCCAGGTATGGAGGGGGTGGGGGGACGGGGACAGGGATCCAGCCTTCCATGCAAGTCTTGGGATTTGGGGTTTGGAAATTTGGCAGGGGGGAAGGTGGCTGCATTAATTGTCGCCAGTTCCCCCACCTCCAAATTTCCTGACCCATGGGGAGCCCTGTGGGCTGGATACGACAGCACACCTGGCTTAGAATATATTAAATACAAACCAAAATTATGTTAAAAGTTATACATGAAATTTTTAAAGCCCAATATGCAATAAATTTAGAACTCTCCACACAACTAAAACCAACTACACTATAACTATGGTGGTATTAGTGTACACAGTTAATTTTATATGTGATATGTGGGCAACTTACTGTTCAGGGACAAGCCAAAACTTAGGTTTTCTGATCTGTAACTTTCAAATCTTATCCTGAATATTGACTTGGGGTAATTTCTGTGTATTTAATTTCCTTTCTTTCTTCAAATTAAAAAAAGCATGGATTGTAATATGTTTGTATGAATGTATAATAATTCAGTATTGCATTGGGAAGCATATCTAACTAGTACAAATTCAAATAACTGCAGGTGTATGACCTCGTGACAAAAGGTCTACATCTTGAAGAGGTGGGCTAATAGTTTGTATAATTTTTGCCTGGCATTTAGGTTGCTGGACCAGCAGTTAGGAGATCTGGGTTTCTTGTTTCAAACCCATCATCATCCTGCTGTGTGATTCTGGATACATCACTTTGAGTGACTATGCCTTGGTGGAAAGGATTTTCATTTATATTTTCTATTTAACGTCATAAGGGGTTTTTTGTTTTTGTTTTGTTTTTTTATAATGGGGGTGGTCTGTAATAGAATGGCTTTTCAATAAGGCACTAGGATTAGAGCTTTTCATTTCCACAGGGAAATGAAAAGTATCATCTATACTATGATACCACTGTCAGAAATCTTCAGTGCAGAAATCTCCAGGTCCTTAAAATATCTTCTTTGTTGATTAAACTTTAATCACATAATAGCGGTGTTCAGACTGTTATTCCTGCTGTCAGTTAAGTCACCTACTCTTTGCAGTAAGGATATCTCCCAAGTACTCCTTAGATAAAATGCTAAATATGCAAGATTTCACCATTTATTTTGAGAATCTTGCCAGCATCTTGAGTTCCACAAGACTTTTTTTTTTTTTTACACATAGTGTACTGAACTGTCCTCTTCAGCTAATAGCTACATCCATGTGCAGGAAGAAGCACTGATTGCATTCTGGTCAGAATAAAATTTAGCGTTTAAAAAAAAGTGAAGGCTCTCCATTACCTTCCCCCCTGCCAAATTCACATCAGCTCTACTTTAGTCTACCAAGATTACCTTCCTGTGACAGTTGTGCCTCTTCAGGGCTGTCTATTAGTGGTCCCGCAGCACCAATCAAGGGCCAACTGCCCGCCTTCTCACCTGCCATGCCTTGTTGTTCTTTGTTTGATTGGAAGATCTTAATCAAACGGGAGGCTGCCTATTCTCTGTCTCAGTGCCTGAGGCACTATCTGTGGCTTCTTTCCTACCCTTACACTGCATCCCAAGCCTCGCAGATGTATCTGGTGTTGTTCAGGTCTGTCCTACTCTCTGTGCTGTGCAGACGCTCCTGGGCTTGTCCCTCAGCTTGCACCCTCACCAGGGCCCTCTAGCTTGTCTCACACTGCCCGTCCCGGGGCTTCTCGACAGTGTCAGCTCCGGGGCTCTTCGCTGTCCCCCCTTCCATCGGGGCTCCTCACTGCCCCCTAACTCCGGGCTGGGGCCAACATACCCCAAACAATGCTGCACCTTCTCCGGCACCAGAGACCCCCCACACTACTGTGGAGTCCCTATTAAACCCCTAATAGCCTCACCCGGTCCTCCTGGGCTATAACATAAAAAGCTAGACCTTCCAGCCAAGAATCCATCCCTACCAGAGACAGCGAGAGCACCAAAACCCCAGCAGGAATCAGGGGATGTTCTGGCCTCCTGCGTGGGCTTAAAAAGGGATAAGCTCCACCCCTTCCTGTCTCTAAGTTTCCCTGGTTGCCCTAGCGACCAGCACCTGTGCAGTCCTGGTGACTGGTAGCTGAGCTTCCCCCTTCCTGCCACTAGGGGTCTCTCCCAAGCTGTTTCTGCTCTCAGTCGCAGGGGCACCTGAGAGCTCTGCAACACTTCCTCATCTTTTTTTTTTCCACTTTTTCAAAAATTAATGACATTCGAATAAAACATTTTTCTACCAGTGTGAAGCAAAAAATATTAAGAGACCAGTATACTTTTTAATGCACTAGTTAATAGTTCCATCAGAGGGCATGGGTTTTAGATGATATTGAAGTCTGTTTAAAAGACAGCTTTGGCCAAAACATTCTCAGATAGAATTTCTGCCAAGTGGTGTATCTGTGTAGCTGAGCAGCATTAGAAATACATTTAAAAAATAAAATAAAATTAAGAACACCTTTCTGAACACAATTATTCTCTAACTAAATCAATTGTCCAATCTGCAGTGATTCAGGAACTGCTGTCTTTGAACTGTGCTTTAAATCTAAGACCCAATGGGTATCTTTTACACATGATCCAGGGTTGGGGTTTTAATCAGAGTGGCTCCGAGAGCTGCATACATAGCATCATATGTAATCAGCATCCTGCACTTCAAAATGGTGGCAGTGCTTTAACTAAAGCTCATTTGACAAGCTTTAGTTAAATGTCCTGGCCACCATTTTGAAGGGCAGGGATGCTGAATACATGTGACATGGAGGCTGCTTGAGTGCCCTAATTAGTAGACTCCAGCAGACTCAATCAAGTCTGCTCTAATACATGCTAATTAGTATACATTGGAGCAGATGTCTGGCACAAGTATAGGTGACCATTGTTTGGGGCTTTAGAAATGTACCTCTTAGACATGTAGTTTAGCACTATAGGCCTAGTGGCCCTTAGCTGCCTCCACTATCTTCATCCATTCCCATCTGTTGTATGCATTTGTCCTCCAACTGTCATGTTGTTTTCTGTAGATCTGACAGTATATCATCTAGTCATCTCTGTTTTGATCATCCAAGTGGCTTCTGGCACCTCAAGGATCACTTTCTTTGGTGCACCCATGCTTTTGAAATGGCCCACCCACTGTAGTGGTTGTGCTCTGATTTCCTGTGTCAGGGTTGGATTATTATACAATAGATATACCTCATTATTGGTTCTTATGTGCCATTCCTGTGTTACAGGGTCATACTGTGCACTGTTATGGGGAGCCAGGGACTGCTGTTTCTTTAAGGGAGAAGCAGCCCTAGGGAGGCCCCTAGGTGAGGGAAGACTACTCATTATGTTTGGTTTAATAGTTCTGCAAAATATACTCTCCATCTCTGCAATTTCTGTCATGTCTGCTAGGAGATTTCCATTGTTGTTGTTGGTGACTCATGTAGGCGCTTGATATTCTTGTTTATAGTTTCTGACACCTTTATGGACATTTCTCACATTATTTCTCCTGTATTATTCCTTAATAACCTGGAGTTAATTCACCAGGTGTTAGATGTGTCATGAAGTTACTACAATTTCATCACACTCCTTGATAGCTGATGTTACTAAGCTGATGGCTGGGTTACTAGAGCTTTATAGGCTCTTCAAATAGCAGCTATAAACTAAGATGCAAATAGTGATGACTGTTCATACTTTGCTGGGTAATGGACAATACCAAATAGTATCTGTAGATGAGTTATTGAAATAAGTCTCTCTGGGTTGAGTTTATGCAGTGAACTAGTGTGTGTACACTACACTTTTGCCCCTCAATGCTTGGTTTCAAATCCTACTTAAGTCTACAAAGGAGAATGTTTGGCTTCAGTCTTATCCCTAGATACTACCTGTCAATTTTATGAAGTTAACAGACAGGATTAGTAGCATCTGTCCAAGAAAGGACCCAGAATGGATGGAAGCTGACCTGAAGTTTACACCATTTACATACAGCTTGATGTTGTATGCTTTCCATATTCCAATATTATCAATCGCTGATTTCATGACTACAAAATTGAGCAGGCTCCAGTTCATACTTTCATTACTCTACACAAAAGAAGAGGTGCTGTAGTCTGAAACTCCTATAAGCTGAGAGGTTTTCAGGTCCCTGTACCTAGTGGCTGAACTACTAGTCTTTATAATAGCTTTTGTACCTAAATGCTATTCTGAGAGAAAGGAAAAGAAAAAGTCAACTTGAAGTTACAAAAATTACAGAGTAACCAGTGAACTAAAATGAACCAGGAAAACATTCCATTCAGGCTGTTGGCAGGAAATGAAATAACACTTTTATGGCTATGTTCAGCACCAATTCCCTTTTCTTTGTCCATCCGGGTTTATGATTGTCCTGAGGGCTTATTTACTGATAGTGAAACCCTCTTTGAAAAGGGCACCTTTAATGGGTAGCCTACTCTATTATGGCACCGCATTAACTAGTTTCTTGAGCCAAGTTTTGTTATAAATCACTAGGTCTGAAATTATTCTGATATTATATAACCTAGAATTTTTGCTACGGTCACTAGTAAAGTGCACATCAGAAATATAAAGTAAGACTTGACATTTCCAGCCTTCTTGAATGCTGTCAAAACACATTTGACATGTTTGTGAATGGTACATATATGGTGCATCTACACATCGCCATACTTATAGAAGTACTAAAGCATGGCACAGTACAGATGGTTACCCCACCATGTGTGTGGTGCGTGGTTAAGTTTTGCTGCTATGTCAAGGAGTGCACTGATATGGCAATGTAGCTGGCAGTCATGTGTAGACATATGTAATCACTAGGTCACTGTAGTATGCTGTAGGGCAATGTAGACCATCGCCACATCGCAGTAGGGTGACGTGTAGATGTGCCCACATTTTACAGCATCTACCATCTCAGATTATAACTAGGCCTGTGTGAAGCAGCAGGTATCTGCTTTGGATTTGGACAATTTGGAGGCACAGTGATTTGATTCGGTGATTTGAATCACTGTCCCGATTTGATTTGGTGTATTTGGATCTAGAGATTCAGTGCAAATTCAGAGCTTTGGCTATAGACTAAACAGGCAGCAGTCCTGAACCATGCTGGACACAGCTACCTCTAGCTGGGAAGTTTGTTGTGGTTAGCGGGAGGGAGACAGAAGGGGTATGGGGGGGACAGATCAACACCTCCACAGCAAGGGAGGGATTGGGGCTGATACAAGCTGCCCAGCTGGGGGGGGTACAGGACTCGGGGAGAGAGGCTCCCACCACTGCTCGCTGACATGTGCCACCAGTATGGGAGCTGCTCTTTTGGTGGCTCCTCTGGCAGCTCTTGCAACTGGTCCAGCAGGGCATGGGAGTGGGTGTGTGCCTCCGGATCTATGCAGGGTAGGTTGGGCCAGGCTGTAGTCTAAATGGGCATTAGAAGGCACTGGGAGCAGGGGCTACACCCTCCCACCACTTGCCTAACAGGGGCGGGGAGGCATGGGGCGGTGCCACTGCATTGCCTCAGACAAGTGGCATGCAGCAGTGGAAGCTGCTCCAGTCTCCCTGCACCTCATGGACAAGTGGTGGTTTTGCCTCAGCTGCGCAAGCAGCAACAGGGCATGGGGGTGGGTGCATGCACCCAGATCAAGGCGGGGCCAACAGCAGGGGCTATGGGGAATTTTAGGGCGGCTGCAGCCCCCCCCCATAGCTCCACTGTGCTCTGTGGGGTACGCGGAGCCAGGGCTGTGCTCTGGGCTGTGGCCAGGGCTAGCAGTCCAAAGTGCAGCCCTGGCTCCACCCTCCCCATGGAGTGTAGCCCAACAGAGGCAGCTGGGACTAGCCTCCTGGTGGCACACAGTAGTGGGAGCCCCCCTCCCCAAGTCCTGCACCCCCCTCCATCTCAGCTGGGCACCTTGTCCTAGCACCATCCCCAATTCCTCTGTCACTGTGGAACCATAGATCTGCGGCCCCCCACTTCCCTCCCCCCTTCGCCCACCACAACAGACTTACCAGCTGGGGACAGCTGTGTCCAGCGTGGTCAAGGACTGCTGCCTGTTTAGTCTATGGCCAGATCTCCATATCAGCACTGAATCTCTCCGAATCAATTCAGAGGCTTCCAAATCAATGCGGACCTTTTAATGAGTCTCCCTGTTTGATTCAGATTCAGAGAGTTGGCCACCGAATCAAGCTGAATCTCCTCCAAATTGAATTGACTACCAAAGCTTCACACAGCCGTAGTTATAACCGTCAGTGCACAAAAGTATCAGGTATTTGGGATTTCTTAAAATCAGTCTGGATAAAGCAATAAATATGTATTGCAGAGATCAGCATTGGACTGGTAAGAGGATGATGCTTCAAAATACAATAATGGCTCATTCTGTGCATTATAACAGTTGAAGATATAAGTAGAAAGCAAGTTTACAGCCCCTAAACAGAAGGGGTGGAAGATGAAATGCCAGTAAATAACATGAATGAGAAAAGCAAAGAAAAGAAAAAACAGAAAAACAGCAAAGAGATTAAAATGGTCACAGAAGCAAGAAAAATATAAATACAGAAGTATAATCAGGGGTAATATAAAAACAAAGAGTAACAAAAGGGAAATAAACCAAATAAAAATAGAAAACTGGGAAGAAAATTACAAAAACATAAATGTAAAAAAAAAAAATGAGCGAGAACAAGAAATAAATACCAGTGGAAAAGGAGAAATACTGAAAAAATGTCTGAGGCAGTGCCATAAACACAGAGGCCATCCAAATCCCATTCACTAATATAACAACTGTGAGCCAGATGGGCTGAACAGGAGGAGGAAGGGCTCACTGGAGCAGGAGTAATGAGAAGGAGATAACAGAAGGGGTTTTCAGGTATGAGAGAACAGAAGTGAAATCCCTCAGTGAGACAGTATGCACAAGAGATTTTCTTTAGGCCTGTGGCCTAAATTTCACGTAAGCTAGATAAGGAAAAGTTTTCCGTATTCTTTCAAAGGGTCAGAGTGACTGCACAAAATTATTTTCTTAAAGTAATGTATCTCTGTGTAGAGGCACACGGTATATGCATCACCTAAGATTCATTTCTGATGAATGCATTGTTTCAAGGGATATGGTAATAGCATATACACTGAGAGGAGCCAGCTTGATTTGATCTTTTGCACTGGGCAGGTCAACCATGTCAACTAGCTTGCATTTTAGCAAAGTTTTCTATCAGAAGATTCCTAGGACTAAACAAGTCAGCCCCACTTCAACCCACAGAATAATTGCTTAGATCAGTGGTTCTCAACTTTTTTGGACCTAAGGCAACTTCTCAATGGACTAGAAGCACATACCTCCATAACTTTTGTGAACTGAGTCATACTAATGTTAGAAATATTATTAAAAATGCATTATCAATAGCAGATTTAGAAAAAAAAAAAACACAGCTGCTACCCCTCCTTGTCTCCTTAATGGGAGAGGGAAGGGGGGGGTTGGAAATTGAAGGGAAAAACCACCAAAGGCCCTTTGTACTAAGGTATCACTCCCTCTCTGTCCTGCAAATTTACTATCTCTTTGTCACACTAAATCACACTTTCTTTCATGACCCCCACATTCCTAGGCTAAGATAAGAGCAAATGCCATTTTTGCCTTCAGGTTGAACCTTGAGTAACCTTGGGTCCCATCTACGCACGCGTGATAACCTAATGCATATTAAGCCTACCCGCCCCGCATACTTAAGTAGTTAATTATAATGCACATGGGACGTATGAAGCGACATGTTTACATATATGTTTGTATGAACCGGAAATGAGTTGTAAAAATTCCTCCTTCTGCACACGTGGTCAGGAGAGAGGGGATAAAAGCCTGCTAATGATTGTGCCCGGGGGCAGAGTGATTGATCTTTTGTCTCTCTCTCTGACCCTATTTGCAAATATATACCTTTTGTGTTGCTAATAAAGTGTGTCTGTAGCTGAAAGTTTTTTTCCACCTCTCGAGAAACGAACCACGATTTTTTAATTCAACACTAATGTCAAAAATAAATGCTATATTACAGTGCTGGTTTCCTTGCAGATGTGCTGAGCAACAGGTGTGGGGGATCAGCCAGGCAGGGACAAACCTAAGCTGGCACTCCTCTGCCTAGTTTATGTCGTTACAACAACCATGCATCTTCAGATGTCAAGGCACTCTTCAAAAGATCTGGCAGCACCCCAAAGTGACATGGCTGAGAATTATTGGCCTAGACCTTGCACCAAAAGTAGTGCTGCAGAAGTATCATAACCAGATCTAAGTTTTTCAGGAAAGTTCTTCTACTTTGATAAGTGCCGGCTATTTAGCAAGTGCCAAGTAGTTCCCATAAGTGACCTTTTGACAACAAAGGATCAGGGGCCACATCCACTAGGCCTGTGCGAAGTGGCTAGTATTTGCTTCGACTTCAGATTCGGCCAATTCAGGGAACAGCAATTCAATTCAGTGATTTGAATCACTGTCCCGATTTAATTTGGCCAAATCTGATTCAGAGATTCAGCTGCTGCTGAATCTCTGAATCAGTCAAGCCAGGCCCATCCTGCACCCACTCTCCCAGACCAGCAGTGGCTGCCCTGCCTGCCCCAGATCCCAGCACTTGTTAAAAAAAAGCCTCGACTCACCGGCTGCTGCCGGGCAGGGGGGCAATCCCCACTGCCCCCCCACTGCCTCAGGCTGCATGGGGGGCTTTGCACAAGCCCCCTGACTTCCTCTTGCTCCTCCAGCCCCACAGTGAGTGCCCTGCCCAGGCCAGCTCTGGCCCTTTAAGGAAAAAAAACCAAAAACCCCAGACTCACCACTCCTGCCAGTGGGGGATGATCCCCACTGCTCCCCATTGTCCCACACCATATGGGGGGCTCTGCATGAGCCCCCCAAAGCCCTGAGGCTGCTGCAGGAGTGGTGAGTCCCAGGGCTTTTCTCCATTTTTTTCCTTAAAAGGCCAGAGCTGGCCCAGGTGGGGCAGCCGTGGGGAGTCTGGGGGAGCGGGGGGGGGGTTGAGGGGCTTGTGGCAGAGGTCCCTCATGCAGCATGGGGCAGTGGGGGGCAGTGAGGATTGCTCCCCCACCCGGCAGCACCTGGTGAGCACCAGGGCTTTTTTTAAAGGGCCAGAAGCTGGGGAGGGCAGGGGGACAGCCATGGGGCAGGGCTGGGGGAGTAGGGGGATCAACAGGGCTGGCAGGTGTCCCCCATTGTCCCCTCCCCCTTCCCCCACCCCTAGTACTTACTAGCTCATTGTCAGCTGCAGCCCAAATCATCAAAGCTCTCCGAAATTGGTCCCCTGATTCACTTCAGATTCAGGCCGAATCTCCTCTGAATTGGGCCGAATCTCTTCCAAATCAAATCACCACCTGAAGCTTTGCACAGACCTAATGTCCACAGACCAGAGCTGAGGTAGGGCTTCAGTGGTACCTAAGCCCTACTTTCAACCCTTTCCCAGGGGCAGTAACAATCATAGAATCATAGAGAAGTAGGGCCGGAAGAGACCTCCAGAGATCATGGAGTCCAACCCCTGCCTGAAGAAGGATCATCCCTATCCAAAGCACCCTATACAAACCGTAATCTAAACTCCACCATCAACCTTGACACAGCACAGACCTAACTTGCCACAGGTAAAGCAGGGGAACCATGGCACTCAATGTCTTGCTTCTATGAAATGTTGTCAACATATGCTCAAAAGATCCCAGGTAGAGGGCCAAGCCCCTTATGACATGGGGTAAAATTGCTTCCTGGCATGTGCCCCAAATGTGTCAATTAGTCTGACCTTGAGCAGAGGGGCAAAAACCCTCTAGTTAGGGACCTCTGGCTTCAGTCCCAGCAGAAGCATTAGCACATGCCAGTCAAAAGTCCCCAGCCTGGTTGTAGCCAACACCCAATGCCTCTGAGGAAGGCTTAAAAACACCTCGACAAATGTAGCATAAAGGAGAGGGGTAACCAGAAGCAAGGTAAATCCCCATAGTAGAACATAGGCTTAGCTACCCTTAGATCATCCCTGCCTAGTGGCTGTCCGGCCTTTGCTTGAACACCTCATGATGGAGAGGCTACAGCTTCCCTAGGCAATCTATTCCACTGCCTCATTGTTCTAACAGTGAAGAAGTTTTTCCAGATATCTGATCTAAACTTACTTTACTACAGCTTCACAACATTGGCTCATGTCCTCTCTGCAGCAAGAGAAAAAAAGGTAATTTTCCTCTTCTTTATGGAAGCCCTTCAAGTGTTTGTGTAGCAAAAACCCCAGTTTTTCTTTTTTAATACATATATCTATATAAATATATGATAGATATGCATTCCCTTCCCTTCCCCAATTATTTCGGGCTTTTCTTCCTCTCCCTCTCTATTCTCTATAGACAAGCATAAGCAAACTCAGACTTAGGATAAGCTTTAACATTTTTATTTTGGTAGCAATTTTTTGGTTTTGGATATCCACTGTTTTATATTGCATTATTATTAGGTTTGTACTGATTCTAACTGTTGTATTTTGTATTTTTATCATTTTTGTATTGATTTTTATTGTTTCATATGGATATTGTATGGCTTAGGCCTGTGTTTGTAAGTGAACCAAAGTAATGTCAAGTTTCCATTTTGTATGTCATGTCTCCATCTTGTGCCCTCTGCCCGGGCATCCCCTGTGTCGCAACTGTATAAGTCATGTACCCCTCCCATGTAAATTGGTTCCCAGATGAATACGAGTGATTGGGAATGATTGAAATACAATGGTAGCAGGCCTCTACTGAATGGCCTGTAATGACTGGGCCATCACCTTGCATTGATTCATCCAGGAACCATGGACCTAACCCCGGAACAGAGACAAGAACCCAGCATTTGAAAGACAAAAGACCCTGCAGAACCAGCAACTCTACCATTGTACCCTACCATTATAGACACCCAAAACTGCACATCCCTGCATGGAGCACACATGCTCAGTAGGCCTGGGCAAGCCTCCTGTCACTAGGGTCACACAAGGTCTGCCCCTATAAAAAGGGGCAGTGAAGACCCAGTGGGATGCCCTTTCCATCTGGACCAGCACCATGCCACACCACCTATCCACCCAGAGGCCTTGCCGGCGACCCCCCTCTGGACAACACCTACTGGACAAGGACCCCTTTCCAGCCTTGATAGGTAGCTATCACCCCACTCCCTCTTCAACCAAGGACTTGGACTCTGCTTCTGTTCCCTACCTCGACTCCAGCCCTTCTACTGAGTCTCTTTCTTCTGCTGCCAGTGTGTGTGTGTGTGTGTGTGTGTGTGTGTGTGTGTACCAATAACTTCTGCTGCCAGTGTGTAGTGTGTTGTCTGTGTAATAAAACTGTTATTTGGACCCCTAAGTTGGGTTTTGCCTTTTCCTTTTCCCCTGGGCAACCCGGTTTCTGCCTCAGTTTCTTTCCTGGCTGCCTCCTCCTTGCCACCACTTATCTGTTCCCCTCCAATATCTCAGCTGTCTGCCTCAGTTTCGAGCTCCAGTCTACCTTAAGTAAACCCAAGCCTCAGTTCCTCAGCCAGCTTCTCTGTAGTCCACCCATTCTAATCCTGGTTCTGGCACTCCCTACACTTTAACTCTCTCTCTCTCACCTGAACCTTCCCCCAGGTACCCCAAGCACACACATACACACTGTACCATCCAAGTTACGAACTTACGTGTGTGTATGTGTAGGTGGGTAGTATGTGTGTGAACTGGTGAGTGTGTATATATGGCATTGTATGCATGATATATGAATTAGTGATCTGTGTTTAACTTTTGGGAAGTATAGTGTATGTGCTTGAATTGGTGATAGGTATGCATGTGACTAGGCAGGTTTGGATGTGTATGTGCCTGAGATGGTTTTGTGTGTGCGTGTGTGTGTGTGTGTGTGTGGTGCACCTAATTGATTTGTGTATTTGTATATGTCCAATTGTGTCACACACTCCTGTCTAACGGTGCAATATTGATATCCTGAGAGTTAGCCTGACCCCACAAGGCTACACTTGAAGGCTGCTATCATGTCCTCTCTTAAGCATCTTTTCCACAAGCTAAATATGCCTAGCTCCTTCAAGCCTCTCCTCATATGACTTGCTTTCCAAGTTCTTTATCATGTTTGCTGCCTGCCTATGGAACCCCTCTAACTCTTCCACGTCTTTTTTAAAATGTGAAGCCCAGAACTGCACACAATTCTCCAGATGAGGCCTAAGCAGTGCTGAGTAGAGAGGCAATATCACTTCCTGTAATGCTTTCATTGATGCAACCCAAAACCACATTTGCCTTTTGTGTGGCTGCATCATACTGCAGACTGAGCCTGTGTTCTAACCAAAACTTCCAACATCCTTTTCTATAGTGCTGCCATCCAGCCAGGTGTCACCCATTTTAAATTTGTGTTTTTGATTCCTCCCAAGGTGTAGTACCTTGCATTTGTTCACATTGAACTTCATCCTGTTAGCTCTAACCCAGCCTTCCAACTTGTCAAGATCCTTCTGAATTGCCCTTGCATCCTCCAGTGTGTTTGCCATCCTTCCCACATTGAACAGCACTGGACCCAAGACAGACTCCTCTGGGATTCCACTCAAAACCTCCTGTCATTATGACCTGTCCATAATTACCCTTTGCTTGTGGCTATTGAGCCAGTTATCTATCTACCTTATATGAGTTTTATCTAGCCCGCATTTCTCCAATTTGTTTATAAGAATGTTATGTGGGTCCTTGTCAAAAACCTTGCTGAAGTCCAGATACACTATATCTATAGGATTCCCTTCACCCACCCAAGTAGTTACTTTGCTAAAGAAGGAGATCAAGTTAGTTTGACACAGTTTGCTTTTCATAAATCAATGCTGGCTGCTTGTGATCAGCCTTTCCTCCTCCAGATGCTTACAAATTGCCTTCCTAAGGATATGCTCCAGCAGCTTTCCAGGTATTGAAGTGAGGTTAACCAGTCTGTAGTTCCCTGGTTCCTCCTTCTTGCCTTTTTTAATGAGGCACCATTGGCCTTTTTCCAGTTCTCTAGTACTTGGCCCATCTCACTTGACTTCATGAGGATCATTGGCTGTACTCTTTCCTTTTGTATCTGAGGCATTTCAGAAGCTCATTGTGCAGCCACGTTGGTTTCTTGCCTTTCTTCTTGTGCTTCCATCATGTCAGGGCAATTTCTTGTTGGTTAGAAGCTCCCACCACTCCTGGGTACCTTTATCCTTCAGACTTATCCTCCCATGACTTCATGCCTTTCAGTTCCTTGAATTGATGAGGAAAAGTACTGAGGCAAGCAAAAATAAAGTTAAGCCATAATAAGGATCATAAGTAAAGTCCAAAAAACAAAGGGGCCTTGAGATAAAACTTATCAGGAGACAGCTAGATAAAACACTTTTAGTCTAGCAGGACTCCAGGGTGATTTATTGCCAGACTGCCAAGAATGTATTAAGGGGAAGGCTTCTGTGTGTCTTTTTCTCACAAGTATATAACAGAGTCTGTACTTTGCAGCTGCAGAGAATTAGCCACCCTTGCTTCTTCTCCCATGGCCATGTAAAATAAAGTAAAGCGCTCTGTTAGCCAAGCAGTGATCCTGTCATGATTTCCACATCATCTTGGGGGCTCATCCAGGATGCGTCCCCACAAAGACCACCCTGGGTAGGACCCTTGGCTCAGCTCTTCCACTCCGTTGCTCCAAGAAGGCTCTCCTCGACCCAGCTCTTTGGCTCTGTGGCTTCAACACTCCGGACCCTGATCTGTCATCTGCCTGCTTGGCTCTGAAGGAAAAATCCCTGGCCGGAGTGAGTACCTGTCTGTTTTGGTGTCTGTAAGTCCTAGGCGTGACAATGGGTTGCAGGACATCTAAGGTCCCTCAGTGGGATCCCTCCCGGTTTATGCATCTAAAATATGGGCCCCAGTCAACTCAATACTTAGCAAAATGGAATCAGTATACCAATGATGACCCTAAGTTACGCTGGCCCTTAGATGGGTCCTGGGATCACCAAATTCTCAAACACCTCTGGGAAAATTTGGAAAGCAAGCACCCCATTCAAATGGAAGCCTGGTACCTATGGGAATACAAGTCCGAAAAGCGCCATAGGTACTCCCTTATGGCTTCCTATAAGGAAAATGAGCAAAATTTTAAGAAACAGATTGATCACCTTCAGAACCAAGTTAAGGATCTCCAATGACAGGGGCCAGCCCCGCCCACCCCTTGTTCACCGCATCTGGCCAAGCTGTACCCGGTCATGCCTCCACCACCTTGAGATGACCTGTTGGATCACTGGTTTCCACCCCCACTGCTGCCGCTGGCCCCTGTCCTGCACAGCTTGCTCCGGCTTTTGCTCCACTGCCGGTTGCTGGTCCTGTGGCTTCAGGCACTGCTGTGTCCGCGCCAATTTCTCCAATAATTCCACCGGCACTTGCCTCTGGCTCATTGCCTCCTGTTACTACTCTCACCTTTAATTATCCCAAGGGGGACCAATTTGAAGTTCTTGCCCATGTGCTTCTGTAAACCTGCTGGGGTGAGACCTCCTGTGCAAGTTACGAGCCACCGTTCATTGTTCTCAGGATGGGGTTTTTTCTTTCATTACCCCAGACCCAGATTCCTGCCTTGATGATGACACTAATGGAACAGGAACCCGAGCCCAATTCTTCCTCGTTGCAACAGGAACTATTGGCTCACCTTCCTGAGTCCTTTTGGTACCACTCCACAACCAATGTGGGGCTTCTTAAGAGTGCCATCCCAGGTTCTGTCCAGGTTAAACCGGGAGCGTCTCCCCCATCAGTCCCGCAATACCCACTGTTGGCTGCTGCCTCTCGAGGCATTGCACCTGATATACAAGGACTCCTAGAGCAAGGAGTTCTTGTACCTGCTTGCTCCAGTTGTAATACCCCAATCCTGCCAGTCCACAAACCCCTGAAGGATTGCCTGTTTATTGGTTTGTTCAAGATTTCCTTGTTATTAATAGTTTTGTGGTTCCCTTGACAGCTGTGGTGCCCAACCCTGCCACTGTTCTTTCTCAGATCCCTGCTTCTGCCTCTTGGCAGTGATCCTGTCATGATTTCCACATCAGAATCAGGATGAAATTTGACTTTTTGAAATCTAACATCCTATCTGCTGACCTCATGCTCCTTTCCCTGTCTCAAATCTGGAATTTTATCATATTGTAGCCTCTTCTTCTCAAGTTACCCATCACCTTCACATCCTCTGCTAGTTCTTCCCTTTGGGTCAGGAGAAGATTCAAGATAAATGATCCCCTAGAAAGTTGTCCTCCATACAAATTAGGAATGGCTTAATGATGTCCTTTCCCTTTATAGAACCTACTTTAAAGCCCTCTTTACTAAGCTGTTTGGAAGACACTCCCTGGCTCCATCCTTGGATGAACTCCTTAAGCAAACTCCCTCTGTTTGCTTCCCTCTCTTCTCTGCTCCCACAGTTCACCATGGGCTGCCATTTTATAAGGCTGCCTAGCCTAGTTCCACCCCTCAATTACCTAAACCAGCCCCAACCAGAGCAAACCCTGTCACTCAGACAGGGATGAGAAGGGGCAGGGGGACAAAAGAAAAGAAAAGAGAAGAGAGAGAGAGAGAAAGGGGGAGGGGAGCTAACACCCACCACAAAGGGAAAAGGAAAGAAAAAATCCAGACACACACCAGGCATTGGGCTAACACTCTAGTACTAATTAATCAGCCACCCTAAATCACTAGCACAGAGAAAAGCCTCTTCAAGGCAATTTCCACACCTGAGTTGCTTATCCCACAGCTATTCTCTGCTTACTTCTCCACTTACTCTGGAATAACTCTATCAAAGCTAACATGGTTACTTCAGATATTCACTGAGCTCCAAAATATCCTATGTTTGCAATATGCAGAAAAACAGCATGTAAGAAAAAATATGGGTCAAGCACTGAAAAACTGTAGTACATGGGACTAAAGGATCCTTTCAGAGTGGATGAAAAGTGTTTTTTAGTAAATCCAGGAACTGTTGGACCATAGAGTATAAATGTGAGAGAAGTATAATCAACTGTCTTGACTTGTACCTGAATATGCAAGAATCATAATTATACCTGATGGAAACCGATGTAGAATTAGTTCTTCTGGTTTCTAACTTACTTAAAGCCAGTGATTTCCAAAAGTCAAATCCAGAATAAGGGTGCAATTTAAAACCAACGGCCTGCTACTTTAAGATAAAATATTTCATACTTTTGGCAAAACTGGTAAACATTTTCATAAAAATCAGGGAAGTTTTCAGTTCTTAACTGTGTAATTCAAAAAAAAAATCAATTCAAACAATATAATACATGAAGCTGAAGTCTTCAGCACTGCTAAAATGTTATTCCACTACAATGCATACGAACAACATGCATCAGTTCTGCATTCCCACACTGATATGCATTTAGAATTGTTTCACTAAAATGTCCTTAATTAAAAGCGCTGTCATTGTGACAAGCACCCTCTTAGTGCAGGAGATTTCAGGCAATGACCCTGTCTTTCTCAGTCCTTAGCCTCTCTGATGTAGACTCAGAACATTGTATTTATTAAGCTGTAACCACAGCATTTAAAAAGGGATTACGTTCCAGGCAATGCACTCAATATCCTGAAGGGCTTCCACTTTGCTTGTGTCCATTTCAAATTAATCCCTCTGTACACTGGCTGTTTGTGTTACAGTAGCACAACCTCAGGATGCAACTATCATTATAAAAGTCATCTTTTCTAGTGACAGAAGTGCTCAGGAGGAAGAAACTAAAAGCTGAGTTAGACAGGAAGCCAGTCCAAACAAGCAATTAGGTAAAGACCTTTTTCATCATTTTATTAAACATGCTCTGTATCTGTCACAACATTTGGAATCAGAAGCAGCAAAATTTGCTTTGCTTGAACTCCATTTATATCTTTTGAACAAAAAAGTGGCTTGTAGCTTTGATAAAAAATGTCTTCCTGAATTACATAACAATGTAAAGTTTTGCAAGGTCTTGAACTGAAGGAACTCTTTACACATCTGTAGTCCTGTAAGTCAGTTACAGATCTGTAGTTTTCTCTGCAGTACATTCTGATTCATTTTCCTTTAATAGAAAAAGGTTCACTTCCCTCATCTATCATACTTCAGTATTTTTCTCTAGGTCAGAAAAATATTCATACCTTCAGGTCAAATGAGAGCCCAATATTGAACTAAGTGTATGGACAGGCATTCATTCTAGCACTGTAAATTTCTGGGAAATTTGCAACACTTGAAATCCTGGTGAATGGGAAAGCATACGGGTGTTCCAATGTGTAGCTGCCACCTCTACCCAGTAGGTAAACCAGAGCTGAGCCCCAGCCTCAGGAAAGGGCTCTGCCATGTCTGGATGACCCAGGTCTTGGGAAGACGCAGTGGGAGGGAGAGGTGTACAAAAAAAACACTCACAGGGCACGTCCAGACAAATGCGCACTTGCCTCTTGCCCTGCTTCAAACCCCTTTGAGGTGGGGCAAGAGGCACATGTGGGAACAAAAAAATGTTCGGAGCCACGCAAACAGGCTGTGCAAACAGGTGCGCTTGTCTGCCCAGCACATGAGTTAGCCCAGAGTTTGCGTAGGAGGGCGAGCAGGAGGGCCTGAGGCCCTGCCTGTGCATCCCAGCCCTAGGGAAGCCAGTCCCAGCCATAGCCAGCACACCAGCGGCATGACACAGAAGGGCACAGATGGGTCCCCTGGTTCTCAGAGGCCTCTACCCAGATGAAGCCAATGGTTCCAGGCTCCTCTTGTGAGGTCTGTTCCCTACTGGGGTCTCTGGCGCACTAGCTGGAGGAGGTCCAGGCCGCAGTCCAGAGGCTGCACGCCATAAGGGATTTTGAGCAGGAGATCGACTCCTATTGCCAGGCCCTTCTCCCCCAGGAGATGGAGGGTAAACCACGGTCTCCCTCCGGGTAAACCACGGTCTCCCTCCAGGACAAGGGAGGACTCAGGGACCTCCTTTACTTTCCATCCCAGGAGTTGGACCAAGGTGGTCAAGGGCCCAAGGCCCGCTGCACCAAGGCCACTGCCCCACTGAAGCTATGCAACAGGTACAAACCCCTTGCAGCCCCAGAAGAGCCTGCTGAGTTGCCAGCTCCCACAGGCAACACAGGCACTAGTGTAGCTACCGCCCCCCACTCTCCCCAAGACAAAATGCAAAGTGTTCGTCATGGGAGACTCCATCCTGAGGGGGACTGAGGGGGCAATCTGCCACTCCGACCCCTTAGCCCGGGAAGTCTGCTGCTTCCCAGGGGCCCACATCCAAGACATTGCAGAGAAGATCCCAAAACTCATCCAGCCCACTGACCACTATCCCATGCTTCTTATCCATGTGGGCACCAATGACATGGCTCAGAGCACTCCCAGCCAGGTCATGAGGTACTACAGGGATTTGGGAGCGGGGCTAAATGGTCTGGGGTGCACAGGTGGTGTTTTCTTTGATCCTCCCAGTCTTGGGCTATGGGCTGAGGAGGAAGAGGAGGATCCAGGTAGTAAACCAAAGACTGCAGTTCTGGTGTCATCAGGAAGGCTTTGGCTTCCATGACCACAGTCTGCTCTTTGGTGAGAAAGGGAGCAAGCTGCTGGAAAGCGAGGGCCTCCACCTCTCTCCACTGGGGAGGAGGCTCTTCTGAGTCAGACTGGCTAACCTGCTCCATCGGGCTTTAAACCAAGCCCAGGAAATACTGCCACTGTTGGCCCTCTGAGCAACCCTTGCAAAGCCAGCAGACCAAGGCGCTTAAGGGATTCCACCCCTGTCCCAGCCCTGGAACAACCGGTAGGCAAGGCAAGGGCCCCCAAGGGGACACTTGCCTGCCTGTACACACATGCCAGCAGCTTGGGGAATAAACAGGAGGAACTTGTCCCCCTGCTTAACACAAAAACGATGATATCATAGGGATAACAGGCTCGGCAGTGCTACGCTGGTTAGCACTACAGATGAAAGGGACTTGGGGGTCATGATTGATCACAAGATGAACATGAGGATGTGGAGAAGCTTGAGAAAGTCCAGAGAAGAGCCACGCGCATGATCAGAGGTCAGGAAAACAGACCTTATGACGACAGGCTGAGAGCTATGGGACTCTTTAGCTTGGAAAAGCACAGGCTCAGGGGTAATCTGAGGGCCACCTATAAGTTTATCAGAGATGACCATCAGTATCTGCGGGAACGATTGTTCACCAGAGCACCCCAAGGGATGACAAGGTTGAATGGTTATAAACTCCTGCAAAACTGTTTCAGGGTGAACATAAGGAAGAATTTCTTCACTGTCTGAGACCCCAAGGTCTGGAATAGCCTGCCACTGGAGGTGATTCAAGCCTTCAAGAGAAATTTGGATGCTTATCTTGCTGGGATCCTATGACCCCAGCTGACTTCCTGCCCCTTGGGCAGGGGGCTGGACTTGATGATCTTCCGAGGTCCCTTCCAACCCTAATGTATGAATAAGAACCTAAATACCTTTAATAAAAATCGACTGTAGGTACCTGAACCTACTCACACAGAAATAAACTGACAGAAGACTAATCACACAAACAGATCATACAGAATTGTTTTCTAAACCCAAATACATATCATAACACTATACCCAGCTGAATACAATAAGAAATTAATTCAAATAATTGGCTTTATAATGAGAATACTGGAAATGTGGACCTTAATTTATTCTTCTATACATTCCCATACAAAACTTTACAACTACTGGTTTATAATCTACTTGACACAATCTGGGCCTATTCTAATAAAAAGCAAGAAATGAATGAAGTTTCTTTATGAAAAAAGTATAGGAAAGAATTTTTTTTCTAAAAGCTATAGTGCAAGCAAAATCAGACAATACTTTCTACTGAACAGTTAGTGCCCAACAGAATGTAAGTACCCTTAGAATTTACAGGCAATGGTAATATAATTGTAAAAAAAGTTTGACTTCGTCAGTGAGCAATTTTATTTTATATATCTGGTATGCTGAGCATTTAACCTGAAGAATATATTACTCTGAGCTTAGAGACACTGAATTAGAGCAATTAAATGATTGTACGCTTGACAGTAAAAAGTATGTTAGACTAGCAGCTCAGTGTCACAATCAGTATATCAAGGTGTTAGCCTTAAACATCCTATATAAATCACATTATTAAAAATATAGGAAACTTTAATTACTAACATACCACAGACAAAAATTTAACGAGCTGTATTTCATCAAAGTATATTGCTGCTTCCCTCAATTTAATCAATTCCCTGTAACGGTAAGAAAAATACCTATTTTTTAAAGAAAAAGCTAATACCTGAGAATATACCAAAATGGAAAAATATAGAGGATGCCCATTATAAACAAAGCATTTTCTTCTTTTTTCATCAAATAAATGTAGAAGTCAACTCAGTGAGTTAATCCCTTCATAACATTTTCTCCATACCATGCAGATAGTGAACCTTCCCAAGAAGCTGCCTTCTCACCCTGTTCTACTAGCAACAGGTACTAAAAGAAGTAAAAGATGAATTATCTCCTCTCTCAGTTCTTGTTCCCCAGCAAGATAGCGAATTAGTAGCAAGTGTTATAGGAAATTACAGGCAACCTGGCTAAGTCAGCAGTTCATGGGTGACATTTACCTCCTCCTACCTGATCATGATGCATACTGGGGACTTCAGAGTTCAAACACTGTCTCATCACCAAGCCTGTGAGCTAGCTAATTGCTTTCAAAAACACATTTTTAATGTTTTCAGAATGCCTCCTGCAAGATTCCACATAAGAACATGCACACAGCCATTATATTACTTGGGTAAATGCAATGGAGGATCTGTATCTAGCAATTTGAAATCAGCACTCATACCAATAAACCATTACCTCCTTCCCAGCCCTAAAGAGTACCCAGGAAAGCATACATTACACACAGGGGATCAAATTAATTCCTGGTGCAACACTGTAGAGTTAAAAAGAAGCCATGTCAATGGGGATTGAAGAGCAGATTTGGACCCTGCAGATTTGGAGTTATGATTTTAGAACAGAATGTACAGGCACAGAGTGTATTTAGTAAAAAGAAAATAAAGTCAGATGAATAACAAAAATAAGCTCTTGCAGTAATATATTAAGTGAGAACAAAGATAAATTATAAGATTTCACTTGCAGGTTGAATAAATAACTGCATCCAGGAGAAGCCATAACATAAATCCAAAACAGTCTACACATCCTTCTATCATACCCCCAAATTTCCACTTTCAAGCTCAAAGCTAAATTCAAGTTCCTGTTGAAAACTATCAGCAATACCCTATAGTTTATTTGCAAGATCCTTGCCTGACAAAGTATTTACAGCAGCACAGTGATTTTTAATACCAAATCAAATGCACTACATGCTGGTATTCCATCAAGCAAAAAGGAACGTGAAATATAGAATATGTGAAATATAGCTTTAATAAACTGAAGCCAGAAGGATATACACACAAGCTATAATTTGCCTGTACAAATAGAGTATTGGCAACAACATCCAACAGTATTGGCAACACTTGGGAACAACTGGCTCCAATATAATACCTACCCCAAATCAGTTGATACTTCCCAGCCAAGAAATATCATAAAACTCCAGAAAGATGTATTTTTAAGATTATGCATTAGCACTGCAGAGATCATTCCCAATTGCTCTGCAAGTCCAAAGCCAAATATTCATTAGTAATATTTGCCATAACTTTTTCTGTGGTAAGTATCAGGGCTATGCAAAGCTTCAGGTGGTGATTCGATTCAGAGGAGATTCAGCCCGATTCAGTGGCTGAATCTTGGAATCTGAATCAAATCAGGGAACCAATTAAAAGATCCAGATTCATTCAAAGATCTCTGAATCTTCAGACTCTGAGCTGGTAAGTACGTGGGGAGGGGAAAGTGGGGAGGGAGGGGACCATGGGGGGACCTCTGCCAAGCCCCATCCCTCTTCCGTTCCCCCAGCCCCCCCCCATGGCTGTCCCACCTGCCCCAGCTCCTGGTGCTTTAAAAAAAGCCCTGACTCAATGGGTGCTGCTGGCAGGGGGCGATCCCCGCTGCCTCCCACTTCCCCATGCTGCATGGAAGGCTCTGTTACAAGCCCCCCAACCCTCCCCCTTGCTCCCCAGCCCCCCCCCTTTGGTTGCCCCACCCACCCCAGCTCCATCTGGCCCCTTAAGAAAAAAAAAGAGAAAAACCACTCCTGCAGCAGCCTTGGGGCACTGGGGGGCTCATAAAGAGCCCTTGTGGTGGGGGCAATGGGCGGCAGCGGTGATTGCCCCCCACTGGCAGGAACAGTGAGCCGAGGGGCTTTCTTGGTTGTTTTTTTTTCTTAAAGGGCCAGAGCTGCAGAGGGCAGGGCAGCCATGGGGGGACTGGGGGAGCAGGGGGCTTTGGTGGCTCATGCAGAGTCCCCCATGAAGCATGGGGCAGTGGGGGGCAGCTGGGATTGTCCCCCATCTGGCAGTGAGTCAGGGCTTTTTTTTTCCAAGTGCCAGGAGCTGGGGTGGCCAGGGAAGCTATTGCTGGGCTGGGAGAGTGGGCAGGGGATGGACCTGGGTGATTCATAGATTTGGCCAAATTGGTTTGGGACAGTGATTCAAATCACCAAATTGAGTCACTGTCCCCTGAATTGGCCAAATCCAAATCCAAAGTGAATACTAGCCGCTTTGCACAGGCCTAGGAAGTATCTGAGCCCTTCAGTCTATATTGGTCTCTTTCCTCCTGCAAGCACCAGGCTTATTTGCCACAGACCATGGCTCTAAGCAGGTTTGTTCTCTGAGAAATTTTGAAATTCATATATATATATTTCTCCCTTTCAGACTTTTTTGCTTTTCCATAAAAGAAAAATGTCAAAGAGTCCAAAACACTCCTATGAAGGTAAGACATCATTACTTTTCCTTCTTTCATTGTTGGGCAAACTGAAGCACAGAATAACAGGTTTTCAAAGATACAAAGGGTACCAAGTCTTACTAAAAGCAAAATGTCTAAGACTTATTTGAGCCTTTGAGACTCTCCCCCCAAAGGCTAGGGACAGACATTCAAAAAGCTGAGGCCTGAATTGATTCAATCTTTGCAGGTTAGTCTAACCTGGCTAGGCTAAATCAGTTTTGTAACCAAACAGACAGGCATGTACCATAAATGCAGGCACATGACTGCAGTGGCTTAAGCTAGAAGCCAGGGAACACTAGAGCAGCCCTCCCTTCCCTTGCACAGGGGTGGCCAGGCTCCGGCAGGATGCTCTGATTAGGGAGCAGCCCCGCTCCTTGATAACAGCGTAGTTATCAGCTCTTTTATCAGCACTTAACACGCCAGCAGAAAACAAAGCTTCACTCATTACAAGCTCTTCTTAAAACAGCTTGTTCCAAAGGAAAATGCATACCAGCCTCTGGCTTCTTTACTATTCATTCCATCCAGGAACAGCACACACCAACTGCAGGTGCTTCTTCAGCCTGACAAAGGGTTTTTAAACCCAAAAGCTTGCTAAGAATTTTTTTTCCAACTATTTGGTTGGTCTAATAAAATATATTAGATTTACTTAAAGAACCTTGTTTGCCTTTTCAAAAGGAAGAAATGCAGGGACATTACCACCTGAGCTGTTGATTACCTCCAAAAAGTCCTATGCAGACACTGTCCTGTCTGCCTTATACAGCATTAGTTAGCATACCACATGCTGGCTACAGTCTGTACTGTGGGAGAGAGGAGGAAGGGATCTCTGCTTAAGCAGCAAGTGGTGAGAGGGGGGAAGGAGGGCATAGGGAATCCAGCAGACCCTGCTGTGCCGGCAAATCTCTATCAGGGCTCCAGCCAGGAGCAGAGAGCCCCGCCCCACCCAGAGAGCATGCTGGGATGCTGGGAGTGTCTGGTTTAGCTTAAACAAGCAAAGGGTCTGGAACAGACATTGCATAAACTGGTTGGACCCAAATCAGTTAAGTCTAATACTACATTCAACCAGGTTTATCTCAAACTGTTTCCATCCATTTTCAGACTGGTTCACATGCACTAAACATCTATTCTGTTACAGGTTTAAATGAGTTTGTGATCAATAAACTAGTTTATGAGTAGTGTCTGTCCCTAGCCAAAGAGAACAGAACTGGTGAAGACCACACAGGAAACTTGTGGTTTATTAAGAGATGCATGTTCTCAAAGTTGTTGTAGTTCCCTTGAAGTATTTCCAGGGAATGTTTTCTATCTGGCTATTTAGGGACGTGGAAACAACCATTGCAGCAGCTCTAATTGGTCACATCCTTAGCTGGTGTAAATCGGCACAGTGCAGTTGAAGTTCAGTAACCTACACCAATTTACACTACCTGATCCATTAGATTAATACCTCTCCACTTGTTGCTATGCAACATCCATCTCTTATACTTAGCTTTTCTGCAACAATCTTCACAAACATACCAGCATAATAGAATGTTATGAGCATGATTCTCCATTGTCCTCTACCTTGTGGGTGCTTCTACACATGCAATTAAAACAGAGCAATAAATTCTCACACCATTTGTGCCAGAGTTAACTGCTCCTGGAGGCAGTGTCTGCAGATATGCCCAGGACAGCAACATTTTGAGCCCAGGGGGAGCAGCCCAGGGCTGATAAGGGGCTCAAAGGATCAGCCCTGGGTTCCAGGTGGTGGTGAGCGGTGGAGGGCCTGGCTCAGGCAATTCTGGAACAGGATCTACTTTCCAGAGCACCGAACAAACATTTTATTCACTTATGCAGTATTGCCAGGTGAAGGTGCCTACTTCACTGGAAGGTCCAGGAGATGCTGATTTAATGCCTTCACTGTCTCTCAGCTTCATGACTGTTATTCATTATAGGCAGGGCTAACAGAAGGTCACCTGCACACACTCCAATTATACAGAATGCAGTTCACTAGTTTTTCACAGGTCCTTGGTGTGATCTCTCCACTGGCTCCTGCCAAAGTTCTGAATCAGTTTTAAGATTTTATTGCTAACTTACAAAAATATCACCACTGAGCGGTCTGAGGAGAAGGACAGCTTTTCATCAGGTTTGTGATAGGTTCACACACATCTCCATTTTTCAGTCTAAAGTGCTAAGGAATTTTATTAACTAAAAAATGCTCTTCTCCCAACACAGCCACTCAATAAGCCAGAATAAATATCATCACTCGGTTTTAACATATTGCCTATTCTTAGCGCCTCTCTTCTGTGCCTTTTTCCCCTACTTACATGGCAGTTACTCTCTAGACTTCAGCCACCTCCACCCTTGACTCTCTTGTCCCTTTCTGCTATTGCAAGGTTCATCCTGCCAACAAAAGCCACAGATGTGAGGTATTTCTGATAACGTCCCTCTCCTTCAGGATGCATCTTTGTTCCATAATTTTCATCCCTCATGCTCTATTTGGGCATACATGTCTTAAAAAGACAGAAATGAAACAGGAAAATGTTCAATGCATTAGATTCATAGAATCGAAACAATGTAGATCCAAACACTTACAGCAACTCTTAACTTTTTTAGTCCATCACTTGTGCATGACACTAACTCTCCACGCCTCAGCAAAAGAACAGGGGTCCTCTCTTCAACTGCAGGACCATTCTCAAATAGAATTTCACTGTCTTTAGATACCTTCTCACTTCAGACCTCCTATAAACATGATGGTGATTGTCATTCCTTGATCCAGAAATATCCTTTTCTTCCTCCATATTCTGTACCTAAAAGTCTGCTTCCTCTACAAAATCCTTGTGCATGTCAAACTTGATCCCACATCTGCTGAAAACTTCATGCCCCTTTAAGTATGTCATTGCCACTTCCTTCTCTGTGGCATCCCCATACTCTGGTCTAGACGACATACAGAATGTTTCTGCAAGCCCTTTCAGACCTACAAAGAAGCATGGTCACAGTACTTCACACTAACACAACTTTAAGCCCCTTCTCTCCCAAATTAATTCCAGGGTATAGTTCAAAATTCATTCATAATCCTTTCACAATTCATTATCTTTGAATAATATTCTGTTCTGCAATTCTCTTAAGAGATGCAGCATAGAAGACATACCAAAGCAGATATGGACAATACTGTTTTCTGCCCTTTTATACATCTCAGAAGCTTGAAGAGTTAATACCTCAGAAATGAGAGGGTCAGTGTGGGAGAGGATAATTTATCATTGTCAGTTTTCATTGTCTTCAATTCCCAGTAAAGTTTTTAGTGACTTAGAGACTATTTATATTGCACAAGCCATGCAGATGTCAGAGCTAGCTTCTCAGAAGGGTCAGTTAGCATAGAAAGAGTAACAGGTTACTACATTATTTCCAAAGTAAAGCTACTATTGTGCTATGGTAGACATATGCTTAAATTGCAAATTTCCTGAAATATTTCTTCTCCACATTAGATGCTCTAACTGTAGAGTGATGCAAATAAAAGGAAAACCAGAAACACTGCTGCCACTTAACCATACATAGCAACTGAACCATTATCCTGTATGCCTTTGCAACAGGAGACACAGTTTTATATCCTGGCCTTCACTATCTGCTAGTATTTAAACAAACCTATCTACATTTCAGATGTACTGGACTGTCTGAGCAATGGACAGTCAATGAAATGGAAGCACAAGTTAAGAGGCAATAGCACTACACAAAATAAAATTAAGTAGATGTAGACATCAAGGATATTTCCAACAAGTTTTCTTAAATGCAGAACAAATTCTACAGTCCTTAAGAAAACAAAACTCTGACTAAAGTCAATGGGAACTGTGCTTAAGAAAATCACAGTGTGTAACATTATAATCTAATATGCTACCACATACCCAAAACAAATCATTTTAACCAAACTATGTAAATTTTGTTAATCCAACTTCTTTTATTGGTTCCTTTGCATTTAATGCATCAACTCTGCAATTAATCTAGAGTCTAGATTTAGATCTAGAACTAATTCTAATGCTGATATCTGTAAGAATCCTTGGATCACATTCTTTCTGAAAGATTAAGGGTTGGCAACCCCCAGCATGCATGCCAGAGCGTGGCACACAAAGATACTTTGCTTGACACGTGTGCCTTGGGGTGGACAGCTAGAGGGTGGAGCTGCATGGGTTCCAATCCTTGTTGCAGTAGTGCAGCCCTGGCACCTTCCCTGCTGTCCACCTCGAGACACATGTGCAGCCACTACCAGCAATGAAAAGGGCTGGGGCTGCCTCCTGCAACCAGTCTGGGCTGCTTGCAGAAGGTGGACACAACGGAAGGGGCTGGGGCTCTGTTGGGCAGCAGGTGCCTGCCCAGAGCCCAGGCTGGCTGTGAAAGGCAGTCAGGAGGTTCCAAGCAGCTGGACCATGGTCTGCAGAGCCCTGGCCCAGCTCATTGCTGGTGGTGCACGGATACATGTCTCAGGGCAGCCAGCAGGGAAGGAGCCAGGGCTGCAGTGCCACAACAAAGATTGGGCCCCTCATGGTTCCCCTGTTGTCTGCCCCTGGCATGCCAGCAGGCCAATTGAAGTTGTGGGTGTTTTTGGCACTCTGCCCAAAAATGTTGCTGACCTCTGAAATAAGCCTTTCATTTGAACAGGAGTCCATTTTTCGCTACTATAAAAACTAGGATTTTGGATATATTACTATGCGGGTTCTCTCTTCTCTTTTATACTCAGCCCACAGGCATCTGTGGTGTCACAAAGCCAATATCCTTTTATGTGGCTGGACTCAATACTGAATATGTAAACAAAAATAGGGAAAGAAGAAAACATGAACATGCCTTTAAAAATTAGTTAGACTTTAATGTACAGTTTCAGTGCCATTTTGGTATAGCGTCTCTTGAAAAATAAGGGACTAAACCATACCCAAAAAGAGTATTTATTGTAGACTCCAGAAGCATTAGAAACCATAGTAGTAAGCAAAGGTAATGCTGGAACAGTTAGCTCAGTGGTAAAAAGCTATTACATATGTAATGACTTCGACCTAATGAATGTGTAAGAAGCCTGAATTGAAAGGAACTTATCAAAAATAACATTTTCCACATTTCTAAATTAAGATCAGTGACATCATCCATAAGGAACTGAAATCAGCACAAACCTAGCCACTAAATTTCTCTAAGCCCATTTACCTATTTTTTAAGCACCTGGCTAAGAATTAGGCTTAAGAAATCCAGGCTATGCAGGATGGGCTCTTGGCATAGGCAGTCTTTTAATACTCGAAAGTCCTTCCCAGATTCTTAAGAGCTGAGAACTTTTCTAGGCCTGCTGTCTTTGATCAAATCTGTGAGGGTATTAAAGAACCATAGAATAAATCTTGGACAGTATTCCATGAGCCCCAGAAATAACTGAACTTGTCTTTTCATAATCTGGATGATACTTTTATTTAAGGCATGTATCTTGTCAACAAAGACTAGGATCTTGCTTTTTCCCAGTGTAAGTGGTCTCCTATTTTAACATTTAGCTGTGTTCACTGCTAGAACAGTTTCCTGTAACCAAATGGAGTATTCTCCAAACAGCTTCGAGTCCATGATGGGGAGGTAAAGGAATATTTAATACATAGGTTTTAAAATGTATATACCCATTTCTTGGCTTATAGAGTATTAGAAAAGTTGTTTCTCATTCTAGGCTTCAAAGAGGAACAGTCCCCCTCCTGATTGGGGGGATTCCATGAACCACAAATAAGAGGTGAGAGTTGTCTCAGTGCTGGAGACCAACACAAACTTTTTCAGTATCTAGCTGAATCATTCATCCAAGCCATCTGTCTGCAGATTATATGGTCTGAATGATCATTATTTTAAGTCAGTCACCCATCTCATTTATTAGGAATGTAAAGAGGCCTAAGAAGCAACAAGAAAAGTTTCTGTAAATAAATCAGTAGTAAGAAGATGACAAGGGAAGATGAAAATAGACCATTACTTCACAGAAAAGGAAATCAGATAGATGACACAGAAAAGACTGAAGTATTTGATGCATTCTTTGTTTTAGCTTTCAGGGAAAAAAATTTAAAAAAAATTAAACAATGGGACAGAAACACAACCTAAAATAAAATTACAAAAAAATTAAACAATATTGGCATAAATTAACTGTATCAAGTCCTGTTGAAATTCAGCATTGGGTAGTTAAGAAACTAACCAAAGTTATCGTGGCAAATTTAGGGTGCAAACAAGCATTCACTGCACTCAGACCAATTGTAGGCAGCTTACTTTTAAGTTGTCTACACCTAGACTGGAAGTGGGTGTGATCAGGAGTTTACCACTGCTGAGAGCAGTGTGTCCAGCTATTCACTGCTCCAGGGAGCTGTGCAGGGAACTTGATATAAGTAGCTTGGGGTAGGGGGAGCGACACATTTACATATACTGAGTAGCTCAAATGCCCTTTACATCTGGGCTCTCTTTCTCTGAAATAATAAAAGTTAGAAATTATCAGATATTTGAATGACTCCAACTGAATTTAATGGGAAATATGTAGCTAAAGGTTTATGCAGCTTTTTGCCGCAGTCACAGGACTAGTTCAAATGTCAACAGCAATGGATGTCAGGTCTTCCTTAGACTCCTAGACATAGTAAAATAATATATGAAGCCTTATCTTAACTTCATCTCTACAAGACTTCCAATAGTTTGGGGCACAACGCTGTAAGGTCCACTGAAAAGCTTGCTTCTTTTTTATAAAACATGTGCATTAGCTTCATTAAAGGCTATTACAGAATTGTAGCTACAACAGATAAATGGATTTCTTGTTTTATATTTTCCTCCAACGGTCTGTTTCAAAGGACCCCAGCACACATTCCACTTAAAACATGATTTCATCACATCTTAAGTTGTTACCCTGCCATGTGTTAATGCAATTAATGGCATGATAGGAATCAGCCACAAAGTTACAACACAAAAATATCATGCCATTAACTGAATGAGTGGCCAGGATGGGGCTCCCATGTACGCCCATGGCTGGAAGCCCTGTCAGCACCATGTGCCCCTGCAGCTAGGAACCCAGCTGGACAGGGCTCCCAGCCATGGGAGCTGACAATTAGGGCTGTGTGAAACGGCACCGTTCCATTCTGACTTGCATTTTGACGGAACAGCGTTTCATTTTGAATTTCATTTCGATTCGAAGCCGCTGTTCCATTTCGTTCCGTTTCATTTCGTTTTGTTGAAACATTTTCACTGTTTCGACTCTGTTTCAACATTTCGCCCATAGGCTATAATGGGGAAGCACAAAACAGCCTATACCTTTGTCATTTCTGGCCTGATTTGGATGAAACATGCAGGAATAGTAGCCCCTTCTGAGAGCATGAAGCCCACCAAGTTTCAAGGAGATAGGTGCAGGGGTTTCAGGGAAACTGTACCTCAAAGTCTTGATATCAAAAAATTCATGTCACATGTACGTGTTAAGGCACAGCACAGTGAAAGCTGTTAGCCCCTGCTGAGGCCAGGAAGCCTACCAGCTTTCAAGGAGATAGGTGCAGGGCTTCTGGTTCTGGGGCCCTGAATCTCTGGCTTCTGACAGGCAAAACTCGTGACATGGGTGCTTGTGGGACTGTGTCTGTCTTGGGGCGCTGAGGGAGTGAAAACTGCAGGCCTGCTATGCCCTGCTGCAGCCAAGAAGCCTGCCAGCTGTCAAGGAGGTAGGTGCAGGGGCTTCTGGGTTCTTGGGACTTGCACCTCTAGCTGCTGACAGGCAAAACTCGTGACATGGGTGGGTGACACTGTGCGTGTTAAGGTGCACCCCTACTCAACTGACACCAAGGCAGAAAGCAGGGCAGTTCAAACAATGCTGTGTTTTATGTAGCTTTTCCATCCATCCCCCAGAGCACTGGGATTGGAAGGGACCTCAGGAAATGATGACAGTCTCTGGCCAGCTACACAGTCAATAATGAGACCACTCCACCCCTCCCTTCTCCCCTCTTCCCCCTTCCTCTCCTTACTTTAGTTTCAGTTTCCCTGCAGACAAGCCCAGCCTGAGTTTCAAAACTCAAGACATTTCGAAAATTTCAAAATGTTTCATCTTCTCTTGTTTCATTTCAAGGCTGTTTTGAAGCTCTCTGTTTCATTTTTATTTTGCTGTTTCAAGCTCAAAATGAGTCAAAACAGTGTTGAAATGAAACTACCAGCGAAATTTTGCACAGCCCTACTGACCATTACTGCCTATACAGGGATAACCCAGAATCATAATCCTGGGCTTCCTTTTCATAGGCAATAAGGCATGATGGGATCTTATGGCAGCACATGTAGCATGGAAGGAAGTGCAACTGCAGGGACCCCAAATCAGATCTCTTTCCATCTTCACATGAATGTCTGCCAGTGGTTTTAAAAAGTCAGCTATGGAGAGGCACCGCTAGGTATTTCACTTCTTTCTTACCTGAGTCTGAAATGAAGCACAGGCTGGACCATTATTATCATGGTCAGAAGGCAAGAACAAAGAGTAGAAGTGAAAATAAAGAAACGAAGAATGAAGAATAAAGGAAAAGGAATGAAAGAAGGAGAAAACAGGAAAGAAATTTACTCACTGGAGCAAATGAGGTATTCAGCTCCACTGTAGGGCCTAATCTGATTTGTTCCCCAACCCTTGGTCACTTCACATTTCTTTCAGTTAGGAACAACTAAACAGTTATTAGATATGCCTGAGAAGCTGGATTCCTACCTGGGGTAATCTGGTGTAGCTCCAGTGACATGCCCATTGGAAGGAGCATTTTGAAAACCTTCTCAATTGATGAGAATCCTTTCAACTCCATCCTGCAACCCACACTCACAGATAATCTCAGAATCTCTACAAACCTAGATGAGGTATGAAAAGCCATCAAGCAGATGAAGAATGACTAGACATCTGAAGCTGATGGACTCCCTACCAAAATCTTTGAACAGGGGAGAGAGCTCCATACCCTCATTTTAAGGATTTAGAATGATGAGGAAATACCCAGGGACCTTAGAGATGCCATGTTCATGACAATCTTCAAGGAAGGAGACAGTTCCAACTATGGAAATTACAGAAGAATCACTTGCTGTCCATCACAGGAAAGATCAGTGCAAGAACCCTCTTGAACCATCTCTTTCCACTTGCTAAAGAGCTTCTCCTGGAATCACAGTGCGGGTTTAGGGCAGCAAGAGGCACAACTGAAATGATCTTCACTGCCCACCAGCTGCAGAAAAATGCTGGGAACAACATAAGCCTCTCTAAATGGCCTTCTTTGACCTCACAAAAGACTTTGACTCAGTCAACCAAGAAGTACTGTGGAGGATCCTTCTGAAGTATGGATGCCCACCAAAATCCACTGTTCTTTGCCTATTCCATGACAGTATGCAAGCAATGATCCCCTGTAATGGATCTATCACAGATAAACTGACCTTTTCTCATCAACAATTACTGTACATCAGTCAGGCCTGCTTTTGCTTCTTGATTTCACTGATAAGGATCTGGACTGTCATGCAATGAAACTGTAATGTATGAACACATATTCATATATTTATTTTTAGGCTTAGTAGTAAAGAGTCTGATTTTACATAGCCTCTCCATCATCCTGTCTGCAAATATATCACTGAAGTTTTCCAAACTAACATCCAATGGATTACCAAGCTGAAATAATGGTTTGTCTGGTGCAAACAGTTGCGCTTTTTTAACTTAATGTGTGGTTTTAACTAGCATAAAATGTTTTAACTGTACTTAAGTCTGGCTTACACAAAAATCAGTGTCCATGCAGACTTTGCATTACATTGCTTTAGCTGGACTGGTTTAAAAATTCTTTAAATCATCGTGATTCATGCTATGTGTAGAAGAAGATTAATATTTGTTTTGAGGTAGAACTAAGGGAATCTAATCATAGAATGACACTTTATTGTACAAGTCACTATACAAATACATAGCAAAAAGACGGTGCCTACCCAACAGAACTTACTAGTATGCACAAGTTCAAGAAAAACAATGGATACACCAAAAAATACATGGCAAGGACAAGGAAACAATTAGACAAAAGGGAATTATGAGTAATAACAGCCAAGGTAGAAAAGGACCATTAAGACCAAAGTCTGCCAGAAACAGGCACTATATTCCTCTGTACAAATTAGTGATCATAGGAAAATCCAACAAATTCTTTACAGGGAAGACACTGGAGACTGAGAGGTTTGCATACCCAAAGGGGTCCAAAAGCTTCCTTTCACCTTCAGTCTTTCCCCACATCCCTTCATTTCCAGTTTCTGTAGGTCAAGTTTGTCTTGTATACGAGAGCTAAATCGTACTCCACCTATTGGTCAAGTGCCTGAGTATACCTACAAAAGCATATCTTATTCCACCTTGCTTGAGTCCTTCAGAAACTCTTAATAAAAAAGGTAGGTGGATTCTTCTCTTCCTTGCTGTTTTTGAGACTCAATCTCAAGGCAAAGACGATGGCATGTTGCAAAAGTTGATACATTCATTGATTTTCAGGGACTTGAGCAGGGTGGAATAGGACTGCACTTAGGCATCTAAGAGATGGAATAAATCCTGTCTCTAAGAGCTCTTTCTAAAGTTGCTATAAATTCCACATCTGTTCTCAAAAGACAAGGCTGGTTGCAATGATGTAATTAAGATTAATTAAGCACTCCCGCTATTAATTTGCAAGGATAGACTGAAATAGCCCGGGTTATTTAGTCTGGAGAAGAAAAGACTGAGGGGGATTTGATAACTTCTTCAAATACTTGAAGGGCGCTTATAGGCAGGATGGAGTTGGGCATTTCTCTGTGGCCACAGGGGACAGGACTAGGAACAATGACCTCAAGCTGCTGCAAAGGAAATTTAGGTTGGAGATTAGGAAGAACTCTCTGACTAAGAGGGTGGCAAAGCATTGGAACAGACTACTTAGAGAAATTGTGGAATCTCCATCTTTGGAAATTTTCAAGCTCAGGTTGGACAGACACTTATCCGGTTGTCTTAGGGATGGATGTCTTAGAGATGATCCTTCCTAGAGCAGGGGGCTAGACCACACGATCTTGTAAGATCCCTTCAAACCTTATATTCTTGTGATCCTACCATGAAAGCCACCTTCCTTTGAACTGAGATTCTTTCTGTCAGGTGTTATATGCTAGGTAGTGCCCAGGCAATGGGTGTAGTGACGGCTTCAATAGGAGGTTTATTCACACAAGTGAGTATACAGGCCTCACGATATTGCATACCTAGTTTCCCAGCTTGGGACACCTGCAGCTAGGCAACTGAAAACTGAGGACTGTAAATGTAAATGACACTTTTGCAAATACAAGCTTTTGAAACATAAACATACAAAGTGGGATTTTCAAAACCTGGCATTGGCCTAACTGCCAGCACAGAAGTCAATCACAATCCTACGTATTACCCTATTTATAATCCTCAGCACCTACTAAAAATGACATCTTTTTTCCTTATTGCCTCTGCCAGAAGTTTAGATAAAAACTAGAGGTTTCGATGAAAACTTCAGATCTGCAACATACAGATGGAGCAAGTAGGTTTTGCAATAGCACTTTTTATTATCTTAACAGCTACAGATGACATCAGATTAACTTGTGACTTGGGAAAGAGCTGCTACTCAGATGAACACTGCAGTACAAACCTAAGTTTTTTGGAACTATGGCTTGAGACTGTTTTTGAATCTATATTTTTAAAGATATAAACAATTTAGAGGGTAAAAGGATTAACAAGCGATATATCTAAATATTGCATGTTGCCAGCTAATGGCGCAAAACGTTTTTAGATTATTTATACTGGTTGCTTTATTGAGCAAAAGTGCTCAAGGGTACTTTGAACCATTCAGTATCAATATGCTTCTTTCTATTCCTGTGAATTCAGTTGTAGGGGAAGGTTCCCTTAAGCAAACATAATATACAGTTCCACAGATATGTTAACTAATGTTTTATGCATTCAGATTTTTTTACTTGGAGGGTTGGGAATTTTTTTTTCCGCATTCATGGCTGTCTGAGTTACAACTGTAAATATGTGGATTTATTTTTGATCAGGATCTGATAGTTATTAAGGCTGTCATGAAATCAAAATACCAGTAGGGCCTTCTCTCTCATTGATCAGTATTAATGTGAAATGCCCTTGTAAATATCCCCCATACTGACAGGAAAGGAGATTCTTGAAGCTAAATTCTACCCTGGATACTTGATCTATGTCACCCCACTGTCTTCAGTGTAGTCAGACAGGAGGAGGGTTGCTAATTATCTGTAGATTTATGCACTGCCTATAAATAAACAAGCTAAAAACATCTGTTTATAATACCATAACAAAGCTGAGCCATCTGTAAAATCACTAAGCAACTGGAGCTTGATTGGAGTTACTTGTCAGAAATGAAGCCGGAGTTAAGCAGTGAAGAACAGCCAGGATCGTAAGTGCAGCACCTTGAACAAAACTGTGTTAGAACTCTGTAGTCCAGGGGACTTTTCAGAGCCTCCTGGCACAAAATGTTCTGCTACTGCTGGTCCAATCACCTGGCTGTAATACTCCTGAATTGCTAATAGGCAGATAGTCTTTCTCTGGAGATGGAGGGAGCAAGGCCAGCAGGATTAAGGTTGGGGTGGGCTGGGAGGGCACAAGGGTGTGGGGGTTAGTACCTCTGAGGAGCAGCATGGTATAAAACTATTGCTGCAGTCAAACAGGGTTTCCAAACCAAGTTTTGGTTTTTTTACTGATTGTTTGCAAACTTTTTACTGCCAACCCTAACCCCCTAAATTTGAACTTGGCTCTTGTCCAAAAGCCTAGCAAAAATTAACATTTTGTAAAACATACATCAGTAAAAACATATGTAAGTAAAAAAGTTTGGCCATCAGTAAAAAGTTAGGGAATTGTTTAAAAAATAAATATATAATTTCTTGGGTTGGCAACTCTGGATACAAATCAGATACAAGAAGAATCAGATTTTGACCTCTACTGCTTCTATAGACACTAAGTAGCACTCTGGATATGCTTGTTGAAATCTGCAGGCGAAAAAGGAGCAAAACTATCCTATCACACTTTACCATTTCACCTTTTGAAAGAGCAATGAGAAGAGCAATGAGAAGAAATGGTCACATCAGGCCCACAGCCACAATGTGTGCCAACTGCTCTACACAACAATAGCCCTACACAACAACTTTGCAGCCCTCACACCATTGATGGATAAGGAATCTATGTCCTTTTCACAGAGGACAAGGCAGGAGCAGCCACCACCACTGAGGAAGCATCATAGGGTGATTGTTGTGGAGGTTCCCTGCTGCAAGGGATAGGTGCTACCTGTCACCCAGAACCCTTTGCTCGAGAGATCTATTCCCTTCCAGGAGCCAAGATCTGAGGTCTGACAGCAAGGATCTCAAAACTGGTCCATCCCACAGACTACTACCCCATGCTCCTTGTCCATGTAGGCACCCATGATACAGCAAGAAACAACATAGGGGTTACAAGGCCTGGGGGAGAAGCTCAAGGAACTATGAGTGCAAGCTTTGACCTTGGTATGCAGTTTAACGACACTGGGCTGCATGCAAGAGATGGCATCCACCTCATGGGCTGAGGGAAGAAACTCTTCTCCAGGAGAATTGTAGACTTGCTGAGGAAGGCTTTAAATTAGACAAGCCTGGGGGAGTGCAGGAAGATTCAGTTGATGAATACAAACCCACCACAGGACATAGATATGCTGTTCAAGAGGACCCAGAGGAGGTTATTCACTTCAGAGACACCCAGATTACTACCAATGCCCAGAGACACATGCAGAAAACCTGAGATGACTAGGGGCACATGATATATACATCTGGGCAATGGATATTGAGGGCTACAGGCTCTATAAGAAGGACAGGGATGGGAAGAAGGGTGGAGGGGAGGCCATCTACATGAAGGAACAGTACCTCTCCCTGCAGGTTACATTTTATGGCAGGGGGAAATCCCTTGAGACCCTCTGGGTCAAGATACAAAGGGGCTTGGGAGGAGGGGACCTGATGATGAGAGTCTATTATAGGCCTCCCCACCAAGAAGAGGAGAGAGACCAGGAATTCTACAGCAAACTGGCTGAAGCAGCCAGGACTAAAGACTTGATTGTCGTGGGTGACTTCAACTACCCTGGCATCTGCTGGAAAGATCATTCATCCAGCTCCAGCAGATCAACCAACTTCTTGGTGACTATAGATGACCTGTTCATGACACAGGCTGTGGAGGGGATGACTAGGAGTAAAGCCACTCTGGACTTGGTGCTGGCCAAAGGGGAAGACATGCTAAGTGACCTGAAGATTGGAGGTGTCCCGAGTGACAGAGATCATGATCTGATCAGATTCACCATCTACTGAAAGGCTGGGAACTCTACCAGCAGAACAAAAGTCCTAGATTTCAGACAGGCAGACTTTGGTAAACTAAGGAGTGTACTTGGAAAGGCTCTTCACAACCAACAACTGGACAAGTTGGGAGCTCATGAAGGATGGCACTCCCTCAAGGAGGCCATTCTTACTGCTGAAAAAGAGGCCATCCCTATGCGATCAAAAAGAAGGGAGAGGGGCCAAGAGACCTGCCTGACTCAACAGAGACATTAGGGAACTTCTCAAAAAGAAAAAAGAAGTGTACATGCAATGGAAAAATGGATCAAAATCCAGAGAAGAGTACACTCATGTGGCCAGGGTCTGCAGACACGAGACAAGGAAAGCCAAGGCATCCATGGAAATCAGGTTGGTGATCAATATTAAAGATAACAAAAAAATGTTCTATATGTACATAGGGAGCAAGAAAAAAAATCAAGCTTCACTGTGGCACCCCTACTGAACAGAGAGCAGAAGCCCACATTCATCCCCATGAAAAGGTAGAGCTTCTTAATAATTACTTTTCATTACTTTTCCTGAAACCAGGAAAGAACTGGTCACCAGTGTGGGGAATACAGCAATAACAGCAGTCCTCATAAAATCAGTCCAGCAACACTCTTAGATCATTTGGACATTTTTAACTCAGCTGGTCCAGACAACCTTCATCCGGGAGTGCTGAAAGAGCTGGCTGAGCTCACAGTGGTGCCTCTGGCAGGGCTGTTTGAGCAGACATGGAACTCAGGAGTTGTCCCTAACAACTGGAAAAATGTGAACATGGTTCCCATCTTTAAGAAGGGAAAGAGGAATGACCCTGCCAACTATAGACTGGTCAGTCTGACTTTGGTCCTGGGGAAGATCTTTGAAAAAACTGTGAAAGAGGCCATCAACCATAAGCTTGCATCTGGTAGGGTACTGAGAAGCAACCAGCATGGCTTTTTAGAAGGAAGGTTATGCCTAACAAGCCTGGTGTCCTTTTATGACCAGGTAACTAACCACCTGGATATGGGACAGGAGGTGGATGTCTTCTACCTAGATTTTAGCAAGGCCTTTGATACGGTTTCCTATGAAATCTTCTCAGTTAAGTTGGGGTGTCAGTTGACCAGAGGATGAATATGAGCCACCAGTGCGACGAAGTCACCAACAAAGCAAATAGAACTCTGGCGTGCATCGGCAGATGTGTTGCCAACAAATCCAGAGAGGTGCTCCTCCCCCTCTATTCAGCATTGGTGAGGCCACAGCTGGAGTACTATGTCCAGTTGTGGGCACCACACTTCAAGAAGGATGTGGACAAGCTTGAAAGGGTGCAGAGAAGGGGGACAGGCCCTGTGAGGAGAGATTTCAGGATCTGGGTTTGTTCGGCCTGAGCAAAAGAAGGCTGATAGGTAACTTAATAGCTGCCTGCAAATATATCAAGTGAAAACACCAGAATCTAGGAGAACAACTTTTCAGAAAAGCCCCCTCCCCTGGGAAGATGCAGACCAATGGACACAACCTAGTCGAGGAAAAGTTTTGGCTGGACATCAGGAAAGACTTCTTTTCCATATGGGTAACTAGAATCTAGAACACACTTCCAGGAGGTGGTGCCGTCGCCATCTCTGGTGGTCTTTAAGAGGAGGGTAGACAAATACCTCATTGAGCTCATTTGAACCCAGTTACCTCCTGCCCATGGCAGGGGACTGGACTTGATGATCTTACAGGTCCTTTCCAGTCTTTCTTTCTATGATTCTAGGAAAGGCATATTTTTTTAGAATATTTGAACTGGAATAAGTACCGTACTTTCTCACATAAAAAACACCCCCAAATAAGATATGCACCTTGTTTTTGAAAGGCAGAACAAAAAAAAATTATCTCTCCTTGAAAATGCCAAGAAGTAGTAGTATATAACTGAGTAGCAGGTTCTGCAGCACAACAGTGGAAAGGGAAAGTATCTAAACCAACAGCTAGGGATCACCTAGCACTGCACTGTTACTTTTGCTTCCCACCCCCCACCCCCCTGCAGAGGAACAGAAACTGTTATTACTATTTTCCCCCAATTTCCAGCAACTGAAAAAAATCTGTGTTGTATGTAAGACTATATGGTAATTTAAGACTGTTCTTTCCTAAGTTCTGTCTGAGAAAATTGTATTTTCTTTGGATATTTTTTTAAAGATGGGTAACTTGAAGAGAACTTGGATAATTTCTAAAGAGCTGGACAAGTGCCTTAAAGTCTTTCTGTGAGTTGGAAACTTTCTTGTTTCCTGGGATGTGAAAAAAAGAATAAATCTTTGCCTTTCTTTACTATTTCATTCTGAAATGAAGAGGCCAAAAATAATACCGTTAAAAGGAGACATCTGAAGGCTGAGCCTGTAAAAGAACAAATATTAACTTAAAACTTATAGGGTTGCTTTTTAGGTAACACACTCATTAGCTGGCTGGACAGCAAAAAAGTAGTTCATGCCTCACATTACTGGCAGATTAAGGATGAAGGTCAGCGAGTGGCATACTTTGAATACATTTTGTGTTACTGATGAGCACTGGTGAAGCAACTCAAAGAACAATTTGCCACAAGGAGAGATCCCACAAAGAAGTTTCCCACTAGAGATCCCATGGAGAATCCCACGGATCTCCTGCTAAAACCTGTTTAGTGGAGTGTCTCATCATAAATGCATTACACATGGCTCTGGAATCTCCAGGTGAAATGATTGTTTTTAACCTGCAAAGACCTCAGAGCTATGAAACTTGCCTGTTTGAGAAACTGAGACACACTCTCTTTTTCATGCATCAGTTTATAAAAAAGGGAGTTACCAGGACATTCTATGCTATGGCCCCTCATCTTTGAAACTGGCTTTCCGCCTCATAAAGAGTGCAAGGTGGGTGTAAACGATATCCTGTCACAATGCACCACTTTGTTCCTGGGTAAATGATGACAATACAGAAGACAGCAGAGAAAAACACTCCAGAAGTTTCATGGTATTTCACAGATGATGACCCAACTTTCACCCTTGACTATAGAGTTAATCTTGGGTAATTAGCACTTGTATCTGAGTTTGTGGTTGGCCTAGCTCAGGCAAGAATCTCTGTACTGCAAAACAGTTTACGATTGTCACACTGCTTACAGCAAATTGTGAGTGGCAACAGACCTTCTGGGGCCATATCCCATGAATCCTAAAGCAATGTAAATCAGAAGAGCCCTACTGAGAATGCAAAAAATATATGGCCATGAGAAACTGCAAGAAAGTACTTTAGGATTAACAGAATCAGAATTTGTGGAAGAGGTGATATCGTTTATTAAACCAACTAGAGTTTTGCAAAAATAATTCTTTAATTGCAAGCTTTCAGGCACAAGCACCATAACTAGCAGGAAATATGACTACATCCTGCTTAGCACCCAACAAATCACCAAATGCGAATCGAATCAGGAAACCAATGAAAAGGTCCAAATCATTTGGAAGCTCTCCGAATCAATTTGGAAAAGATTCAGAGAGCTTTGGTAATTCAGGCAGTCCCTGCTCACTGCAGCACGAAGCTGGACTCATGTTGGTAAGCAGAGGGCAGGGAAGGGAGGGCTGGAGGAGTGGGGAGGGGACAACGGGGGGACCCCTGCCAGGCCCCAATCCCCTGCCTGCTTCCCCAATTCCCCTGAGTGCCCCCCCCCCACCCCGCCATGGCTGCCCTGCCTGGTCCCAGCTCCTGGTTCTTTAAAAAAAAGCACAAAACAACCCAAACTCACCAGCTGCTGCAGTGGTCTCAGGGCTTCTGGGGGCTCGTGGCAAAGCCCCCCATGCAACATGAGGCAGTGGGGGGCAGCAGGGATCTCCGCCCTCCCCAGCCTGGCAGCAGCCAGTGAATGGGGGCTTTTATTTTTTCATTTTTTTAAACCAGGAGCTTGGAGAGCAGGTGGGGCAGCCAGTGAGAATTGAATCACTGTCTCCTGAATCAGCCAAATCTGAATCTGAAGTGAATACTAGTCACTTCACACAGGCCTAGTAAATAGACTATTCCAACTTTTTTCTGAGCTTACTCTGCAAGATTAACTGTTCCAAACAGGAGATTTTACAACACCTTCAACCCTCCTATGAAATATAAACTTTCATTTCTACCCAGGAGAACTTTTATAATCTTCTCTCCTATGCTTGAAGAAGGGTGCTTGTGCCTGACAGCTTGCAACTAAAGTTGTTTTTTTGCCAAAATCTAGCTGGTCTAATAAAAGATATCACCTCCACCACAAGTTCTGATTTCTTTTGCCTCTAGACCAGTACGGCTACAACCAGGATTCCTGTAGAACTAACACCACTCAAGTAGCTTTGGCCTGCATCCATACTGCAAAGTTTTGAATTACCAGCCAAAGTACAAGTGTAAATAAACCATCTTGGCATTAGCTAATACTCTGGATGAAGCACCTAGCTCAGGTGTGAAGTATGCTGATGGTCAGTTGACTGGCTTGTGTGGGTGAATGGGACTCAAGCTAGGGACAGCTCCTAAGTAAAACCCCAGTTAATTTTATAGTGAAGACAAATCTTTAAATAAAGTTTTGTCAATGACAGAACTGGAATTCTACCTATGATGTCACTAACTGGCACATTCAGGATTAACCCAAGTAGAATATGGAGTAAAGAAAGAAATTCTTTTTTAAGAAAGGGAAAACAATTTTAAAAGAAATTATCTTTACAATTTAATTCTATGCCCTCAAATACTGTTCATGGTGATACTCAGCACAGAAATCTGTATTTAATTCAGCTTTAATTCCTGGTGTAAATGACCTTATATGGCATTTATACGTCATACCTTAATTTTGCAAATTGCCTTAGAAAACTTAAACACATGTACCTAAATATTTATATTAGTTAGAGGGCAAGCTACATTTGTAAGCGTAACCACTGCACATCATCATAACCTTGCCAGCAACAGATATTTTATCTATTTTCCAAATAGATATCTAACACGCAAACATACTTACATCAGTAGAATTCCTGCTTCTTTTAGGGCCAGATTCTGTTCCACCTATTAGGCATGTTAGTAGACTCAGGCACCTACATAAGAGCCTATTCCAACCTGCTTGATTCCTTGAAAAACTGGTATTGCAGAAGGTGGTTGGGTCCTCCTCCCACTTTTTTATGACTCAATCCTCAGGGGAAAATGAAGATGTGTCACAAAAATATATACAGGGATTTGAACACGGTGGAACAGAACTGTACTTTGGCACCTATGTTAACTAATATACCCAATAATATAATATACCCAATAATTGGGTATTATAGTCCATTATGATTTAACTTATGCTATAATGTTTGAAGAGATAACCATTTTTCAGGCCACCAGACACTAAAACACAGCTCATAAAAGATGCAAAGCTTCTAAAATGTGGATATTCATTAAAAGACACAGAGGAGAAGAGAAAAATCAACAAACTATCATTTTAAAGATGTAAGTACTCAGTAACATGCACGGCTCAGTTCACTTCTGCCAATTATATCAGATTTGTATTTGGCCCTTAATCTTTTAGTAATATGTGTTTTATCCATTGGTTAGACATATGCATATGGATGGTAAAGGACACGACATGCTCTGATGGTCAGAAGAAAGAAAAAGGAAAGGTATCTTAGACTATGGTCCTTTTCCTCATTAAGCTACGGGGGTGAAACAAATCACACAAAACAAAGCACAACAGGAGTTGGTATTTAATGCCATGAGCAGCCATGCTATCAAGGTTGCCTAGCAACTACAGAGTGGGAAGAAGGCAAAGTAAGGTGGCCTAAAAATTAGCTAGAAAGTCATTTTCAAGAATGCTACTGGTCGGATTTGTCCAGCTTCATTTCTGGTCCAAGTCAGCTGTTTGAAATATTTTTAAAAATGGTGCCTAACTCTCCATTTAAATCACTTGCATTCCCTTGAAAAAGTGTCAGGAACATGAAGGCTATGTCCTGCTGCTTGGGTTTATTTGTCTAAGCTGAGTGTTGGATTCATTAGATGAGCATTCAATCCTACCCTGCGTATAGCAATTGACCGTTAAGAGGCTAATGTCTGCCTTCAGTGCTGTGAATGGGAAGGAAAAAAAAGGGAATGAGGTCAAAACTACAACAGATTACACAATGCAGCAGAGCAGGAGAAGGGTGTCTGTTAGCAGGAATAGAGAAAACATTTCTGATCTGTTTTCTCTTCTTTCTAGACTAGTTACAAAGCAAGAATTGTAAACACGTGGAACTGTATGGACAAGGTAGCACTGGGTGGGCAAGCCATATCTTCTTCTCCCCCTTACTTTCTCAGCTAAAACTGTATTTATAGCTACCCTGTACAATATTCATATTAACCTTAACAAAAGATCTGCAGCTTTAATATTTTATGGAATAACAATATTAAATTGCAGTGTAAGCGAATTATTTTCTGTTAATGTTATGCCTAGCACACAATGGCAGAGAGGTTACTCTATCATAGGATCACAGACAATTAGGGTTGGAAGGGACCTCAGCAGATCATCTAGTCCAACCCACTGCTCAAAGCAGGACCAGCCCCCAAGTAGATCATCCCAGCCAAGGCTTTGTCTAGCCAGTTCTTAAAAACCTTGAAGGATAGAGTCCACAACTTCTCTGGGTAACCTATTCCAGTGTTTTACTACCCTCCTCATGAGAAAGTTCTTCTGAATATGTAACCTAAACTTCTCTTGCTTCAATTTAAGACTGTTGCTCCTTCTTCTGTCATCTGCCAACACTGAGAAAAGTCTAGTTCCATCCTCTTTGGAACCCCACTTCAGGTAGTTGACGGCTGCTATTAAATCATCTTTCAGTCTTCTCTTCTCCAGACTAAATAAATCCAGGTCCCTCAGCCTCTCCTTAGAAGTCATGTTCTCCCACCTATATCTTGTTATGGCTCCAGAGTCATGGATTCATATCAAAGGTTGCCCCAAGATGACCCAGCTGTAAATGATTCCCCAAGTTGACTGGTCAGGTACACAAAGGTGACAAGCTCAGGCAACAAGACAGCTACATCAATTCCTCATATACTCTTGCCTACAGAAACTGGCATGCCTTAACAAGGCTAGCCATGTTGACTGTTAGGCTGAGGAGAAACCATATGCCTCCTATAGTGTCAACTATTCTTCATTACTTGTGGTGAAGCTAGTATGAAGTACTACTGTGCATTTATTTAAAAAAAATTAGTGCACTTTGGTGGATGATACAGTAATATCAATGAACATTACATATAAAGTGGTTTTTGAGTTATTGAGGTAAAAAATGAGGTATGAGGAATCAATCAGGTCATTAACTCTCTCTACCTGTCTCAGACATAGTTAATGATCTATGGACATTACATCAAATGGTAGAAAAAGCCGGTTTTCTTTTCCTGTTTATTTTTAAAGTCATACAGCACAAGGCAGTTCCCAAAGGGTGTTGGTAGAGCTTCACAGCTCAAAGCCATATCTCAGGTTCTCAGCTAGTCTCAGGAGCTGATGAGAACCCCCTGTGCATGATCTGTTCGTTCCTCAGTTATTTTATGCACCTATGTGCCAGCCCCACCTCTCTGATCCATGTTCAGCCCTGCACTGGCTGCCCCCCCATTTGGCGTTTGGCCATCCACTACCGTCCACCCCCTCTCAGCATTTGGCCGTGCAGTACCCTTGCTCCCCGCCTTCCCCCTGCCGCTCAGCATCTGGCCACTGGGGGTATTTAGGACCAAAAAAAAGGTTCAAAACCCCTGACTCAGCTGGATGGCTGCATATAGAATTATGACACTGACAACAGTAACATCACCAAAGTAGTTAAATAATTTGTACCCCAAATATAACCTGTATGTAAAGTTATACATTTGGGAATCCATGCTTCACCTTCACACATGCCTGGGTTACAATCACCAGAAAATTTGACCTAGTAAGAGCACAACACTTAATTTCTGTCATACACACAAAAAAAGCTGTGCATACAACATGAGAGCACCTGCTTTCTCTGTACCTATTTATTTCCTGTGCAAGCACTGATGTTTAAATTTAAGGGAAAATGTATACTTTAAGAGCTTCCCAATCAAATGCTCAATTTCCTTTTTTTTTGAATAATTCTATCAAAACATGCCATGCTAAAGGATGAACAGCAGTCTTTAGGGATACACATTTTAAGAGGAGGGTGTTAAAATATTCTCTTTATCTGTTTCTGAAGTTATATTTTATATTCTTGAACTAAAACAGATGCAGACTCTCTCTGAAAGGCATTTCTAAAAGCAGTTACTAGATATTGCTTAAGCCCTGCTTCCCATTTGACAATCTTATATGTAAGGCTATTTTGGGAATATTTCATCTGTTAAAAATATGATTAAAGAAGTTTGTGTACTGCAGGTGTCAACCACTGATGTTAGGATGCTGATAGATGTGCAGCTCCCTGCAGAAAAGCGCCATGAGTTACAATGATCCCTGCCACCCAACAGATATTGACTATTGGATAGGGGCGGGTGTGGGGAGGGAAGAGAATGTGGAATTGAGCTCCAGTTTGGAGCAGCTGTGTCTGCAGCTGCTCTCCCCTAGCCCCAACCCTCCCCCTTCCCAGCTCCAGTGCTGTCTTCAGAATTGCTGTCTTGACAGAGGGTGGATTGCAGCCCCCTCAGGAGAGGGCTACAATCCACCTACCTGACTCTCTAGAGCAGGCTACGGAAATCCCAGACGAAGCTCCCTCTGCTCCCTTCCCCCTCTCCCATTCTGAAGACAGCACTGGGGGCAGGGCTGGGCAGGTTCAGCACAGCCATGCTCCCGGCACATGCTGACAGACATTAATGAGGACACTCCACTTTGAAGCACCTCCAGATTTCATAGATTTCACAGACATTAGGGCTGGAAGGGACTTTGAAGATCATCAAGTCCAACATCCTGCCCAAGGGGCAGGAAGTCAGCTAGGGTCAAAGGATCCCAGCAAGACAAGCATCCAAATGTTTCTTGAATGAGTCCAGAGTAGGTGTCTGTACCACTTCTAGAGGAAGTCTATTCCAGACCTTGGGGGCTCAGAAGTTTTTCCTTGTCCAGCCTAAAACAGTCACGGAGGAGTTTATGACCATTGGTCCTTGTTATCCCTTGGGGCGCTCTGGTGAACAGACGTTCCCCTAGATGCTGATGCTTACCTCTTACGTACTTATAGGCAGCTACCAGGTCACCCCTGAGCCTGAGGTTTTCTAGGCTGAAGAATCCCATGGCTCTCAGCCTCTCATCATAAGACTTATTCTCTTGCCCTCTGATCATGCGTGTGGCTCTCCTCTGGATTCTCTCAAGTTTCTCAACATCCTTCTTGAATTGTGGAGCCCAGAATTGGATGCAGTACTCCAGCTGCAGCCTCACCAAGGCCAAGTATAGTGAGAGGATGACATCCTGAGACTTACTTGAGTAGCATCTATGGATGCAAGCCAGAGTTTTGGTTGCTTTACCAGCTGCAACATCACATTGGTGGCTCATGTTCATATTGTGGTCAATCATGACTCCCAAGTCTCTTTTGGCCATGGTGCTAGTAAGCGTAGCGCTGCTGAGCCTATAAATGTGCTGTGGGTCCCCCACCCCTCCCCCCCAGGTGGATTACCTTGCATTTTCCAATATTGAACATCATTAGGTTTATATCTGCCCACTTACTAAGCTTATCAAGATCACTAGCCTATTATCAAGTGTGGACACTATGCCCCAAAGTTTAGTGTCATCAGCGAACTTGGCCAGTGAGCTTTTTACACCAATGTCCATGTAGCAGAGCACTAGGGTGCTCGCTACTAGCAATAGTAATAAGGACAGCTGCCAATCAACAGGGCAGCACAGGTGAGGATTGCCAGGGCAACTAATGTTGGTCAGCTGGCTAGAAGAGGGCAGGGCCAGGCCTTTATAAATGGCCCAGGCCAGAGCCTAAGGGGGGGGGGGGGTGGCAGTTCCTTTTTGGAAGCTGCAGGAGCAGGAGCAGGAGCAGGAGCAGGAGCAGGAGCAGGAGCAGGAGCAGGAGCAGGAGCAGACTGTTGCAGCCTGACCAAGCAGCTACGGCACAATATGGGGTAGAGAGAGAACCCTGACTGGAAGGCCTTTACAAGAGAGCCAGGTGGGCCTAGGTTCTATGCTCGAGCCAGGAGGCTCATTGTTATGTTACAGCTGACTGGCTGATGGTTTAGTTATCCTTAGACCGGAGGACCAGGTGAGGCTATAGGGCTGTGAGGAGGCCTCACAGGAGCTCCCCAATAATCTGGGGGTTCCTGGTGCCCAGTAAGGGCACAGTGGTTAGTGCTGGAGCCGGCACAGTGAGTGAGCGCTGGAGAGGCATGGTGTGTGGGGTTTTGGACCCCAGCCCATGAGGGTGGTATTTTGCCCAGTGGGGCAAACAATCCAGGAAAGGGTCAAGGGGCCAAGCCCAGCTGCGGGTCACCTGAGCCCCAAGGCGCGTGAGCTAGGCCCGAGAAGGGGGGTCTCGGGGCCAGGTAGGGATAGGGCCGCCTGAGCCCAACTTTGAGAAGCGCGAGCAGCGCGGCACAGGCCCCAGAGAGGGCGAGGGAAGCGCGAGCAGCACGGCACAGGCCCCAGAGAGGGCCGATCAGAACAAGAGGCTCCGGAGTGAGCAATTAGTCCCTGACCGGCATGAAGCCCTGGGGAAGGGCAGGCACGCGGTATACGTCCCAGAGAGGGACAGGCACACAGCATAAGTCCGGGGAGGGGCTGACGTCCAGATAGGGGCCAGATCGATATGAGCTCAACAGAGCCATACAGAAGCCCAGGTGGGGCGAGTAGGCCCAGGAGAGGGCAAGAGGGGAATAGAAGCCCAGGAGGGGCGAATATATGACAAGAGAACATCCAGTACAGCTGCAAGGCTTGAGGCGTGCTAAAGGGGAGGTTTGGAGGCACACATTAGCCCTTAGGGCGGGGGTGCACCGAGGCACCCCATACGGAGCAGGGGTAGTTCAACTTACACTGTGTATTAAGAGATAAAGTCAGCCTCCCTAATTGAACCAATTACCATCAAAGACGTGGCGGGTGAGGATAAGAGGGTGCTGGATCACCTAAGTTGACACGGCAGAGGGCGCTAGCAGGATCACGGCCACCCCTGCGCCCCACTCCGTGACAGTCCACATCATTGATAAAGATGTTAAAGAGAACTGGTCCAAGGACAGAGCCTTGGGGGACACCAATGGTCATGGAGTGCCATAATGATTCACTTCCATTGAGTACTACTTTCTGGGTCTGACCTCAGAGCCAATTTCCCAGCCATCAGACTGTGGTGTAGACAAGGCCACAGTTGGCCAATTTTTCCATGAGGAGATAATGGGACACCAGATTAAAGGCTTTTTTAAAGTCCAGATAAATTATGTCAATCTCTTCTCCCTTGTCCAGGTGATATGTTACCTGGTGACAGAAGGAAATGAGATTGGTCAGGCAAGATCTACCCACGACAAACCCATGTTGGCTATCCCTCAGGGTGTTGCCATCAGCCAGTTTATCCAGAAGGGTCTCTTTGATAATTTTCTCCGGAACCTTACCCTGGATTGAGGTCAAGATGATTCGCTGTAATAGCCCAAGATCTACTTTCTGCCCTTTCTTGACAATGGGTGCCACATTGGCCTTCTTCCAGTCATCAGGTACTTCACCTGAGTGCCACGAGTTTTCAAATATTTTTGCCAATGGTTGGGCTATGACACCTGCCAGCTCTTTGAGTACTCTGGGGAAGCTCCTTGTTGAGTAAGCTCCTAGTTGACCAAATAACTTCTATTTGTTCTTTTGAAATATCCTAGCCACAGTCTTTAAAAACATGATTTAAGGCAACTGTCATGAAGTACATTATATAATTACAATCTGCTTTGCTGTACTTAACTGACAGAAAGGAGTCCCTTCGAAGGAACAATAATCAATTTCAGGGTTGCACTTGGCTGCTTTTCTTAATCTGTGCACTTCCGGTGTGTTTCATCAGTTCATTCCAAATTAACCTTGGTAGCAGACTAATCATGGAGAGAAAAAAAAACCAAAACAACTGAGCTGGAATGCCCCCCTGTTAGTTGGTGAGTGATTATTCTTAGCAAGACTGAGAATATGAAAACTGTCCTCTTAAGCTGTAAAGATTGTAAAGACCAGCCGTTCTGGAGATTATTTATTGTTTACTTTTGTACTGGATGGCATGCGAATAATTAAGTCGAAGATGGCATTTGTAGAATACTGAAAAAAGTAGTAAAGCAACTAAAAAGCTACTACCAAATAGCAAAAAACCTGGGTGTCAACAGCCATTTGCTGCTATTTTCAGTCATTGATTTATAGTTTTACAAAGCACATTCACATTGTCTTGCTATAAGCTTATAATGGGATTATATTCACCAGGTGATTAAAAGAAATAGATGTGAAAGAAAAATGCCTGCAAATTTTTAAACTAGCAGCATGTTCTTAACACAAGCTCTTTGAATAAACTTATGGTCTGTTTATCTGGAAGAGAAGCATGCTCATTTGGATAAGTTGGGGAGGGGGGCTGACTAACACAGATGTCATTAGCTGTAAGACTGTCAAAGCTTTGCCTTTATATTCATGTCACTTCCCCATAAAATAGATTTCATCATGCCAACACCAGTCTTTAAATAAAACTGTTGCTAAAATGATCTTGCCTAGTGTTAAATCAGTACAGCTTAACTGAAAAGTAGAAGTGATTAACAAAGAGAAGAGTCTTTGTCGTCTTCTTCAGCAATCCTTTGCAGGCAAGGATGATTGTCTTCCATGATTGTCTTATCTTTGTGTCTGAAGATGGCTGAGGAGGCCTGTACAGGATCAACAGAAAGGAGGAAACTATTTATGTTGGAAATATGTATTTGTTTGAAGAATTAGCAACTTTAAGATTTTAAACCAGTAGTTACTAGGGTCTTCCCCCAAACATGTAGCCTCTTGGTCTTTAAACCCTACAGATCAAAGCAATAAAATACTTGTTTTTCAGCTGGACAGCATAATGTATCACCAATCCAGGATGCTGAATGTGTTATGATATTAACATGCATATCATGCCCTTCTGTTGTTCAGCTTGTCAGTGCCTTTCTTGTACATTTCGATATTTTGACACCTTAAAAGAGCCATTTTTTCTGCCTACATACCCAAAGGAAGAAGGAAAGGATCTACTTTTAGGCCTAGCAGACCTAAATGTGTTATATTATTGCCTATCTGCATGTCAAACTTACAGAGCTGTATACAGTTGTGTCAAAATCCTGTATGAGGTAGTCAGACCAGCTCTGGATTAAATCAATGTTGAAACTCCCTTGGATCAGAGTAGTACAGGACCAGGCACTAAAAGAACAACTGCAAGGCTTTGAAGGCTTGTTGTGAAGAGTCAAGTGAGTCACTGCACCAACCCATGCCTCTGTTTCCCTATTAATAAAACAGGCATAATGATCTCTGCTTCTTGTTACCAGATTTGCCCGCTACTTTTGGGTGCTCATTTATTAGGGCTAGGGTCTTGGTAATTCTATTAATGTGCTGCTTGTGTTACTTGTGTTTCTATATGGAGCTGTATCTCTCCTTCCACAAGCCCTCACCCCCAATGGAGCTATCTTGCAGGACTTGGTTCAGTGGGGCTGGGTTCCTCCAGTCCCTAGCCCAGTCATACACAAACACACACAGATTAACGTGACACTCCTGACCTGGCCGGGTTGATCAGCATGGACAGGCTGATACCCTCATATGCCAAGAATCAGTTCATCAGAGCAACAATACACTGCAGTCAGACACAAGCACACAGTTAAGCAGAATACCGCTGAATCCGGCTGGGTGTCCAGATGACACCCTCATGGGCCAGCATTCAGTTCGTTAGGGCACGTCTGAGCCAAACTGGGTCAATCAGCCTGTACAAGCTGATCCCCTTATGTGTTTCAAACTCAGCACATCCCAATCTTTTAGCCTCTTGATAAGCAGACCCCACAGTATTTTTGGGCTACACAGGGATCTTTAGCTTAGGTAAAAGGAGCGTTGCTGCAGAGCAAGTGGGGAAAGAGAAGTAAAGAAGGAAAAATATACCCAATTACCACCAGTTTGACTATAAAAGTTATTTATTGCTAAGTAGATGAAATATATAATGACAATAGTAGTAATAGACATGCAAAGGAAAAACAAACACAAACAGTCACAGTGTTACCCCCTTTCACTAAGTATTTGGGGAAACTTAGCTCAAGCTTAATTAATACAGTTCAGGTTCAGAACCCTGTGCTTAAAGAGAGGAGAGAGAGAGAGCTGGGATCTCACCAGTCCAAGGCACTTGGGTTGCAAAGCTGACAGGTAAAGTTCTCAGCACGATCCTTGAAGGAAGACGATCTGCCTCCTTCAGCCTCTCCAGAAGAAAGTGGATGGTGTCAGCACACACTGCTGCTTCTTTTACAGATTTTTATACCCGCAGTTCAGCTTCTTTCAAGCATTCTCAATAGTGTAAATCAAATTGTCTTTTCTATTGACAAGGGGTTATCTGATTGGAACATCTCAAGAAACTGATTGATACTCAGGAAACACATACATAGGAGCCAGCTTGACATTTCTATGGATAGCAGATATACTGATGGGATATTTCCTGGTTTCTTCAGAAACAATAGATAGCTTGCAGCATCTGGGTTTTGGATTTTTACTTGCTGTGAAGAAGCCTCAGCTTAGCATGACTTTTCCAGATCTTACTATAGTCTTTTAACAGACTTAAGGCACTTATTGGAGTGTTCATAACCTTTTGTGGAGAGGACTTCCACCAGTCATCTCGGGAAAAGTATGACAACACTTGTGGTCAGGGCTCCAGCTGGATGCTGTGATGAACACTTTACCATTGTTCAAATGTTGCCCATACCCGACTCAGTGTATTGCCTCAGCATTCCCAAACCTGGCAACTGAGTTTTAGCCAATTAAGTTTACATAGGTCTTCCATAGTGGGACCGGGGAATGTATGGCCCAAGATGCCTATTACTTCTGCTTAGAGATCCATGTGTGGGGGGGGGTGGGAGGGTCCTTTGTAAATCCAGATTAGAACTTGTCTGATAAATGCTGAGCTGGGTGTGTGGGTTGATTAGCATTTGGAGCACGGATTCCCCATCATGCAGTGCTCCCCTTCTTCGCTGATCCCAGAATTCCCTGCAGTCTCTACTTCAGGCTTTCTGTTCTCCATCTCAATGTAAATGAATGGTCATCTGGTCCCTTCTCAGATGCAAATGAGACCTAAGGCAGTTGTTTCACTCTTGTCACTCTTATCTGGAGGGTTTTAGGTGCGTCTCTCACTGCATCTTAATCAGTTTCTGTTTAGGTGGCGGGGGGGATTCTTTGTGAGTCAGACAGTCTGCGTCCTGTGTCAGGGTTCCCCAAGAAGAGAGAGCTGAGAGTTAACATTCTGTAAAGCATTTTGACTTCTGCTTGACTTGACTGATTTCTCCAGTGAAAGGAACTGTAAGTGCAAAGATTAATTGCTGTGTAAGTGAGGCTATGGCCAGGTAAGCCTTGCAGGATTTCTTCCTGGGACCTGTGTCCTTTGTATTTTACTCAAATATAGTGCTGACTATCTTATAACATTTCAGGATAACATACATACAGAAGAGCTACAGTGTAGTTATATGTTACCATTAGTTTCAAAAGGTCAAAACTGAAAACTGTCAATAGAAAATTCAATGGAAAATTCCAGTTAATTCGATTTGGTTTACTGTCTTTAATGCAACTACAGGCCATTGGTGATGTTCGTGATTGGCTATAACTATATTTGTCATTGACAGTTCCTAGCAGCAACCACTTTACAGCCCATATCCTCAAGGGGTGCTAAACCCATGCAGCTCCAGTGAAGTCAAAAGAGTTATCTAATTTTATACCAGCAGAGGGTCTAGCTCCATGAATTTCAGCTTTGAACACTATTTTAACCCTAGAGAAAAATTCCCTTTTTGTAAGCAACTGATTTTTAAAATGAATAAGCCTGTTCTTTAAAAGGGCTGAGCCTGTACAACTCGCATAGAAGCTGCAGGTATTCCACGACTCTAAAAACAGGGCATAATATAATTGACATCATACGCAAAGCTCCTCAATGGCGGCAAGCCCTTTTCTTTCTATCAGCATTTACACCTCCTCTGGTAAAGTAAGACTTTAACCACCATCCACTAGAGAATAGACATGTTATTTCATGACTTTGCAAGCCATACCACTTCCTTCAGCAGGTGATATCTTCCCAGGGTGCACTTTGCTCTCTGGTAACATAGTGGCTATAATGCAGCCATATGTTGATGCCAAAAATACACAGATGCCCACACACTCCACTGTCTGGGAGGTGATGGCTACTGTCTGCTGCTGTAACTTCTGTCAGCAAAGATAGGTAAGCACAGACAAGGCCTTCACACAATTCCAATCAATAGACACTATGCCACAAGCCTACCTTTATCAGAAACTCAAAGCCAGCGCTCATTTCTGCTTTGTGGAACATGACTTTGAAAAACAGTCAAGATAGCTCTTTATTAGCAGTATCTAGATGTGGTGAATCAGGTTTTGCTACAAACCTCCCATGCTTTAAATTAATCCCTTCCCTGCCCCCACCTCCTTCTGTGTTGCTATAGATGTTTACTAAATCTATGTGAATAGCTTTATTTGCTCTAGATTCATAGGGTTAGCTGCATACTTGCTTACACCAACTGGCCAGAACCCAGTAGTTTGTGCAGCCTTCACATAAACCAAAATATTTTTTTATTATTATTATTATTATTAAACTCCAGTCATTACTGAAAATACATCTTGCTTCTACAGATACCATCAGGTTCCCCTGCCCTGTGGCATGAGCGTTAATGATACTTTGTATGTAGGAAAATGTACTAGGTTGTCTCAGCTGGGGACAACTTCTATAACATTCTAGTTCCACTAAGACATGTGCGCACAAAAGTGAGATCAGTTTTCAGCCCACTTTGTTTTCCTTCTCATATTTCACTTCCATTTACTACCAGCATTTTGGTCCATTAGCAATGGAGAGAAAAGTAGCATTGACATGCTGCATGTTGTGTTGCATTCAATTTGATTTTTATTAGAACAATACTTTTTGCAGCCTAAGGATCAAGTGTGCTACCACCTGGGGAATTATTTTTATTTTTGAAATTAAGAAAAAAGGGTTCTTGTAGCAAGGAGGCAGGACTCACCTTTAACTACACAGGAGTAGATGCCTCACCACATAGATCAGGCTTAGGTTCACTGGATCTACTCACATGTACAAGGGGTTAAGTACTTGTAAGATCAGGGCTTAGGGTGTTGCCATCCAGAGGCTTTAGTGACCATGATAAATAAACTGCTCGCTCTCTCTCCTACTGGTGTCCACAATACAAAAACTGCTGCCAATTCCACCTTCCCTTTGGGAAGTTTGCAGAGCAACACTTACTTTGGGACTCCTAATCTAACTCAGGTGTGAAAGATGTACTGAGCTGCTTAGCTCCATCAAGGCTGAGAGACTTCCAGCCACATGCACATGCCAGACTAAGTACATGGGAAACTTGGGGTAACTGTGGGTGCTAGGGCAGCTATTTTGGATTTAGAAGCCTAAATTCCATCTACATCCTAGTTTATTATTATTTTTATATGGCCCTAATAAACAATTTGGCCTGTGGAACCTTTGTTACCTGTATAGAATTCTGGGGTTGCAGACAGAAGTGACAAAGTTCACCTGAATTGGCCCCAGAAAGTAGCTACAACTATGACCAAACAGAAGTGCACAGCTGCAGGCCTCTTTAAAAAGGCTTGATCCTGCAAAAATCTAAACCCTCATTGTGTGAGGATTCAGACAAACATGCTTCAAAATGGAGTGCATTTTGTACCTTATGTCTATGGAGCTCCCAACCTGTCACTGTTTTCAGAATGGGAGAGGGGAAAGGGAGCAGAGGGAGTTTGGTCTAAGGTTTTTTCCAATCCACCCACCCCATCCTCCAGCGCTGGCTGGGGAACCCAAAGATGAGCTCCTTTTGCTCCCTTTCCCCACTCCCATTCTGAAACAGGGACAGGCTAGGAGTGGGTAGTGGCAATGCTGCAGAGACCGGGCTGCAGGCTTGTACGAAGCAGCTTGAGTCCCCAACTCCAGAGCCAACAGTGAATTTCTGTTGGGTCCTGGGGATCATTGCAACTTGCAGCATTTCCTGCAGTGGGCTATGAGTTGTAACAGAGAGATAAAAGCAAGGTGACTGTCTAGTCTCCTCTTGAAGATTTCTGGGTGGGTGATTGCACCACCTCTTGAAGGAGCTTATTCCACAGTCTGGACACCCTGACTGTAAAGAAGTTTTTCTTAATATTGAGCCTGAATCAATCTTCCAGGAGTTTGTGGCCATTACTCCTAGTTTTCCCCAAGGGTGCCTTGGTGAACAGTTGTCTGCCGAGCTCTTGATATACTCCCCTGATGTAACAGTAAGCTGCTACAAAGTACCCTCTCAGCCTCCTCTGATGTAAAAGTGTTTTAAGTAAGGCCATAAAGTCAACAGGCAACAGAACAAGATTGCTATTCTGCAATTGATTTTGTGTGATTTATAACTTCTTGATACATCCTTACGTATTTTTTATTTTAAAAGGGATGCAAGATCTTTAGTTTATCTTGTATAGTTTTTAAATTTATCTTTACATTCTATTTTGATTGATGATCCTTTTTAAATTTCAAATGCCTCTGATCTGAACTTTAGCATAATCCATTGAAAGTTTAAACAGTCTTGGAATAACAGATCTTGTTGGGAGTCAAAATGGTTTCCTTGTTATCATGGTCCCTCCTATCCACACTGAAGTGATATAGGGCACTATTCACTGAGGGCTAATAACTAGTAGAATAACTACTGTAGAATAGTTCCCTACATGGACATTCTTATTCTGGAATAACAAAATGGTTGCCATATTTTAAATCCATGGCCCACCTTCATTCAATATAACTTTCTAGTGTAGAAAACCTCTTAGAGGGTAATAAGGCCAGGTCTCAGGAGAATTTGCCTCAGAGCATAAAGGAAGAAAGCAGAAAAGCTATCTGAAGAAAGAGGATAGTCTTCTAAGGCAGCAGCTCCCAAGTGAAAACAAGCCTGTTCTCCCTGAGAGACTATAACAAATATATATGCTTTCATCTTGTTTAGTTAGCACTGCAAAATCCTGTTTGAATGAAAAGCTTGTGGAATAGAGAATCTTTGGTAAAGGACTTCAGTCTGTGTTGGGTCTCTGAAATGATCAGATCTCTTTCCTGAAAAGAGACTTTTTCAAAGTTCTATGTCAAAAAGGCTCTCTTATGGTTCCACACCATTATCTTATAATAATATTAAATTATCTAGTTCGGTCTTGGATTTTCATTCAGGTCTTGCTCAGGAAAAGAAGCCACCAGAAGTTCAGTCAGTCCTAGAAAAACAGGTGACAAAGACCTGCTGGGACTAAAAAGGGGTCCTTTGCTGTTCTGTTCTAACTTCTCCACATCTCAGTTTCATTGGTGTTAGATAACTAAAAGCTGCAGTGGGATTGCCATAGTAAAGACCTTAAGTAAACACTTGAAGATTTGGTTCATACATAACTCGTAATCATCTACCTCTGAAATGGCAGAATGGGTCTGATGACCAAGAAATAATGCCTGTACATAAACCTTTTACTGCCATACCTCCTGTACTTAGTAAAACTAATGGCATTTACTGTGACAGCCAGAAGCAGAGGGATTAATAAGCAATAAATATGTGCTTCTTGGAGGCATTTGGTATTTTGCCTAACAGGTAATATTAGCTAACATAAACCTCATAAGTTCCTAACCCGCAAATGTAACTTGTCTGTCATAAGTTTAACGAAAATGATAAAACTAACTGGTTGTATTAATTGTGAAACTGACTGGGCCCCAAAGTCAAAGCTGTAGCTGCAAGATTAGCTAACCTAATGGTTTTTGCCTTGATGATAAAAACTGTACCCAACCTCCTGGGACACCCAACACATTCCAGGAAAGCACATCCCAAGAAAGCATATTCAGAGAAACCTAAAAGTGTTGGGCTTAGGCAGGGTAATGTCAATTTCATACCTAAAGATACTGCATTGTAATTTGCTTATTGAATAAACCCATGTCTAGGAAGTACCCTTTTATGATAATTTTTAACACCTTTCAATCCCATGGGGTAACAGCTATAGGGCAAGATTGTGAGTGGCTCTAAAGCCAACAAATTAGCATAAGACTAGGTATAAAAAGTGTGTGCATCAGGTGGCCATCAGGAAGGAGGGAACAGAATGGTTATTGCTGTTCCAAGCCTGGACTCCAGACTCCAGGTGTGAGTGAGGATTGGATCCTAATCAAGGGACCTTCCCCAGTAATCCCTCCAACAGCATCAATTGGAGACACCTGACTTCTCTGCAATCACTTGCCGCACGCCTGGCATCAAGGGACTATTGATAAGTTGCCAACTCCTGACTGTCTATCTGTTGTTTTGAACAGCACGGTGGCTGATACCCTCACAGTGCCCAGCTGGCCTGTGACAGAAGTGATCAATCTATCTGTTGTTATTACTTGCTATTAGCTCTTTATTACTGCATTATCTGCTTATAGCATTTATCTTTCTGTTAATTGTTGTGTGTGTAAGCTATAATAAATTTGCTTTTGCTTCACTCCCAGCTTTGCCTCCTGGATTCAAAACTGAACCGAACAACCCAGTAGCTGATACCCTCGCAGTGCCCAGTTGGCCTGCAAAAGAATTGATACACTCACAGTACCTAGCTGGTCTGTGACAATTTGCTCAGAGGCTAAACTATTAGGGCTGTGAGAAATTTTGCTGGGTGTTTCATTTCAACTCATTTTGAGCTTAAAACAGCAACACTGAAACAAAACAAAAGGCTTCAAAACAACCTTGAAACTAAATGAGGGCAGTCAAAACATTTCAAAAGTGTCAAAATGTTTTGAGTCTCAAGCTGCGCTTGCTTGCAGCTAAAGAGAAACTAAGGAGAGGGAGGGGGGGAGGGCTGCTCTGATATTGACTGTGTAGCTGGCCAGTGACTGTGATCCTTACCTGAGTTCCCTTCCAATCACAGTTCTCTGGTGGAGGGATGGAAAAAAACAGAATAAAAAGCATTGTTTGAACTGACCTTTCTCTGTGCCTTCACACTTACAGGTGACACAAGTTTTGCTCTGAACAGTTTGAGGTGCAGTTTCCCAGAAACCCCTCCACCTATCTCCTTGAAACTTGACAGGCTTTGTGGCCTCATCAGAGGCTTCCCTCCATGCTGTTTTCAGTTGAATCAGGCAAGAAATGACAAAGTTATAGGCATTTTCACAATTCCCCATTACAGCCTATGGGTGAAACGTCAAAACACGTCGAAACAGCAAAACAGTTTCAACAAAACAAAAGGGAACACCAGTTTTGAAATTAAATGAAACATTGAAACAAAATGCTGTCCCTTCAAAATGGAAGTCAAAATGAAATGATGCTGTTTTGTACAGCCCTATTTACTATCCATTTTGGTGCCCAATGGCTAAACCTCAGTCAGCAAGGGCAGTGGGGTTTTCCCCCCATTCTGATTAGGGGGAGAGGGGAACCTTATCTTATATTTGAGTATTTAAATATTTGTGTCTTATTGTTTTTATATATAATCTAAGATTAATATTCATGAAAGAAATTGTAAGTAAAGGCTTAATTTTTGCATTAGATAGCATTGTGTACAATAATTTTCTGTGTTTTTCTATGGTCACTTTGCTAATTTCCCCTTTCTGTGGCAGTCAACTTTGAAAGATCAATGTTAAAGATATCCACAAAACAGAAAAAACTGTTTTTGTACAAAGAAATCACAAGACTAGCTGGGTGATGCAGGACAGATTTTTACCAGAAGCTGTTTTAAACTTAATTTGTTAAAATCATTTTAGATTTCAAGCCCTCCAGAAGGGAGAAACAGACTAAACTGTAAGAGAAAAAGTATTGGAGTAATACTGCAGCCATGACAGTTTAGGAAATATGTAAGAGGTAGGGCTGTGCAAAGCTTCAGTTGCTGATTCGATTCGGCAGAGATTTGGCCCAATTCGGTAGTCAAATCTCTAACTCCGAAGCGAAACAGAAGACCCTTTAATCTCTCGAAATCGAATCGGAACCCTCTGAATCAATTCAGAGAGATTCAATGATTTGGTCATAGGTAGCTTTAAATGTTTTTTCTACATACATCAAGGTACCAGGCAGCTCATGAACGCTGAAATGGTGGGGCAGATGTACCCAAACTATGGGAGTGCGGGAGACTCCCCAGCACACTTGGTGACTGATGCCTCCTGGGTCTGGGGGTACACTCGGAGTCTCCCCATAGCTGATCGCTGAGCTGCAGCGGGGTCTGCCACCGAGCACATGGGGGAGTCCATGTTCCTGTGGGATGCTCCATCTGCCCCACCATCTCAGCATTTACAAGCCGTACCTGGTACCTCAAGGTATGTCAAAAAAACATATAAAGCTATGGCCTAATCGCTGATTCTCTAAATCAGCATCAAATCTTCAGATTCGGATTTGGCTGAATTGAATCGGGACAGTGATCCGAATCAATGAACTGAATCACTGCCCCCCAAATTGGGCCGAATCCGAATCGAATACATCCTGCTTCGTATACCCCTAATAGGTTCTTACACTGTGTGCAGGACCTCCACCTAACTCAGATGATGTCCAGTCCCACCAGGGGTAGTGCCTTGCTAGACCTGGGTCTTAACAACAGGGGATGATCTCGTGGGGGACCTGTGGGTACACAGTAATCTGGGTGATAGTGACCAGCACCTGGAAGAGTTCACTATCCAAAGGGTGAGAAAAATATCCAGTGATACTAAAGTTTTAGACTTCAGAAGGGCCAACTTTAGTAAACTTAGGAACCTAGTTAGTGAGGTAGCCAAACTCAAGAGCATCAGGCTAATGGGGGTCCAAGAGGGTTGGGAGTTTCTCAAGGGAGTGATCTTTGGGGCACAAAAGGAGTCTATCCCCTTACACAGGAAAGGGGCTAAGGGGATAAAAATCCCCCTTGGCTTAACAGGGAGCTTAAGGAAAGTCTGGAGGCAAAGAAAGAGATGTATAGGCAGTGGAAGCAGGGGGCAGCCACCAAGGAGGCATACACCACCCTGGCGCACTACTGCAGGGAGCCAGTTAGGCAGGCCAAGGCAGGACTGGAGCTTAGGCTGGCTACAACAATCAAGGACAATAAAAAGTCCTTCTACAGATGCATAGCAAGCAAAAAGAAGGTGCAGAGTAGCATAGGACCCCTGCAGGACAAATCAGGTCAGTTGATGGTTGACGCAGACAAAAAGGCAGAGCTCTTCAGTGAGCTCTTTGCTTCAGTATTCCTTAATATTGACCAAGACAATCTCCCAACCTTGAGCATAGACAGATGTCCAAAAGGCACGAGACCTCCAAAGGTTAGTGTTGACTTAGTTAAAGAGCACTTGGAAGGGCTGGATGGGTACAAGTCAGCCAGCTTGGATGACCTCCATCCACAGGTGCTGAAGGAATTGGCCAGTGCCATTGCTGAGCCACCGGCACTGCTGTTTGAGCTCTCATGGTGCTCTGGACAGGTCCCTGAGAACTGGAAAAAGGCCAACGTGGTGCACATTTTTAAGAAGGGGAGAAGGGAGGAGCCGGGTCACTTTAGGTCAGTCAGTCTTACCTCTATCCCTGGGAAATGCTAGAAAAAAATCATCAAAGAGTGTATTTGTGAAAGCCCAGAAGGGGAAATGATGCTGAAAGGAAACCAGCAGGGGTTCATCACAGGTAGATCCTGCCTGACAAACCCTATAGCCTTTTATGACCAGGTCACACACTGCCTTGACACAGGAGTGGAGGCCAATGTCATCTACCTGGATTTTAGGAAGGCCTTTGACACAGTTTCGCATCCTATTCTCATAGGGAAGCTAATGGACTTTGAAGTGGACGCCTATACAGTCAGGTGGGTGGCTAACTGGCTTAGGGACCACACCCAGAGAGTAGTGGTTGACAAGTCATTCTTGGCCTGGAAGGAGGTGGGCAGTGGGGTCCCGCAGGGTTTGGTCCTTGGGCCAGTGTTATTTAAGATCTTCATCAGTGATTTGGATGAGGGTGTGGTGAGCACCCTCTCCAAGTTTGCAGATGATACCAAATTATGGGGCAAAGTGAATTCACCAGAGGGTATGGAGCAGTTACAGGCTGACCGGGACAGGTTAGATCAATGGGCAGAATGCAATAGAATGCAATTCAACAAAAATAAATGTAAAGTACTCCACCTAGGAAGGAGGAATCCCCAGCACACCTACAGGTTGGGGGATGACCTTCTCAGCAGCTCCCAGGCTAAGAGAGATCTTGGAGTCATAGCTGACTCCAAGATGAACATCAGCCAGCAGTGTAATGAGGCCATCAACAAGGTCAAGCACAACTTGTCGTGTATTAACAGATGCATGACCAACAGAATGAGGGAGATGATGCCCCCCCTCTACGTGGCATTGGTCACACCACAGTTGGAGTACTGTATCCAGTTTCGGGCGCTGCACTTCAAGAGGGACACAGAGAATCTGGAGAGGGTTCAGAAGAGAGCCACTCACATGATTAGTGGTCTCCATGAAAGACCCTACAAAGAGAGGTTGAGAGATCTGGATCTCTTCAGCCTATACAAAAGACGGCTGAGGGGTGACCTTGTAGCCACCTATACATTTATCAGAGGAGGACAGCAGGGAATTGGGGATGAGCTGTTTACCAGAATGCCCCAGGGAGTAACTAGGAATAATGGGTGCAAACTAGTGGAGAATAGATTTAGGTTAGACATTAGGAAGAAATTTTTTACAATAAAGGTGGCCAGAGTCTGGAATGGGCTTCCAAGAGAGGAGGCTTCACAATCACCTGGCTGGGGTCATCTGACCTTGGTCCTCTTTCCTGCCATGGGCAGGGGGTCGGACACAATGATTTGTTGGGTCCCTTCTGACTCTATGAATCTATGAATAAGAGGCAAGGATTTGGGGAGGGTGATAGGGGGGTGATATCTTTTACTGGACCAGTTGCATAGTTGGGAGAACACACTGTTAATTACTCTGTTTTCTTTGTAGAAGACATAATTATTATTCATTGTTAAGTTGCTTTTCTCAGTTGAAACACTAATTTTGCAAAACTATCCTGAACTTTGTTCCACAGCATATCTTTGAAGGAAGACCATTGCCTAAGTCTTGGCTTCTCCTATTGTATGGGAAGAAACTCTTACAACTGACTGATGGGACCCAAACTTATAGCTCAAGAACTTGTATCTCCAAATCATTAATATCTCAGTCTATCAATAAATTAATTGTTGGATAACTCTAGGGTAAAATACAGTAAGTTATATGTAAAACCCCATTAAAGGAAACAGGAAGCATAGTATCAAGGGATCCATCTGCCAATAAAGAGGAGAATTACAAGTACTTCTGGCAGCTCTGCCACATTTAGATCTCATGAGGAAGGAAGAATGAGGGCCTGTGGTGCCAAAGATCATGGTCTATGAAGTGACAGTTATTCCCTTGCCTCTTTACACTATGCTCTATGCTGACCTTTCATAGCATCTGATTAAATGAACTTAGGTTCATGGAAGCTTGTGCTCTTTCTATACATCTTATTTAGTTAGTCTAGAAAGGTACATCCCTACACCTCTGCCTTGTCTTCTGTGCAACCTGAACATATTGCAAACCTGTACCAAGTCCTTCAAGGGTTTCCACTGGCAATATCTGAGACCAATCTTGTGAAACTGTTGGTGGCACAGGGTATCCAACAATAAGGTACCATATTGAGTTTGGTCATCATACATGGACACTGTAGTCCATACAGCAAGACTTCCATCATCTAGGACAGTGGTTCTGAACCTTTTTAGTCAATGTTCCTCTTGGTTTCAGAGAGAGACTTCACATACCCCCTTTCAATGGTAAATTAATTTTTTAGGCCCTTCGACTTGTGTATGAAATATAGCTCATGTACCCCCTAATAAGGCTTCACATACCCCCTGGGGGTACACCTCATGTACTTCCTGATGAGGCTTCACGTACCCCCTGGGAATACATGTAGCCCCGGTTCAGAACCACTGATCTAGGACATAGGTAACACCTGGCTGATGACAGGTTTTCATAGCAGCTGCTATTCAGAGAACTGAATGAATGTGGATTTGTTTTTAGTAGAACGTGGCAGAGATAGAAGGAAAGCATCAAGGCTGACCTGTAGAAAGCTAGTGCATTTGACAGCTAGCAGACACTACCATCTAAGACAGTGGTTCTCAACCTTTGTAGATTCAAGGCATCTCCTGGAAAATGCTAGCCCTTAGTTTTCACTTATTTTTTTACTACAGAAAAATAGAGCGCTTCCCCCCCCCCACCCCAAACAAGTCAGAAAGACCTGAACAATTCAGGATGTTTTAAAACCTGTGGATTCCTACTTGAAATCTCTGGGTTTATCTGATTAATCATGTTGGCACACCTAACATGGCTCCCTGGTTGAGAATCACTGATCTTAGAGCACTTTGAAAATTAACTCATCCAAAGAGGCATAAGCTTTCATAGGCCACAATTAACTTTGTCAGATGACGCAAGTCATAGAATCATAGATAATTAGGGCTGGAAGGGATCTCTAAAGGGGTCATCTAGTCCAACCCTGTGCCTGAGGCAGGTTCATGACTATCCAAACCATCCCAAGAAAATCCTTGTCAAATCTATTACTAAAACTACACAGACAACCCTGCCATACCACAAAGCATAGCATCCTAATCTGCCATGGGCAAAGTAGGGGGGCAATGGTAAGCAATGTCCTGCTGCTGCAAGGGTTGTTAAAATATGCTTAAAAGATCCAAGGAAAAGATCCTGCTACAGAGGAAGACAAACCCCCACCTAGCACATACCAGTCTGGCTGTGGGGTAAAATTCTTTCCTGACCCCAAATATAGCAATCAGTCTCACCCTGAGTGGAGAGGCAAGACCCTCTAAAACCTCCATGTTTTAGTCTCATCAAAAGGACTGGCACACTCCAGTCAAAATTCCCAGCCATTCCTGCAGCCAGAACCCATTCTTCTCAAGAAGGCAAAAAAAAACCCCAACCCCAAAGAAACAAAAAATCACACCAAACCCTGACTCATGTAGCAACATCAGGGAGAAAAATTCCTTCCCGACCCCAAGTAGCAACCAGCAAAGCCCAGAGGAAGTGCCCATAGTAGAGCACTTAGTATAGTATAGTCTAGGTCTTCTCAACCTCCAGCCCAGATCTGGTCCCAGGTCATGTATCATCAGGCCTGTGAGACTTCCTACAAGCTTGTGGGGAGCCTTGAAGGTGGTGGCCCCATGTAATAGATCAGGCACGCAGGGCAGCATGAGGCCTGACCCCAGCATGCAGGGTCAGAAGGAGGCACCATGGTGCCTCAATCCCACAGCATGGAGCTAGGCAGAGGTAGCACAGGTCCCTCGGGCCCTAATCCCTGATTCTGGTTTATAGGCTGGATGGAGGTAATACAGGGCCCTAGGACCTGATCTTGGCTTATGAGGCTGGACAGAGGCATTGAGGGGCTCTGGAGACCTAGTTATGTACACAGGGCCAGGTGGAAGCTCTCGGGGGCCTGATTCCAGAGTGTGGGAGCCAGCCGAGTCATGCGGAGCCAATCCTAGTGAGCAGGAATTAACCAAACCCATGCAAGGCCTGAAATGGACATCTGGCCCTGATTCTAGCGCACAGGGTCCAACCTAGCTCATGAAATGGCCCTGTACCACTCGACTGGCATTCAGAGCCAAAAGGTTGAGCACTACACCTGTGCGAAGTGGCTAGTATGCGCTTCAGATTCAGATTAGGCCGATTCAGGGTACAGTGAGATTTGATTAGGTGATTCAAATCACTGTCCTGATTTGATTTGGTCGACTTTGATTTGGAGATTTGGCTGCTACCAAATCTCTGAATCAGCCAGGTGAGGCCCATTCCCTACCCACTCTCCCAGCCCAGCAATGGCTGCCCCAGCTCCTGGCACTTGGAAAAAGAAAGCCCCAGCTCAGCAGGTGCTGCCGGGCGGGGGGGGGGGGGTCAATCCCTGCTGCCCCTCACCTCCCCACACTGCATGGGGGGCCCCCGAGCTGGGGCAGGCAGGTGTAACCATGTGGAAGGGAGTGGGAGGAGGTCGGGGGACAGCAGGGATCCCCCCATGGTCCTCTCCCCCTTCCCCTACCCCTAGTACTTACCATTTCTGAGTCAACTGCAGCTCCCTGCTGCAGCCACTGGGGACTGTCCAAATCAAAGTTCTCCGAATCTTGTCTAAAGATGAGGAAGGCTTTGAATCTATTCAGACCTTTAAATTGGTCCTCTGGTTCAATTTGGATTTGGAGATTTAGCCATCGAACCGGGCCAAATCTCCGCCGAATCAAGTCATGAACCGAAGTTTTGCACAGCCCCATTGAGCATATTGAGCCCTACTGAGTATAGTCCATTCATAGCATCTGATGAAACAGGCTGCTGCATATGAAATCTTGCACCTTTCTGAATAAGTTAGTTCTTAAGTCTGTCCATACATGTGTTTGGGGTTTGGCAGGGACATTTTAATTAGAGTGGTTCCCAAAGAGCTGCTCTAATTAAAATGCCTCACCATCATGTGTATTAAGCCCCCACACATTTAAAAATGATCACGGGACACTAACTAAAGCTCATTTGACAAGCTTTAGTTAAAGCAGCCCCATGGCCATTTAAAACAGTTTGCAGCGATGTTGGAGCACTTGAAATTGAACACCTAGCGGACTCAATTGAGTTTGCTCATTCCACCTATCCAAATGCTCCTGCTTGTATCCTTATTTAAAAATGAACTGGGAATAACTTTGTAGAATGCCTGTTTGGGATACAAGCTGTTAGTCCATAACTATTTGGAATTAGAGATATTGCTCAATATTTACTGCATTCTCTGGTTCCTTGGTATTTCAGAGCATTCACTTCAGCATCATGATCAAGCTTTGAAGCATCTGTTTCTATTAGATTAGGGACCAGAAAAGATGACTATAGTGTGTAGGAAGAGCTAGCATATGAAGGGATATTGTCAAGACTGATAAGCTTAGAATCTGACCTGTTTAGGAAGGCCAAGTTATGTTATGTACAGTAGGCTTCTGTCATAGCATGCTGTTTTAGGGAAGGAAAAAAAAAATACACCAGAATGAGTCTCTGGTAAAAAAAGCAAAAAATCATAAGACAATGCACATTTTGCATTGGAGGGGAAAATATTTTTAAAAGCAGATTTCCTTTCCATGTTTTCTAGAGGGGAAATGCTTTTAAACATTATCAAGAAAAGTAAACTCAGTGAGTATCCTATCAAGTCCTATCATTCACATTCTTTACCATAAGAGAATCAGGTTTCTGAAAAATAATCCAGAATAAGGCAGCCTATGCCAAGTTTACTTTTCTTGATAATACTTACTTAAGTGTTTTGGTTTCTGTGCAATTAAAAGACTTAAAAGACAAACCAAAGGCCTATTTAAAAAAAACAAAACAAATACTCCTTCTAGAATGAAGGGTTAAAACCATGGGAATTTTGAGTCAAGTTCTAAGCATGTCAAGTAAGTGTGGCTTCTTGGACAAATTAACCATGAGCCTTTGAACACTTCTATGCTCTCAGGTCCTGCTAGATTACTGTAGAAAGCCCTAAGCATTAACATTTGGTGAATGTTATGAGAGGTACTGTGAATGAAATCTGGGCTCCCCTGAAGTCAGTGGGAGCTAAGATACACTCTCTAATACAAGTATGGGGGCTAAAGGGAAACTTAGCAAATGTAACTCCACTGAAGCCAACAAAGACCATTCCATATATGCAATGTTGTGAATGAAAGTAGAAGCTGATCCTTAAGCCCCTTATTTTTCTATTCAGAGTTAGACTTGGCATCCCCAATAAAAAAAATCATAAGTGGAATGTCCATTTCTCAAACAATGGAGAACTGCAAGTCATGACAACAATGCTGCAGCAGAAAACTTCTAGGGTCAAAAAATTAGCCCAAGAAGCACCGAGCTCCCAGCAATGTTTCTGTGGCTGAGTGCTGATATGCAAGAGAAATCCAAGCCCCATGCAGCTTATCCAAGCCCTCAGATAAGCCAAGTCTTACTACACATCAGCCAAAACAAAATAATCAAAAATATTGTGCTAAATGAATATCTGGCAATAAGTCAAATTAGAAGGGGAAAAAAAGATTGTTCTACAAGCACTAAGTGGTAATTTCTCTAATTTGTTGATCTTAGGCCTGTATGCATCTCTTGGGAGACTGCAATAATGGTGTTATGTAAGCACAGTAATGCTTTTAAACCAACTGGAAAAGACAAGACAGAGGATAAAACACAGTTATGTTCCATTTTTCTCCCCTCTCTCTAGCCTCCCATTCATTTCACTATCTTTTCAATCAGTCTTTCCAGACTTTCTCTATGTGCTTTTCAAAAAGAAAAAAGAAATCAGTAATCCCTCCATTCTTATGGATCAAAATGTATTGATTTATTTGGTAGCATTTGGATTGGCTCAATATGAGCAGTCAAACACATGCAGGGCAGAAGTATGTGCATTCAGATTTGCAAACTACTTTGGAAAAATGCCTGCAGTCATAGAACACATAAGTTGTGCCTATCTTCAGTATTAAAAAGTTTGTGCCCATGTGAGCTAGCCTATCATTAAACAGTATGTGAGGTATTTTAGAGACAGATGGAATGATGGTTCCATAACCTATTGATAAATGTGTATATAAGGCTCCCCTCTGCAACCCAAATGCAGAGGATACAAATTCTATTACAGTCTGTTACTCCAATTACAGACTTGCAGGTCTTTAAGTGACACTATAGCAGCAGATTTTAGCTCTGGAGGATGTAGGTTCAATGCCTGGGGTCTCAGGCATGTTGTAGCACAAACTAGGGCAAGACTCTCTAGCTGAGGCTACAAGGACAAACCTTGTGCAGCTTGCCACATAGATGGAAGAATAATATACATTTACCAATAGTGAAGTGACTGAGTGACAGAGTTTAGGAGGCATCATCTTGCAGATGACACCAGGCTGGGGGGGAATAGTAGATATGTTAGAGGGTAGGGTTAGAATTCAGAGAGCCCTAGACAAATTGGAGGATTGGACCAAAGGAAATTTCATGAGGTTCAACAAGGGCAAGTGCAAAGTCCTGCACTTAGGATGGAACAATCTCATGCTGGTACACGCTGGGGACTGAGTGGCAGTGGGCAGTAGTTTTGCAGATCTGGGGGTTATAGCAGACAAGATGCTGAATGAGCTAACAGTGTGTCTTTGTTGCCAAGAAAGCTTACAGCGGATCAAGGGAAGTGATTCTTCCCCTATATTCAGCACTGGTGAGGCCACATCTGGAGAACTGTGTCCAGTTTTGGGCCCCACCACTACAAAAAGAATATGGGCAAATTGGAGAGAGTCCAGCACAGGGCAATGAAAACGATATGGGGCTGGGGCACATAACTTATGAAGAGAGACTGAGGGAACTGGGCTTATTTAAATCTGGAGAAGAGAAGACTGAGTAGATTTAATAGCAGCCTTCTACTACCTAAAGGGTGGTTCCAAAGAGGATGGAGCTGAACTGTTCTCAGTAGTGACAGATAACACAACAAGGAAAAATGGTTTCAAGTTGCAGCAAGGGGAGATTTAAATTAGATATGAGGAAACATTTTTGCACTAGGAGGGTAGTAAAACTTTGGAACAGGTTACGCAGAGAGGTAGTGGAATCTTTATCTTTGGAGGTTTTTAAGATGTGACTACACAAAGCCTTGGCTGGGATGATATAGTTGGGGCTGGTCCTGCTTTGAGCAGGGGGTTGGACTAGACCTCCTGAGGTCCCTTCCAGCCCTAATGTTCTATGATTCTATGTTCATTCTCTCATTTTTAAAAATGTCCTCTTCTCTCTCTCTTCCTTTTTTTTTTTTAATATAACAAGAAATAAGAAATCTTCTACATCACTCTGAAGGAGTGAGCTTTCAATTTCAAAGCACACATTTCATTTACTGATAAATCCAGTGCGCATGCACTGCTGCCGTGAGAGGCAGTGCTCACTTTCAGACAGAATTCTTTGCTACAGGGTGTGACAGGAAGCCACCTTTGTTTCTCCCCAAAATCTTTGTGCTGTGACAATTTGATTAGGATGGGCCCAGCAGAGAAGACACACCTTTACCCTATCTCTTTAGGTAACCTGAGCTGGATACATTCCTGAGGGAGGGGGGAAACCTGCTCCTTCTGCCTACATGACCGGTATCAGCTACCTGGGTGAGGGGCTTCTACCTGGTGGGCTAGAGTCTGCCCAGCAACTAGTGATGTATTTTAAATTGGTTGGCCGACAGCCAACAGGTTTTGGCCTCCATTGGTCCAGGTGAATGAGGTCACAGGGGCTACAGAAGTTAAGACTGCCCAGGAGGAGGGGGCAGCAGCCATGCGGGGGTCTCAGACTTAGGAGCTTTACCACCTGAAACTGGCTCTCTCCCCCATAACTCATGAGCTAGGAATGGCCTGCCTTCAGAGGGAATCTCCAACAGCCTCAGGATGATGCTTGTGAGTAAGCTACTCGAGATCTGATTAGATATATAGCTGGCAGTAACTCAGATGCGTGATCAAAAGGCTACCTCAGCCAGACTGTTTTGCTCTACGGGATTTCTAGGATATTGCTCTATCTTGTACCCGATTTTCACCCTACCCCATAATCAATAAAGTTCTCCTTTGTGATCGGTGTAGGAGACTTATTGAGGGGTGGGTCTAAATTATGCCTAAGAGGCCCCTTAGGTCTGCGGACTAAGGGAGACTTTCCTTTTTGGCCCCTGATTTGGGGAAGTGCCCCAAGTGCCTGTACTCGGTCGAGTGCCCGTAGGACTGTTAGGCCTGTGTTTCTCCGAGGACACAGGGCCGAGAGAGTCCCTTCTCGGGGTGGTGGCAGCTTTCGTTACCCCCAGGCTAGCGAGTGTGCTCCAGAAAGGGGGTCAGTTGGACACGAGGCACCCCCAGGGAGGCATTCGGAGCCTGGAAGGTGGTCGGGTGCAGTGAGGTGGGTGGGTCAATGCAGGAGTGCCCCCTACTGCCCTGCCACACAGGTCAGCCCTTTTCTGGCTGCAGTTGTTTGAGTTGCTCAGAGGCAGAAATGCTGAAAGCAGGCTCCCAGGTGGGGCTTAGGAGAAGGAGACAACAGTGCATGGTTGCTTGAAACTGTAGCCCACAGAAAAACTACCATCTTGCTCAGGGAAGGGACTTTTTGATAGATAGATAGATAGATAGATAGATAGATAGATAGATAGATAGATAGATAGATAGATAGTTCTTCATCCTTGTTGCTAACAAAAACAATAACTGTCTCTGCATAGTGATGCAAGTGAAGATTCCTCAATGAAATTGTAACAGCAGCAGCCAAACCCAATTTTCAGCTATTACTTTCTACTTGCCTCTCAACCCTGTAAAGAGGAATGAAAATATTTTCTCCAGTCACATGTCTCTCTATAAGGGGAAATCTCTTGAGTTCAGTTATTGTTTTAGTCAGCACAGGAGATACAGCACGAATATGATACTTTTTAAGTAAAAAAACCTCTTGATTCAAAATTATTTTTTGTCCTGAAGTAATTTTCAGAAAACAATGGAACCTAGGCCCCAATGCTACACATCTATATAATTTGACTTTCAAGTCAAAATAGAGACTGTGTGCAGGGAGAATATTTTAGATGGCTCAGGGAGTTGACAGTGGAATACAGAACCTTTCATCTCTGCCTAACCAACAGGAACCCGTATTACAGGCCTGCTCCTGGCTTCTGCTGAAGTCAGTGGCAGAATTTCCATTGCCTTCAGTAACAGCAGGACTCATACCGTAGATAACAGCAAGGAAGTCATTTCCATCTGGTGGATGCTGTATCCCTTACCCATGTTCCTGTTGCATCGAATTGTTGTTCAAATTAAAAATGACATTTCTTTGGTGGTCTGAATATGGCAGCTGGAGCCTCAAGCCCCAGACAAGCATCAAAACTGAATAAATCCTAAAACTTCATACATGATTACACTGCAAACAGCAGCAGGGAAGGGAAACCTTTAATGGGGCAACATTAGGAAGCTTGCAACAACACTGTGTAGAAATATTTGTTCTGTGGAGGAATTGAACTTGCCATGAGTAAAAAATTCTCTTTGCTCCATCCTATACTATTGTTACACCATACCGGGATTCAGATTCATTTAAGCAACAAATCACTTGAACATCCTAGGGATAAATCAGCTGTAAATCAAGATGCTTTCACTTTTAGAATGAAAATCTTCCCTTAAGTACAGTGGTAATATTTCAACAAGGAATTCCTGGGATACTCTTCCCACAAGTCACTGTTTCTAGCTCACAAGCTAGTGTAAAAACCTTGAACTATACTGGCCTCTTCACTGGCAGCAGAAAAGCTGCCTGTGCAATAGCCTCCCCTCTTTTAGGCTGCCAGCATCTGTCTGCTTTGCCAACAGAGCATCTGAAGCAGAAAGAGACATCTACAATGGGCATTAGCAGCAGTCTTTTGAATTTGATGCCAGCTCAACATGCTTCTAACAAATTATTTCTATAATCTGAAACCACAACGTTAATCCTGATGTCAAGATCTCTTACCATTTAGAGACCAGCACAATTAAAAACAGGGTCTATGAGATTAATATGATAGGCCATTTCTGCTTCAACATTTTCACACACACACTTTTTTTGTTAAGTTTAAAAGAAGATGATCAGACCATAACCAATTACCTGAAGCCCCGTTGTTGGATTTCCTTTCTGAAATAAACCTCTTCTAACATTCAGGAAAATAGGTCATGGAATCATACTGTGCCAAACAGATTACCCATGGTATCACTTTCTATTATTTATACCATTCAGGGGCCTGGTTTTATTTTTATTTATTTGGGGGGGGGGGGAGTGCAGAAAACTTAGTACATTGTCCTCTGTATACCCTATATTCATCAGGCACCAAGATTTGTTAAGTCAACCCTCCTCAGCACTATCCAGAGGTCTAGGGAGGTTTTTTGTTATATCTACAGAAATCATCTGGGTTTTTTTGGTTTAGGGGACAAGGGCATGGGGGGTGGCAAAAGAGCAATTCCTTTCCTTATTTTTATGAAAAAGTCTTACAGAATCTATATATATGTGGGCTATAGAAACAATTCAGACAAATTAAGTTTCATAACAATGGCTGAAAAAGTCTACATAATTGAATGCCTACATTCGAAAAGTCTACCTAATTGAATGTCTTTTTTTATGTAGGCATATTGTCTACAATCCTTTCATTTATATATATTCTGTAAAACCTTTCCATAAAACTAAGGAACATATATATTAACCATCCCCATTCACTATAAAATTTTCTACAATTTTTCTACAAGGTCAGGCTGCACTGTTAATTACACCAAACTTTTAAAATGTTGGCAAGAGAAAAAGAAAAAGCACATGGTTATATATATTTTTTTTATTGACATTGCCACCCCACACCCTGCATACACATACATTAGAAACACTTTTTTCCTGTTATAACACTGAAAAAATCCAAGCAAAATGAACAGAATCAAGTTTTTTTTTTGCTCTGACAACTTATTGTAAGATGGTGAAAATAAAACATTTTCCCCGGCAAAAATTTAATTATTTCATGTCCTGCAACTATGGGACTTAGTGCATTGTCACATGGTCTACTCCCTTGTTGTGGGCAGTTAAAATACGGACAATATATCTGCAAGACCTGCATAAGAAACAGCTGCACAGGGAATTATACAGGATGTCAAAATAATATGTTCATTTCATTTTAAGAATTGTTGGCTTTAGTCCAAGTAGACGAGGATAATACTCCATGGCAATAGGATCCAAATTAAATAGCAACCTGATGGAGGAAAGGTGAACCATTTAAGCTACAAATTAAACATTTCCCCTTGAAAGCACTTCTTTAGGTAGCAAAAGGACCTTTTTCCTGCTCCTAAACCAAACCCCTCAAAGAGGCAACACTCCTTCAGTGTCACCCATCCCTACATTCAGATAAACAGGAGATAGGATCAGAGTTCGAATAACACTTTGAGTTTTGGGGCCGGGGGTCTTTGGTGATGGCAGCTGGAAGGAGCCGCTGCCACTGCTGCCACCCCTGCCTGGACTGCTTGGAAAGGCACAGGGTGGGCCAGGAGCTGACTTGCCTGTGGTGGGGGCTCTCATCTCTTATGGGGGGCCTCAGACCCTCTGAGCTCTCCCATAATTCAAACCCTGGATGGGAGGACATAACATGAAATATTTTTCAGACTGCTTTCACTTGAGGGATGGAAACAGATGTTGCCAGACATCTCATTGGTGCTACCATAAAAAAGACTCAGGACACAAGTCCGGCTGAGCAGAGAAAGTAGGGAGATCACATATTCCCTTCACCCACACCATTAAGTGTGGAACAACGGGGAATGTAAGTCTCACCCAGTAAAGTGGATCAGGTATGCTGTGACAGTTGTGGCACAGCTGATCCACTTCATTTGGCAATGTCTATTTATCAGAGGAAGGGTTGCAGCGTATCACTAATTGGCATTGCTAAAATACCAGTGTGAATGCAAGGTCAATGCTGGGTTCTCTCAAGCTGGCCATCTTCTCCTCACATTTCATATTGCTTGAACTGCTAGAATTCAAAATATATTTTATGTTGACTCAGCCAGAAAACCTAAACAATCTACCATACTTAGAAGTATATGGTATGCAAAAAAGTAAGACATATGCAGCTTGTTTTAGGAAGGCAGAATGAAGAAAAAAAATTACTCCAGTCATGAATGATTGCTGATCACATGGAACAGGAGCAGAGTACACTTTCAGCACCAACTACCTTCCCCTGGTTGTTCACCCATTACCTAGTTTTAACCCTGTCAAATCTGCTGCTGAATTGGCAGCAGCTTTTGTTCAACCAAAAGCTACTGCTGATTTAGCAGAAGCTGTAAGAGGTTTAAAACTTGAGCTCTGATGCTGACTTGTGGGTTTTGTCCATGGGGCACGCCAGCTGGTAGAGAAGCACAGCTCAACGTAGCCATTCCAGTGTCTCCAAGAAAGGATTTGTGGGGGAGGTGCAAAGCATCCTGAAGGACTGAGTTAACTTGAATCTGGAAGGCATCTGGGCCAGAAGTTCAATACACAGATTTAACCTAAATGAATTAAGTCTGATACTGCATCTGTCCAGATTTATCTTAAACTGGCTTTGGCCAGGTTGGAAGTGGCTTATATGCACTGAACTGAAGTTATGTTTAAACCTGTTTCTGATCACTTATACTAGTTTATGTGTAATTTCTGTCCCTAGGCTGTAGGACTAATTTAATTTTGGAAAAAATTATTTCATTGTATACTACATGAAGTTAACTATATAAGCTGCTTTCCGGTGCTTTGTTTGGAAACTTCCTAGGTGAATGGAAGGCCCAATAAAAGTTTTGCAGCTGCTGACTGGGATACAAGGTGCTCTAGTAATGATAGCAAATGATAATAACCCACATAAAGGTTTAACTCACATAAAAACAGAAAGGAGAAGTTCTATTCTATTCTATTCTTATCATGAATAGAAATTGTGTATAGTTAGAACCAGGAAGAGACAGTTTGGATATGATCAGTGAATTTCTATCCCTCTGAAGATGAATTACTGCTTATTCAAACATATTCTATTTGGTCATTTAAATGTTCAGACATTTCAGATACAACTCTAGTTATATGGTGGTGCGGTGTTGCTTTGTTGTTAGTATTGCACAGCACACAGGTAAGATCAAGTAGAAATTATTTTTATGTTTTGAGAATATAAAGGTGGTGCCAGATTGGCATTTTAGTGGAATTATACTACTGCTTCTCCACAAGCAAAAGGGCATGGTGGCTAGTTTAGAAAAGGATTAAAAAATATATATATTGAATAGTTTTCACCAGAGGTATACCTGGGCACTTCTACACCCTGGGCAGCATACAGAGCAGCTTCAGTGGCTCTGCAGCTGGCAGCACTGGCTGGACTGGCAGTGTGAAGGCTGCTGTTTTTGCACCCCCACAACTTGACTACAGTCACCCTCTTTTCCTTACCTATATTGCTGGTTTTCACATGTATCTGTACTTAAGGAATGCCTTCTCTTTTGGAGAGATTTCTCCATGTTCCTGGGTTTCTAACCCTGAACCACTTCTTCAATTTCAACATAAATTACATTCAAGACTTTTAAGTAAAATTAGATCTTGAAAATGAAATCCAGATAATTTTTCCTTCTTCTTCAGGCGAGTTAAATAAAATTGCCTCAAATACATCATTCATAATGTACAAGAAATAAATCAATAATTCAAATGGATACATATTACTGCCACTTGTGGCTTCCTAAATAGCAAAAACACCACACAGGTAGAAAATTAAGAGCTGTTGGATTTTATTTCTTCAGTTACATTCTTTTAAAATTACCTTTATTACTAAAGAAAATCATAAATTAGTGTTTACAGTTGTCTTGAATGGAATACTGGGCAAGTTGAGGGATGACTCCATAAATGTTATTTTTCCTAAAACAGTCTTTTCCCAAGATGAAAGTTGTTTGTTTTTAGGGTGCAAGAAAGAACTGGTCTGGAAAGAAAAGGACATAATTCAAATCCTAATGTCTGGAACACATGTTGTCTGAATGAAATTGTATGTACTTTGAAGCTTTGTCTGGAGCTACTTTAAAACCTGTCAAAATATATTTATTTGCATATTTATTAAGAAAAGTGGCTGAACTAAGAATAAAATGAAATCTCCAACCCTTTCCAAAGTATTTGTATTACCAACTATTTTTCTTATTCACTATAATATTTGCACAATAAGTAAAACCACAATGTGCTTTAGCACTAAGTGCTTGTGCTGAATATTGGTAAACTGAAAACCTTCAGCTACTCAAACTTAAAAGAGAAGTAGCATAGAGCAGCTTGAACAGGGATAGATATTTGGCCCTAATCCCTTTAATAAAATATATTTCTGCAATATATAAAAATGCTTAATTGACCTCCACACTCAACACAAACCAAAGTTCTCTCATCATAAAATAGAATAGTAATATTAACCTTCTTCACAGTGGTTATTATAAAAGTCAATTTTCTTGCCCAAATATTCATCTGGAATGCTCCAAATCCCACAGCACTGCAAATCTGGTGCACTTCAGTGCTGTGCAGATGTGTAAACCTTCTATGCCTCCCCACAGAGTGCTTCAAAATGTCCATGCAGAAAAACCACGGCAGGTCTATTACACCTTGCATCTTACATTCCCAGATCTGTCTCCTGCCCAATTTACCTGGAGAGCCGGAGATCGAAAATCCCTGCATGCCACAGGCTATCATTACCAGAGGTTCCTGAGGACAGCCAGGCGCACAGGAGACCGCTCTTTAGCTGCCTGCCCTGCTCCAAACACCCATCCTTGGTGGAGGGAAGGAGCGGGAAAGAAAGGAGTGGAACACCGAGATGCTGGAGGACTGCTGGAAGGTGACAACATTTCAGAAAATGTCTCATTTTGATGCTCCTCTTTTTTTCTAGAGTAATTTTAAATGTGTCTTCAGCCACAAAAATCAGCACCCTCACTCTGGAGCATCTGGAGCATTTCAGGCAGCATATCTGCCCATGATCTCATTGTAATCCTCCAATTCCACTCAGCACAAGACAAAGGAAAACAAAATACTAATGCAAAAGGTAAGTGGGTACTCCTTCACACTGCTATTTGTGATTTAGCCATAAGGCTAAGGTGCTAGTGCATTACAAAAGTGGATGTATTAACTGTTTTTCAGGGATTCAAACAGGTACTTCAGCACCTAAGTTCAGTGAGGTACCTAGTAAATGGAATAGAATCTGGCCCTAAATACCAAAATATACTTACCCACACTTTGATATTTTGAACATGATGTTTGAAGCACTACATGACCATTTCTATGTAAACACTGACTATTATCATTTGAGTTGCTTTATTGTAGTTTAAATAGTTTGCAAGTTGCATCTTCCCCTCTAAATCTGGTGTATTACCCCTTCAGTACACAATGATTTCAAACCTTTCATAAACATAATTAATTTATACAGGCCTGTGTATAAGTTGGTAGTGAGTAAACGGAGCAAAACACAGTATGCTTAAAATCCTTGAACAAGTAACATTCTCTGTACAGCAGTGGATTTTACCAGCATTTAACACTTGAGAGCACTTCTAAAGCAATCAAAGGGCATTAGAACACTATTAGCCCCCATTGTTTGACAAATCCTCTTTTATCTATTAGAAAGAAGAAAAGAAAGTCCTTGTTGGAGGAATCATTTGGATGGCACAGTCCAATTTGCTTTTTAAACAAATGTTATTTTTTATATTACTCTGATTTGATCCCCTTCTCAAAGCCCTTTTTGCCAGCACCGCCTATAGAGTGGGTCAGCTTTTCCCAGAAAGGACTGGATTTCTATGTTGGAAGCATCCTCCATTTTAGACCTGTTCCAAAATATCAAAATTCCTAATTTTTAAAGCCAGTTTTGGACACCTGCTATTTGTCTCGCTTTTGTAGTCTGTCAGGGGAAGCTAAAACTTTAAACAATTTTTCATCTGTTCTTATACTATGTCCGCCTCTCCCCTCACCCCTTTTTAAATGATAACTACTAATTTTAGATTCCTTCCAAGGAAAACATAAGAACAAAATTCTAGACCCTTACACAAAATCAGAGACTTGCAGGAGATCACTATGTGGATAATGCATCCTCTCCACAGACAATAAGCTCAAGTGGAGTTGCCAGTACAAGTTATCATGATCTTTCAGTTGTGTGTGCATACACACACAAGAGTTTGCTTGGTATATTTGTGCAGTTGCATGCTTACTCTCCCCATCTCAATTCTACTATTTTGCTGCTGAAGAGGCAACATGGACTCTCCACAGCAGATTGTCAGAGCTCCTGTTGCAACTTTCCAAAGGCCTCACTCTTCTACGCAGCAGAAGAACAATGGCAGGTCTACTACATCTTGCAACTTCTTTTCCAAGGTTCATCTCGTGCCCAGTTGAAGTCAGTGGATATTTTGTCACTAACTTCAAATGGAGCAACATCCGGCAGAGGGAACTGGACAGCATGTGACCCTTAATGCCAATATGAAAGTACCGAGTAGCTTCATCTTTGAACATGTACTGCTCTTAATAGCAGTTCTTTCTACTGTCAAGAGCAGGCTCTAGATTACATTGTCACAGGCTGCATTTTGAGCTGTCATACCTTTCTATTTCTAAATCCCCATTTCCACTCTAGGTAGTTAAAACTGCTTAACCAGCAACAACAGCCCATCAATGCATTTTTTCAGATGCCACAGACTATTCCATTTACCCTACCTGCCTGCAGGCCACAAGCCTGTCAAAAAGGTTTATTAACTCTGTCACAAAAGCACCCAGGAGCACAGCTGGGAGCATGTGTGTGGCAGGAGAGGGAGGTTGTGGTGCTGTCCCCCTTGCCTCCCACGTAACATACACTGAAGAATTACCTCATGCAAATAATTCAGTGGGCAAGACTGAAGCTTTTCTGTCTTTACTAACTTCATTCTCAGCATCAACTACAACCCAAGCTTGAATAATGCTAGCAAATGTGGAAGGCCTAATTCTCCCTGGTAGATCAAATGTCACCCTTATGAAACAAATCTCTGCTGCTGTGTCGAATAAAGAGTCCCAAGGCATTTCCTGTATCAGAAAGTTTCTCAGTGAAAATACTTGATGTGGGTCTCTTTGTCAGTGGATTTGCTCTCATTCATTCCTGTAGCAGAGAGGCGTAAGCACTACATATGGTCAAATACCATAGTGTCAGCAGCTTCAAGTGGCAGCATCTTTTTCTAATAGTTTTTCTAAGTGATTTAGTGTAGTCAACATAGGCCAAGTGTAAACATTACACTTTTACCAGTATAAGTGATCGGAAACCAGTCTATACCAGTAACAGAACAGAAGTTCACCACACATAGACTAGTTTAAACATGACAGAACCCAGTCTAAGGTTTGCCCCCCCCTTGCCACCAAAGGGCAAACGTATATTCTGTTTGCTACCAATTTAAACTATGCTGCTTACAGAAAACCACATAACTTAGACAGATTTCACACTGGGCTTTTTGAATGTCTGTACCTATCCACAGAGTGCAAACTTTCCTCCAATCCTCCTTCACTATCCCTATTAGACTGTGCCCCTACTTTCAAATAGAGGAACTGCCAGCAAATAGGAGACATATCATGTGACAACCTTTCCCAATGGAACGCCACCCTCCCCCAAGACCCATTTCCATATGGCTTATCTACTTCTCCCCTACACTCAAGACAGAGGACTGAAGAGAACAGCGGAAAAGCAGCACGGTATCCTGAATTTAACAAACTAAAACAGAAAAAAGACCAACACACAATTAGAAAAAGATAGTATGAAAGGATATAAATATGTCTGACTAACTGATACTGAGCAGCTTAGATTTCACATCAGAATTAATGGCCATGTAATGCAGTAGGCCATATAACCCAAACTGACTTACCTACTAACCTTTTGAAAAGACACCAGCTATAGCTTTCATTACTACAGAAAACTACACCCTACACTGGTCCTGCTTTTGATTTGAGCTGCTTTATTAACAAAATGAGATTGCTGAGGCCTTCTAACTTGGATGTTCTCCTTGCCTTGAAGATAGAGACAGATTACCCTGCTATCACTTTGCCATAAGGTACAGACCCTTGGGCCGTGTCCCCGCCATGGTGTGGTTATTTGGTTCCCTGGGGACAACTAGTGGCAGCGCACCTTGTGCCACCGCTAGCTGTCACCAGAGAATGCCCATGCCATGTGTGCTCTGGCACATGGCAAGTTACCCTGGGTGGGGTAAGGGAGGCTGGGGCCAGCACTGGGCTGGCCCCAGCAGCCTTACTTGGGGTCCTGGGGCTGCAGAAGTTATGCAACATCTGGCTGTCAGCTGCAGTGTGGCCCTATCCAGCCCAGCTCCAGTTCTGAGTGGCACACGCCGCCCCATATGCACTACTCCACTTTTTTTTCCAGGGGTTTTTTGACCCTGGATATCCAGGGGTCAAGAAAACTCTCTGTGACAGCTGAAAATTATGTCTGTGCAGTAAAAATGCTTGCTAAACGCTATGTGAGGATTAGACCAGATGTTTTTTATTGTTTGTTTATGTATGGAGCTGGATGTTGCCACCAGGAGTTTAATTAAAATAAAAGATTAGTGAGGCCTTGTATGTAGTGGCAGTTACATTAAACTTATCAGAAAAATACAAAGTCTTGTACTGCTATTGGTCAGTCATAAGGAAAGTTCGTAGTGTAAGAATGTGAGTGGCTATGAGTCAACAGCATAGTTCAGAAGTTATAAATTGTCTAGCAAATCCAGAAATTAGCAGAAAGAAGATGCAACATTGTAAAAGAATTAGCTGCTGACCTGGATTTGGTAAGCCAGTGGATCTCAAGGGGCCTGAGGACTGAAAACCAGGGTCCTTCCCAGTACCCCTTGGACAGCACAGATCGGGAACGCCTGACTTCACTGAGCTTTATATAAGAGAAACTTGTCATGCATCAGGCATCAGAGGGTACTGCCAATAAGTTGCCAACACAAATTGTATTAGTCTGTCATTGTTGTCTTGTTATACTACAAGTAGTTGTGTATTTGTTAAATCAATAAAACCTTTCTTACTGTATTTACTCCCAACCACTGTCACAATCCTGAACCTTCCCACTGGTGGCTGGGACATAAATTGGCATCATGAACAGGATTGAGAGGCTCTGGTCTGGAGAGAAAGGTCAGAATGGAGGGAGTTGGGTGGGCCCTGTTGGTGGCTTTGCTTAAGGAGGTAACAGGGATGGAGAATCCTGGGTGGGATAAGGATAGGTTGAGGCCTCCCTGGAGTGACCTGGGAACCATACCCAGTTCTGGCCTAGGTTTGCTGCTGCTGCCCAGGGTAAGCCCAAGAAGGGGTGCCTGTCATGGCTGCTGGCCACGTACCTTGGATTTTGGAGCTGAGGCTGGAGGGGGGAGAAGTAAGGTATACTCTCTTAGTGCAGCAGCGGTGACCCTGGAAGCCACAGAAGCGCTAAGGGGGGAATTACCCACAGTCATCACTACTCCAATACCTATCCTCAGAATGGCTCTGTCAGACTGCCAGCTGCCACCTGGGGGAAGACCCCAAAATACCATGGTTCAGAAGTAGATTTATTACATCTTGAGCCAGGTCCAATGACTAACTCCAAAGGGATGCCCTGCGTTAGTTTAAAGGGTCACAGAATGTACGATTAATGTTTATCCCAACAAAACAAGCTGCAGTGAACCTTCACCCATCAAGGAAGCACCTCCTTTCTCACCTGAAATAGAGGCCTCAGCTAATGTTGAAGTGTAGTTTATGGACAAATCTACTCAAAGTCATGCTTGGAGGGGAGTTACCTTAAAGATTTGAGACAGCAAGCAAGTAGTGGTACAAGGCCTCAGAAAAAGCACGCAATATGCTGAGCTCAGCGCAGTGCTCGCCATGGCAAAATGGGAATTCTTAAATGGTCCATGTCCTGTAAAGCCCATTTACATTTAAGGTGACTCCTGGATGATGGTAGAGAGATGCACTAAATGGCTACCCCTATGGAACAAGGAAAACTTTAAAAGACAATGACAAGACATTTAGAGCCATGAGCAATGGAAGACCTTGTGGAAGTTAGCCCAAGATGAGCTCCCTCTACACATCCGACATACAAGTGCAGCACATGGCAATAAGATGAGGGAAGGCCCAGAGGCAAAGCAGAATAGGTGAGTTAATCAGCTAACCAAAGAAGAGGGTGCTGAAACCTTGTATGTTGAAGAAGAAAATGAAGCAGCTAGTCCATCATTGCCCAACTCCTTCCACTTCACACCTGGAGAATGAGCAGCAGAATGGCTACACAGACAACACAGGTACCCCGGGCGTGATAGAACTGCCCACTTGGCTGCGTCTTGGGGCACTAATGTAACTAAGAAAGAGGCACAAAAAATAGTTAATGATTGCATCACCTGCTGAGAGGTCAAAATGCAACTAAAACCTTTCTCGACTGTCCCGTTGTCGTTACATGGGGGAAAGGTAGCATGGGAAGTATGGCCATGCGATTTCATAGGCCCCCTCCCTCCAACTTCCCGGAAGTGACAGTATGTGTTTGTAACCGTAGAAGTTATCACGGGAATATCTGCCCTTGCCTCAGTGAGAGCCGCTGCCCAAGACACTTGTACAGCACTGGAAACTTTGTTAGCCATATATCTACCACCCATAGAACTACAGAGCGATAATAGCCCTCACTTCTGCAATCATCTTGTGTATGACTAGACAGCGAAACGTAGCATGTTATGGACCTATCGCATCCCATACTATCCGCAGTCTAACAGACTGCGATAGTGAGCCAATAGCATCCTCAAATGCAATCTGCGGTTGGCTGCTGGCCTAGCTCTTAAGGACTGAGACTTGCACCTGGATCGAGCTATCAACTGGGCCAATAACCGACCCCATCTAGGAGGTAGCCAAATGTAACAGGCCTTTAGATTAGGTAGTCCCCGCAAGCCAGCAGTAAAGTGACTTTGGGGTGGTGACCTGGGAAAGCTCCAGGCAGGAGATCAGGTAGTAGTGAAGCATCCTCAGGGAGATAAATAGGAGGGGACACTATTAGCAAAAGGTATGCATAATACGTAGAGAGTATTTAAGTCAGATGCATCTAACATGCGCTAAGCTCCTTGTTGTCTTGTTCCTACAGATTAGCTCTGTCCACAAATGCGGCCATAGCCGTTCATAATTAAGCCTGCTATTGAAGACGAGGCCTTATCTGTCATCTGTCTAAATCAGCTAGCACCATGAAGTGGTGGACTGTTATAACTGTATTCTTCTTACTAATGCCTTATTTTGTGTTTCCTGGGTAGGAAACTATCTACTATCCTTCTTATTACCCAGATATTAATGAACTTGCTCCTGAAGATGTAAAGGAGTGGCCTGACCCTAAAGAGCATCCCCCCGGAAACGCGCTCAGATGACCTTCATGTGGTCCAGCCACAGTATCCATATTAGAAGAAACCTGCCACCCCGGAGCAAGTGAAATCCTAGTCTCTGAGTAAAAAAAAAACTGGAATAGTTGACTAGCAAAGTAGTAACTGTCAGTGCACCTGTGGCACCAGTTATTATCTTGGGTACCTACCTAAAAGTTAAAATGGCTAACTGTAGGAGGGGAGGTAATTGTTGTACCTCTGCTCGTTTATAGGTTTGTTGTTACATACTTCCTGAGGGAAACCCCAATGAGCTCAATGTCCCTGAGTCTGTGCCCCCAATAGTGCATTCTGCATTGTTCAGCCTCTGAAACCACTGCATTTATGGGAAAATCTACCCCCTCCCATTCCTATGGCTGACAACACTCTCCAGTGATGGTGTGAAGCCCACCAAGTAGGAAGGCATGCTACAGACTGAAACAAAGTTATTACATACTTTGTAAATCATACCTACACAGAGGCATAGTAGAATAGTACCCACTTTAATACAACTAAAAAGAGGCTGTATCCACAAGTCTCCACCACTTATCCCCATCCTTGTATACCAGTGGGATTTCTACAGCAAATTAGTGCTATGATTCTGCCAGGACAGTGCCGTTTCACCAACCCGGTACAACATCCTCCCCATGAGTGACAGTGGGAATTCTTTCACTCTCTGGGAGGTGAAGCATGGTTACAGGCTCACAAGGAGGGAAGAATAAATATGATCTGCAAGAGAACAAGGTGTTCACTATTGTCTCTGGCCATTCCCCCCCGAGAAGCCCCGACACTGCCCGTGTATAACTCCACACCCTGGTGGTGGTTACAGGTTAAAATCCCAACCCTCCTAAATGCTTTATTGTTCACTGCCCAAGTATTGTTCAGGCCAGAACAATGGTATATCCGAGCTACCTTTCCAAACAGCAGGAGTCTGCGTAGCTGAAGGGATACTTAAGTGGAAATGACCAACCATTTTCCATTCCACTAATACTGTTGGGTCCCAAAAACAAAAAGATGCCCCAAGTTATCTTTGGGGTGGACTTAACTTGGCTATAAATGTATGGAACTTAGATAAATCCCAGAAAAATACTGAAGGAGTAGCCAATTTGCCACAGGCAGTACGGCTTCTCACTAGGGAAGGTATGCTCGAGGGAAAGACTTTAGAGCACACTAACAAATTGCTAACTAATGTAGGATTAGACAGCCTGTCTTGCCCAGGCCATGATAGACACTGCTTTTAGAGCAGACAAAAATCAAATCTAGAGTACTGCTTATGCGCAAGTTCAGTTATCACTAAACATGCATTTTTCCCAAGTAATAAACAATGTTAAAAATAGAGAATGGCCCCCTGGCTTAGAGCATCATAGAATTCCTGCAACATTTAAAGAAAGATACCCCTATCAAAGGACCTAGATTACCACTTGAGAAAGCTGTAATATAGGAAAGTGTTCATTCCTAGGGCAGGGAGTAAAAGATAAAAACTAAACCACTGCTTATTTGCTTAACACAGGGCTAAGAGGAGGATGCCTTTGAAACTAGAATCGGCATAGCGCTATATGGGAAATAGTTACCCCAGATGGCCCTCAGTATGTGGCACAATCTCCCTTAGTTCAAATCAGTAACACCTTAATTAGATTACACACCCTATAGAGAGGATGGCCTCTCAGTCCACTCAACATGACCTGTGTACCCGAGCTACCTAATGTGTCATATGTGACAATAAGGCAACGTGTTTGTTGAGAAAGACCATATCGCTTACTGTATGAAAATGGTACCTAGGCTTTGTGCAATTCATGTTGCTTAGGAGCTAAGAGTGAAGCCATTGCTCTGCTGCAATTAAGTAACCGTACTATTGCCCTAAAATGGCCAAAAATTTCTTCTGAGACCATAACTCTCAACTTCACGATACCCACCTCATGGGTATCAGATGTAGACATGTCACAGTTAAAAGACTAGAATGAAGTAAAAGATAAGCTGCAAAGCCTTAAGGCAAAAGCTTGGCAAAGCACTCAGTTAGTCCTCCTTGCTTGGGAGGGTGGGCAAATCATCAGTTAAGCTGTCAACGTGACTGAGCCATATAAATAGTACAATGTGATCTGCACTGTTTACATGTCACCAGGTATCACCTCAGCTACATGGCTGATCATCTTAAGCATCATAGAGGTCTGTATTGCCCTAGTGGCAACAACTAAATAGTGTTTTAACCTTTGTTGTCATAAATCTGTCCATGCTATGCAAGTTAAATTTAAAGATCCCTCCCCACTCCCTGATGTAGCACGTGTAGCTTTAGCATCTCAACTGTAGCTATCACAGTGCTTCAGAAATAGAGTGTGACAAGCTGAAAATTATGTCTGTGTGGTGAAGGTCCTTGCTAAATGCTCTGTGAGGATTAGGCCAGGTGTTTTTTGTTGTTTGTTTATGTATGGAGCTGCATGTTGCTGCTAAGAGTTTAATTAAAGTAAAGGATTAATGAGGCGTGGTAAGATTAGTGAGGCAGTTAAAATTAACCTTATCAGAAAAATGCAAAGGCTTGTACTGCTATTGGTCAGTCATAAGGAAAGTTCATAATGTAAGAATATGAGTGGCTGTGAGTCAACAGTGTAGCTCAGAAGTTATAAATTGGCTAGCACTTCCGGAAATTAGCAGAAAGATGATGCAGCATTGTAAAAGAATTAGCTGCTGACTTGGATTCAGTAGGCCAGTGGATCTTGAGGAGCCTGAGGTCTGAATACCAGGGTCCTTCCCAGTACCCCTCGGACAGTGCAGATGAGGGATGCCTGACTTTGCTAAGCTTTATAGAAGAGAAACTTGCTGTACATCAGGCATCAGAGGGGACTGCCAATAAGCTGCTGACGCAAATTGTTATTGTCTGTCATTGCTGTCTTACATTGTAGCTGTGTGTTTAAGTCAATAAAAACATTCTTACCTTTTTACTCCCGACCACTCTCTCAATCCCAAACCCTCCCACTGGCAGCTGGGACACCCTTCATGCTGCTCCACTGTAGCACAGAAAACAATTTAACATGAGGTATGCGGCGCTACAGACATATTTGAGTGGCCTTGGTTTCTTTTCCATGGCCTAGAATGCCAGTTTCTTCTGCACTCCCTCTACTAATGAGCACTAGATCAAAGGGGAAAGATGCTTACTTGAGAATTCAAGCAAACAAATAGTTCAAAAGCAACACTGTATAAGATTTGAGGTAGGAAAAAATCTATTTTCTTTCCCAAAATGCACATACAAAAAAAATTCTGTAACATGAATAGAGCACAGCAGCTCAAATTCAAAGCTCTTAAACAAAATCCAAGTGACTTTTGCAGTTGCCATGAAGTGACTTAAAGAAAATGCCAACACAGACTTTAGAAGAGGCTGCCTATGCCACTTTACAAACCAAATTACCACCTCCTATTTACTTCCAGAATATCTCATTCTCCTTTCCTAGTCTTGGATGGAGACTTTAAGCCTAAAGAAAAAAAGAAGATAATTTTGCAGGGAGAGAAATGAAATTCTGATTACCTACACAGAGGCTGTTTAACAGGTTTGGCATTGCTGACCTGTAAGAGGAAAGGTAAATCGCTGTACACAGTTTCAGCCTCCCCCCCCCCAACACACACACACACTTCCCCCCCATTGTCTTTTTTAGCCAGTGGAACTGTATAGTTCTTGGATACACTCCTTCTATGTACTCAGCAATCTCCATCCAGGCCTCTGCTAAAAGCTACTGCTGATATAGTCATGTAGAACAGGGTATGAAAAAGGTACGATTCCTAATCCACACAGGTGTGCTGCCAGGAGCTCCTAGCATAGATACAGGTATGCTAGCAACAGGGTGATTTTACTGTCACTTGCTATTTCTTGTAATTGCATTCTTTTATTCTACATGCAGAAAGAACCATTTTACTGCTAGTGTGAATGCAGCAATACCAGCACTTTGCTGGTATACTACACAGGTATTTCTGTTCTGGTACAGTGCACCTAGTGTAAACAGAGCCTCTTGTCTCCAGCTACCGTGGAACAGAACTCTGCAAGATGCTTAGCATGGGGAGTCCATTTTGGGACTCTGCCCATTTTACAGATGGAGAAACTGGGGGAAGATAGACCAAGTCCCACATTCCTAAAGGTATGTAAATGCCTAACTTTCATTGACTTCAAGTGACTTGTACAAGGGCACACACCTCTGCCCCCACCCTCTGGCCCTCTTCTCTCACCAATAAGCAGAGTTGCTGCAGTTCTGCTGTGTTTCTAGCATTATGGTCCCATTCAAATGATGTCCTGATATCCCTCATGAGATACAAATTGCAGAGACATATTTATTACTATAATTGGGGAATAATTGCATGGAGAATTACAGGGAAGATGATATTAAAAACACACTGCACGGAAGAACTGAAAACAATTTTCTAAGTCATTTCTAGAAGTCAATGGAGTTTTTCCCCTGTTGGTGCAAAGAGAGAGAGAGAGAGAGAGAGAGAGAAAGAAAGAGAGAGAGAGAACAAAAGAGGGAGAACAGGAAACCTTTCGATATTATACAATTATGAGGAATGCACAGTAAGTGGTCAAGGCCTTCATTATCCATCATTCCTCCCATTTGATGAGCGTTAAACACTTTCAGCGAGTGTCAAAATGAAGCAATTGAGACGCAGCCTCTGATCGATGGGAGAACACAGATTCTGAATTCTGATAAATCTAACCTCTCATTGTTTCCACTTCTTGCAAGCTGACCATGATTTTCCTGTTATTTGAAGTTCTCTTAAAAACTCCAGAATCTGAAGATTTTAAGAAATGCAGCCCAAACAAACAATGCATGAAAAATCTCAGTATTTATTCAAAATTCCACTTAGCTTAGCTGTTGAAAATCTTGAAAACATGAGCCCTGGAAACCTAAAACCAAAGCAACTCCCCTCCTCCCAGAACTAAATTACATTATTCTTCAAAAATCTCTTATTTTTAAGAGAATTTCATGACACTTTGTGGGCTTGGCTAATGATATGTAAATATTTATGCAATACTGCATACAAATGACTGCAAACTAATATTTCCCATCTATAATAATATGTATATTTTACAACTTGGTAGTGTGATGCAAGTCATGAATCAACACTTCAAAGTCATGTCCCTCTCAAAAAATAGCAGGGGTTCTGCTTTAACAAGTTCAAGTGCAATAAAACATTGCTAACATTTTAACATTTTTCTGGTACTATCCACTTTTGTTTTTTTAATACTACAGTGCTCATTATACTCAGGAATAATGGAACCATTCAATGGGAAAAAATTAACAGAAAACCATCCAAATACCTTGCATAGTAAAACTACTTTATACTTAAATCTGTCAGGCAATTTTTGCAGTAGATATATATTAGTCATTAAAACTACTGTCTTTTCTAAACAACATAAGTTAAGAGAAACTGCATCAGATTACAAGATCACAAAGTTGCAAACTGAAAAGAATTTATCCTTGTAATCCTTGTAATGGTTATTTTCTACAAAAGGGAAGTAGACAAATCAAATAACACTTGTACCCGGTGTGGGTCTTCTAGATGAGATCTATTTGCAATTTTTACAAGTGTTAGTTTCAGTAAATATTTCCTTTCCCAAATGTACACAATGTGCCGGCAACCTGCATTTTACTGTGCGTCTGTGTACGGAAGGTAACTGCTAAACACTTCAGGGTATTTCTGGATGGGAAGTGCTATGGATAAATAGAATATTACAGACCAAAAGTTGACAACATATACAAGTACCTATTAAAAATTCAGAAATACATCCTCTGAAAACTGCAAGAGTTAGAGAACTACAGAAGGGCTTTTACGATGTATATATATTCCACCATGGACAAAGTCTGAACATCAAAGGCCAGCAACACTGACATCATTTCAAATGGTTAGACACTAAAATAGGAATTAGGTACAAATTGTTCTGAAGTTTGTTTGATAATATGTTAGAGATTCCCAGATTTGTGATGGAGAATCTGTAGCCCAGCGTTTGGAAAAAACACTATATGCACACAAAAACAGTACAATCTGCTTTGTTTCAGTACAACATGCTCTTCTTGCTGGCTGCAGGTGCTGAATAAATAATCATATATTGAGCTAGAAACCAGGCATGAGCTCCAGTAATTCCATGGCTTATAACATCAGGGACATGCATAAAAGAGGAACAGGGAATGAGGAAGGCCTGGGTGTCCATAGGGATACTCTAATTAGATTTGAATTTTCTCTTTCAACTCGGGGGGGAAACCAAAGTTGTACGTCACAGTAGCAAAAACACATTTGGAGACAGAAATCAAAGCCAAGATACTAGCAATGGAAAGGTTTCAATGAGGGAGGGGAGTGGAAGGGTGGATATAACAGGCACTGTCTGTAAACAGGCAGATTTGTAATGCTAAAAATGAATACAAGCAGCATAACAACTGCACAGCTCCCAAGAGAGGGCCAAAACCTTCAGCAGAATTATGGATTGGTGAGTACCACAAAAACTTTGCCTTGAAAAGTAGCAAGCTATGGGGGCATTTGAAAACACTCAGAGCACCAAAGACTAGGTTCTCAAACACAGCTGCTTTATGCTATGGAGGACACTTACGAAATCTGGCTGCAATACAAGCCACTGAGAATCTTCTTGTTGTGTACAGAGGACTACCAGAGTGTGACCTTCATACCATTCCCAGTTCTTGTGCCAGTGTAGCATGGAGCATGACTGGAGGAAAGCAGGTGAATCTTGGAAATGGCTGGATTATACTAACCCTTTCGCTGTCACAACCCGCGTATGTTAAAGGTGAGATGTCCTGCGATATGTTATATCACATGGCAAAGGACACTACAACATTCACACTACCATTCATAGTATTAACAATCTCTTCATGTCATTTATCAGTATGGTAAACTGACATCAGTGCTCCAACTAGTAACAGATCTGGGACTCAGCAGGCCCATCTACACGTTCAGTAATGCACAGTAGTTACAGTGCATTTAGTTTAGTACTTGCTTAATGAAGTACTAACTAAACACGCAGTAACAATAATTACTGTGCATTAGCACCGGCCCACATTTTTTTTCGTGATGCTTACTGTGCAGTAGCCTAATAACACTGCGCAGTAGCATATTAGTGCAGTTTTTGCCCAGCGTGCTACTGTGCAGTGTTATTAGGCTACTGCGCATTAAGCGTCTCATGCAGAGGCATCCAGTATCACTCATAATATAATAAATACAGCACAAACAAACGAGGTCTTGAATTGTTCTAGGATATAAACTTTCCCTGAATGTATCTTGTCAGAATCATTGTATTTTTCTGTTTCTACTGCCTATAGGCAGTAGAAATCTACATGATTAATACTTAATCAAATGGGTCTCTGACCATTCCAAATGTGAAAGTCTATGAAGAACAGCTGTGTGGATCTAACATTCCAGGGATTTGTTGTTTGTTGGTAAGGGGGTTTGGTGTACAGGCAGTCCCTGAATTATGGCGTTTCGATTTACGGTGATTTGCACTTGCAGCGCTCTGCCATTTACACCCCCATCATTACTTATGGTGCCGGATTCTCTTGCTTACAGCAGGCAATGAACTGGGTGTGGAGTGCAGCAGAGGCACCAGGGCCAGTGCAGGACAATTACGGGAGGTAAGCTCAGGCAGCAGCTCCTCCCCAAGGCCACATGCTCCTGAAGGCGAGCCAGGGACGGGGCCTGGGGGCTGGCGCCGGGGAATTGCTCTGCTTCCCAGCCCTGACACCATGTGCCTCCTCACTCCCAGAAGCATGGCAAGGTGGAGACAGGGGCTGGCGCAGGCTCCGCCGGCTCTGGGGAACTGCTCCGTTCCTCCACATCACCTCGGGGAGTGAGGAGGCACATGGTATCAAGGCAGTGCAGGAGAGCAGTTTCCCAGAGCCGGTGGAGCCCACGGAGCAGTTTCCCAGAGCCACTGGAACCTGCGCCAGCCCCCAGCCCCGCTCTTGCCTTGCCTTGGGGAGGAGCCGCTGCCTGTCCCATGTGAAGACTGAGGTGCTGTGTCTATGGCTGAATCGCTGATTCTCCGAATCAGAATTGAATCTTCAGGTTCAGATTTGGCTAACTCTAAATCGGGACAGTAATTCAAATCAGCAAATCAAATTACTGTCCTCTGAATCAAATACTGCCCACTTTGCATTCCCCTTTTATACTTTTAATCATACCTATCACAACTGGATCTAATTTTCTAACCTTGGCAACCTTCAAGTGCAAGACTGGCCTTCTGCCATATCTTGAGAACTGGGTACTGAAGTGACAGTGTTGGAAAGTTGCATCATTTTGACATGACAGAACCCCATTCTAACTTGTTCTTGTCTGCCACATTGCACTCAGGCCTAGTCTGTGAACTACACCCAGCCTCCCTGAGGTTAGTCAGCTTCCTAGAGACGCTTTTGGAAAGTGAGTCCATTCCCTTGTCTTGAGTTCCTGGCCAGCTCAACACGTCCCAATCTATCTGCATTTCTCCCTCTACCACATTCATAATAGAGCTTATCTCCACAGGTTCTAAAAAAGAATCATCACCACATCAGGTGTTATTCACGTTTCCCACATACACCATGTTTAATTACAAGTGGATTTCTCACAAAACCATGCAGAAATCATCAATAAGCAACCACCCAGTATATTGCCTACTTACCCCAGGAAGTTTTTTTTATTTGTCGTTGCCTGGTCTTGATAGCCAAAATTATCCCCAATAGTAATATATTTCAAATTCTATTTATCTAAATCTGTATGCAACACCTTAGTATTTGGGCACTATGGGGTTTTTTTTTACTATCTACCCAAAACTGTCTTAGATGGAGGTAAATAGAGAATGCAGAGCTAGTACATACTCAGAGACAGTGAAAATGCAGAAGTCGCGCTCTTAAAATATACATCACAAAGCAGGGATACAGTCCAACATTTTTGTCAATCTATATATTGCAGGGAAGTCTAAGAGATGGCAAGGAATGTATGAGGAGTGGTAACAGATCCATCAAGAGCTACATCTTACTCTTCTCCCTTAATACTTCAATAGAAAGAAATGCCAGTGACTTTAGAGTGGTCACCAGACTCATCTGACAACTTATGGCAAGAAGGCTCAGGATTGGTGGCACATGACAAAGCATAAAGTGCCAGTGCAAATACTGCACCTTACAGCATAAATGTAATGATGGGGGCTTTCCCCATGATGCATAGCTGGGAGACCCCACACTTTTGGGGACTGTGCAATAACCAACACTCTTTTGTGTACTCAGTGAAGTTGTTCTTGCATGCATATTCCCAAAGGGCAAGGGGCACTATCATGTTTTACTCTTTTAAATCCCTCTATCCATGTAGTCTTAAATAAAGCCTTCAATGAATTGTGCACAAAACAGGGAGACTGTCAGTGAGGCAAAGAACCCTTTCAGTGCAGTGACACTGAAAAACAAAACCAAGATGAGACAAGAGGTAGGTTATCATCATGCATTACCTCTGCATAGCAATCTCATCTGGTTATACCTAACGATGAAGCTATATTCCCAGTTTGTATTTAAAGAATAAGGAATTCCTTGGTAGATTAAACCTTTATTTAGGAAGAGAAGAGTTCATCACAATCTATCAGCCTTATATGATGAGCTTGCTGGCAAAATGCTGCCATACAGCCTAGATTTTTTTTCTTTAAAGATGGTGAAATAGGATGAGCTAGTTCTCAAATCAGGATTTTACATCCCCAAATAATCTCGTCATCTAAATCCTCATCACTATTGAAGGATTAAATATAGGTTTCATAAATAACAGACATGTATTGTTGTACAGAGTGTCCTTGTTTTTCTCTTGCACGTGTATCTAAATAGCTAAAGGGCCAAATTAAGTCCGGAAATTAAGTGGAAACCCATGCTAGCCGCAGCAATGAAGATGTGACTGGAGATATTATGCTAGAGAAGGCCAGGAATGGAATGGTGACCGAGACGGCCAGAAGCAGGCACCAGCCTTTCTGGTTCACTGGAGCAATAATTTGCTCTTGCACTACTGGCCTCCAGGTGCTATCCTGTGATCTTAATTTCGACTAGGATCCCTATACAGTTCAGTATGAATTGAATGACACCTCATTGAATGTATGAGTGGTAACAGATCCATCAAGAGCTACATCTTGCTCTTCTCCCTTAATACTTCAATAGAAAGAAATGCCAGTGACTTTAGAGTGGTCACCAGAATGGAGTGGACACCTCATTGAATGACCAGTCATGACACCTCATAGACCATGAATAAGACGGCAAAGGCAAAGCCTCCATTGACATTGTGAGGAGCAGGACTGGGTCCATGGTCTGCAGAAGAGACTACACCTAAATAATCATACACTTCAGTCACTGACAATCTGTCAGAGTAGTTCCTGTCATTGATATTTTAGACATGGACAATTGCAGTGTCCTGAGCAAGGGAAAGCCTGTAATTATGCCACAAACTTCTGCAGCAGAGCAGAAGCAGGTAAGATCAAACGCACTGCTGAAGCATTACTGGTGGTGGCATAAGACAGCTGTGAATCCCATCCAGAAAGAATGAACACAGCTTTCTGAAAGCAAAACACTGCTATAGCATGGGGGAATGAGAGTAGGATGCACTTCACTGTCCTAGACTGGGAAATATGGTTTCCATTCTACAGATGGTCCTTTTGTGTCCAGGTGCTGGCACCTTGGGTAAGACAGTGGGTGCATTAGTGTAGTATTCTATCCAAGCTAATATACACTGCTTCTCAACAGGGCTAATTAGCCAAGCCAGAGTGCTCCATCAGCATAGATATATATGGCTTCCAGTACCCATGTTAGCTTGTTCAGAGTAAGATTAGGTATCTCTGCACGTTATTGTGTCATGCAGGTATATCTTCAGTGTTTTGATGTTGTTGCTAGTGCTTTATAGTTTTGTACTATCTCCAGTTCAGGACTATGCCTAACTGGCACAATCTAGTACAATATATTATAATAGAAATAGAGAGACATCATTCAAAACAATTCTAGACACTCAATATTCCATAATTTGTACTCTTTTCTAGTCCGTTTTTGCCTAATCCTTGAAACGAAACATCCTTCATCCCCAGATTCCTTTCATTTTCCTCAGAAAAGGAAGTTAGCTTTATATTTTTTCATATCCCTCTATGCAAAGAATGCTAGTGACAGCCAAGAGATTAGTTCAATTTAAAGAAGAGTCAATACATCAACTGCACTCACCATTTTTTCAGGGCTTAGTAAGAACAAGGCCCTAAATACTTACTGGGCCCAGAAAATCCCTTCTAGGCTCAGATCATCCTTATGCAAATTGCACAAAGTACTTGGCTCACTCACTTTTCATTAATAAAAGTAAGTTAAAAATAAACTTAAATAAAAAATGATTTTGAATTAATAAGTTAGTATTTGCTGAGCTGACATTTTTATGTGACCAAAAACATTTTGGTCAACTAAGGGGAAGTTGCAAGGAGGAAAAGTGAGCATCCATCTATCAAAGAATTACAAGTAGGCACTGTACATAAAGGAGGAAATTTTAAATGGTAATTTGTTAAGAGGCAAAGTGGCACAGAGGGAATGTTGCCAACTCTTCATATTATCATGTATCGCATGATACTTGATGCATTTCCTCACAGCTCCTCGTCCAAAATCTTCCTCCCAAAACCTCCAAAATCATATAGCTACACAAGTATGATTATTGCCTTTCTTCAAATTATGATTCTGAATGACCTTTTGCCATTGGCATTGCTGCAAAAGCACATAGCTCAAACACAACAGATCCGATTTAAAATGACCAAATATAGGCAAATCTGCAGAGTTTAGACTGACACTCTGGTCTCTGTCATCAGTGCTGACAAAGGTATTTGAACATATGGCAATCAAAGTCTCCTATCATTCAGGACACCTATATTAACCGTGCACAGCAGGGTCAGTGCTCTGGCAACAATTGTGATGTTAGCTTTCAATGGCATACTCTCAAAGCTTTCAACAGGATATTAATGGCACTTTCCATTTCTGTGAACTTCTACTTTTTAATCATCTTACTAATAAAAAGCCATGTGATGCTCTTATGCAATTCAGGGCACGTGTCACATTTATAGAAGCAATATTTTAAATTTTTCCATTTGCCATTTAATACATAATATATTGCACTGGGCCTGGTCTTTTCTGCCTGGAGTCTAGGCATATCACTGCAACCAAGCCAAGGAACATCTCTCCCAGTTCCACCCCACATAGGCCAATCAGGTAATGCAAAAAGAAGTGGGAATACCCCACAAGCCCTCTGCTTTCAACAATGCAGGCAGGGGAGATTCCCCAGTAGAAGTGAAGCTGGCATAAATCCTTCCTATGGTTATGTATACGCATTAGCTTTAGATCAACCTAACCAGAGTTAGGTTGATCTAAACACCCAATCAAATAGCCATGCAGAGGACTTAAATCACTCTAAAATGGTGTAAGTTAACTCACCTGAGTATGTGAACTAATTTAGATGGGGAACAGGTTAACCCACACACCTACATCTGTTTACAGCGCAGCCCCAGGCCTGGAAAAGACCAGCTGCTCACCCTAGACCGAGCCCCAGGTCTGTGCTGTTTCCACTCCTCATCCCAGCCCTGACTTACCCCTTCAACACCACCACAATATCCTAACCAAGCAAGTCCTCCAGCACAAACCCACCAACCCTTCCCCAGACCCAGCAGCCCCCACAATCCTGTCAAATCCCCCCGGACCCACCTACCCCCTTACTCCAAATGACTTACACCAGTTTCCCCAAGTGGCTCGCAGCACCAACAAACAGCTACACATTCCACTCCTGGTCTACATTCAAACAGCTTGAAGTGAGTCACATGCTTGTCGACAAAGTGCACTAAGCAGCTGTATGCACTCTGCCTTCATCCCCTTGTAACATTTCGCACAGGGGAAGATCTGTTCATGGAGAAATAGTGGCTATCCCTCTCTGGTACATGGACCTACAAAACTAGAACAGCCATGAAACAGAGGCCAAGAATCTAAAAGTTGAACTTAGTTTTTTACTCTGAGTTTCCTTCTTCCCTGCCCTGGGCTGCTGGGTCATAACTGGAACCATCTTTTCCTAGGTTCTTCCTTATGTGCAAGCAAAGGCAGCAGAGTTCCTGTCCTGCTCTCTCCCTGGGGCTCCCAAAACCTAGCATGAGTAAAGGTACCTTCCTTACCTAAGTTTCTTCTTGATAGAGTTGTTGTGAGGTTGCAGTAGGAGGGAAGGAAGAGTAGGAGCTCAGAGTACTTCCTCTGGGGCTACAGAGAAGCTGTGTGAAGTAGTAGAGGAAGGGGACATAGAAAAGGAGGCCTAAAAAGGGACCTTTACAGGTCATCCAGTCCAACTCCCTGCCCGAGGCAGGATCACCTCTATCCAAAACATCCTATGCAAATCGTTATCTAATCTATTAGTAAAACTACACGGTCAACCCTGACACAACTACCCCAAGACATAACACCCTAACCTGCCACAGATAAAAGGGGGACAAAATGTTGCTAAAACATGCTTGAGACCAAGAATAAGGGCCTTGTGAAGCCTCCTACCTGTTCTGTGTAGAAACAGGATTAACTAAAATAGGTTTTATTCTTACTCTCAAGGGCCACAATTAAGAGCTTCAAGGCCCACAGACAGATACTCTTGCTGTCAAGGTGAGAATGTGTGTAAGATACAAGTATTCTACCCTGCTTGGGCTACTTTCAAAGATAGCATGAGGAAGAGAATTGATAAAAAGAGCCTTCCTTGTTTGTTCTTGGATGAAGGGGAATGGAACCACTGCTCCATTGTAGTGCTAACAGACTCCTCAAAAGTGAAGGCAGAACTTCTGAACACATTCCTACACAACAGCAGCCAGCAACCATTGCTGCTGCTCCAAGGACTCAGCCAAGATTAGGCCAGTGGCTCTCCCTGTAGTATAGGGGGCTGTGCTTTCAGAGCCTTCAAGGCACAGTCTAGCCTTCACTGTTTAACAAAGATGAATGAAACAGATGTCTTGGTTGTTAATAAGTAAGCACTTCAGGAAATAAATAAAATAATGGTGCTGTGGTACATGACTGGATTTCCTACATCAAGAGTTGGTAATCTACAGCTGACAGGCCAGATTCCTGTTTTCTTATGAAATGTTAATGAACATTAGTCCATGATGTGGACTATAAAAAGGATGAAAAAAAAAAATCAGTCTTTGAAAAATTGAGTTAGAGATAGAAATGTCCTTCTCCGGAAATACATAACCCCACATTTGCCTTCAACTTTGCACAGGCCTGTCCTCCACATCCACTTGCATATGCCCTAGGGTGGCTAGCTACAGCTGTGGGGCCACATGTACTACTTGTGGAAGCAGGTACAAATCCATTGTTAAGTGGAGTCAGACCCATTTGAACCAGCAGTGGATGCATCTGCTACAAAGTAATCTAGTTTTCAGCACTTCCATAGATGATAAAACTAGACTCACCAAAATAGCACAGTAATATTTTATAAACAAACTCTCACTTACAGAGCATCAACAGCTCTAGTTGATGGGTGAGTTATAGCCAGCCTCTCAGAGATGGGTTTGCATTAGTTATCACTGGCAAAGGCTTCTTGTGGGATGAAGTATAATCAATAAATCATTTACCATGTGGTTATTCTGCATGTCAAGGCATATTTCCATATTATAGCATTTAGACTCCTCAAGAGTGTTGGTGGGTTGTTAAGCCTTCCTACAACTTCAGTGCTGTTTTAAGAATTATTTTTTTCTCCTCCTAGAAACTGAAAGAAAAATCAAACCCCATCTGCTCCTGCCCAAAGCAGGAAATGGAATGAATGGAATGATGAATGTACATGGCAGGAAGAATGCAGTCAATACCCTTGTGCCTTTATTACCATTCTCCCCACCTTGCACCAGCAAGAAGCAATTTTCTCAGGCTGGGAGCCCCCACCCCAACTAACTCCTGCCCCAGGGATTTCCTACACTTCCAGACCAGGGAGAATGCCCCTACAGTGATCCTTCTACCCCAAGGGTTTGCCAAGAGACATGCTACAGAAACCCACCATCCGCAGCTGTGAGACATTGGGTCCTGGCAGCTGCAGGATACTACTGGGATCCAGCATCCACAGCTGCTGGAGCTAAGACTCCCCAGCTGTTGCAGAACTCACAGCCACTGCTGAACAATGTGTACCCTTGAGCCAGGATATCACAGTTGACAGGGCTCCTACCCTCAGGGGAGACCTTGCTACACATGCAAATTAAAACTCAACAGCAACCAGCTATAAAGTAAGTATGAATTTTTGAGATCTAAATTTATAGCTGGCTGAAGCTTTTTGTTGTGTGAGAGCTACTTAGCACATGTAGCTGGTCTCATAGTTAATTGTGCGATACCTGTAATTGTAGAGGGGGTCCAAGAGTGGATATATTTGTAGTTTTACATATACCTCTATCTAAGCAGCATACCCTAAACTTCATTATATTGGAATAAGAATCCCCTTCATAAGGGTTATGCTAGCAAAACTATAATATTTTAAATTTATTCTATAAATGCCACAATTCTCACAGGTTCCTTTTAGTGGTACACACAAGATCCTGCATGGCACTGTTAGGTGTGAAACACCTACACATGATTAAAAAAAACCATACCCAGATATTTCAACTAAGAAGCCATAGTATCAAAATATTGTGAACTGTTGGGGCTTTTTTGAGTTTGCTGCAACAGAATAACGGGTTCTATTATTTTACCATATAGTCAAAAAACAAGTGAAAGCTAAGAACCGCATTTTCCAAGGGGTGCAACAAGGTTTAGGTTTAACAAGTCATGCCTTGAGCCTAGAAAATATTGAGAACCACTGGTCTAAATATTTTAGCAAGTATCTATATCAGCAATCAGAAATATCAGGTCTGGCTGTTTTGTTAAGGCCACCATAAGTAATTGTGAGAGTCCTTGAAAGAATTCTCAGAGAGAAGGTCTTTTAAATTTACCTTTGTACACATTTTATTTTCACTTGCCAAATGCATGTTTTTTCAGGAGTTACATCAGCGGTGACACTGAACACAGGGGCTTTTTTATCTTGGAGATCAGATTAAAGCATTTTCACTGCTACTGCAGTGATAGCTGAGGTTAATAGCAGACAAAATTAGGTCAAAGCATTATTAGAATAGGAGGTCCTGCAAAGGGCTAAGCTAAATTATTTTCACATTTAAATATCTTTACCAGCTTGTAACAAATCCTAATGTTATTTTCTCCCCCCATCTTTTTCAAACACAAATTTGATAAAAATCAAGCTGATGAAAAAAAGGAAGAGCCAGAGGAGGGTGCAAATATTTAACACTCTCTGGTGTAAATAGCTTTTCTATCAGAGAAGAAGAAAAGGGAATAAAGCAAATAATTTACTCTATTTTAAAACATCTGTTCACAAAGCACACAGTATAATACTCCAATTTTATTGAGCACTTAGAGATTCAAGAGCATTACAACAGAGACAATGAAAGCCAGCCCAGTGGAAGTTACATCCATTTAATGATGGTTATTCAGTAGTCAGTGTATTCAGCTGCTTGTCTCTGTCTGTTTCATAGGAGCTAGGAATCTCTCTCATAAATCTTCCATCATAATTAGTACCCAATATTCTTAGCAATAACCTTATTAGCAGTACTAGTAGAAAGGCCTTTCATTCTTAGAAATGATTTCTCCAAGACAGGGTTAAGACACCTAAGCAAGCCAGTGCAGGAGAGGCTGTGTGAGATCTATAGTTTATTCTGTACCAAATCATTTTTTATTACTATATGAGATGACAAACTTTCATGGCCCCTAAAAGGGCAAGACAATTGCAGCCAAGAGCCTGTAGAGATCAGGGATAGCTCTGTTTAAGCCTTGCTGCATCTGAAATGAGTAAAAGAGAAGACAGAGCTATGGACATTTCATACCTCTCCACTGACCTAAAAAGTGAGACAAGCACACATTGAAAAGAGTATGTTATACCTTTTAACACAGCTGGCAGCAACTCCACTGCCCTTGTGTAGTCTGGAGCTCCAGATGCCACTTGGAGCTTTCCTTCTGGGGGCTGGAAAGGGCCGGGGGTGGTAAATATACACACATTTGTTTTAAAGAATAAAAGCAAACAAATATGCAGCCCCTCAGGCCCCTAGCACTTCACTGCTGCACTCTATCACAGGTTGATCTCAGCTCTGTGTTAAAGCTCTCATCCTCTGCAGATGGAGACCCTTTCATGCAAACCAATTATGGTGGAACTGTCAGGCCTCACTAACACACTTAGCTGCAAAGGGCAGAGTAAAAGGAGCCTGCCAGCCTGGTTAGGCCAGGCTACAATCTATGAGACCTGGAGAAGTGATCACCACTGACCATCCACCTGGTCTCTATCATGAGAATATGACAGCATTGTTAGGGCGACACTATTTGGATCTTGAGGAGCACTGGACTTGCAGATGAATACAAGGCTTTAATCTGTGTCTCAGCAAAAGCTGAGCAAATGGGCAGACAAGAACCTCATGGTGTTTAACACCGATAAATGCAAGGTTCCCCACCTTGGGAGGAAAAACCTGCAGCACCCTTATAGGCTCGGCAGTGCTACGTTGGATAGCACTACAGAAGAAAAAGACTTGGGGGTCATCATTGACCACAAGATGAACATGAGCCTGCAATGCGATGCTGCGGCTAGTAAAGCGACCAAAATGCTGGTGTGCATCCATAGATGCTTCTCGAGCAAATCCCAGGACGTCATTTTCCCCTTGTACTCGGCCTTGGTGAGGCTGCAGCTGGAGTACTGCGTCCAGTTTTGGGCTCCACAATTCAAAAAGGATGTGGAGAAGCTTGAGAGAGTCCAGAGGAGAGCCACGCGCATGATCGGAGGTCAGGAAAACAGATCTTATGATGACAGGCTGAGAGCCATGGGACTCCTTAGTCTGGAAAAGCGCAGGCTCAGGGGTGATCTGATGGCCACCTATAAGTTTATCAGGGGTGACCACCAGGATCTGGGGGAACGTCTGTTCACCAGAGCGCCCCAAGGGATGACGAGGTCGAACGGTCACAAACTCCTGCAAGACCGTGTCAGGCTGGACATAAGGAAGAATTTCTTTACTGTCCGAGCCCCCAAGATCTGGAACAGTCTGCCATTGGAGGTGGTTCAAGAACCTACATTGAACACCTTCAAGAGTAAATTGGATGCTTATCTTGCTGGGATCCTATGACCCCAGCTGACTTCCTGCCCTTTGGGCAGGGGGCTGGACTCGATGATCTCCCGAGGTCCCTTCCAGCCCTAATGTCTATGAAATACGAAATCTATGAAAAGCTGCTGATCACAAGGCCAAATGATATATTAAAAAATAACACTGCAAACACTTAGGCAACCAGTTTTCTAACAGTGTTGTAAAGTATAGAGACCATTGTGTAAGAAGAACAAGATGCAGGCAACAAGCTATCTCCAGAAGATAAAGCAGAAGCAAGACCTTGGAGATGAAGGAGTCAGCAAGGAACCAGAAAGAACCAGCAAGTGACCAGGAGAAGCCAGAGTCAAAGTCTTGAGCATGTGCTCTTAGCCCAGAGGCATGTAAATGAATTAAATGCATAGGTAATTCCATGCGAATGAAACAAACAGTAAAACAGAGGTAGAGCTTGAGATGGGAGAAGAAATGGGTGGAACAGAAGGAGAGACGAAGGTGGAATAAATGTTAATGAGCATGACCAAAGGTGTATAAAATGTGAAAAGAACTATTGTTCATGGCAGGTCCACTGGTTAGCGGGCTGTGGGTCTGTGAGGGACCTGGCCCGAAGTCATCTCCATTTTGAATAAAGCTGTTGCGAGCAATGTGTGCTGGTGTTTGCTCCCTGCTTGCTCTGGCTAATGAGTAACAGGAACCATGAGCAATTGGATCATCGTCTCTCTAGCTGTTGGGTACCGCATGGGTCAGGGTCTAACAAGCATCATCCAGATGGAAGCCCAGATGCTTTCCTCAAAACTATTCACCATGCATCCCCAGATCTTCTTTGCCAGGAAAGATCCTCTGATATGACTCATCTGGGGCAGAAAATATATAAATTTGTGTAGGCTGCTGATACTCTACTAAGACGATGTCTCTTTAAAGAGCAAGCCTTTCAGGAAATGATGGGGCAAATACAATGAGTAAGAATTCCTTCAGAGGGCTACATTTTTTCGGGAAGAATATATTCGAATCCTATGAACTTTGTGACAGGCTGGATAAGTTTCAGGAACTCTGTCATAATCTCAGGTTGAAAACAGTTCCTCTTTCCATTCCAAGACTAAGCACAACAAGCAGAACTAGGGTAAGTAATTCTGCCTATGGCAAGGTTCATGATAAAAACACTTGCTTTTTCATCCCTATGTTTGGGCTCTATACCTTTAAGTAGGACCAATACCATTGTTCTCCTAACATGGGGTAGAAGAAGAGGAAAAGGTAAACTGGATTCATAAAAGCTGGTATAAAGAGGTATAAAATAAACTTTTTATGCTGGGGGATCTGTATCAATAAGCTATAGGTTGCTCTTATCAGTCTAGAAGATTTTTTACCCACCTCCCCTCAACAATAAAATGTGAAAGCCTCTCCAATATCTCTGTTGCATTTATACTTCACAGCTAGAAAAACTACAGCACCTCTTTACAGTACCTTCCCCCAGCCTCCCACCATTTATTTATGGCATTTCAGAACTTTCATGGATACTATTAACATGCAAGTCCTGTGAGGGGATTTAAGACTTTCTTAAAAACATAATTGTTCATGACTGACAGACCAGTGGCCATCAGCGCAGTATTTCATCTTGCTCTGCAGTATGCTGAAAGAAGTTGGTGAAAGGTGGGATATTAAATAAAGCTCTGACACAGGTTATGGTTTGGCCCTTGCTTCCTTTATTTTATACTATAAAAATAATGGGCAAAATCTGCAAAGGCATGTCAAGTAGGTATCCAGCTTTCTACATACTGATGGCATCTACATATGTAAACTGGATAGACATTGATGCCTAGCTACTCCAGTAATGGATGCACTAGAAACGTATAGCGCATGGGCATGTGAACATGTTACCATGAAATAAGATAGGAGGCAAGAAGGCCAGGAGGAAGAAGTGTCGCGTGATCATCATTGGTGACTCCATCCTGAGAGGTACGGAGGGCCCCATCTGTCACCGGGACCCCTCGGCATGCGAGGTATACTGCCTACCTGGAGCAAGGATTCAGGACATGAAAAGGATGCTCCAAACCATAATCCAGCCCACCAATTATTACCCCATGGTCCTAGTCCATGTGGGCACTAATGATGCGGCCAGAAGCAGCCCTGATCGCCTGATGGAGGACTACCATGCTCTGGGGTGCGTGCTAAAGGAGATGGGCACACAGGTGGTTTTCTCTTCTATCCTGCCAGTGAGTGGATGAGGCAGACAGCATGAAACGTGCATCGTGGAGACCAACTGGCAGCTGCAGGAATGGTGCTTCGAGGAGGGCTTTGGCTTCCTCAACCACGACCGACACATCACAACGAGAGACATGCTTGGATGGCATGGGCTCCACCTTTCCCCTAAAGGTAAGCATGTGTTCTCTTCGAGGTTGGTGGACCTCCTCCAGTGGGCTTTAAACTAGGCTTGTCGGGGGAAGGGGAAGATGAGGGCGGAAGAAACATCAGACTGCCAGACCAAACAGCACCCACAACTACAGCCCAGCCCAGCCCAACGAGCAAAGTAAATAAACAGGTAAGAGATAGGGGCCAGGGTAACACTGGGACTAGGGGGTCAGTACACACATCCACAGGAGGCCTCAAATGCCTCTACACAAATGCTCATAATATGGGTAACAAGCAGGAGGAACTCACCCTCCTGCTGGCTGACAACAGCCCGGACATAGTGGGGATTACAGAAACGTGGTGGGACTCAACACATGATTGGGCGGTGAATGTCAAGGGATATAGGCTGTACAGGAGGGACAGGATAGGAAAGAGAGGTGTGGGCATGGCACTCTATATTAAGGAGGAATACACATCCTCGTCAATTAGCAAGGAGTCAGGGGAGGGGCACTCTGAAGTGCTTTGGGTTAGAGTACAAGGCAGTCGAGGGGAAAGAGACTTAACGGTGGGAGTCTACTACAGACCTCCCAACCAGGGAGAAGAGCTTGACCGGGAATTCTTGGATCAGCTCACAGAGGTAGTGAAAGCTAAGGATGTGGTAGTCATGGGGCACCTGAACTTCCCAGACATCTGCTGGGAAGAACAGTCAGCCAGGTCTGAACGCTCACGTAGGTTCTTGGCCAGAATGAGGGACCTCCATCTAACCCAGGAGGTGCACAGCCCCACCAGGGGAGACGCCTTGTTGGACCTAGTGCTGGCCATGGTTGATGACCTGGTGAGGGGGCTGTGGGTGCTCAACCACCTGGGCGACAGAGATCATCGCCTGCTGGAATTCACCATCCAGCGCAAGGTGGCAAAGGCATGCAGTAAGGCAGTGGCCCTAGATTTTAGGAGGGCAAACTTCAACGAGCTAAGGAGGATAGTTGGAGAAGCGCTGAGGTCCCAGAGTGGGAGGGAGCCAGGTGTCCAAGGAGAGTGGTTGCTCCTTAAGGAGACGATCCTCCAAACCCAAAGGAAGGTAATCCCAATGAGGATCAAAGGGAGCAAGAGAGCACACAAGCCTCCATGGCTCACCAAAAGCATCTGGGAATGTCTCCTACCTAAAAAGGAGGCTTACACCAAATGGAAAGAAGGGGTCATCACCAGGGACGACTATTCTGTAGTTGCTCGGGGATGTAGGGGGGTAGTTAGGAAGGCCAAGGCAGAGATGGAACAGGGACTAGCTTCTCAGATTAAGGACAATAAGAAGTCCTTTTTTAAATACATAGGGGGTAAAAAGAAGGTCCCGGGTAATGTGGGGCCCTTGCAGGACACATTGGGAAATTTGGTCATCACACCAGACAGCAAGGCTAACATGTTTAACATTTCCTTGCCTCCGTCTTCCTAAGAAGGGACCAGAAAAGCCACCTCCCTGCTGGGCCCCCCTCGGGCCCTGGGGAAGGCATACCTGGGCCACAGGTTAGCAAGGTTTTAGTTAGGGAGCTTCTGGAGGGGTTGGACATATTTAAGTCAGCCAGTCCGGATGATCTCCACCCTAGAGTTCTAAAGGAACTGGCCAAAGTAATTGCAAGTCCCCTGGCACGGCTTTACAAGCACTCATGGTGCTCTGGTGAAGTACCGGAGGACTGGAAGAGGGCCAACATGGTTCCCATCTTCAAAAAAGGCAGTAAGGAGGACCCGGAAAACTATAGGCCAGTTAGTCTTACTTTCATCCTAGGCAAGCTGTTTGAGAAAATTATGCTGGCACACATCCAGAAGGGGCCAGCAGTGCATGCTTAGAGGCAACCAACACAGGTTCATCAGTGGCAGGTCCTGTCAGACCAACCTGGTGGCCTTTTATGATCAGATCACCAGATCATTAGATGCAGGGGTAGCAGTGGATATAGTCTTCCTGGACTTCCGGAAGGCTTTTGACACTGTCTCACCCCGTTCTCACTAAGAAACTAGGGAGCTGTGGTGTAGACACCCACACAGTCAAATGGGTCGCCAACTGGCTGGAGGGCCGCACCCAGAGGGTGGTAGTGGATGGGTCCTTCTCAACCTGGAAGGACGTGGGCAGTGGGGTTCCGCAGGGCTCGGTCCTCAGGCCCGCGCTGTTCAACATCTTCATCGGTGATTTGGATGAGGGGGTAAAAAGCACCCTGTTCAAATTTGCTGATGACACTAAGATGTGGGGGGATGTGGGCACACTGGAAGGATGCAACAGCCTACAATCAGACCTTGACAAGTTACAAGGGTGGGTGGATGAGAATAGGATGGGTTTCAACACAGACAAGTTTAAGGTGATGCACCTCGGGAGGAACAACCGGCACCATACCTACAGGTTAGGGAACTCCCCTCTTGTCAGCACAGAGGCAGAAAAGGATCTTGGGGTCATCACTGACTCCAAGATGAACCTGGGGAGGCAGTTAGGAAAGCCAACCACACATTGTCATGCATCCACAGATGCATCTCGAGCAGGTCCAAAGAGGTGATCCTCCCCCTCTGTGCGGCACTGGTCAGGCCACAGTTGGAGTACTTTGTCCAGTTCTGGGCACCACACTTCAAGAGGGATGTTGACAGCATGGAGAGGGTCCAGAGGAGGGCCACTCGCATGATCAGGGGACAACAGGGCAGGCCCTATGAGGAGAGGCTACAGGACCTGAACCTGTTCAGCCTCCAAAAGAGAAGGCTGAGGGGGAATCTAGTGGCCTGTTATAAACTAGTCAGGGGGGATCAGCAGGCACTGGGGGAGTCACTGTTCCCCCAAGCATCGCCAGGAGTGACCAGGAATAACGGTCACAAGCTGGCAGAGGGTAGGTTTAGGTTAGATATCAGGAGGCACTACTTCAAGGTCAGGGCAGCTAGGGCCTGGAACCAACTTCCAAGAGAAGCAGTGCAGGCTCCTACCCTGGGGGGTTTTAAGAGGAGGTTAGATGAACATCTTGCTGGGGTCGTTTGACCCCAGTATTCTTTTCTGCCATGGCAGGGGGTCAGACTAGATGATCTGCTCAGGTGCCTTCCAACCCTAGAAACTATGAAACTATGAAACTATAAAAGGGGGGCAGGAATGTACTGTGGCATCATATGTTCCACAGTAACTGCTTGGGTGGAGCTTCTTATGCCAAGGTAAACAAAAGTTAATCCGCACCATCTTATTCCTGATTAAAAGCGCTTCAAGCTACTGAAAGGTAGCTTTAATTTACTTCAAGTTAAATACATCTACATAAGCACATATGGCAGAGCAGCTACGGTGTGGCAAACTCCCATCCCTTGCACCACACAGGAACTAGCTTGTGTTGATATGCTAAGAAAGAGAGACAGTTACCTCTCTGTGCAAGCTCACTGGCAATTTGTAAAATTGGATGTGTAAGGTTAGAAATTCATCACAGGTTGTTAAAATAAAAATAGCAAGAAAAGAGAGGTGGCACAATCCCAAAATACAACTGAGATTAAAGATACAGTTTTTGCCCTTTCGATTAAAAAAAAATTAAAACTCCATGTAGAAGAGATGGCAAACAGGAGCCAGGAGCAGCAGGGAGAGGAGGGATCCAGGCACACGTGTGTCCCACATGCACGTGTGCCCCCTTACCGGATCCGGAGCAGAGGCAAACGCAGCAGTAGCAGGGGCAGCAGCAGCTGATCCCCCTAAGGTAAGTGGGGCAGAGGGACAGACACAGCTGAGCCAGATCTGGAGGGGAAGCCCCCAGGATCCCTCTTAACTGAGCTGGGAGGGAGCCGCGCTTCTGAGCCAAGCAAACAGAGCGCACAAACAGGTGCATTCTGTAAGAGCGCCCCGGCGTTTGTGTCGGCGTTTGCATTGGCGTTTGCGTCGGCAGGCTAGCAGGAAGGGCCAGGAGGGAGACTCCTGCTAGAGTGGGGCGAAGGCACCGCACTCAGCCAGAAACAGGCAGCAACTCCTAAGGTGGTGTCGACACGGAGTGCTGCCAGGGCCCCGCCTGGGGGGCGCAGCCTTCCCAGGGCTTGTCTGAGGCCTCCACCCAGAGAGAGCCCACGGGGGGGGCTGGTGTCCCCACACCCACTGGCCTGCGGTAGTTGACTAGCAAGGCCTGAGGGGGCAGGGATTGGGGACCCCCACACCTGTCCTGCAGGCACCCGCCTTAGGGCATTGGAGGTGCAGGTGAGGGAGCTACAGGAGGAGGTTAGCAGGCTGAGGGGAATCAGGGAGGCAGAGGAGGAAATTGACAGCTATTTTCTTTCCCTGCAGGGTTACGCACCCAAGGAAGAAGCACCTTGGGAAATGCCCTCCACTGCAGAGGGGCAGACGGTCACCTCCAGAACCAGGGCTGCTCATAACACAGCAGTACCAGTTCCTCCAGTCCAGCTGGAGAACAGGTACGAGGCCCTGGCAACTGTGGAGGAGAAGGAAGAAGAGGAGAAAACCAGGGAGGAGGCAACTCCATGCTCTCCACGTTCCAAGCAGGCCAAAGGAGATAAGCAGGCCAGAAGGAAAAAGTATTGAGTGATCATCATAGGCAACAATCACAGGGCCCTGAGAGCTACAGAGGGCCCCATCTGTCACCAGGACCCCTCAACACACGAGGTCTACTGCCTACCTGGAGCAAAGATTCAGGACATGGAGGGGATGATCCAGGCCATGATCCAGCCCACCAATTACTACCCCGTGGTCCTAATCCATGTGGGTACTAATGATGCAGCCAGGAGAAGCCCTGATCGCCTGATGGTGGTCTACCATGCACTGGGGTGCATGCTAAAGGTGATAGGCACACAGGTGGTTTTCTCCTCTATCCTACCAGTGAGTGGACGCGAAAGACGGCATGCAACGTGCATCACGGAGACCAACTGGCAACTTCGGGAACGGTGTCTCAAGGCGGGCTTTGGCTTCCTCGACAATGACTGGCACATCATGACAAGAGACATGCTTGGATGGGATGGGCTTCACCTTTCCCCTAAAGGTAAGCATGTGTTTTCTTCTAGGTTGGCACATCTCCTCCGGTGGGCTTTAAACTAGGTTCATTGGGGGAAGGGGAAGACGAGGGTGGAGGAAACATTGGACTGCCAGACCAAGCAACACCCACAAGTACATCCCAGCCTAGACCAATGAGTGGAACATATACACAGGCAAACAACAGGGGCCAGGGTAATGCTGAAAGTAGGGGGCCAATGCACACATCCACAGGAGGCCTCAAATGCCTCTAAACAAATGCTCATAGTATGGGAAAAAAGCAGAAGGAACTTACCCTCCTGCTAGCTGACACCAGCCCGGACATAGTGGGGATCACTGAAATGTGGTGGGACTCAACGCATGACTGGGCGGTGAATGTCAAGGGATATAGGCTGTACAGGAGGCATAGGAAGGAAACGTGGGGGCGTGGCACTCTATATTAAGGAGGAATACACATCCTCATCAATTAAAGAATCAGAGGAGGGGCAATCTGAAGTGCTTTGGGTTAGAATACAAGGCAGTCGAGGGGAAAGAGACATAATGGTGGGGATCTACTACAGACCTCCCAACCAAGGGGAAGAGCTCAACCAGGAATTCTTAAGTCAGCTCACGGAGGTAGCGAAGTCAAAGGATGTGGTCATCATGGGTGACCTGAACTTCCCGGACATCTTCTGGGAAGAGCAGTCAGCTAGGTCTGACCGCTCACGTAGGTTCCTAGCCAGAATGCAGGACCTCCATCTAACCCAGGAGGTGCACAGCCCCACCAGGGGAGATGCCTTGCTGGCCATGGGAGACGACCTGGTGAGGGGGTGGCGGGTGCTCGACCACCTAGGCGACAGTGATCATCGCCTGCTGGAATTCACCATCCAGTGCAAGGTGGCAAAGGCCTGCAGCAAGGCAGCAGCCCTAGATTTCAGGAGGGAAGACTTCAATGAGATAATAAGAATAGTCGGGGAAGCACTGAGGTCCTGGGGGGGAGGGGAGCCAGGTGTCCAAGAAGAGTGGTTGCTCCTTAAGGAGACGATCCTCCAAGCCCAAAGCGAGGTAATCCCAACACGGATCAAAGGGAGCAGGAGGGCACATAAGCCCCCATGGCTCACCAAAAGCATCTAGGAATGTCTCCTAGCAAAAATGGAGGCGTACACCCAATGGAAGGGAGGGGCCATCACCAGGGAGGACTATACTGAAGTTGCTCAGGGATGCAAGGGGGCAGTCAGGAAGGCCAAGTCAGGACTAGCTTCCCGGATCAAGGACAACAAGAAGTCCTTTTTTAAATACATAGGGGGTAAAAAGAAGATTCCGGGTAATGTGGGGCCCCTGCAGAACACATTAGGAAATCTGGTCGTCACACCAGCCGACAAAGCCAACATATTTAACAATTTCTTTGCCTCCGTTTTCCTAAGCAGGGACCAGAACAGCTCCCCACCCCCCCCGGGTCCCCCTCAGGCCCCAGGGGAGGTGCACCTAGGCCAAGAGTTAGTGAGGAACTAGTTAGGGAACTTCTGCGGGGACTGGATGTATTCAAGTCAGCTGGTCCGGACGATCTCCACCCTAGAGTACTAAGGGAATTGGCTGAGGTCATTGCAGGACCCCTGGCACAGCTTTACGAGCACTCGTGGTGCTCTGGTATGGTGCCAGAGGACTGGAAGAAGGCCAACGTGGTTCCCATCTTCAAAAAGGGGAAGAAGGAGGACCCAGAAAACTATAGGCCAGTTAGTCTTACCTCAATCCTGGGCAAGCTTTTTGAGAGAATTATTCTGGCGCATATCCACGAGGGGCCAGCAGGGGAGATTATGCTTAGGGGCAACCAACACAGGTTCATTAGCAGCAGGTCCTGTCAAACCAACCTGGTGACCTTCTACGACCAGGTCACCAAATCCTTAGATGCAGGGGTAGCAGTAGACATAGTCTTCCTGGACTTTCGGAAGGCCTTCGACACTGTCTCTTACCCTGTTCTCATTAAGAAACTGGGGGACTGTGGTGTCGACACCCACAGGGTCAATTGCGTCGCCAACTGCCAAAGGGCCGCACCCAGAGAGTGGTGTTGGATGGGTCATTTTTGACTTGGAGGGATGTGGGCCGTGTGGTTCCGCAGGGCCCGCACTGTTCAACATCTTCATCAGTGACTTGGACGAGGGGGTAAACAGCACCCTGTTCAAATCTGCTGATGACACTAAGATGTGGGGGGATGTGGGCATGCTAGAAGGGAGGAATAGGCTGCAATAGGACCTAGACAGGTTACAAGGGTGGGCGGATGAGAATAGGACGGGATTCACCACTGACAAGTGCAAAGTGATGCACCTGGGGAGGAACAAGTGGCACCATACCTACAGGCTGGGGAACTCCCTTCTTCTCAGTACAGAGGCGAAAAAGGATCTTGGAGTCATCATTAGCTCCAAGATGAACATGGGCCGGCAGTGTGGGGAGGCAGTCAGGAAGGCCAACCGCACCTTGTCATGCATCCACAGATGCATCTCAAGCAGGTCCAAGGAGGTGATCCTCCCCCTCTATGCAGCACTGGTCAGGCCTCAGCTGGAGTACTGTGTCCAGTTCTGGGCACCGCACTTCAAGAGGGATGTGGACAACATGGAGAGGGTCCAGAGGAGGGCCACTCGCATGATCGGGGGCAGCAGGGCAGGCCCTACAAGGAGAGGCTACGGGACCTGAACCTGTTCAGCCTCCACAAGAGAAGGCTGAGGGGGAATCTAGTGGCCTGCTACAAATTAGTCAGAGGGGACCAGCAGGCACTGGGGAAGTCCCTGTTCCCCCGAGCATTGCCAGGAGTGCCCAGGAATAACGGTCACAAGCTGGCAGGGGGTAGATTTAAGCTAGCTATCAGGAGGAGCTACTTCACGGTCAGGGTGGCTAGCATCTGGAACCTACTTCCAAGAGAAGTGGTGCTGGCTCCTACCCTGGGGGTCTTTAAGAGGAGGCTAGATATATACCTTGTTGGGGTCATTTGACCCCAGTACTCTTCTGCCATGGCAGGGGGTTGGACTAGATGATCTGCTCAGGTCCCTTCCGAACCTAGAAACTATGAAACTATGGAATCCTGTACTCAGCATCAACTGATGTGGATAGTGGAAAGGAATTTTCTTATTTCTTATAGAACTTATCCCCCCCTGTTACTGACGAATTCCCTTTGCTTTGAATGACCATTAGTCCTGGATCTGAAAAATACCCGAGAGGCAAATTTTTACTACTTGGAATTTGCTGGTTGCACAAAATATAATTTTTCTTACATGGGATCCTCTCTTCTCCTGGCTATTTCCACTGCTCAGTCCATCCCCATTGTCCAACCTATGACTTTGTTCACACTTAAGACTAACTCACATGATCAGACTATTCTGAAGAATGCTATGGGCAAGGAAAGAGAAACACAGACATTACTGGGGTAACCTCACCGAAATGTTCAAAAGGGTTTTTGCAGTACAGATCCTAACTGGCACTGCCAGTCTCAGTGTATGTGAAGGCACTTTTATAGGTCATGACCTGTCCACACACTTAGGTCTGTCAAGGCACCCAAAACTAGAAGCCAGAATCCTAACCTGTCCCTCTCATCAATGCTAAGAGTTAAAAGAAAGTCACAGGAAGCCAGAAGCTCTACCAGACAGAGGCTCAGTCTTGAATGCAATATCTGCAAACTCAGGGGGCAAACATCAGTTCAGCTCTCAGCCACAGCTTGTAGCCAGAGGTGGAACAGCAGTGAAAGAACTCCACTATGAGAAGGTCTTCCACCACTGGCCCCTAAATAGTGAGGGCTCCCAGCTGCAGATTCGTCCCTCCAATCTATTTAAGGGCTGAACAGGAAGCAGGAAGTTGTCTGAACAACAAGGATCTTGCTGCCTACAGATTTCCCTGCTGCCTCTCTTTTTCTGTCTTTTGATCCCAGAGCTGACATCCCTTTGCCAACTCTGCTCAGGCATTGACTAGTGCCTCTGCCTCAAAACTAGGCTTTCTGCTGGACTCAGGCCTCTAAGTATTTGACCCAGCTTGCTTCTCAACTTCTGTCCCTGCCTGTTGACTTGTCTCTGACTCCAGCCCCCTGGTTTTGACAATATCACAAGCCTTTTGGATCCTACCATATCCACAATTTTAACTGAGACAAGAGCTGGAAAAAAAGGAAAATGAAAAAACCTAGACAGCAGCTTGTCAGTTTTCTCATAGTGTGAGGGTGGGGGACCTCCTGGTCCTCAAAATTGGCAATCTGCCCTGAGCATCTTCTCTAAGCCAAACACATTTCACCAGCTCATCTCTCGCTTCAGTGATTCACCATATTCATGTTCATCTATTACAGCAGAACTCAGGATTTTTCACATTTGGTTAGTTCACAACCTATTTAAGTACCCTTTGAAATAAATACCACAGCAATCAGCTGAAGCACTGCAGTGGTCCGATGTAGCTGCTTGATGCAGCTTTATATGGCCCTGGCTAGTTTGCAAAGAATCTGCATTCTACTGTAGACTTGAATGAGGCTTTCCATCATCTCCCAATATATGCGTTCTTTCTACCAGCTTCTCAGCTTCAATACACTATAAAATGTACAACCACGTATGTTTCAGATTACTACACCCTAATCCTCCCTTAAGAGTAACCAGGTTGTGTAAAACTGTTTAAAAAAAAAGCAGACCCAACCTAAGGACCTTTGGTGATTAACAGCACAGCTTTACTAATATAATTGTCACATGGATTGTCGGTAGGGTTGTTAATGACCCTGACCTGTAACTGCATTTAAGAAGTATTTCAAACTCATACTGAATTAAGTTAATTTTACCACTACGTAACAAGTCAGAATTCCTAGGTAGAAGGTTACTCTGTGAATAATACAGAGTCTCAGTCTTCAGTATTCTATATAAACTCAGAATTATTGCATGCATCTCTAGTGAGTCTTTAAAGCTTTTCAGTGTGATCTTGGTTTTGCCTAGCAAGTGAATGCTAGACAGCAACAGAAGCTTCAGTGCCACCACAACTCTTACATGCATTCATACTTTGCACAAAGTGTAGCTGTTTCAAACAGTTTTCAAATAGTTACAGGCCGAGACCATTAGCATCCACACAAATGAACCTTATGACAAATATATTAATGAGCTGTACCATTCACTAAAGGTCCTTAAGTTAGGTCTGCTTCTTTTGAAACAGTTTTATGCAATCTGATGAGTCTCACAAATTTTTCCACAGCACTGCATCTCTATTCTTTTTCTATCCAAAGAATTTGGAACTAAATCTTAAGTTCCCCTGAACAGACATACAGTATTCCGTTTTCATCAGTAGGATTTGCCTAAATAAAGAGACAGAGCTGAGCAAGGATTTCAGGATATGATTCTCAGATATATTGAGTTAGGCTGAAATGCTTGTGTGGGAGCTATCTATGCTTGGTAACTTCACATCCCAATACCCTTCACCATGATAAGTACTTTGCTTCTACCACTTTTGCCCAAGGATGCTAGTAATACGCTCAAAAGCTTCATTTTGCATCCCACTGCAAATATACTAGGATGACTTATCCAGAATTTTATCATGTCAGGTAACTTCCAAATACTTTCATTCATGATGGCAGGAGACAAATGAAAGAGCTTTCAAAATTTGTCAAAAACAAAACTAAACAACAGGCAAGTTTGAAATAACTCAGTATTGTGACGCTTCTCCTCCAGGTTTACACAAGTTATGGAAATATATAAACTTATTATAATTCAGGGGGAGGGGAAGCACTGACTATATGATGATTTTGGGCAAGAGCCAGTTCTCCCTAAAGAATCAAAGTAGAGTAGGATTGCAACCTCTCTCTTTTATTTCTTGCCTTATGTTAAAAAAGTAGGGAGCATTTATAGATTGTAAGGGCTGGAAGGAACCTGACAAGATCATCAGGTCCAGCCCCCCTGCACTGGGCAGGAAAGACAACTGGGGTCATGCAACCCCAGCAAGATGTCTGTCCAGTCTTCTCTTGAAGATCTCCAGGGTAGGTGATCCACCTCTGGAGAGAGCTTATTCTACAGTCTGGACACCCTAGCTCTGAAGAAGTGTTTCCTACTGTTAAGCCTGAAATGGTCTTCCAGGAGTTTGTGGCCATTACTCCTAGTTTTCCCCAGGTGTGCCTTGGTGAACAGTTGTCTGCCAAGCTCTTGATATAGTCCCCTGACGTAACAGTAAGTTGCTACAAAGTACCCTCTCAGCCTCCTTTTTTTTTAGGCTGAAGAATCCCAGGTCCCTTGGCCTTTCCTCATATAGCTTGCCTTGCAAGTCCCTGATCATTCAGGTGGTTCTTTTCTGGACTCTCTCAAGCTTTACCATGTCTGTTGAAGTGTGGCACCCAGAACTAGATGCAGTAGTCTAGCTGCTGTCTCACCAGCTTTAAGTAAAGCGGAAGAATCACTTTCTTGATTTTGCTTGAGATGCATTGATTGATACATGCCAGAGTATTGTTTGCCCTGCTGGCTACAGCATCACACTGACAGCTCATATTCATACTATGGTCTATTATTACCCCTAGGTCCCTTTCAGTCATTGTGATAGTCAATTTGGATCCACCAAGCCCGTAAGTATGTTGGGGATTGTTCATCCCCAACTGGAGCACTTTACATTTTTCAATGATCCAATAAATGATATCACAAAAAAATCCCTTGCTTCCAGCAAATTTCTTAGACCAGTGTTTCTCAACCTGTGGGTCAAGACCAGAAGTGGGTCACAAGAATATATGAAAGGATCACAAACAGACTTGTTTAAAATGGATTTGCCTTTTAATTTTCTCCTTTTAAAAGAGAAAAATGTGGGAAACTGGCTTTTCCCTTGTAGGCTGGCAGAGTTCCAGCCTGCAAGGGGCTGCTTTGGGTCCCCCATGTCCTACAAATCCCCCCTTCCCATGTACCTAACCCCTGCCCCACACCATGGAGGTCTGGGGCCTGGGGGCAGTGGCTCAGGAGTGAGGGGCACTGGATTGAGACTGGCCATTGATGTTTACAAATGGGTCCTGGTACAAAAAAGGTTGAGAACCACTGTCTTAGTCCATCAAAACTTGACTACTCCAACCCTTTTATATCCAAGTCAGCTCTTTATCTTCAGGTCCTCTTAGGTGTTCAGAGGCAGAAGCATCCCCTCAACTCCATACCTTCCTCATTCTTTAAGCTGCTGCTAGGAGAGAGCTGGTAAGTAGACTAAAGTAGATTTTAATATTTCTGATACTCTTTTTTCGTTATATTCCCCTCCGTCTCATTAAATAAGTCCCAGGCATCTCTCTACTGCTGAGCTGTCCCCAGTAGCAGTAGTGCTAAACTGATAAGATTCTCAATACTTTCAGGATTGCGCAGATTTCTAAACAGAGCTGTTAGTTCAGTGCTGGGAAACAGGCAAAATGGGTTTCAGTCTTGGCTTTGCATTAAACTCCCAACATCTTGAAGCTAGAAGTTACAAGAAATCAACATTTGTAAACTTGACTTCATAGCATTGCACACAGAAATGTACTCCCCTGATGTAGCAGTAAGCTGCTACAAAGTACCCTCTCAGCCACCTCTTTTTCAGGCTGAAGAATCCCAGGTCCTTTGGCCTTTCCTCATATGGGGGGGTTGTGCTCTATGTCAAAGAGCACCTCACATCATTAAAAAATTAGGGAGCATTTATAGATTGTAATGGCTGGAAGGGACCTCACAAGATCAACAGGACCAGCCCCCCTGCACTAGGCAGGAAAGACAACTGGGGTCATGTGACCCCAGCAAGATGTCTGTCCAGTCTTCTCTTGAAGATCTCCAGGGTAGGTGATTGCACCACCTCACATCATCAAGGATTAGCTTTGGGGTAGAGGACGGTCCGACAGAGACACTATGGGTCAAACTACAAGGGTGAGTGGCAAAAGGGACCTTACAGTGGGTGTCTACTACAGACCACCCAATCAAGGGGTAGAACTGGACCAGGACTTCTCCAGTCAGCTTATGGAGGCTGTTAGGTCAAGGGATGTTATTGTCGTGGGTGACCTAAACTACCCAGACATTTGCTGGGAGGAGCAGACAGCCAGGTCTGACCACTCGCAGAGGTTCCTGGCTGTATTACAGGACCTTCACCTTATCCAGGAAGTGCACAGCCCCACTAGGGGTGATGCCTTGCTGGACCTGGTCCTGGCCATGGGGGATGACCTGGTGAGGGGACTGCAGGTCCTTGACCACCTGGGCAATAGCGATCGTCACAGAGCTCATGGTGGGGTCAGTGGCCCCTTGCCCCCTTGTCTGTGGTGGGGGCTTGGTGGGGTCTGGGGGGGTAGGGCCTGGAGGTCTCCTTGCCTGCCCCTCCTGGGCACAACTTAGGGCCTTGGAGGAGCAGGTAAGTGAGCTCCAGGCTGTGGTGAGCAGGCTGAGGGGGATCAGGGATGCAGAGGATGAAATTGATGCTTATTTCTATTCTCTGCAGGCCCAGTCACCCACTGTACAGCCCCCACAGGAGATGCATCCAACGCAGGAGTGGAAAAAGGTGCCCAAATCCAGAGCTGCTAGGCCTAGAGCAGTGGAAGCTCCCCAGGTTCAGCTAGGGAACAGGTTTGACACCCTGGCAGCTGTAACGGAGGAGGACAGTGAAATGGCCTCTGGCGGGGACAATGCCACTCCCCACACAACAGGGAATGGGAAGAGAGCAAACACCAGGAGGAAGAAACGCCGGGTCCTCATCATCAGAGACTCCATCCTACAAGGACTGGAAGGTCCCATCTGCCGGCCCGACCCCTGGACATGACAGGTCTGCTTCATGCCTGGGGCTTGGGTCAGGGACATCACGGAAAGGATCACGGCCTACATCCAACCTGCAGACCAGTACCCCATGGTTGTCGTCCATATGGGTATGAACGACGCGGCCAGGGACAACCCTGACTGCATTATGAAGAATTTCAAGGCTCTGGGAGACAAGCTGAAGGAGACAGGGGCGCAGGTGGTATTTTCCTCTCTTCTTCCGGTGAGTACGCAGGGACGGTGACACGAAGCCTGCATTGGTGTGGTCAACCAGTGCTTATGCTGCTGGTGCCACCAGGCAGGCTTTGGGTTCCTTGATAATGACCCATGCTTTCGGGCAGGGGACTGCTGGGGTGGGATGGGCTTCATCTCTCCCCTAAAGGCAAGCGTGTCTTCTCTTCCAGGTTGGCTGATCTTGTACAGCAAGCTTTAACCTAGCCTCGCCGGGGGAGGGGGCCACAGGAAGATGAGAAGACGCCATCCGAGCAAGACAGGTGACAAAGACAAGGAGTGCTAAGGTATGGAACGAGGGTCCAGACAGTCCCCCTAAACAGGGGGTGGCACACACAGTCTTGCAAGGCCTTAAATGCCTACATACCAATGCTCGCAGTATGAGGAATAAACAGGAGAAACTCGCCCTCAAAATAGCTAGTTCAAACCCAGATGTCATAGGGCTAACAGAAACATGGTGGGATTCATCCCATGATTGGGCAGTTAGCATTAGGGGCTATAGGCTTTACAGGCACAATAGAGAAAGAAGGAAAGGTGGGGGTGTGGCACTCTATGTCAAGGAGCACTACACATCCTCTGCCAGCAGAATGGGGTCAGAGGAAGGGCAGGCTGAAGTGCTCTGGGTTAAGATTCAAGGGGACCATGGGGAGAGCGATTTGACAGTAGGGGTCTACTACAGACCCCCCAACCAAGGGGAGGAGCTGGACTGGGATTTTCAGTCCAGCTTGCAGGGGCACTTAAGGCAAAGGATGATTTTAATTGTCATGGGCGATTTTAATTACCCGGACATCTGCTAGGAGAAACAGTCAGCCAGGACAGACCATTCTAGGAGGTTCCTAGCTGAGATACAGGAACTCCACTTAATCCAGGAGGTGCACAGTCCCACCAGAGGAAATGCCCTGTTGGACCTGGTCCTGGCCACAGGCGATGACCTGGTAAGGGGCCTCCAGGTTCTTGACCACCTGGGTGATAGCGATCATAGCTTGCTGGAATTCACCATCCAGTGCAGGGTGTCAAGGGCCTGCAGCAAGATGGTAGCCCTAGACTTTAGGAGGGCCAACTTCAACAAGTTGAGAAGACTAGTGGGAGAGGCGCTGGGGTCCTTGAGGGCAGGGGAACTCAGTGTCCAGGACAAGTGGTCGTTCCTTAAGGAAACGATACTCAGGGCCCAAGGGGTGACAATCCCAACAAGAAGCAAAGGGGGCAAGAGTGCCCAAAAGCCCCCCCTGGTTCACCAAGGGCATCTGGGAATGCCTGCTTACCAAAAAGGCGGCGTATGTCCAGTGGAAGGGGGGTGCTATCTCCAAAGAGGAGTATACCTCCTCTGCTCGGGCCTGTAGAGGGGCTGTCAGGAAAGCTAAGGTGGACCTAGAGCTAGGACTAGTGTCCAAGATCAAGGATAATAAAAAGTCCTTTTTCAAATATATAGGGAGGATGAAGGCGGCACCGGGTAATGTGGGGCCCCTGAAAAGCACGCTGGGCAATCTGATGGTTGCGCCAGAGGAGAAAGCAGAACTCTTTAACCAATTCTTCACCTCCGTTTTCTTGTGCGGGGACCGGGATTTCCCCGCTGTGATGCCAGATGGACTCGAGGAGAATGCCTCCAGACCTCAGGTTGGGGAGGACCAGGTTAGAGAGCTTCTGGAGGGGCTGGATGTGTTCAAGTCAGCGGGTCCAGATGCTCTCTACCCCAGGGTGTCGAGGAGCTAGCTGGGGTTATTGCAGGACCCTTGGCATGGCTTTATGAGCGCTCATGGTGCTTGGGCCAGGTGCGAGATGACTGGAAGATAGCTAACATGGTCCCCATCTTCAAAAAAGGGAAGAGAGAGGACCGGGCAACTATAGGCCCATCAGTCTTACCTCTATCCTTGGGAAACTCTTTGAGAAGATCCTCAAGGAGCACATCTGTGATGGGCTGGCTTCAGGGATGATGCTCAAGGGCAACCAGCACAGTTTCATTAGGTGCAGGTCATGTCAGACCAACCTGATTGCCTTTTATGATCAGGTCACAAAGGCAATGGATGCAGGTGTCACTGTGGACGTAGTCTTTCTAGACTTCAGCAAGGCCTTTGACACTGTCTCCCACCCCATCCTCATTAAAAAACTAGGTGACTGTGGCATTGATGCCTACACAGTCAGATGGATTGCAGATTGGCTCAAGGGTCGTACTCAGAGGGTGGTGGTGGACAGGTCATATTGGACCTGGGGGGAAGTGGGCAGTGGAGTCCCCCAGGGCTCGGTCCTTGGGCCTGCGCTGTTCAATTTCTTCATCAGTGATTTGGACGACAGGGTGAAATGCAACCTGTTTAAATTCACTGATGATACCAAAGTTTGGGATGAAGTGAGCACGCTAGTAGGGAGGGAAAGATTGCAGCAAGATCTGGATAGGTTACAGGAGTGGGCTGACATAAACAGGATGCATTTCAATACTGGCAAGTGCAGGGTGCTGCACTTAGGCAGTAGAAACCAGCAGCACACTTATAGAATGGGAAACTCCCTTCCTGAGAGCACGGAGGCAGAAAGAGATCTTGGAGTCATTACTGACTCCAAGATGAACATGGGCCGACAATGTGAGGTCACGGTTGGCAGGGCTAACCGGACCTTGTCATGCATCCACAGGTGCATCTCAAGTAGAGCCAGGGAGGCGATCCTCCCCCTCTATGCAACGCTGGTCAGGCCACAGCTGGAGTACTGCATCCAGTTCTGTGCGCCCCATTTCAGGAGGGATGTGGACAACATTGAAAGGGTCCAGAGGAGGGCCACCCACATGATCCGGGCACAACAGGGCAGACCCTACAATGAAAGACTGTGGGACCTGAACCTGTTCAGCCTTCACAAGAGAAGGCTGAGGGGGGACCTGGTGACTGTCTATAAACTCACTAGGGGGGACCAGAAGGGTTTAGGGGAGACGCTGTTTCCCCTAGCGCCCCCTGGTATGACAAGGAACAATGGACACAAATTATTAGAGAGTAGGTTTAGATTAGACATCCGCAAGAACTACCTCACAGTTAGGAGCTGGAACCAGCTTCCTAGGGAAGTGGTGCTGGCTCCTATCCTGGGGATCTTTAAGAAGAGGCTTGATGCCTACCTGGCTGGACTCATTTGAGTCCAGTCTTTTCTCCCACCCAGGTGGGGGGGGGTCAGACTTGAGAATTTACAAGGTCCCTTCTGACCCTACTTCTATGATTCTATGATCACCTGCTGGATTTCACTATCCAACGCAGGGTGTCAAGGGCTTATACCAAGGCTAATACCCTTGACTTCAGAAGGGCCAACTTCAATGAGATTAGGAGATTAGTGGGGGAGGACTGAGGGCCCAGAAGGTAGAGAAGATGGGAGTCCACGAGGGATGGTTAAGGGGGCAATCCTCCAGGCCCAAAGAATAACAGTCCCCGAGAGAAGCAAGGGGGGTAAAAGTGCTCAGAAACCTCCTCGACTCAGCAAGGGCGTTCAGCAATGCCTGAGGACTAAAAGGTGGGTGTACAACCAGTGGAAGGGAGGAGCTATCACCAAGGAGGAGTACTCCTCCTCAGCCCATGAGTGTAGGAGGGCTATTAGGAAGGCCAAGGCAGAGATGGAACTCAGGCTAGCGTCCAGGATTAAGGACAACAAAAAGTCCTTTTTCAAGTACACTGGGAGCAAGAAGAGGGCACCAGGCAATGTAGGGCCCCTGCAAGACGCAAACAGTAATCTTGTGGCTACTTCAGACAAGAAAGCTGATATTTTTAACAGTTTCTTTGCCTCTATTTTCTTGAACAGGGACCGGGACATCCCACCTACCAGAGGTAAGGACAATCTCGGGGATAGCTCTGTCAGGCCTTCAGTCAGTGCAGATGTAGTTAGGGATCTTCTGGAAGGGCTAGACATTTTTAAATCTGCAGGCCCAGATGCCCTCCATCCAAGGGTGTCGAGGGAGCTGGCAGGGGTCATCGTGGAGCCTTTAGCCCAGCTGTATGAGCATTCATGGTCTTCTGGCCAGGTGCTAGGGGATTGGAAACTGGCTAATGTGTTCCCAATTTTCAAAAAGGGAGGAGGGAGGACCCAGGTAACTATAGGCCTGTAAGCCTCACCTTGGTGCTCAGGAAGTTCTTGGAGAAAATCATCAAGGAGCACATCTGTGGGGGCCCAGCAGGGAAAACCATGCTTAGGGGCAATCAGCATGGGTTCATCAAAGGCAGGTCCTACCTGACCAACCTAGTTGCCTTTTATGACCAGGTGACTAAATCCGTGGGTGATGGTATCACCATGGACGTAGTCTTTCTACACTTTAAGAAGGCCTTTGATAATGTTTCTCACCCCATCTCATCAATAAATTAAGTGACTGTGGCATTGATGCCTACACAGTTGGATGGGTAAAAAAAAAAAATGGCTGATGGGGCACCCCCAGAGAGTAGCGGTGGACGGGTTGTACTCAACCTGGTAAAATGTGAGCAGTGGGGTACCCCAGGGCTCAGTCCTCAGGCCCGCACTGTTTAACATCTTCATCAGCGACTTGGATGAGGGGGTGGAAAGCACACTGACCAAGTTTGCTGATGACACTAAGATGTGGGGTGAGGCGGACACACTTGAAGGGAGAGAGAGGCTGCAAATAGATTTAGACAGACAACAAAAGTGGGCAGATGAGAATAGGATGGGGTTCAACATAGACAAATGCAGGGTACTGCACCTTGGGAGAAGAAATCCACAGCATACATCCAAACTGGGAAGTTCACGTCTTGAAAGCACAGAGGCGGAACGGGATCTTGAGATGAACATGAGCCGCCAATGCCAGACCGCAGCCAGCAAGGCCAGCCATACCTTGTCATGCATCCAAAGATTCATCTCAAGCCGGTCCAGAGAAGTGATACTCCCCCTCTATGCGACTTTGGTCAGGCTGCAGTTGGAGTACTGCGTCCAGTACTGGGCACTGCATCCCAAGAGGGATGTGGCCAGCCTGGAGAGGGTTCAGAGGAGGGCCACCCATCTGGTGAGAGGGCAGCAGGACAGGCCGTATGAGGAGAGACTGAGGGACCTGAACCTGTTCAGCCTCAGCAAGAGGAGGCTGAGGGGGGACCTGGTGGCTGCCTACAAACTCATCAGGGGAGATCAACAGCAAATAGGCAGAGCCCTTTTCTCCCCAGCACCACCTGGGATGACAAGGAACAATGGTAATAAGCTGATGGAGAATAGGTTTAGATTAGTGATCAGAAGGCAATTTTTTTACAGTTAGGGTGGCCAAAATCTGGAACCAACTTCCCAGGGAAGTGGTCCTTGCCCTCACCTTGGGCAAATTCAAGAGGAGATTGGATGATCACCTGTCTGGGGTCTTGTGAACCCAGCATTCATTCCTGCCTGTGGTCAGGCTAGATGATCTGTTCAGGTCCCTCCTGACCCTAGCTACTATGAGACTATAAAAGCACTCAGTGCTCTCATTCACATCAGTGATTCTCAACCAGGGTGCCACAAACTCCTTTTAAGGGTATCACAGGGTATCAGGCAATATTAGCACTGTTAGGTATGCAAACACCCACAGAAGGCACAAAATAAACCAATAGGTTTAAACAGGAATCCAGAGTGTCAAAAACATACTGGCCTGTTGTGGTCTGAGCCTTCCGCAACAGAATAATTCCTCTTACCATATTTATTGGAATGCAAGACAACCCTGATTATAAGAGGATTCCCCAATAATTAGATTCTATATATACTTTTTCCATACATTTGTTATAATTGTCCAGGTATAGAATCTAAATATTGGAGGTTTACCTTGAATTTGTCCCCCCCTGCCCACTGCTACAGCAGGAAAAATAAGTCGGGGGAGGCAGATAGTCCCCTTGCCCTCTGCCCTGCAGCCCCTTCCCCCTCTCCCTCACTGTCAGACCCCATTCTTGCCGAGAACATGGAAAATGAGGGACATATTTTAAAACACTGGGCATATCCACATGAGACTTTTACTGCAGAGCTGGCTAATTACTACCTAATTATGCTTAGTGCGGAACTGTCTACACGTGCAGCCCTATTAGGTTATAGAAAATTAATTAATTCCACCGCAGGTTAGTACTTGAAAATACAAGTACTATTCTACAGCAGAGTTCCTTACTGCACAGCAACAAGTGTAGATGTGGACAGGGCTGGCTGGGGCACAAAGGTGCTTCTGTGCAGGGCTGCTTGCTGGCTAGTCCTACACTGGAGCACCCTCATGCCCCAGCCAGGCCCTCTGCAGCACCCTGAGCGGGGTCAGCACAGCCTTGGACTGGCAGACTGGCCCCCAGGGGCCCCTGAGAGCTGGGGCTGCTCCAACCCAGCTCACCATGCTGCAGTCTTGGGCACGCATGAAGTTGAAGTGCCAGTAACAATAAACTTTTATTCAATAAGCACCAGGGTTTATTGCTTTGTATTAATTTCACATGTAGACACACCCACTGACTTTGAAATAAAAATAACTAGTAATTTTCACATAGGCAAATTACCGTGGGTAACTATAGACTTAATTCATCCAGAATTGATGCATTTTACTTCTTTTGAAGCTGCCATAAGGTTTAGTACAGGAACTCTATAAACACATTTTAAGCAGAACTTATGTACCTACTTATCATGCATACTTTCCATTGTATATAAAAAGGCTCATGATTTACCACAGGGGTTGCCAACCGGGGGTACAGGTACTCCAGGGAGTATTTGGAAAGGTCCCAGGGGGTATGAGCCTGTGAGCAGGGATGGAGTGCCGCTGCCTAACAGGAGCAGAGCCAGGGCAAGGAGAGCATCAGCACCCTTCTGTGGGCCGCAAAGGCGCCACACTGCCGCCACTCACCACCCCGCCACACTTGCCATCCGGCTGCTCACCCCCCCAAGCCCCCCCTCCCCCCACCGTCTGGCCCCTCGCTGCCACCACCCCCACTTGCCATTCTGCCACTTACCCCCTGCAGGGGTACACTTATTAAAAAGGAGGCCACTTGAGGTACACTTAGTAAAAAAGGTTGAAAACCCCTGATTTACCATATAGTTCATTGGGCTGGGCCCAAGGAGAGACAACAATGTTTCAAATAATCTTGGCCCCACAGCTCAGCAGTGCTCAGTATGTGTGTGTACACCAGATACCACCCACAAAGGATTCACTTGATAATTAGCCCCACACACTCAAATGGAAACAGGTGTTCTTGTCATGAGACCTGCAAAAATCTATACACAAATGAGGTGCCGGGACCTGCTCTGGCTCCACCTCATGGAGGGCAGGGCCACACTAATCATATGCAACAGGCTGAGAGAGGAGGCAACAGAGAAATTCTGGGTAAACTGTTTGAGGTCCCATTTGGTGATGTTTGCCAGACATTTAAGGCTGGTGAAGAAACAGGAATATTTGGAAATTGGAAAGAAATGTGCAGCTGTAGGAATGAAGAGGAAGTAAAAATGTATGCAATGTAGTATGACTTGTAAATGAGTCAGTGCTGAAAGGAATTGAGCACAATGGGCACTATCATATAGCCTTGTGGTAGGGTCCCCTCCGTATGTTTGCCCAATATGGGCCATGTGTTTTATAGTCATGCTCAATGATGGCTACATTTAAACAGCTTCATAGCTGGTTTCCGAGCACATGCTGCTTTTGGCAGCAGTTTCACGTTAGAAAACGTAGTTAATGAAGTTTCCTTGTAAGATACGGAGCTTTTTTCCCTCCCTATAGTGACTGGGGCAAAACCTCATCTTGTATTCAAGGTAAATATGGTATTTTTCTGTAGTCATATTATGGAGTGAAAAGTAAAGAGCTGATATTTTCCAAAAGGTGCCTCAAGTCTTTAAAAAAAAAGTTGAAAACTACAGGGTTACATGGGAGCTCAGCATCTCAGAGAATGGTACTGCTTTTTATTTAGGAGCCCAGGTGTATATTTTGGCTTTCCAAATAAAAAATGTTATCAGCCTCTCTAACTCAGATTCCTGTCTATACAAGGAAAAGAACAAAAATACTAATGACTTCTCTGCACCACACTGTGATTCTGAGAATGTAATCAAGTGTGTAAAGCACTTGGAATATATCAAATAGGTAGTACCCGTCCTTGAATTCCCTTTCCCTACCACACTAAACCATAGTACACTCATCTCTGACACTGGCAACTTTGTTGTTTGGTCAGATGGGCCATGTTCTAGCAAAGCACTTAAAAATGAGTTTTACTGACAGAGTTTCAACAGAATTGTTCACATGCTTAAGGTCAAGCATGTGTTTAGCTGCATGTGTTTAGCTGCTTTGCTGGATCAATGCCATGGAGTAGACTTTCTTCCAGAACACTCAAAGTATGCTGCATGTAACTCTCTCTCTCTCCTTCATTTATTCATTTTTTAAAGATTTTATATCATCCCTAGAGTCCCCATTGTGTAACAGAATCCATATAGCCAGAACCCTGAACCTGTGCAGAATCCCTTTGAAGTCAATGTGATATCGTGCAGCCTATGTTGCATTTGTTGCTGGCACTACAGACCCATCCAATTTTTGCCTGGTCATTTACTACACACTTTCACTGGCTGCCTTGTTAAAGAAAAACTTTGTGCCTACCATTTATAACGTCAGCCTCCCAACAAGTTACTGACAGATGTTAGCATGGAGGCAGTGCAGTTCATGCAGTCAAATTAAGCCATGCCCTCTCTTATAATGATGTTGCCAAGTTAAAATAAAAGCTAAATTGCAAGCTGCAAGTAAGTGCAGCCAGACTGTCTATTTAAATGGTGACAGTTCTTTTAGTAGCTCCCCCAGCCACTATTGCCAAGGTAGAGTGGAATCATGCACTCAACCACCAGTGTCTTTGTCAATTCCTTTCCATTCCTACCCTTAATTTCTATGATTCTATTCTTTTCAAAACTTCTGTCTTGCTTGCAAATTTCTGAGATTATTGCCTTATTACATGATGCCTGCTGCCACAAAGCTGGTGCTATTTCAAAGCTATTCTGTTTCTTGTATGCCAGTGAGTCTGCATTGCAAATCAATGGCAACCAAAGAGCAAGTTTAGCCTACTTTTTTCTTTTTTTTCTTTCTTTTTTTAATATAAAAAGCAAAAAAAAAAACCCCACATAAAACTTTTGGGGGTCTATTTTCTCCTTGATATAAACATAAACTCCCATTAACATTAATGGAAGGTAGGCCTGTGCACCTAATGGGTAAGATACCAAGTCACACACACACATATTGAACAACATTTACTTGTCCATTATAAATTCTTTGAAAAAAAAAAGTCTTTATAAGTCTTTGTAGTCCAGAAGGTTCTCCCATCTTTCCTCCTTTGTTGCTGTGTGGGCACAATTAATGAATTACTTAGGCTATTCCATACAGCTCAGCCTGATATTTTGTAATTCAGTGTAACTGTGTAGAAAAATTATACCAGATTGAAGGACTCCAGCCTCAGAAACTACTTTTCAATTGAATGGCATATTAAAAGGTTTCAAAGCATGGAGCGCTATTAATGTATGAAAGTAATCTTGCTGGTAAATGTCATAGAATTATTAATTCTCCTACAAAACCTTGTTCATTTATTCCAGGTGTACACATGGAGCATTATATCTATATTGTTTTCCCTAGGACCTCATTAACTAAAATCTAGTTGACGTATTTTGAAAACAATCCTGTGGGAGTTTGTTTTTTTGTCTTTTTTTTTAAAAGAAATTAAATCTACAAGTTGTAGTGAAAAAAAAAAAAAGTACAGCAGGGAGGGGTGGAAAGTCAAATAGAATAAAACAAAACACAAAGGTTCAGATATAAGTAGTTCCTGCCTGGTTTGGGACTACATTGTGACATGCAGGTGACATCTCAGTAGAAACCCTTGTGTAAACTGTCACATCCTGTTTAGTAACTAGTGAAATAAACGCTGTTTATTTTTAGTTGACAAGTCTCATTTCATACAGCAAACTATCCTGCCAAGCTCTAGTTAATTGAACTACTTAGATGAGTAATGTTAGCAGACTCAAGCTCTTGGTTTCTCAATCAGCAATCACGCTTAGAAAATTAGTAAAACAAAAAGGCCCAACCTCACAAGCTTTACCTGAGAGCAATTTTCACTCGTGCAAGTAAACTCACGGCATGAGTACAAATTATTTTTGAGTCAAGGCTGGTCCCGGAAATCGCTGGTTGCCTGCTGCCAGGTTTCTAAATTTGGAATCCTGCTGCTATTTTGGTTCCAGCCAGTTAAAACTCTTCCACCTCAGGAATGACAGTATCACTGCTAAAAGGGATCCTCAGAACCAGTGATTAGTGTGGCAATCACTATTCATCATGCTTGGGCAATGACTGCCTCCTATTTACTCCTACAGTTTATAGAACACTAAAGAAATTCTTTCATGAAGAGGAGCCTGATTCGCAGTTTTGTGCCCTGGGGGGTGGCGGTGCACAGGGCAGCATCAGTGGCGGGACTGTCAGCAGCAGCCAGGCTGACAGCACAGCAGCTGCTGTTTTCGCACCTCTCTGGCTAGGGACTGTCATTACACATAAACCAGTTTAATTGATCAGAAGCTGGTTTAAACCTATAACAGAACAGAAACTCAGTGCACATAAACCAGTTTCAAAATGGCCAAAGCTGGTTTGAGATAAACCTGGTTGAATGTAGTATCAGACTTAACTGATTTGGCTCAAACTGCTTTATGAAATCTCTCTTCCAGACCTCTAACTTGGCACCCAAGCCTGGTGCCCCAGTTGCTCCCCCTTAGCTACGGTACTGCTCAGCAGATTTGATCATTGCAAAGTAAACTTCAGCACATTCATCCACTTCTTAGATCTGGCAAGTGCTGCACTGGCACTCTTACTTTGGGTATCAGAGCTCACTGCAGTGATGATGATTCCTTGCCTTCAGTTAGGCACTGGAGGAAATAAAGGGCAAAATAATGAAGTAGCAGCAGCTGTACTTGACTATATTGCTTAAGAAACTTAATTGTGACTTACATCCATCTGTCACAGTCACAGTAGGGTTTGTGTGAAGGGTATTTTCCACACAATGCAACACAGCGCAATATGAAAGATGGGATGGAATGTTTTTGTAAGTATGCATGTGCCAACAGAGGTCTCAGTATATCCCATTTAATTGAAAGGCATAACACCGATTCCTTTAATCATAGTGTGGAGGACACCAAAACTAGAACCAGTATTTCAGCAAGCCCTTTTCAGATGTGGTTAAAGAGTTGCTGCACAACTGATAACAAAGCAAATATACTTTCCCTAGAATCCTGTGAAATGCGATGAGAAAAGGAAAGAAAAAAAGCCCACAAGGTCTCAAAAGGTATCGTTATTGCACACCGAATTTTACAAGCTTAATTTTGGAGACTGTCTGCCATGACCTTTCACACCAGTGATCCCCACCCTCACTCCCCATAGTTTGTGGGGACTATGTTGCTCTTGAGCCCGTATGATATTGCACATAGCCCCAGTAAGTTAAAATATTAAAACTCAGGTTGACAAAGAGAGCAAAACCTGATGATGCCTGCAGCAAGTTACTTTCTCAGCATAGCTGCCCTTCAGTCAGTGATGACTGGGGAACAGTTGCCTTATACAATGCCCTGAAGACATTCCACAAGAAGGATCACAATGCCATGGCTGATAGTTTTATCCATTTTATAAGAGTAAAAAGAGACAGAACCAAATTCTGGTCTTGGTCTCAACTCTGTAGGTACAACAGTAACTTTACTGACGTAAGTGAAACTGTTTTAGCTACACTGCAGTGTAAATGAGATTGGATTGCCCTAAATATATATATTTTTAATTCAAATGTAGCAAAACTTAAACCTTGATCTTGCTAATAGCATATACAAGATAAAAAGCAGGCGATTCCCCATAGTGTATACAACAGAGGTAACTTAATTAGTTACAACACTTCGGCTATGATCTGGAAAAATCACACTTTATTGGTGGCTTACCAAAAAACAAAAAACAAGCCATGAAGAAGGAACTCACATAGGAGCCAAGTTGCAAGATCTACAGGTGGATCAAATCCCTCTTCAAACCCAGAAGTCTTAGCCAGCACACAGTATATAATGTCACAATATGAAATCCAGCAAAAATTAGCATCAAGCCTGCTTCAGGACTCAAAGACCAAACAAAACACATCATTAAATTAGTTTGAGTGTAGATAAATTGGCCAAAGGACCAAGGAGATATTGAGCAAGTGAAGCCAACATGGAGAATCCCTTCAGAGGTTTCTTTTCTCATGACAGGGAGAGAGAAAAGCACTGGGCCCTTTCACAGCACCTGAGGACACTGTATAATTGCTCATATGATGGAACAGATTTCAGACAGCAACCAAAGTACAGTAAGTACAGCACTGCAAGGTCACCAGAGGAGAAAGACTTTACATAATCCCACAGCCAGCCACATGACTAGGTGCAGTTGTCATAAATGAAGTCATACTCTTAGCAGTCTAGGGAACAATCATGGCAAATGCGCTTTGCTCTGCTGCCACCCAGTCTGCTCCCCACCTGACTGGGAAGGGAGGTAGAGCAGCCCTGTGGGTGGAAGAGACAAATCCTACTGAGTAATACAGCTACAAAGCTGCTTGGAGGAGATGGGGAGGGTCAAAGCAGAGGTTCCTGCCATCCGATCCTGGGCTCCACCTGTTAAATAATGCAACTGCAGCTGTAAAGCAGGGCTGCAGTACGGGATCAAATGATCCTGTGTGTTCCTCACCTTCCCCAAGGGAGAAGGATATGGTACCTGTTGGTGCTGCAGATCCTGGTAGAGGCCAACTGCATGGCCCCTTGCAGCTTCCCTCCCACTCCACTCACACCCCTACTTTTCCCAAATCATGCTTGTATCCCAGAAAGTCAGCTGGAGTAATGAGAGCCTGAGAGGAGAAGCAGGGAAAAAGTGTAACCCAGTTTGGCCCTATGGGTGCACTGCAGCAAAAAGCTACAAGCAAAAAGAGGCTTCCCAGCATCTGTCTACCTTCCAGGGGCTGGCACCAACCAGGATCCCCCTTTCTTCGTTCCTTCAAATGAAGTGAATCAGATAGCCCCTTCTCCTTCTGCCCCTGCCACCTCTCACCACCTTGAACCTGGGGTTCGGCCAATCCACAGAATTGTGCCATCCAGTGACTGCCTCTGATCAGTGCAGCCTCACCCCCACCATGGAGGAGGTCTAGCTGCCAGGGTCCAACTTGCTCACCCACAGCAGCAGTGACAGCAGCCACTGGCACACAGAGACTGGCTCTCATGTGCACGCGCGCACACACACACACTCTCTCTCTCTCTCCCTCTCTCTCCGTCACCACTCCAGAACAGTGGGAGCTGCAGGAAGCCTGAGGCTCAGGGACACGCCATCATTTCCTACCTCCTCCCTCCTCCACTACCTGACAATGCTGCCCCTGTACCTGAGTGGCTTTGTGGAATTGCTTCTTCAGCCCTGCTACAGACATCGTGGGATGCCGCAAGAAATCTCCTGGGACTCACGAATGCTGCTTCTGCTGCTGCAGGAAAAGAGAAAGGACCAGATGGCTGGCTGCAGCTGAAAGGGGAGATGATTTCTCCGTCTCCCTCACTAGCTGGCAGCTCCCAGATCCTCTTTAGCCCACCGAACAGGGTATCAGTCGGTGGTGCAGAAACACCCTGACGTCAGAGAGAGGAAATCCAGCCTCTTAAAGGGGAAACTTAGCATCCCTTTTCCCTCCCGTATCCTGTAAGAGCAAACCCAGCTAAGAGCAAACCCAGCCTTTCCCATTTGTTCGCACAATGGCAGCAGCCCTGATTTCCCTTTAGCAGAATTTTCATTGTTATTTTTTTTTTAAATACCCCCATAAAACCCAAGCATAAAACAGCTGCAACAAAAAAACCACTTTTTACTAGGCATTTAAAACCCTGCAGTGTTTCCAATTAGGACAGAGATTCCCAAACCACTACAAATTAGTAAAGAAGTAACCATCGCAAACATTTTATGTTTCTTTATTTTCTATTAATCATACATGCCTGCCACTCTGCAGGCCCTGCTCTGGATTTCTGGCCTTGTGTCCCTGTGCTAACTAGCCAACCCCTGCCAGTTCCTTTCTGCACTATTAGTGTCGTCCAAGGACTGCAGAGGAAGTTCAGATTTTGCTATAATTAGGCCATCCTCTTCAAATATGCGAACCTAAACATGGGCACTTAACTCCATAGCAGGGCATCAGAATAAAAGTGGCATAATTTTCCTAGATGCTCAACATCCTCCACTAAAAATGAGTGGAAGACAGGCAGTTACCTCAGAGAATCTAGCCACTTACTGCAGCAGTTCCCTAAACATACAGGTATTTGATTTTATGCATGTGAAAATTCTATTTATTCGTGTTATATACCCAAGGATTTAGGCCTTATTTGGTGTGCCTAGTAGTGGAGCTCAGTGTCTAATTTTTAGGCACCCAGATTTGAAATCTGGTGTAATATCCCATTAAATCTCTCCTGGATTATTTTACCAAATGAATGTTAATGACAGATAAAGAATAATCTTAAAAGGTCAAAAATCTGTTGAGCTGAGATGGCCTGTCAGTTAAGGCACTCTCCGGTCTGCCACCTACTACGTATCAGGGAGTTACCTGCCACCTCCACACATTCTTTTTCTTCCTGCCTCAGCATCAAGTCTTCTCTAAATAAGACTTTAGGAGGAAGGGTCAGCAACCCCTGGCACGCGTGCTGAGCATGGCACACGAGGCCGTTTTGCTTGGCACGTGACCACCAGTCTGGACTCTAGGCAGCTGCTGCTAGCCACAGAGCCTGGGCTGCTCCCAGCAGGCGGCTGCGAGGCTGCAAGCCCTGCTGCATCTGGAGTATCTGCAGCCCGAGCACCATGGCTGGCAGCAGATACTCCAGAGCCTGGGCTGGCTGCAAACAGCTGCTGCCTCCCTGCCCTGGCCAACGGATGTAGTGCTGGCACCTGCTGCCTTCCCAGAGCCCAGGGCCGGGAAACAGCCAGGGCCAGGACAGGGAAGCAGAAGCTGTTTGCAGACTCTCAGCTGCAGCCTACTCAGGTTCTGGGTAGCTGCTGATAGCCACAGGGCCTGTGTTGCTCCCAGCAGGCAGCTGGGAGGATGCAAGCCCTACTGCAAGGAGCCCAGGATCCATGGCTGGCAGCAGCTACCCAGATCCTGGGCCAGCTGCAGCCGGGAGGCTGCAAACAGCTGCTGCCTCCCTGGCTACCTCCCAGCCCCAGGCAGGCAGCAGGTGCTGGCAATGCTCCCCACCATGTTGCCTCTGTAGAGCAGCATGTGGAAACTGGCATGGCAGGGCACAGTGGGAAGGTACACAAAAGCTGCCTGCTGCCCTGAGGTCCCTGCTGCCCTGGCCACACTTCCCCTGCAGGTGGGGGCAGCAGCAAGGCACACAACAACTCTGTGCTGCTGCCCCCGTGCACACAAAGGAAGTGTGACCAGGGCAGCATGGAGCTTTCAGCAGCAGGAAACTTCCCTGTGCAGCCCCTCTGTGCACGTCTGCTCTGGGTTGCACGCGCTGTGCTTTAGAGGGCCCAGGGGAGGGCAGCAGGGCTGGGAGTGCAGCGTGTGTGACCCAGAGTGGCAGTGCACTGAAGTTCTATTTATTGTCACCAGGTTTACAATTTTTAGAAAATCTGGTATTTCCCATAAAAAGGCAATATTTATGATTATACTAATATGCTGTGCATCCTGCTGTGTACCCCCCGCCCTTGTTTTGTTTTGCTGGCATGTTGGCACTCTGGCACCTTCCAAGGTACACATTGTGGTTTTTTCAGCACTCTGGCCAAAAAACATTGCCTACCCCTGCTTTACAGAGGCTGAAGACAATGAAAAGTAAAAGGAGCTATTTACAAAACAAATGATTTGATATTCCTTCAACCAACTGAGAGACAGGAGCAAAGGATGCTTTCTACATCTCCCTGCTCTTTTTGAGCAAGTGAAATGGTAGATATAGATATACCCACATACATACATACATGTACACACAAAGACATATATATATGGAAGCCAAGTTGCAAGATCTACAGGTGGATCAAATCCCTCTTCTAAACCTAGACGTCTCAGCCAGCATATCTATAGATAGACATATTTATGTGTGTATACATGTATGCATACATACACACAGACAGGCATCTGGGGGTTTTAAAAATAAATATATAAATATTTTTTTAAACCAAAAATGTCTGTTGTGTAATTATAGGTAAAGAAATATTGCTTTAAATAAACACTAGAGGACATGGTGGCATGGGAGCAATCCTAAACTGTCCCAGAAATGGACTGGATGACTGTTTTCACACCTTTCACAAATGTGTAAGTGATTACCCCATCTTGCCATTGATTTTGCATATTGTAGCAGGTCTGGGGTTTCCTCAGACAGGCTTCTGCCACTTGGCAGCCTGTTTTCCTTTCTGGCACTCTACAACATCTCCCACCTCACCTGTCATGCCTTGTTACCAGGGATAAAGCTGGGAGGAGGTCCTTGAACCAGAACACTCTCAGTGCCCTGCAGTAGTTCCCAACCACTCCAGTGTCCTTGGGCCCTGCAGAAGCCCCCCACAGCATCATCCCCCTTACAGTCTTGCCCCTTTTAGCAGGTTCTCAGCAGCCTCCCCCAAACCCCCACAGCTCCCTCATGCTTCATTTTACAGATTAGCAGACTGGCTCTCCTTCACAGTCCCATCAGAGTAACTTTCCTGGGTCTAGGCTGAGTCATATTCTAATAATTTCACTTAGCTTCAATTCAATTCCCCTTTCAGCCCAAGAAAAAATCCCCTGACTGACTCTACCCCTTCAAGACACCAGCCCACCCCCACTTCCCTATCAGGGCACAAGGGCTTACTATTAGCAGGCTTACTGCTCTGCTCCTTCCCTGATAAGCAGCAGGGGTTTCCCCTTACTGATTACTTTGCTTACTGCTCTGCTGCTTGTGGTCTGCCCTTGCAGCCTGCACCCTGTTAGCAGGCCCACAACTCTGCAGTTTGTCTCATTGCAGCCTGCACCCTGTGTTCAGTACCAGAAGTTAGGGGCCCCTATTACAATATGAATAAAAATAAACCATATTTAAATATTTAAGAAACAAATATCTGCCCTTATCGGTTAAAAATAACATCCTAAATTTAATTCCACTGACATCTGCAGTTGCTTTACATTACTTCAATAAGAGAACATCATTAAATGGAAGAAAATCTTTTGCTCCAATGAGAAAGATTATAGAATTTCCCACTAGCCACATTCCTGATTGTATGAGTGTCCTAACACAAAGTAAAGCAATACTTACATTTTTTCTCATCATGTACAACTGTGGCAGCACCTTAGAGATTAGACCATAATAACTGATTTATAGCAAACGTTTACAATATCTTATGTGAAACCAGTTAGGGTGATATTGTTGCATACCACACTCCTTACTTTCTACCCCTTCATCCAAGGGATACCGTAACAGGTCGCTCTTCCCCTTCCCCGCACCATCTTCCTAGCACTCCACACCTTGCATAAGCGCCCTAGGATCCTTCTTTGGGGTTCTTATGCCCCGCCCTATATTCACCTGCCACGTCTTGATGGAAAGTAAGGATGAGTTCTTGTGAGCAGGAGGCTGCCTATTGTATTGGATATGTTGGGGCCTTTCCCCTATTTGCGACTGACCCCTGATTTTCTCTAGCTAGGCCTCCCCATCTAAACCCACTAAATAGGGTTTGACTTTGAGGCTCTAGCCTTTTCCATTGTCTTGAGGCCCGGGGACCCTTTTTCCTGCTCCAACCACAAGGTCCAGGGGGCCCAGGCATCAACCCCACAGCTGGAGGCTGCAAGCCCAAAACCAGCGAATGAACCCAAACCTGCCACCTCCCAGGCCACCAAAAAAAAAAAAAAAAAAAAAACACCAAAAAAAAACCAAAAAACCAAGACCAGAATAACACGGCACCACAGGCACACAAGTAAAAGAAAGAAGCCTGAACTATACAAGCAGCTCTGGAGACTGGTAAGGGGTGGAGCAACCCTGGGGGCTTCCTTTTACTTGCTCCAGCAGAGCTCCTTCACCCTTTGGCTGCCAGCAGGAAACTGCCTGCCTGGACTAAGTCCTGGGGGTTAAAAGGGAGCCAGGCCCTGCCCCTTCTAGGCAGCTGACCACTAGCAGGTGTGGGTCACTGGCTCCATCCAGTTGCCCTAGCAACTGGCACCTGAGTGGTTATTCCAGCTCTACAAGTAGCAGGCATCTTAATGCCCTGATACAGATATATACAGATTCATCTGGACACCTAATAAAATAACATTTCCATTCTTAATAGGAGTGCCTAGCTCTTGTAGGCAGATTTCATATCTTATTATCTCTTTTATTAGAAGACCTCAAGGTGCTTTGTGGAAGAGATCATTATCGTCATTTCCCCTTCCTTCCCTGCCCCCCCGTTCCCACCTGTATCTTTCTCTCTGGACATTTCCCCAAAAAGTTGAGGGTGGCTTAGAAAAAATCCAGATAAAGCAGATAAAATAAAAAAATAAAAAAATAAACAAATCCCAAAAGAATATCTAAACTTGTCCACACTCACTAAAAGCCTGCTCAAATTAGAGAAAAGTCAGGGATGCACTGAGGTCCCAGAGGGGAGGGGAGCCAGGGGTCCAAGGAGAGTAGTCACTCCTCAAGGAGACAATCCTGCAAGCCCAAAGACAGCTAATCCCAACAAGGACCAAAGGGAGCAAGAGGGCACACAAGCCCCCATGGCTCACCAAAAGCATCCGGAAATGTCTCCTAGCAAAAAGGGAGGTGTACACCCAGTGGAAAAGAGGGGACATCACCAGGGATGTCTATACTGCAGTTGCTTGGGGATGTAGGGGGGAGTCAGGAAGGCCAAGGCAGAGTTGGAACTGGGACTAGCTTCCCAGATTAAGGACAATAAGAAGTCCTTCTTTAAATACATAGGGGGTAAAAGAAGGTTCCAGGTAATGTGGGGCCCGTGCAGGACACGTTAGGAAATTTGGTCATCACACCAGATGATAAAGGCAACATATTTAATGATTTCTTTGTCTCCATCTTCCTAAGCAGGGACCGGAACAGCCACCCCCGCACTGGGCCCCCCTCAGGCCCCAGGGGAGGTGCACCTGGGCCAAGGGTGAGTGAAGAACAAGTTAGGGAACTTCTGGAGGGGTTGGACGTATTCAAGTCAGCCAGTCCGGATGATCTCCACCCTAGAGTAATAAAGGAATTGGCCGAGGTCATTGCAGGACCCCTGGCGTGGCTTTATGAGCACTCGTGTGCTCTGGTGTGGAGCCAGAGGACTGGAAGACGGACAACGTGGTTCCCATGTTCAAAAAGGGGAAGAAGGAGGACCAGGGAAACTATAGGTCAGTTAGTCTTACCTTGATCCTAGGCAAGCTGTTTGAGAAAATTATTCTGGCACACGTCCATGAGGGGCCAGCAGGGGACTGCATGCTTAGGGGCAACCAACACAGGTTCATCAGTGGCAGGTCCTGTCAGACCAACCTGGTGGCATTCTATGATCAGATAACCAAATCATTAGATGCAGGGGTAGCAGTGGACATAGTCTTCCTGGACTTTCGGAAGGCCTTCGACATTGTCTCTCACCCTGTTCTCATTAAGAAACTGGGGGACTGTGGTGTTGACACCCACACAGTCAATTGGGTTGTCAAATGGCTGGAGGGCCACACCCAGAGAGTGGTGGTGGATGGGACATTTTCAGCCTGGAGGGATGTGGGCAGTGTGGTTCCGCAGGGCTTGGTCCTCAGGCCCGCACTGTTCAACATCTTCATCAGTGACTTGGACAAGGGGGTAAAAAACACCCTGTTCAAATTTGCTGATGACACTAAGATGTGGGTGTTGTGGGAACGCTAGAAGGGAGCAATAGGCTACAGTTGGACCTAGACAGGTTGCAAGGGTGGGCGGATGAGAACAGGATGGGATTCAACACCGACAAGTGCAAAGTGATGCACCTGGGAAGGAACAACCGGCACCATACCTACAGGTTGGGGAACTCCCTTCTCGTCAGTACAGAGGCAGAAAAATATCTTGGAGTCATCATTGACTCCAAGATGAAAATGGGCCGGCAGTGTGGGGAGGCAGTCAGGAAGGCCAACTATACCTTGTCATGCATCCACAGATGCATCTCAAGCAGGTCTAAGGAGGTGATCCTCCCCCTCTATGCGGCACTGGTCAGGCCGCAGTTGGAGTACTGCATCCATTTCTGGGCGCCACACTTCAAGAGGGATGTGGACAACATGGAGAGGGTCCAGAGAAGGGCCACTCACATGATCAGGGGACAGCAGGGCAGGCCCTATGAGGAGAGGCTACGGGACCTGAACCTGTTCAGCCTCCACAAGAGAAGGCTGAGGCAGAAAAATCTAGTGGCCTGTTACAAACTAGTCAGGGGGGGATCAGCAGGCACTGGGGAAGTGTCTGTTCCCCTGAGCACTGCCAGGAGTGACCAGGAATAAGGGTCACAAGCTGGTAGAGGGTAGATTTAGGCTAGATATCAGGAGGCGCTACTTCACAGTCCAGGTGGCTAGGGTCTGGAACCAACTTCCAAGAGAAGTGGTGCTGGCCCCTACCCTGGGGGTCTTTAACAGAAGATTAGATGAACAACTTGCTGGGGTCTTTTGACCCCAGTACTCCTTCCTGCCATGGCAGGGGGGTCGGACTAGATGATCTACTCAGGTCCCTTCCGACTCTAGAAACCATGAAACTATAAAGGTTTTACACTGCTTGCCCCAGATGATTAGACTCAGGCCTTGGAAGGTGTCAAATAGGTGGAATTTCCAGAGCTGAGGAGCAGCAACCCAGAATACATATTTTGGCCAAATGAACTTGGCACACAGATGATACTTGAAGGAGGTTGCTCTGTTGACCTTTGGGGTTGTGATGGAGCATAAGGAAGGATGCATCCTGCTAGGTATTTAGGACCCAGGCCATCACTCATTGGCAGTGTCCCTCCAATTCCCTAGGGCACATGCCTGCAATCCTCACATTGTCTCCCAGCATTCCCTGCTCTGAGCCACATAGCATGAACCTTGAAAGTTGACTGGTGCAGGAGAGGAACAAAACACAGCTTTAAAAGCAATATCCTCTTGCTGCCTATACAGTAGGGCTGTGTGAAGCTTCAGTCACTGATTCAATTTGGCAGAGATTTGGCCCGATTGGGTAGCCAAATCTCTGAATCAAATCAGGAAACCCTTTAATCTCTTTGAATCAAATTAGAACCCTCCAAATTGATTCAGAGAGACTGATTTTGGAAAGATTCAATGATTCAGACATAGACAAAGCTTTAAATGTTTTTCCTACATACCTCAAAGTACCAGGTGGCCTGCAAATGCTGCAGTGATGGAGCAGATCACAGGTGGGTCCCTGGAGCATGGGCAGGTCCCCAGCATGCTTGGCAGTAGACCCAGAAGTGGACCAGAAGCACTTCTGGGTCCACTGGCGAGAGCACTGGGCCCACCCCCCATCCCCCCTGCTTCAGGGACTGGGGGTGGCACCCAAGTTCCCCCCACAGCTGATCGCCAAGCTGGGGGTGCCACCCTGTGTGCTTGGCAGTGGACCTGGAAGTACTTCCTGTCCACTTCTGAGTTTGCCACCAAGCATGCAGGTGTCTCCCCCACACTCCTGTGGGACGCTCCATCTGTCCCACCATCGCAGCACTCATGAACTGCACCTGGTACCTCAAGATATGCAGAAAAAATATTTAAAGCTGTATCTATGGCTGAATCACCAATTCTCCGAATCAGTATCGAATCTTCAGATTCAGATTCAGCCAAATTGAATTGGGACAGTGATCCAAATCAACTAACTGAATCACCGTCCCCAATTTGGATCGAATACTAATCAAATAGAACCCATTTTGCACACCCCTACTAGAATTATATTACCTATTTCCAGCCTGATTTGCCCTAGCCAGCCATAGGTGAGAAACATGATGTTAACCCTGGCTGGCTAGGACTGGTGGCACATAGGTAACACCTTCTTCCTCTCTTTCTGCATGTCTTTTTTTTTTTTTTTTAAACTCTAACAGCTGGTGTTGGCACTCCAGGTACCATCTGGGTACTAACTTGCAGGCACAGCCCTTACATCCTTTAGCAGTCCAGTCAAGTGAGCTGTAAACACTACTAGACCTGTAATTGATGAGACAGGTATTGTTTTGGCTCTGCCATCAAGGCCTAAGCAATAGAAACTAATGAACTAAAAGCCAAATCCCTGCTAGCTGGATTGTTAGTTGTGTGAATGTCCTGACAGCTTATAAATCAAGTGCAGCAGCTTCATTATGGGAGACTCTCTCTGCAACCAGGGATATGGGAGCTCTACTAAGCATCTCACCAGCTATAGTTATTTATATTCAGATATGTACAATTCAATATGTATGCAAATGCAGAACAAAGTAATTAAGGAAAATGGGCAAAAATATTCAAATAATCCAAGTGACCCAGTAGACAAAATTATATTTTCATGACTGTCAGTGGGGTATAGTACTTGGAGTGGCTATGTCATTTACAAAAATGGAACTTAGGGTCCTAAGTCACTGAGGTATTTTAGAAAATTTTACCTTAGATGTCTATCCTGAAAAAAAAAAAACACACACACACACAAAACAAAACAGGCAAACAAGAATGGGAAATTAAAATAGCCTTAGTTTCAGCCTAATAACAAAACCCTTGGAGCCCAATCTCACAGTCACTAAAAGCCATGAGAAGCCTCTCATTGACTTCAACATTACTGTTAATGTTTGTAATGCATATACATAACAGAGGGCCCTGTTGTAAAATCCAGCTTTGGGTGGTAAGCTAATCAGCAAGTATCCTGCTAGCAGCTAAAAGCTCAGAAAGGAGACAAGAGAAGGGTGAGTGGCTGAAGGATACAGATTTGAATCCAGATAAGATCGCTACTAGTAATGGCCAAAGCTAAAGGGCCTCTCTTTTGGCCTGGAGAAGGGCTAAAGGTTTGGTTTTGCTCATTTACTGTTTGTTAGGTGCAAGGACTATCATTTGTTATCATGTGGGTATGCTTTATTAGGTGAACTCCAAGGTGGGGCAATAAGTGGCTCTACGCTTGACTTACTATATGTGTACACCAATCTGCTGGAATTCTTTGATGGTATTAACAAACATGTGGACAAATAATATTTATCATTAAATGCTCACATACATACGCATGTCCATAGTGATAAAAATTATTATGGGTTTTCATAATATATCTGGATTTTCCAAAATGTGCTTGACAAGATCCCTAATCTAAAGCTTTAAAAAAGCTGAGTTCTTGTGGAATTTGAGGAAAGGTTTTTTCATGTATTAAGAGCTCGTTAAAAGATAGGAAGTAAAAGGTAGGGCCAAAGGACCACTATTCAACATGGAGAGAGGTCAAAAATGGGGTCCCACAAAATGGGGTCCCACAGGCCTCCCCTGCTATCAAATTTCCAATCCTCATGCACCTGCCTCAGCCCTTACCAAGTCAGCCGCACATGGAGGCATTGGGCCCCATTCCCACATGGCTGGATCAAGCCAGGGCCCAATACAGGAATGTGGGAATAGCCTTACCAGGGCCTAATGCAGTTGCATGAGAATGCCCCTGCCAGGCCATTCTCATGCATTTGCCTCAGGCCCTAGCCAGGCCATTCCTGCCATTCCCACAGATTGGATCTGGCCCTGCCCATCTGGCCTGAAGGCCAAAAGGGTCAAGCACCACTGCTCTAGACGCATCTAAATGATGTTCAATGATGTTTCTATAAAGCTTCCGTTCCTGCTACTGTTGGAGTCAGGATACTAAGCTAAATGGACCACTGGCCTAATACAGTATGGCATTTTTTATATTCTTATGACAGAAGGCTCCATACAGCGACAATCACCATACAGCCAACTATGGATGCCAATCCGGAAACCATCATCAACATGAAACATACCAATTCTTGGGATATTTGCTTATGTAAATGCAAGACAATATCAGTTTGTATTTCAAAGAAGCAGGTTTCTCTCTCTTATAGAAAAGGTTGAAAAATGTGAATTAAGCCATAGAGGCTCCAAATCAAAAACAAAACGGGGGAACCCCCTACTTCCTCTTTTAAATCTTACAATCTTAAGCCAATTAAATGACTTCTTGGAACCCAACTCAATTTTTTTTAACATGGATGGTTGGCATTAGTGTTCCTATATCAAAACCAGCCTTCACTTTAGCTGCACAGAACTCTGGGTAAACTTCAAACTCTCAAAGTCTCTGCTGAGGCCTACAGCTCTAATCTCATCTCTCATCACACAAGTTCCCTGCTCTGTTCCCTCCACACTCCAAGCTGTTTCCCTTTTATCATTTTCTCACAGTTGCCTCTGGGCACTTGTAAATGCCATGGAGTTGTAATCCCCGAGGTGTTATTCTATGCTTCCTAAATTGAAAGAGTGAATTTTTAATTAAAACCCAGTGTTTCAATTTTTGTGTCACATTATGATGTTGGATTGGGCTCAGAGGCAGCACCCGGCCCAATCCAACTCTTCCCCAACCCCTAGGTGGGGCAACACCTGGCAGTACCCCCCCAGGCTTCTAGTGGGCCACCACAGAGGGAAGGACTAGGACCCCCCAAAGTTCAAGGGCCACTTGGCCTGCTGGCATCTCATGCCCCAGCTGTGGGAAAGGTAAGCAGGCTTCGTCAGAAAACAAAAAAGAATTGGGCCCCTTGCCACTTCTGCTTTAAGCAGGTGCCTGCTGAAGGTCCAGTAGGTGTTATCCAGAGGGGGGTTGCCAGCAGGGCCTCTGGGTGGATAGGTGGTGTGGCATGGTTCTGGTCCAGATGGAGAGGGCATCCCACTGGGTTTGTCTTCACTGCCCCTTTTTATAGGGGCAGACCTTGTGTGACCTTAGGGACAGGAAGCATGCCCAGGCAAGGGTCAGCCCCTGGCGTACTGAGCATGTGTGCTCCATGCAGGGATGTGCAGTTTTTGGGTGTCAGGAATGGTGGGGTACAATGATAGAGAGATGCTAGTTCTGCAGGGTCTTTTGTCTTTCAAATGCTGTCTTGTCTCTGTTCCTGGGTGCAGTCCATGATTCCTGGATGAATCAATGTGAGGTGATAGCCCAGTCTTTACAGGTCATTTAGTAGAGGCCTGCTACCATTGTATTTCAATCATTCCCAAGTCACTCTTATTCATCTGGGAACCAGTTTACATGGGAGGGGTATGTGACTTATACAGCTGTGACACAGGGGATGCCTGGGCAGAGGACACAAGATGGAGACTTGACATTCCTTTGGTTCACTTACAAACACAGGCCTCCATAAAATATCCATATGAAACAATAAAAACAGTACAAAAATGATAATAATACAATATACAATAGTAAGAATCAATACATACCTAATAATAATACAGTATAAAACAGTGGATATACAAAACCAAAAGCTTGCTACCAAATAAAATGTTAAAGCTTATCCTAAGTCTGAGCTCACTTATGCCTTTTTCTTTTTTAAATAAATATATAGATAGATATAGAGATGCATTCTCTTCCCTTCCCCACTTATTTCTGGCTTTTCTTTCTTTCCCTCTCTATTCCCCATAAAAAAATAAATAAAAAAAAAAAAATTAAAAAAAGAAAGAAAGAAACTGGAGGTTTTGCTACATATATCACCTATGCTCAGGCCTGAATAGTCAAACTGGACATCCAAAATGAGTATATGCATGTGAAAGCTTGTATAATTCAATCCCAACTATGCAGTTGGCCCAATAAAAGGTATCACTCTATGAAATCCTTGCTTTATGGTGGTTGCTGTCTTTGCTTGCTTCCACACAATCTATATACAATTATTCTCTAATGTCATTTTTAGCTATCACTTTTGTTTTAAAGCATACATATACACACACACCAAAAATATTATTTCACTATATTTATAAAAATGCATAATATTAGTACATATACTAATCTCATTTAGTTTATATCTGTTTCAACTAACTTCAATGGTGCCCCTTGTCAGCTAGAGTAAAAGACATTAGTTTTCTATCTGCTCTCTATTCCAGCATACCAAGATATCTGTGACTTCTTTCTTGGAAAAAAAACAGTAGAAATAATGTTTTGAACGTACTTTACTCTCATTCTTTTGACTCATGCTTTTAGGAAATTGTAGCATACAGTAACAAATAAGTTATTTATTTTCAAGAATGCATTGTCCTCTATATGAAATATTTACTTGTAGCAATATCAACTCAAATTTGAACACTGAATTTAACTGGCAAAGACTCAACACTTCTGTACAATGCACACAATGAAAAACCTAACTTTAGTCAGACAAACACAAAATAGTCCGCAGAGCATTGCGGAAACAAAAGCTAGGGACAGACATTACACATAAAACTGGTTGAAGTGGTCAGAAGTGCAAATAAACCATGAAACCAGTTTGCAATAAACCTGGTTGAATGTACCATCAGACTTAACTGATTTGGCTCAAACTGGTTTATGCAAGATCTATCCCAGACCCCTTCCGGGTTCAAGTTAAATAAGAGTCCCCCAGCATCCCAGCATACTCTCTGGGCTGGGCAGGGCTCTCTACTCCAGACATCTGGGCTGTCCCCTTCCCTTTTCTCCCTGGCTGCAGCTCTGACAAACTTATAGGCACAGCAGGGTCTGCCTGGCTTCCTCTGCCCACACCTCCTCACTTCTGGCTGCTCAAGCAGGGATCCTCCCCTCCCTCCCACAGCATGGACATAGCCAGCATGTGGTATGTTAGCTAATGCTAAGACATGTCTGTGTAAGACATATAGGGCAAAGGCAGACAGGACAGTGTCCATTTAGGGCTTTTTGGAGCTAATCAACAGGTAGCTGGTAACGTCCCTCCATTCCTTCCTTGGAATGGAGGTTAGTCTAACCTGCCATTCTGGTCCTTGGAAAAAGCTGTTTCAAAAAGAGCTTGAATGCATAAGAGAGTCTTTGTGTTCTGATGGGCTGATAACAGAGCATTTATCTGCTCGGTTATCAACAACAAGGTGGGGAACCCCTGCCTAATTAGAGCATCCTTCTGGGGCCTGGCCAAGTCCCCCCTTATCTCAGCACTATGGAAGGTAAGGGCGGGCTGCTTTAGCGCCCCTCCCCCTCCCAAGCTTCTAGCCTAAGCCACTGCAGGCATGTGCCCAAATTTCCTCAGTTCAGAGGGGATGTTGGTATGGTTACAAACTGGTTCATCCTAGCCAGGTTAGACTAACCTGCAAAGATTGAATCAATTCAGGCTCAGGGTTTTGTAATGTATATACTTAGCCTAAATCTACAGTAAGACAAAGTACACTCTGAAATCTTTGAATGGGTATCTATGCATCCTTTGGCATTTATCGGGTATTTATACAATCCTCATGCAATTGTCTGATCATCTTCCAAACATGAATGGATTTTATTCTCCCACTACCACTGTGAAACAGTGGAAGTAGAAACCCTACTTTTATAGAAAGAAAATTATGGGCCAGGGTAGATTAAGCACCTTGTTCACCATAATCAACATCCAGGGATTGAGTCCCAGTTTCCTTACTTCCAGTCCACTGTCCTGTGCATTGGACAATCCTTCCCTGCAAGCACATGAACAAAAACAAGAACATCCCCAATTATACAGCTCCCTGCCTTGAACATTTTGATACTTCCAATTATAATGCTTCCACAGTCAAGTAAGGCAACAGATTTGTTTGTAACAGGGCAAACACAGCCCTGTTCCTTTGATGTTACAAAGTTGCAAGTATGGGGGGGGCGGAGGAAAGAATCAGGTCAGGGACAGGGCAAAGTTAATTACTTAGTAAACACAGATGAGAAGGGGAAAATCACACCCAAGGTGAATGTTAACTGATTAGGAGCCAACAGCTACTTAAGTCCACAGCAGGTGGGTTTTCTTTGCCCCCTGGGGCACAGTGTGGAGAGATTCAACAGGGACACCAAGAGTGGCAGATTCAGTGTTGAAGCAGCTTGCTGATAAGACCAGCTAACCAGGTGAAGGTAACCATGACAACTGGTGAAGCAAGGAGGTGAGGAAGAGAAGAGAAAATTACTGGCTGAGAGAAGGTCCCATGGAGAAAGGATCCACTGGTACCAGCAGGAAAGGGAAAAGAGAGTGTAACTGATTGGCTTGGGGGAGTAGGCTACACTGTAGTGGAGGGCAAAAGGACTGTGAGCTGTGAGAGCAGCCGGGGTTCTCTACAACCCATGGGGAAATTACTAATAAACCAATTTTCTTTTATCCTGCTTCTAGGGTGATTTAGTACACCCTCGCTGACTGGGGAATTAACTTCTTATTCTTCCATTATTCCAAAGTGTGGCAGGCAAGCCCCAGGGAGAGGATTTCATTATTCACCTTCACCCAGCCACACGTGGTGCGTTGCCTGGGAAACAACAAATAACCCCAGCAGGATGGAGTCCTTGGAGGTCCAGAACCCTGCTGATTGGCAACAAGTCCACACCTTGATGCTGAGGATTTTCCAAGGACAACAAGTCCAGATGGAGGGGCTTATATGAATGAGGAAACAGGAAGCTGAGGCCAGGATTTGGCTGTTCACACAGCAACAAGACCTCAGTGAGAAAATTGAGGCACAGCAGGTACGCTGGTCCTGAGAAGTGGGGGGAGCCCCAATGCCTAAGATGTGCCCTCAAGATTATGTCAAAGCCTTCTTAGAGGCTTTTGGATGATCAGCTATTGCAGCAAAATGGAATCCCAACACCTGGGCCACCTGAATCGGACCCCTACTGATAGGACCAGCACAAGCAGCTTATTGGGCATTAACCCCGTCTGAGGCTAGAGATTATAACAAGGTCAAAGCTGCAATCTTGTATCACCTGAAATTGACTCCTGAGACATACAGACCAAAGTTTAGAGGCAAGAAGTGTGGGGAGGAACTTCAGCCATGTTTACTCAGTCTATTTTGGAGAGTCAGCCAGTCAGGAGGAAGAGGAGTTAGATTTGGATCAGATAATTGGAGGAAACACCTTTAGGGAAGAGCAGACCCAGGAATCGCTTTATCAAAACATTCTGTGGGAACATCTGGCAAAGAGAGAAAATGAGATGCTGGACCCCAACCTGATGACAGAGCCCAAGATTCAAGGTAAGGGATGGCATTCTATACCGCATGGAAAGGGGAAGGGATGGGGATGAACGGACCCAGGTATTGGTACCCCAGTCTTATTGAAGGACCCTGCTCTGGGTGGCCCATGGCCTCTTTATGAGAGGGTATATGGGGAGCGATAAGACACAGGCCAGGCTGACCAAGCAGGTGTTCAGGCCTGGGATCTATAAGACGGTCGAGCGGTACTGCTGGGAACATCCATCTTGCCAAACCACCCCAAGCTTCATTAATGCCTCTCCCATTGGCTGGGGGACACCTTGATTGGATAGCCTTGGATGTAGTGGGCCCCTTTCTGCAGGAGTTGGGCAGGATACCAGTTTGTCCTTGTAATTGTAGATTATGCTACCCGGTTCCCAGAGGCAGTCCCACTATGGTCTGTGACAGCGCCCAAGATACCCACTTCATCAGTACTTTGGCTATTCCCCAGGAAATCCTAACAGACCAGGGAAAAAGTTTCATGTCCGCAGTCTGTAAGATATTGCAGATCAGACAACTCCATACATCAGTGTACCATCCACAAACAGATGGTCTTGTTGAGTGCTTTAATCATACTCTCAAAAACCAGGATTTGAACCACAATACAAGACGATCTTAGTAAGTAGGAAGAAATGTTGCCACCTTTGTTGTTTTCAGTGAGGGCAGACCCATAGGCATCTAACTCAATAGTCACCCTGGCTTTAGTCAAGTCCACTGCAGTTATCTAGTCAATTCTTTGCCACTGCCAGTCAGGATAAGTCAGGTTTCTCACCTGATTTATCCTGACTAGCAGTGGCAAAGAATCAAGCTAAATGTCTCATTCTTGCCTATCAGTACCAGATTGGCTACACTAAGCAGATGTTAAACACTTCCACACTATCAACTCCCAGGAGGCAGAGCACTGCAAAGAGGTAAGCACAACTTTTACTTGCCTAAATTACCTAATGGTTACCACAATCTGTCCATCAGAAGGCAGCCCCACCAGCAAAATACCATGTAAGTAAGCCTTTTGGGCGGAGAGCAATGCCGCAGTCTGGGGGAAATTAATGATAGTTGTATGGTCGTGTAATCCATGCATAAAAATCTAGACCTGCCTGATTCATTAAAGATCCAGAATACTTTTTCCTCATTATCTGCCATGACCACAAAGCGAGCATAAACTCTTACTTAAACTTTCATTCATGCTAGAATTTCCAGCTTCTGGAAAGTGAATATTGTTCATTCCCCTAGCCTGTCTTTCACCCACTGACTCCTTAATCTTAACTGACTGGCTTTCTTGCATGCATACCAGCCTCTGGCTTATTTACTATTCATTCCATCCAGGAAGACCACGCACCAACTGCAGATGCTTCCTCAGCCTGACAAAAGGTATTTATACCTGGATGTCACTGGATAGGGTCCCTAAGGATGACCGTGTTACCCCTAAGGCACCTTGATCATGCCAATTCAGCCCTATGGGAACCCTCTATTCTCACCTGTCACGTCTTAACGTAATTATAAAAAGAGAGGCTGCCTTCCAGTCTACTGGGACACGGTTCTGATAGACCTTCTGAACCCTGTGGGTTTCCAGACCCCTTGTGGGTCCTGTTTCACAGTGGATGTCTTGGGACACCCCAGCCTTATGGGCTATATGCATGGCTCCAAACTGCCCTTTACTAAAAGTCACAGATGGTATTGACATAATGTCCCTCTGAAGCCTTGATTTCATTCGGCCCTCGGGTTGTTACAGAGCTCTGTGCAGCCCTGTTTTGGTCTCTGCGCCCACACTGGCACCGGGGCCTGTTAACCCCCCACCCCGAACACTGTGCCCTCTGGTGCTGAGGCCTGTGCACCCCAAATACCACACCCTCTCTTGCTTCAGGGTCCCCCCACTGTAGTGGGCCCCAGAGAGGCCTCCTCCTTCCCCAATAGCCTCACCCAAACCACTGATATTCTAAACAAAAAGTAAAAAATGCAAGCCCCTAGGATATAACATAACTCAAACAGCACAAGGTGTGCTCTGCCCATTAACATTACCAGGAGCAGAACTTTGTTCACTTAGTCTAGGAGGTCTCCTTCCCCCCTGGCTTCTGGCAGAGAACTGCCCTCTCTAATTCCAGCCTGGGGTGTATATGGGCCCAGGGCCCTGTCCCATCTGGTCAGCTGACCAGGTGCAGGCTAATTTGCTTGCTAGCCTGTTGCCCTGGTAACATGTACCTGGGCTTCTACTTGTGTCTTTGGGCTCTCCCCAGGCATTTTCTGCTCTAAGAGCAGCCACCTTAGTGCCCTGTGACACTGGAAAGCTTGAAAAGAAGAATTTTTCCAACCATTTGAGTTGGTCTAATAAGATATCAGATTTGCCCAAAGAACCTTATCTGCCATTGTATTTTCAGTTTGTAACATTAAACTTAAGACATGCCTTTAACGTGGCTGATTTAAAAAATTATGGAGCTTCTAAGGAAGTTATTGTATTGGTCCCCCAAGCAACATTCATTGCATAACCAGCTACCATCCCAGCCCCCGACAATACTTCATTCTGCTTTGCCAACTGGGGAGGTATGTGGGCATTAGTAAAGAATGTGTTCTCAGCTATCTGTGCATTGGAAAGGAGTTAAGAGGAGTAGATAAAGCAAGAGATCTTGTGAGGTACTCCAGCCAGGGGCATTATAAAAAACAGGCATCCCTTGGAATTTCAGATGATCACCAGAGCTCTCTTCAGCACAAGGCAGTTAACATTTCATCTCATGAGGTAATTGAATATGAGGAGCAAACAGCACATGACAACGCAAGAGCTGTAGTAGTGCACAATGATGCAGTCCCATGTCAAGGATATTTACTTTTTGTAACCCTCACCCCCAGCAGGGATATAACTGGTAGCCTGTGACAGGTGGCTGCCCTAAGGCCACCCTCCGTATCAGCCTATCCACCCGTCTTAGATAGACTGCCTGCTTATCTTTCCTGCCATGCCTTGCTAGTAAATAATTGAGTTGTTTATTAGGTGGGGGGCTGCCCTTAGTGCACTCAGCTATACCAAGCGGTACGTACATACTCCAACCTTCCCTACACATGTCTCATGCCTTGCAGGTGTTACTACTATCATTAACTCCATACACCCCTGTCATTGAGCCCTCTGGCTCCCGTCTCTCTGCAACACACAGGCACCGAGTTCTCTAGTGATTGGCTTCTTCTGACTCTCTCGGATGAGTACTCTGTGCCTTTCTGCTGGGGGCCTGGTTCTGCATCCTTCTGGTGCTATGGGTGCTGTGCCCCTCTGGCTGTACTCTTCTGGTGTTATGCATGCTGTGAAGCTCTGGCTTCACCTCTCTGGTGCTATGGGCTCACCCCAGCCCTGTACATGTGCCCTCTGATACTATGGGTTCACCAAGCCCTTCTGACTGTACCATCCTGGCACATACATGCACTTTCTGGTACTCTAGGATTGCTGAGCCCTTCTGGCACTATGCTCGCTGTGCCTGACACTGGGCTCTACCATATCACATGCCCCCTCTCTCCAGACACTAAATGAGGCCTCCAAACCTCCTCTTCTAGCCTCATTCAAATCCTCCAGAGTAAACAGGAACATAAACACAAGCCCTTAAGCTATAACTTAAATAGTAGCAATAACAGCAGTGCTATGCCTCTTCAAGGGAAAGAGCTTCTACTCAGAGTAACATACCCTATTCTAGGTACCTGGGAGACTCCCTGTAGTCATATAACACCAAGATAGCAGAGCAGGCAGTACTGGAAGAGTTAGCCAGGCACCACCAGGTCTCGAGTAGCTTCAGCAGGCAGGAGCTCCTTCCCTATCAGTTGCCAGAGACAGTATGTCTGCTAGCTGCAGCCTGGGCTTATATATCCCAGAACCCTGCCTCCTGCTGGTTAGGTGGTGTCAGCAGGTGTGGCCAATTACTCCCTTAGGCTGTTACCATGCAACCTGCAGCTGGGGAGCTCTGTTTGGCCTGCAGAGCTCCCTAGGCAGGCTCCTTCAGCCTTAAGGAGCAGGTACATCTTAGTGTCCAGCTACACAGCCGTGTTGGTCTGAGACAAAAAGAAATGCAAAATTCTAGAACTGTTGGTTCAAAGATGATAACTTTTATTTGACCAACTAAGAAATTGCAACAAAAAAAATCAGTTTTTTACCAGCTTTCTTGTGTAGCATGTTGTTATTACCAAGCTGCCCTTTGTGGGATGGAACCCTTTGCAATGGAGATTTGTGGTGTGAGCCAGCCCTGCCTGTAGCACTCTTGTCACCCAATGAAAAATAGTGCTGAATAACATTTGTTGTCTAATCATTCAAATTGCTGTGTGCTAAACAAACAAGTGTATTATCTGTTGTCAGTAGCATAACTGGGAAACAGCCCTATGTTGTCTGACCAGAGGAACCAAAAATAAACAATCCCACACCACCCAGCTGGGGGAGCTTGGTAGAAAGAACTGCATGTCAACAAGATGGAGAAGATGGGTGCGGGGATACCTGGGACAGGTAAAACCACCTTCCTTCCTTTTCCCTGGAAAATTTAAACACCCGTTCCCCACCACTTTCAGTGTAAGGGAGTTTGGTCCGGGACATGAAATGCATTAGTTACACATATTTCTATTGTTTGTTTAGCTTAGATCATATTTGAGGTAGCGATGTCTGTCAGCAGCATTATCATGCGGCGTTCATAGATTCATAGACTGTAAGGCTGGAAGAGACCTCAGAAGATCATCAGGTCCAGCCCCCTGCACCAAGCAGGAAATACAACTGGGGTCAAGTGACCCCAGCAACATGACCATCCAGTCTCCTCTTGAACATTTCCAGAGTAGGTGATTGCACCACCTCTGAAGGGAGCTTATTCTTCAGTCTGGACACTCTGACTGTGAAGAAGTTTTTCCTAATGTTGAGTCTGAAACAATCTCCCAGGAGTATGTGGCCATTATTCCTTGTTTTCCCCAACAGTGCCCTGGTGAACAGCTGTTCACTGAGCCCTTGATGTACTCCCCTAATATAGCAGTAAGCTGCTACCAAGTCCCCTCTCAGCCTTCTCTTTTTCGGCTGAAGAGTCCCAGGTCCCTCAGCTTTTTCTCATATGGCTTTCCATGCAAGTCTCTGATCATATGCGTGGCTCTTCTCTGGACTCTCTCAAACTTGTACATATCCTTGTTAAAATGCAGTGCCCAGAACTGGACGCTGTGGTCTGACCACTCCAGCTGTGGTCTCACCAATGCTGACTAGAGCAGAAGAATCACTTCCTTGGTTTTGCTGGAGAGGCATCAATTGATGCATGGCAGTGTATTAGCTGCCCTGCTGGCTACAGCATCACACTGCCGGCTCATATTCATACTGTGGTCTACTATAACCCCCAGATCCCTTTCATTCATCATGCTGGTCAGTTTGATGCCACCAAGCCTGTAGGCGTGCAGGAGGTTGTTCATCCCGAGGTGGAGCACTTTACATTTCTTGATGTTGAACTTCATCTGGTTTCAATCCACCCAAACTGCTAGCCTGCCTAGGTCCTCCTGTATCTGTAACCTATCTTCAAGCATGATCATACTTCCCCATAACTTGGTGTCATCCACAGACTTGGCCAGTGAGCACTTCACTCCCACATCCAAATAATTGATAAAGATGTTGAAAAGTACTGGACCAAGCACTGACCCATGTTGGGGTCGACACCGCTGGCCACTTCTTGCCAGGATGACACAGATCCATTCATTAGGACTCTCTGGGTCCCATCCTGCATCCCACCCACCTGACTGTCTCAGAGTCAAGCCCACAATCCTCCAATTTTCTCATGAGGACATCGTGCGATACCAGATCAAAGGCTTTTTGGAAGTCAAGGTATACAATGTCAACCTCCTCTCTCTTATCTGGGTGGTGAGTTACCTGGCCATAGAAGGAGATGAGGTTGGTAAGATAAGACCTGCCTGTGACAAAGCCATGCTGGCTGTCATTCAGGATCCACCTTCTGCAAGCTTATCACAGATAGACTCCTTGATTAATTTTTCCAGGATTTTCCCTGGGATAGAAGTTAGGCTAATTGGCCTATAGTTACCTGTGTCCTCCATCCTCCCCTTCTTGAAGATGGGCACAACATTGGCCCTCTTCCAGCCCTCAGGAACCTCTCCAGAGCACTACAAGTTTTAGAAAAGTTTCACCAGAGATTCTGTGATGATTTCACCCAGCTCCATCAGCACTCTCACATGAACTTCATCCGATCCTGCTGACTTATATATGTCTAATTTTTTAAACTGATCACACACCAATTCTATGGCAATAGTAGGAAGGTGGTCATTCCTATCCTGTTCATTCTGCACCCTGTTTAGCCAAAAGTGATTCCCAGCCCTTCTTTTTCCTTTTCTCCACATGTGAATGAACTTCTTTTGTGCATCAAGGATTGTGTCCTTAAGGAATGACAACTCTTCATGCACGCCATTTGCCTTCGGTCCCAGGTCCCCCCCACACTTCCCCTACTAATGACCTGAGCTTGTTGAAATTTGCATTTTTGAAGTCCAAGACTTCAACCCTGCTATCAGATTTGTCTGCCTTGAGACAGATGATGAACACGATGGTTTTGTGGTCGCTATTGCCCAGACTGCTCTCTATATTTATGTCTGTCACCAGGTTGTCTCCTTTGGCCAGGACCAAGTCTAGCAGAGCATCGCCTCAGGCTGGCCCATGCATCTCCTGAGTCAGGAAGAGTTCCTTGACACAGGTCAGGAAGGAACATAACCAATCTGATCTGGCCTAGTGTTCCTCCCAGGAGATGTCTGCATAATTGTAGTTGCCCATGACAACCATGTCTTATGCACATGCAGCCTCTGTCAGTTCTCAGGTAAACTCTAGATGGAGTTCCTCCCCCTGATTTGGTGGTCTGTAGAGACACCTACAGTTAGGTCTCTCTCACTGCCATGCCTCTCCTCCTCCCCCACCCCCCAGCATGACCCAGAGGGTTTCAAACTGTTCTTCTTTGGAGCTGATTTCAGCCACCAAGGAGGTGTGCTGCTCTTTCACATACAGAGCAACACCTCCACCTTTCTTCCCTACCCGGTCCCTTCTATGCAGGGCATAGCCCTCTATGGCTACACGCCAATCATGCAAGGAGACCCACTAGGTCTCCATGATTTCTACTAGATCATACTGCCCACTGAAGAGCAGGAGGGCTAGCTTCTCCTATTTGTTACCCATGCTCCTGGCATTAGTGTACAGGCACTCAAGTCCTCCTACTGTTGCAGCTCAGGATAATCATTCTCTAGTGACATTAAACCAGTTAGATGTGTAAACAGGAGCTAGGTATCTAAACATTTTTTAGGATTTGAACAGTAGTCCTTCAGCTGGGCAGACAAAGACTCATTCCCAGTTACCTATCTTGTGCCCCTGTAGGGTGGAGGATGGAGGCAAGCTCAGCTTCAACAGGAAATGACAGTGTCACACATTCTGCCATTGTGCTATCTTCTCTCACACAGGAACCAGTCACATAGACTGGAACCAGGATTGCAGCCCAGCTAGCTTTTGTGGGAGCAGTATACTGTGTTTACTTTATTAATTAGTTCTTACTGTTAATTAAGTTGCTCACAAACCTATCTTAGGCATCACTGAAATGCTTAAAATTCCATGTTTTTGTATAATGAAGGCAGCTCTAGATATCTGCCTGTGAGATCTTCTTGCTGCTGTCACCATGATTATTGAACTTAAGCTGCAGTTGTATGGACTGGGGAAAAAAGGACTAATGGATTCTGTACCAGCCACACTGAAGTTATCCTGGGATAGAACTAGTATTGATTAGGAACTACAATCTGGGATTACCCTAAGCCTTAAAATATCGCTATTGGAATGAATATAAACAATTCAGGACTTAAAATAAATTGCTACTGGAAATAATTAGCCAATGCTTATTTTAAGTACTGAGAATGTAGTTCACAGAGTCCCTCTATCTCTATAGTCTCCTCTATGCCTGGCCCCTTTCTGTGGCTTTTAGACCTCCCCAGCTATTACAGCCATTCTTAAAAAGAAACCACTAGTTTTTGTTCACCCACTTAGTCTGAAACTAGAAAGTCTGAACATACACCCTGTTGTCATGGCATCTCAAAATGAATGCAATACCAGCACATTGACAGGCTAGGAAGCATGCGACAGACTCAGTACTGCCTCTTTTGTGTGTGGGCTGCAATGGAGAGAGGGGAGAGACTCACCCATGAGTGCCACATTAAAGACATGTTTATAAAATGCACAAGTAACCTAATTTTCACAGATTCCAGGTGTCCATTAAATTTGATAGTAACTGGATTTCTCAGTGCTTCTCAAAAATTGGCCAGATACCTCCTGGAGGAGTAGGGTAGGAGCATAAGCAGTGAAGCTTCGGTCTTTGACATTAAAAACTCCCTGGCTGCTAATTTCAGTTCCTTTCCAGTGTCTCCAAGAAATGAAATCTCTGTGGCTTTTCAGTGCTTCTCAGGAGCACATTGACCCTTATTACATTCTCTTCTGCATGGGGGATAACCAAAAGCAATAGCTTTCCATGCTCTTTACCCTCTTTTGCTATCTGCACAGAGGAGACTAGCTTACAATATAGTAGAAATCTCTCTAAAGAATATACAGAAAATACCACAAAAGAAAAATACCAGTCCCTTGCTAGAGTCTGTGGGATAGAAACTGTGCTATTTTTAAAGGCATGGAAACTCAAACTTTTCCACCTGAAACTCAGAAACCACCTATTTTCTTAGTTTCATAGTTTCTAGGGTCAGAAGGGACCTGAGTAGATCATCTAGTCTGACCCCCTGGTATGGCAGGAAAGACTACTGGGGTCAAACAACCCCAGAAAGGTGTTCATCTAACCTCCTCTTAAAAACCCCCAGGGTAGGCACCTGCACCACTTCTCTTGGAAGTTGGTTCCAGAACCTAGCCACCCTGACCGTGAAGTAGCACCTCCTGATAGCTAGCCTAAACCTACCCTCTACCAGCTTGTGACCGTTATTCCTGGTCACTCCTGTCAGTGCTCGGGGGAACAGGGACTTCCCCAGTGCCTGCTGATCCCTGCTGACTAGTTTGTAACAGGCCACTAGATCCCCCCTCAGCCTTCTCTTTTGGAGGCTGAACAGGTTCAGGTCCCGTAGCCTCTCCTCATAGGGCCTGCCCTGCTGTCCCCTGATCATGCAAGTGGCCCTCCTCTGGACCTTCTCCATGTTGTCCACATCCCTCTTGAAGTGCAGCGCCCAGAACTGGATGCAGTACTCCAGCTGTGGCCTGACCAGAGTCGCATAGAGGGGGAGGATCACCTCTTTGGACCTGCTTGAGATGCATCTGTGGATGCATGGCAAGGTACGGTTGGCCTTCCTGACTGCATCCCCACACTGCCAGCCCATGGTCATCTTGGAGTCAACGATGACTCCAAGATCCTTCTCTGCCTCCATACTGACAAGAAGGGAGTTCCCCAACCTGTAGGTATGGTGCCAGTTGTTCCTCCCCAGGTGCATCACTTTGAACTTGTCGGTGTTGAATCCCATCCTATTCTCATCCGCCCACCCTTGTAACCGGTCTAGGTCTGATTGTAGCCTGTTGCTTCCTTCTAGTGTGCCCACATCCCCCCACAGCTTAGTGTCATCAGCAAATTTGAACAGGGTGTTTTTTACCCCCTTGTCCAAGTCACTGATGAAGATGTTGAACAGTGCAGGCCTGAGGACCGAGCCCTGTGGAACCCCACTGCCCACATCCTTCCAGGTTGAGAAGGACCCATCCACTACCACCCTCTGGGTGCGGTCCTCCAGCCAGTTGGCAACCCATTTGACTGTGTGGGTGTCAACACCACAGTCCCCCAGTTTCTTAATGAGAACGGGGTGAGAAACAGTGTCAAAAGCCTTCCTGAAGTCCAGGAAGACTATGTCCACAGCTACCCCTGCATCTAATGATCTGGTGATCTGATCGTAAAAGGCCACCAGGTTGGTCTGACAGGACCTGCCACTGATGAACCCGTGTTGGTTGCCCCTAAGCATGCAGTCCCCTGCTGGCCTCTCATGGATGTATGCCAGAATAATTTTCTCAAACAGCTTACCTAGGATCGAAGTAAGACTAACTGGCCTATAGTTTCCCGGGTTCTCCTTCTTCCCCTTTTTGAAGATGGGAACCACGTTGTCCGTCTTCCAGTCCTCTGGCACCACACCAGAGCACCACAAGTGGTCGTAAAGCTGTGTCAGGGGTCCTGCAATGACCTCGGCCAATTCCTTTAGAACTCTAGGGTGGAGATCGTCCGGACCAGCTGACTTGAATACGTCCAGTCCCTCCAGAAGCTTCCTAACTAGTTCCTCACTAACCCTTGACCCAGGTGTGCCTCCCCTGGGGCCTGAGGGGGGCCCAGCAGGGAGGTGGCTGTTCTGGTCCCTACTTAGGAAGACGGAAGCAAAGAAATCGTTAAACATGTTAGCTTTGTCGTCTGATGTGATGACCAAATTTCCCAACGTGTCCTGCAGGGGCCCTACATTACCCGAAACCTTCTTTTTACCCCCTATGTATTTAAAGAAGGACTTCTTATTGTCCTTAATCTGGGAAGCTAGTCCTAATTCCATAGCCTATAATCCATAGCCTATAATCATTCCCCTCCCTTATTGCCTGTGACTCTGTTTTCCAAAATACTAGGGAAATGACAGTTTATTATATTTTTTGTGAGAATTGTATAAAAATGCTGAGATAGGGACATTGAAGTCACAGGAGGAACAAAAGGTTTAAGATGAGGACTAGTGTCACAAGACAAAATCCTGCTTTCAGAATGGAGGTAATGTATTTACCCAAAACCAAGATGACTTCAAATTTAAGATGAAACCTCAAGAATTATCTTTGTTATACTTTTCCATGTATAGAATATAATTATTGTATATTAACCCCGCCTCCCTCACTGCAGCAGGCAAAAGAGCAGTGGCGGGGGGCAAGCACCAGGGAAGGTAGCAGAAGGGTGGCCTGACCCCAACCTCTTAGTTCCCTGTCTTCCCCCTTGCCATTTGTCCCCTTCCCTCCTGCCCCGTGCTTGATCCCCTGTTGATTGGATCCCCTGTCCCATGGTGTTGCTCCTTGTGGGCCAGGGCCAGAGCTGGAACCAAAGCTGCAACAGCTCCCTTGGTGCTATGCAATCTTCCCTGTACTCTTCCCTACACCATGCAGTCCCCACCATACTCCCTAGCCACATGCCCCCTCCCTTGCTGCACAAGTCACCTCAAACTATTCTAGTCCTGCTTGACCATGCAGCAGTAGTGGCGGCAGCAGCTCCAGCCCTGGTACTCAGATCTAAGACAAGGCTTTCCCCTCCAGTGTTAAAGGGGAGGAATAAAATGTTTTGGATTCAAACAATTAACTATTCAATTTTCAAGCAAATGAATATTCAATGTTCAAGGAATTAAATATTCAATTCATATTCCTCTCTTCTTCAGTGAGAAAGAAGTGCTTGTCAGTGTATGGAGTCTTTGTGATCTAACCTGAAATGTGTGTTTATTGAATAAGTGGCAGCAAGTTGACTGCCTGAAATACTCTATCAGAGAAATGCATGTTTGGGGGATTTCCTAGAAGTATATAATATTACAGTTTACAACTGGGGAATTGAGACACAGAGGGCATCTTTATATGTGCTCCAGGGTAGGATGCGGACGGGACTTTAATTAGAGCAGTTTTGAAAGCCACTCTAATTAAAACACCAACAGCGTCATGTGTATTCGGCATGCTCCAACAGACTCAATTAATTGAATCTGCTCCAATACATGCTATTTAGCATCTGTCAGAGCAAATGTCCAGCAGGTGTATAGCTGCCCAGAGAGACTAAATGAATTTTCTAAGGTCATACAGCCAATGTGTGTCAGAGGAAGTTAGTAAATACAGTCTTCTAAAACCAAGTTAATGCCTTTATCACTGGGTCCTCTTTCCACTATTAGGGTATATATTATGGAGCACAGTTGTGATAGAAAATCTATAAAAGTCTTGGAAGAGTTCAAATTCTACCCCAACATAGACTAGTCATAGAGAGATATCTTCAAGGTAAGCTTTTAATAATGGACATATTGAGCTTTTAAACAGGGAAAAGGAAATTTAGACACCTATGTTCTTATCCAGCAAGACATTGAAAACTATTTACTGTTGTTTCACTGAGATATGCCACATTCTTTAGATGCCACATGTAGTGGAGCACCAATGGGGTTTTGCCACTTAATGGCTGATGCAGACTGTGAGGGAGCCTGCTTTGTGAGCAGCAGGGAAAGCCTCCCCCACAAACCATTTTAAGGGAGAAAGTGGGTGGCAGAGCACCTTGGGTATTGTCCACTTCAAGGAGGACAGCAGGTAGCAGACTGTAGGGCTATGCAAAATTTCAGCAGCCGTTTTGTTTCAGAGATGTTTCAAGCCATTTCAGCACCCAAAATACCAAATCCAAATCAAAATGGAAGGCTCAGAAACATCTCTGAAATGAAATGTGGCACCCAAAATGTTTCAGAAATGTTTTGGAAAATTTAGGAGCTTCAGAGCTGGGAAATAGCTGTACACCGCTGCCTGACTCAGCTCTGCAAGGAGCAGAGATCTGTGCTGGGGCTCTCCTCACCACTGCTGCCCACCCCGCACTGCCCCAGTGACACAGGTCTGCACAGGGTGGGCAGCGGTGGCATGGAGACCCCCAGTGTGGATCTCTGCTCCCTGTGGAGCAGAGTTCCACACCAGGGTCTCATCGCTACCATTGCCCACCCCACGCAGCCCCACATCACTGGGGCAGTGCAAGGCAGGTAGCAGTGGTGAGAGGACCCTTGGCACAGATCTCTGTTCCCTGAAGAGCCAAATCATGCTGCAGGTACCATCAGGCTTTCTTGCCACTCTGTGCTGCTTTCCTGCCCCACAACCCAGCGTGACAGGGATCAGAGATCCGTTCCAAGGGTCTTCTCACCTGCACAGAGGACAGCAGCTCCCCCTCCCCCGGACAAGCCACCCAGAGCCCTGTCTTGCTTCCCACTGGGGCCACAAGCCCTTGGCCCCAAGCTCCACCCAGCTGGGTAGGGCCATGCAAAGCTTCCCTTGCAGCCCATTCAGAACAGATTTGGAGGAGATTCAGTGGAACCAAATCTCTGAAACAGATTCAGCTGAAATGAAACAGGACAGTGATCTGAAACACCAAAATGAATCACTGTCCTCTGAAATGATCAAATTGGAAACTGAATTGAAAAACAGCTGTTTTGCAGAGCCCTAGCAGACAGGTGCAGGCCAACCCTGATGAGGCAGCCATTTTAAGATCCTGGCTGTCAGGGCTGGGGCAGCAGTTTGCTGCTAGCAGCTGAGGAGGCAGTGTCTGGCTTAGCTGCTGCTTAGAACATCTTGAAGGTAAGAGCAGGAGCTCTTAGGGATGGCAGGAGGCTCCTTGTCCTGGGTATGATGGAAAACTTCACCTGCCAGGGAAGGGTGGCCTGGTGGGACTGGCTGTTGTGGGACAGTCCCACAGAAATGCCAAGCTAGCTACCTCCCTGGTGAAAGGCAAGGAAAGGCACCTGAAAAACCCAGCCCCCACCACCTGGTGGGTTAGTAAGACCAGAGGGAAGTAAGGCCAGGCATACCCAGAGAGAGACACCTGAGCCCAGAGTGGGTAGTGAGGCCAGGTACAGCTAGCAGAAGGCACCTGAGCCCATAGGGGTGGAAGATGCTGGAGAGCAGTGGCACCAGGCACACGTAAGGGGAGACTCCTGAGCCCAATGACTGGTGGGGGCAGACATACCTATTAAGGGGCACCTGAGCCTGTGGGGTGTAAGACCCCAGAGCCCTGACATAGGAGTGAGGCTGCAGAGAGGGGGCAAGTGTGTTGAGCCCTGGAGAGGAGGTGAATGTGTTGAGGCCCCAGGGAGGGGTGAGTATGTGCAGGCCCCACTGAGAAGAGGCAGTGTAAGAGAGACCCAGGTAAGTCTTCAGATGCCTGAAGCCACAAGTGGGCCTAAATCTGAGTCTGAGGTGGCATAGAGAGGGCCACGAGTAGAAAGGATGAGTCATTGGCCCTATTAGGAGACCAGTGGGGTGTGTTACCCAGTCAGGGGCTGGGGCAGAATTAGCCCAGTGTTTGGCAAATTGCCTGGCCACCACACAGATTAGAGTCAAAGGAGAGACCCAAAAGGCTGCACCAGGGCTGGCCACGGAGTGCAGAGGCAAGCCTGATGGCCTACGTGGTTACTCAATGGAGCCACTCAGGGTGAATATGGCCCAGTAAAGGGCATGAATGCAAGAGGCCTGATGAGAGTGGGCACAGTGGTAGAGGTCCCAGTGAGAGGGGAGTGGTATGTGTGAGGTCCTGAACAGGGCAGTGTGAAAGAGGCCTAACAGTGCACTGAGTTGGGCCCAGCCTCATGCCAAGCTACAGCACAACTAACGAATGTCATCTGCAAGGCACAGGACATGATAAGGGAAGGTTGGAGTCATATGCGTATCGCCTTTGTACATCAGGGTGCACAAAGGGCAGCCACCCACCTAATTAACAACCTAATTACTGTACAACAAGGCATGGCAGGTGAGTAAGGTGCGCAGGCTTGCTCAAATTCAGGCAGGCAGGCCAGCACCATGACCATGCCTGGAGTTTGCCTCCTGTCACGCCACATAAAGGCAAAAGCATGCTTTGGGGAAGAACTAAATTCTGGGAGACGAGGTCTCACTAGGTATATCTACACTTCATTAATGCACTTTTGCTGGTGTGCATTAAAATTTAGTACCTCTAATGTTAGATATGAAACATTAGTACCTAATGTGCATTAGGCTGCCCTAATGCACAGTCATAAAAATGCATGCCTTTTTAGTGATGCTTGATGTGCAGTAGCCTAATTTTACCGTGCATTAACATATTAGCATGATTTTTGCCATGATGTTCTAATACACAGTAAAATAGGCTACTAGGTATTAAAGCGCATGTGTAGACATGCCAAGTTAAGACACTTGAGAGAGCCTACCCTAGCAAGAAGGATATGTTGATGATAGTCAAGTGCTGGAATGAACTTCATTGGTAAACTTTCCAACTGTGGGGACTGGCATACAGTTAATTTGGAGATGGGCGAAGGGTCTGGCAGCTTACTGAATTTAAAAGTGAAGAACACAACATCCAGACCCAGACGCTGAAGTGAGCACATGTGTGCACTAGTGCACATGTTCCCTCAGCTCCCCCAACCCCACCAAGCAGAGCAGCAAGAAGTGAGGAGCCAGCAGCAGCAAAAAGGTAAGCCGGGCAGGGAGAGGGACGGGAGAGCTGAGCCAGGCCAGCTATAGGGAATTGGGAAGGCATTTTCCTCCCCTCCCATCCCTACTTAAATGCACCGGATGGGAGCTGTGCTCCTGAGCTGGGTGAACAGGCCATGCAAACAGGCACGCTCTTCAAGGATGCACCAGAGTTTGCACAGGAGTGGGGTAGAGGGAGAGGGGCAGCTGAGGGGGCACTGACCCCTGGGGAGAGGGGGCTGTTTACTGGGGAATCTCTGGTAGTCCCAGTGAGGGGAGGCTCCAAGCTGGGCTGAGCAGGGTTCCCCCAGGGGAAGGGGCTGACTCTTCTGCACATGCGCAGAGCATCCTGAGCCCTCGCTGATTGGCATGGGAAATTCAAACTGCATCAGTTGGGACCTGGATGCCAAAGTGAGCACATGTGTGCACCAGTGCACATATGCCCTTGGCTCCCCCGACCCCACCAAGCAGAGCAGTGAGGAGTAAGAGAGCCAGCAGCAGCAAAAAGGTAAGGTAGGCAGGGAGAGGGATAGGAGAACCAAGCCAGGCCAGCTGTTAGGAACTGGGAAGGGGTTTTTCTCCTTTCCCATCCCTATCTGGATGCGCCAGGCAGGAGTCGCATTCCTGAGCCAGGCGAACAGGCCAGGCAAACAGGCACGCTTTTCAAGGGCATGCCAAAGTTTGGACAGGAGTTAGTACGGCGGGGAGAGCAGGAGGGGCCTGAGACTCCACATGTTGGAGTTAGTGGCTTTGGAAAGAGTTGTCAGAATCATCAGGTGAGTGTACGTGAGGGTCTTTAATGGGGGTGGTGACTCAGAGTGCAGCCAGGGACCTGCCCTGATGCTGCCTCCCACCCAGGTGGAGCCATTGGATGGGTCAGTGGCACCTGGGCCCCCTGCCTGCAGGGGTTGCCTGGCAGGCCCTTGAGGGCCCAGGGATAGTGGGAGGGCTGGGACTCCTCTCACCTGTCCCACATGTGCCCAGATTGAGGCCCTGGAGGGGCAGGTGAGGGAACTCCAGGCAGAGGTGAGCAGGCTGTGGGGTATTGGGGCAATTGAGGAGGAGATTGATGGATACTTCCATTCTCTGCAGGTTCACATGCCTGGAGGGAAGGAGTCACAGGAGGAAGTCGACATGGCCGGATGGCAGACAGTCACCTTGGGGCCTAGACATTGCAAGGCCAGGGCAACTCCCTCAATGCAGCTGGAGAACAGATATGAGGCCCTAACATCACTGGCAGAGAGCGTGGTAGTGGAAGCCACTCACACAGCCACCACCAAGCAAAAGAGAACCATACAGCTGGAGGAGAAGATATTGGATCATCGTGGCAGGTGACTCCCTCCTGAGAGGAACAGAGGGAGCCATCTGCCACCTGGATCCCATGGTACAGGAGGTATGCTGCCTCCCTGGAGCCCAGATTCGAGACGTCACAATGAGGATTCCAGACCTGATTAGGCTCATGGTCCTCATCCATATGGGAATCAATGATGCAGCCCAGAGTAGTCCAGGTGGGGTCATGAGTGACTACATGGCACTGGGAGGTGCTCAGAGGATCAGGGGCATAGGTGGTCTTCTCATCCATCCTACCGGTCAGCGGTGGAGGACAGCACCACAGCAATTGCGTTAGAGAGGTCAACTCGCAGCTTCGGAGCTGGTGCCATTGTGCGGGCTTTGGATTCCTTGACCACGACCTGCACTTCCAGGATAAGGCCTTGTTCAGACAAGATGGGCTACATCTCTTTCCAAGAGTCTGTTCTCTTACAGATTGGCTGATCTCCTACACCAGGCTTTAAACTAGGTTCGTTGGGGGATGGGGATGTTGACAACGGGGAGAGGCCAGGAACAATGAACCTCAAGCCAGACACTGGAACAGTCCAGGTAAGTACCAAGGACCCTGCTAAGTATCAGAATGGTGAAGTAACAAGGGCACCTACTGGGGGGCTTAGATGCTTCTATACTAATGTTAGGAGCATGGGGAACAAGCAGGACAAACTTGCACTCCTGCTTGCAAATAAAGACTCGGACCTGGTTGGGCTAACAGAAACTTGGTGGGATCCTACCCATGACTGGGCAGTGGACATTGAGGGCTACAGGCTATACAGACAGGACAGAGTGGGGAAAAGTGGGGTGGGGCATTGCTCTCCCTGTTCAGGAGCAATATATATCTTCCATAGTTAATTTGGGCCAGGAAGAAGGCCCGGACATAGCAGAGCTCACTGAAGCGTGGTGGGACCCAACACATGACTGGGCGGTGAATATCAAGGGCTATAGGCTGTACAGGAGGGATAGGATAGGGAGGAAAGGTGTAGGCGTGGTGCTCTACATTAAGGAGGAATACACATCCTCGTCAATTAGCAAAGAATCAGGTGAGGGGCACTCTGAAGTGCTCTGGGTTAGAATACAAGGCAGCCAAGGGGAAAGAGATTTAACAGTGGGGGTCTACTACAGACCACCCAACCAAGGGGAAGAGCTAGACCAGGAATTCTTAAGCCAGCTCATGGAAGCAGTTGGTCAAAGGACATGGTCATCATGGGTGACCTGAACTATCCAGACATCTGCTGGGAAGAGCAGTCAGCCTGGTCTGACCACTCACGTAGGTTCCTAGCCAGAATGCAGGACCTTCATCTAACCCAGGAGGTGCACAGCCCCACCAGGGGAGATGCCTTGTTGGACCTGGTGCTGGCCACGGGTGATGACCTGGTGAGGGGGCTGCAGGTCCTCGACCACCTGGGCAACAGCAATCATTGCCTGCTGGAATTCACCATCCAGCGCAAGGTGGCAAAGGCCTGCAGTAAGGCAGAAGCCCTAGATTTCAGGAGGGCAGAGTTCAATGAGCTAAGGAGAAGTCAGGGAAGCACTGAGGTCCTGGAGGAGAGGGGAGGGGAGCCAGGTGTCCAAGAAGAATGGTCACTTCTTAAGGAGATGATCCTCCAAGCCCAAAGGCAGGTAATCCCAACACGGATCAAAAGGGCAGGAGGACGCAAAAGCTCCAATGGCTCACCAGAAGCATCCAGGAGTGTCTCCTAGCTAAAAGGGAGGCGTACACCCATTGGAAGGGAGGAGCCACCTGTTACCAGATTTGTCCATTACTTTGGGGTGTGCTCATTTATTTGGGATACATTTCTAGGGTCTTGGTAATTCTATTAATGTGCTGCTTGTGTTACTTGTGTTTCTATACAGAGCTGTATCTCTCCCTTCTGCAAGCCCTCACCCCCAATGAAGCTATCTTGCAGGACTCAGTTTCAGTGGGGCTGGGTTCCTCCAGTCCCCAAATCAGTCTCTCTCACACACACACACATTAACGTGACACACCTGACCCAGCTGGGTAGATCACAGTTAAGCAGAATACCTCTGAATCCAGCTGGGTGTCCAGATGACACCCTCATGGGCCAGCATTCAGTTCATTAGGGCATGTCTGAGCCAAACTGGGTCAATCAGCCTGTACAAACTGATCCCCATGTGTTTCAAACTCAGCACGTCCCAACCTTTTAGCCTCTTGATGAGGAGACCCCACAGTACTTTTGGGCTTCACAGGGATATTTAGCTTAGGTAAAAGGAGTGTTGCTGCACAGCAAGTGGGGAAGGAGAAGTAGAGAAGGAAAAATATACCCAGTTGCCACCAGTTTGACTAAAAAGTTATGTATTGCTGAGTATATGAAATATATAATGACACTAGTTGTAATAGACATATAAAGGAAAAACAAACACAAACAGTTAGTGTTACCCTGATTTCACTAAGTATTTGGGGAAACTTAGCTCAAGCTTAATTAATACAGTTGAGGTTCAGAAACCTGTGCTTAAAGCGAAAAGAGAGAGAGAGCTGGGATCTCACTAGTCCAAGTCACTTGGGTTGCAAAGCTGACAGGTTAAAGTTCTCAGCACGATCCTTGAAGGGAGATGATCTGCCTCCTTCAGCCTCTCAAGAAGAAAGCAGGTGGTGTCAACCCACACACTGCTGCTTCTTTTGCAGATTTTTATACCCTCAGTTAGGCTTCTTTCAAGCATTCTCAGTAGTGTAAATCAAATTGTCTTTTCTATTGACAAGGGGTTATCTGATTGGAACATCTCAGGAAAATAATTGATACTCAGGAAACACATATGTAGGAGCCAGCTTGACATTTCTATGGATAGCAGATATATTGATGGGATATCTCCTGGTTTCTTCAGAAACAATAGATAATGTGCAGCATCAGGGTTTTGGATTTTTACTTGTTGTGAACAAGCCTCAGCTTAGCATGACTTTTCCAGATCTTACTATAGTTTTTTTAACAGACTGAAGGCTACCTCTCAACTCCATGTTCTTAGGGAACCCTGACACAGGACACAGACTGTCTGACTCACAAAGAATCCCCCCCTCCTCTACCTAAACAGAAATTGATTAAGATGCAGAGAGTGGTGGTGGACGGCTCATTTTTTGACCTGGAGGGATGTGGGCAGTGGGGTTCCTCAGGATTCGGTCCTTGGGCCTGCACTGTTCATCATCTTCAGCAGTGACTTGAACAGGGGGTAAAAAGCACCCAGTTCAAATTCTCAGACATCGTTTGAGCCCTGGCAGCCCTGTGGGGAGAAGTGGGCACACTGGAGGAGAGGAAGAGACTTCAATCAGACCTAGACAGGTTACAGGGGTGGGCGGATGAGAACAGGATGGGTTTCAACACTGACAAGTGCAAGGTGCTGCACCTGGGAAGGAAGAACCAGCACCATACCGACAGGCTGGGGAACTCCCTTCTCGTCAGTACAGAGACAGAAAAGGATCTTGGAGTCATTACTGATGCCAAAATTAACATGGTCCGACAGTGTGGGGATGCAGTCATGAAGGCCAGCCGTACCTTGTCATGCATCCACAGATGCATCTCAGGCAGGTCCAAGGAGGTGATCATGATCATGATCAGGGGGCAGCAGGGCAGGCCCTATGAGGAGAGGCTACGGGACCTGAACCTGTTCAGCCTCCACAAGAGAAGGCTGAGGGGGGATCTAGTGGCCTCTTACAAACTGGTCAGGGGGATCAGCAGGCACTGGGGGAGTCCCTATTCCCCTGAGCACTACCAGGAGTGACAAGAAATAACGGTCACAAGCTGGCAGAGGGTAGATTTAGGCTAGATATCAGGAGGTGCTACTTCACAGTCAGGGCAGCTAGGATCTGGAACCTACTTCCAAGAGAAATGGTGCTGGCTCCTACCCTGGGGGCTCTTTAAAAGGAGGCTAGATGAACACCTTGCTGGGGTTGTTTGACCTCAGTACTCCTTCCTTTCATGGCAGGGGGTCGAACTTGATGATGTGCTCAGGTCCCTTCTGACCCTACCAACCTTGAAACTATAAAGCAAATCCACTGATTATGTTCATGTGATAGTTTAATGTATTAATGATTGTGTTAGTCCATTGACCTCAAGCAACTTCAGCTAAGATATTTATAGCCTGGAACTGCCTGAAGTCTTGCACATTTGAATGAGAAAGCAGTAAGTGCTTCTCTCAGTTGTTTATTGCTGACTCTATTAGCTTGTGCTCCTGGCATTCTATAAACTTCTGGGAGCAGCTGGCTAGTTTGCCTTGCATGCACTAAAGTAATGTTGACAGAGAATTTCAAATGACATTGCTAAGTATGGTCCAATGGTAGCACAAAGCTAAATTACCCACAATCCAGTGCAATTATTGTAAGTCGTCTTCTGTGTGTAAACAGGAGGGTGGTACTTGAAAAGGAATGAGACCTAATGTGTTCTGAAAAGGCAGAACAACAGAAGGCGAGAAGCTGTTTAGATTTTTACTTTCAGAAAGCACGTAAGGGTTTGTGTTAGTCACTACTGTAGAGGAGAATTGGAAAATAAGATGTCAGTTGACTTCTCACGTGGATTCTTTGAAGGTTCAGCATTCTATTTGTACCAAGACCTCAGGAGCCAAATTCAACTGTGGCATGAGTGAGTGAAAGTTCATTGACTTCTTTTTTTTTTTTTTTAGTGGAGTTTAGCTACTGTTCTGCTTTTTCCACGATTCGCCCATAGGCTACAATGGGGAAGCACAAAACTGCCTATAACTTTGACATTTCCTGCCTGATTTGGATGAAACTTGCAGGGATGGTAGCTCCTTCTGAAGCCATGAAGCCTGCCAAGTTTCAAGGAGATAGGTGCAGGGGGTTCTGGGAATCTGTACCTCAGGCCGCTGATGGGCAAAACTCATGACATGGATGACTGTGTCTGTGTTAAGGTGCACCCTCACTGGCGCTGGGGCATCTACACAAAATGGTACTGTGTGCTGATGAGGTAGTCTCCTCCCCTACAGCCACTTTTTAAGTGACAACAGCTAAAATGATAACTTAGTGAGCACAGTAGCACCAGCAGCATCTCAGGCAGCCAAACTATCATAGAGTCTTTCTTTTTATAACAGAATTGAATGGAAGAAGTACAGATGTTGTATTGGATATATAAATGATGTGTTACTTGTGGTGTCTGATGGGTTATGTTGTGTTTTTATGTTTATATGTTTATTATTTTAAAAAATCCCTGAATTGTTAGAGAAATAGATCTTAGCAAGCTTTCAGATTGAAAAACCCTTTGTCAGGCTGAGTTAGCACCTGCAGTTGGTATACATGTGTGCTGTTCCTGGATGGAAGGAATAAAGAAGCCAGAGGCTGGCATGCAACACTGGCAAGAAAGCCAGTCAGTGAAGATAGAAATGGAGGTGTCAGGGGGTGAGGGACAGGCTGGGGTAGGAGTGGGAAGGAGGATGTAGCAGTGCAGGTAAAAGTAGAGAAGTACCTGGGGAGTCAGATGTATCTCCACCATTCTGCTTCTCTGACTCTTTACCAGCACCTCCATCCACTGATTTCAGGGTTTGGCTGCTGCATACAGTGCCCTTCACCTTTTGGTCACACAGCAGCTAGAACACGGACCATACTGGACAGCAAGGGATCAAGCCATTTCCTTCAGCCGCCTCAGCAGTGCCTGCATGTCTGGTGACAGTGGCTTTCCCCAACCTGGAACATTGATCCCCTGAAAGATCTCCATTTGGCTCTGAAGATCCCTCACCATGGAGATCACCTGGCTAAGAAGGGCATTGCCAGCACTGAGGGTCTCAGTGGCCTCAAAGGCCTTGAGGACCACCAAGATCTGGGAGATGGTATCCCACTCAGCTCTGTTAAGGGGGTCGCTGATCCCAGTATCCCCAAGCAAAGCATAGGTGACCTTCTGTTACTCCCCCAGCCTCTTGAGCATCAGGTGTGTGGAGTTCTACTGAGTCTCCACATCCTGCATGATTTTATGCTGTGGGATGTTCAGTTTTATTTGTTTGTCTCCCCTTGATGCTCTGGTGGAAGTAGCCTGCTACCTTCCTGCATTTGGAAATGAGCTTGCTGATGGTGCTGGTGCCATCACTGGCAGCCCTGTCTCCCTCCAACATGTCCCTGACTATGAGTACAACTTGGGTGCCACACAGCAGATGCTAATAAAGTTAGCATCATGGACTGCCTTGACCATATTGGCCCCTTTGTCAGTGACCATGAATCCACGGGTGAGCTTGCCCTGCCCAATGAGCCACCCTTGTACCATGCAGCTCATGGCTACTATGATCTCCCTTGCCATATGGGACTCATCCATCCCCTCCACTTGGAGAGCCCACTGATGGCCTGACTGATTACACCAGTGCTTTGTGAGGAAGAGAGACATGTCATTTCCACCCCAGCTGCTCCAAATATCTGAGGTGAAGTGTAAGGCCACCTGTGGACCTGCCTTGTGCAGTTACTCTCTCAAGTACTCTATGCAAGTCTCATACAGGGAGAGCACCACCATCCTGATAAAAGTACTTGATAGGCTGGGGGCATGAGTGCCATGAGCCACCTGAACCCTGGTCACTGAACTAAGGAGACGAGCTGGCCATCGACCGCAAGCATCTCCCCAATGCTCTGGCTGATCTTGCTCACCCTTGCAATGTGCCCCCCTTTCTGTCTGACTTTCCCCCATTGTTCCAGGGTGGCCTGCCTCTGCTTTGGAGTGAGAGGGGGACTTCCCTTTGGGCATGCTTGCACTGGTGCCAGACTGAGGAAGAGCAAAGGCAAGGGGGTGGTGCCTGTAGAAATGCATCAGCACCCCATGGTGCTCATGTGTTTTGTTCCCTTGCCCCAGCTGATTTTTGGCTTGTCAGTGCAGGTAGATGACATAAATGGGATCATCTGCCAACTCAGAATGATCCCAGGCTACACTGCCTGCTTGCTTCTGTGGTGTGGGTGCATGTGTGGATGCTGCTGCACATTCCCCCTCTTTATCAGGCAGAGGCAACAGGAGAAGCAGACTCATCTGAGCCACTTGCCTCCACAATCTCTATGTCAACCTCCTCCTACGTGCCTTCTGGGGAAGGAGACCTAGCACTAGGGGAAACTTGAGGGGTGTAGAGCACAAACTCAGATGATTCTTCCTCCTTCCCCAGAATTTTCCTTGCTTGGAAACTGAGATCCAGATCCAGCTCTTCCTCTGGCACTAGAAGACTCAGCACAGGAAGTGAAATGGGGGTGGAGGAGTCTGTGGTGCTTGTGGTGGTGGTGGTGGGGTTATGGCTGGTACTCATAGAGGGGATGTAGCCATAGGCAATTTCACTGGCACTGCTCTCCTCCCCTTGCTGTTTGTGAGAACTACTTTACTGACTAATGAGGAAGCAGCTGTAAAGAAGAAGGTTTAAAAACTCCAGAGGGGAGTGCAGGGGAGGAGAAGACAGTCTAGAGAAAAACACATGGCCAGAGAGGCCCCTCTCTTATTGTCCAAAGGTAGGCAGCAGGTTCTGGATGGATGGATGGTAGGTTGTTTGCTTCTTTGTTTTCCCTCCTTTGGGTTTATTCATTTATTGGGACTGTGAAGCCTCTCTGAGAAGAATAAAAACTGTTTTGAAAGCCTGACCGGAAAGCTGACTGACCTAGCTAAGGAAGCTGGGTGAGAGTGACCTGTTACATGCACACAGAATAAGAGTTTCAGGAAGGCTTGATTGGCTTGGCTTCTAGCTAATATTGAGTGTGACATCACCAGGCCTGCACCACCTCCATGCAGGCTCCAAAAGGTGTTGTACCAAAGGTGAAGCCACAAATAGGGTTTGTCCTAGGTCTTTAAAGAGACGACACCCTCACTTAGGTATTTTATCCTGTAAAGCATCAGTTCTCCATGTTTTTTACACTCCAGGCATGTTGGACATTTTTAAATGTGTTCCCAATGTGATGCTGGGCACTTATAATTAGTGAGCCAGACTAATTAAAAGCACCCATGTGTCATATGTATCAGCAGGTGCCTTCATTCTGAGAAAATGGCGGCAGTGAGCTTTTTGAACTAAAGCGCATCAAACATGTTTTAGTTTGAAGCACACTGCCTCCATTTTCTCAATGTGGAGGTGTACCGTGCTGCTGATGCACGTGACATGCAAGGCTACCAGAATGCATCAATTTACATGCTCTAGCAGACTCAATTAATCATGCACCAGGCTCCCCACATGTGTAAGTGCCCACTGAATCTAATGTTTGTGAATCAAGTGGCACCCCATTTCAAAAACTAACTTATTTATTACAGTGTTTACCTCCTTAGAGAAGAGCTGAGCACTGAGGCAGGGGAGAAGCCAGGAAGTAGGACTGTGCGAGGCTTTGGATCTGGGGAAGCTTTTGACACTTCGGGGTCTGAAGTAGCACATCCGGGTCAAAAAGCCGGCCTCATTCAGCTTCCTGAAGCTCTTCAAAAGCTCCGAACAGCTTCAGAACCGCCTCAGAGATCTGGCCATAGGGTATAGTGGGGAAACAATAAAATATCCATAACTTTGTTGTTTTTTTGTCTGATTTGGATGAAATTTTCAGGGGTGGTAGATGAGGCCTGCCAAGCTTCAAGACGTTTGGTGCATGGGTTTGGGGGGGGGGGAACAGCACCCCAAATTCTTGAAAGCCAAACTCATGTCATGTCTAGGCTTTACAACATAGCGGGGTGAAAACTTGCCAAGGCCACAAAGCCTGCCAAGTTTCAAGAAGATCAGTGCAGGGGTTTGGGGGGAAGCGCCCCTCCAGCTGCGGACAAGCAAAACTCATGCCATGGGTACTTGTGGGACTGACTGTCTCTGGCTTGGGGCTGGGAGGAGAGACACTACTGCAGGCCTGGCTGCTAAGCTACGGTGTCACCAGTTACCAATGAATCAATTATGATTCACTCACTCAGGAACCAGGGACTCGGGGACCAGCTCAATATACCTAGGGGCCTAGCTACTGTATAGCAACTTAATGAGCATCAATTAGCACCTACAAAACCAGGCTAAGGAGAGAAAAGAATCAATACAGACAATCAACTGCCCCAAGACAGACAGAGTCTTGGCTGAGTTTTGCCTGTCAGCAGCTAGGGGTACAAGGCCCTAGAACCCCCCTACACCAATCTCCTTCACAGCTGGAAGGTGTTATGGCCACAGCAGGGGCCACCATCCTTGCAGCTGTCTCCCCACTGCGCCTTAACACACGCTGTGTCACCCATAGCATGAATTTTGCTTGTCTGCAACTTGAGGGGCAATTCCCCCTGAACTCCTGCACCTATCTCCTTGAAACTTGGCAGACTTTGTGGCCTCAGTAAGAGCTACCAGCCCTGCAGTTTTGACCCCCTTTGTTGTAACACACAGCCGTGACATGAGTTTGGCTTTCAGGAGGTTGGGGTACAGTTACCCCCAATCCCCTGCACCAATTTTCTTGAAACTTGGCAGGTTTTGTGCTCTTGGCAGAGGCTACCATTTCTATAAGTTTCATCCAAATTGGACACAAGTCAACAAAGTTATAGATATTTCATTGATTCCCCATTATACCCTACGGCCGGATCTCCGAGGTGACACCAAAGCTTTGAAGCCACTTCCACCAGATAGAGGGGGAAACCCGGTCCAGACCTCTGGACTGGATTGCGGCCATCTGAAGTGACCAGATCTGAAGCCAGATCGGATCGCTACCGACTTGCACAGGCCTACCAGGAAGTGGCTGGTGCTTATTTGCTCGTCTCATGTCTTATTTGCATGTCTCATGCCCTTGCTTATGTCTTCATACTTCAGGGCATGCTTTAAAAGAGCTTGTGGCACCCTGGTTGGGAAGCACTGCTGTAAGGCCTTACTACTTTCTTAAAAGCTTTTTTGATTTCTTTTATCAAGCAGAATAACGTGAGTAGACTCAGGTAACAGAGTTTTGAATTTATCTGCGATAGGAAGAGAAATAAAATATTTTTTAAAAAGCCTTAAAAAAAAATAAAATTAGCCCTCAAAAAGCAATGTGGATATTGAAGGGATTATTCAGACTGGAAAGTGCTTGAGATAATTAAATATGAGAGGAAGAATTTACAAGCGATTAGAACGACAAAAATATAATAAAACAAATAGCACAGATTAAAATTGCTTCTGTTTATAATTGTTCCTATAATTAGTTCTTCACACTTGGCTTCCATCCTGATATTTCTGCATTACTTCTGCAATGATCTCATGCACTTAATGAGTGATATTCCTCCAGCTGCAGAGGACCTATGAACCATTTTTACCCAACTTGAGCAGTACATATTGGCTTGTGTTCCCCGTGTGTAAGGGCTGAATTCCATTCTTGAAATTTGCCAGGTAAATCTTGCAGTATGAGCTATATCATTTGCTATTTGTGTGACTTCCAACATAAGTTTCTGTGAGTGCTGACTGGAGGTTTAACCATACCTCTCACACTTATCAATAACTGTAAGGGGGTGAAGAAGGTGCTGGGCGAGGGCGACGCCGGCAGCGGCAGGGACCGGCTTGACTTCCAGGTCCCAGTGGAAGGCCAAGCACCCAGGTTTCCCCCTTCCAGGAACCCGGAAGCACCCGGGTTGAGGCCTACCCGGACGGATAAAGGGAGCCCGGCAGGTCCAGAGATGTGAGCGGCGGGTCCGAAGAAGAGCTGTGGGAGAGCTGGTGCCGGAGGAAACACCCTGGAGCGGGTGTGGGCCGCTTAGAGGTGCGGCAGGACCTACTGGGGCAGGGGTAAGCCCCGGCACGGCAAGGAGGCACGGCCAACTGGCGGCGAGGACATGAGCGGCTTAATGCCATGGGAAGCAGCGGCACCCAGCAGGAGCCGGGTACTGTAAGTACTGTAGTACAGGGGCAACCACAGGCGGGGAAACCACCGCGCCTGTGATTTTTGGGAGGACTAAGGGGCGGAAGGAGGCCCTGTGAGAGGGCGGAAGATTCCAGTCTGAATCCAGGAAGGGGATCAGCCCCTGAGCAGATAGGGAACATCGGGGAGGATAGCCAAGGGGCCAAACAAACCCCGGCTCCCGTGAATCCCTGACAGGAACTTTGTGTTGGACTCTGTACCTTTTTCCTTTACGAACCTTTTTGGGACCAGCGTCCTGATGAGTGGCCTGCTGAGAGGCGGCCGCTTACCCGGAGGACCGGGCGAGGGTGTGGGGGAGGAGGAGCCCTCAGGACCCCTAGATCCAGCCGAGACGGAGCGCCGTTTCCGAACTGCATGCACCACAATATTGAGAACCCCTAAGTTACCATCAAAGTCGTGGCAGGAAAGACTGGCGTGGGTGCAGTGAGGACGACACATTCCCCTCCCACCGGGGGTCCCCTGTGAGATGGTCAGTTGATGAACCGCGCCCCTCACAATAACTATAAAGATATACTATAAATCCTCATGCATTCTGTGAAAGCTCATCTTGCACACCTTGGATAGTTTAATAGTTTCATAGGTGTTAGGGTCAGAAGGGACCTATTAGATCATTGAGTCCAACCCCTGGCCCTGGGCAGGAATGAGTTCTGGGGTCAGATGACTAGGTGTCTGTCCAATCTCCTTTTAAACACCTCTAAGGAAGGGGACAGCACCACCTCCCTTGGAAGCTTTATTCCATATTTTGGCAACTCTCGCTGTAAATAATTTTTTCCTGATGTCCAAACTGAATTTGCTGTCTTCCAGTTTGTGGCCATTATTTCTAGTTACCCTGACAGGCACCCTGGTAAATATTATATCCCCTATTTCTTGCTGCCCCACCCTCCCCGTGATGAGTTTGTAGGCAGCCATAAGGTCACCTCTCAGCCTCTTCTTTGGGGGACCTGAATCTCTTCAGCCTCCACATCAGTCCACATAAGGTTTTTTTTTTTTTGTAGGCCTTTAACCAGATGAGTGGCCCTCCTCTGAACCCTTTCCAGGCCATCCACATCTCTCCTGAAGTGCAGTGCTCAAAACTGGTCACACTGTAACTGGAGTACTGTGTCCAATGCTGCATAGAAGGGAAGTATCACCTCCCTAGACCTGTTTGTGATGCACTTGCTTATGCAAGAAAGGTTGTGCTTAGTTTTACTTATTACCTCATCACATTGGTGGCTCATGTTCATTTCGGAATTGACTATGACTCTGAGATCCCTGTCTGCAGTTCTGCTACTTGGAGTGGTACCACCCAGGCTGTAGAAGTGTTGATGATTCTTCCTCCCCAGGTGCAACACATGACACTTATCCTTGTTAAATTTCATTCTGTTTTGTTTGGCCTATTTCCCCAGCCTGTCTAAATCAGCCTGGATTCACTCCCTGACATCTAGTTTGTGTACCTCCCCCCATAGTTCAGTGTTGTCAGCAAACTTGGACAGGGTGCTTTCTACTCCCTAGTCCAGGGGTAGGCAGAAATGCAGCTCACATGTGGCCTGCCAAGCTATTGTATCCAGCATGCAGGGCCCCTAAAAAATTTAGAAAATATTTATCTGTCCATTGCTGCCTGTCATGTGGCCCTCAATGGCTTATCAAAAACTCAGTAAGAGGCCCTCCGCCCAAAATAAATGCCCACCCCTTCCCTAGTCCAAGTCACTAATGAAGATACTGAAAGGTACAAGTCCCTGGACAGCCTTGGGAGACTCTCTGGGTGTGTCCCATAAGCCAGTTTTCTACCCACCAGACTGTGTAATAATCTATACTGCAATTGTTTAGTTTGTTTATAAAAATTGGGTGTGACACTGTGTCAAAGGCCTTTTTAAAATCTAAGTAAATAACATCTACCGATATTCCTTCATCCAAGCATTTTATGACCCAGTTGTAAAATGAAACCAGGTTAGTCAGGCAGGATCTGCCTGCTATGAACCCATTCTGATTACCCCTTAGTATCATTTTACTCACTGGTCCCCCACAAATGTGATCCTTAACAATTTTCTCAAAGGTCTTGCCAAAGATAGAGGTGAGACTAACTGGCCTATAGTTACCCAGTTCCTCCTTCTTCCTCTTGTTGAAAATAAGGGCCACATTTTCAGTGTTTACATGTGCGCCCCAACTCAATGTGCTGCAGTCCTGGGCACACATGTAAACACTGCATCCAAAAGCAATAAACTTTAGCACAAAGTACAGTGGAGTTTGTTACATTGAATTAATTGCACGTGTAGATGGGCCCCATTCCCCCTCCCACACACACCTTTGCTGCCCCACTCATGCAGTTCATTCAACTCCCCAGATACTGTGATCTCAATGACAGTATCCTTTTTGTTCTTCCACCACAGCACCAAAACACCCATTTGAGAGGAGTAGAAAATAAGAATAATACCTACCTAAGGAAAAAAAAAAAAAAAAAAAAAGGCCTGCATTTTTATGCTCATGCGACTACATTTAGTGACCTGTATAACTAGTCATATAACACTTATCTTACATGCCTATTTATAGGACTAATCTCAGGGCCGCTGAAGTCAGAAAGAAATTTTCTACTGATTTTAATGGGCCTGTCAACAGTTCAGCCAATATCTAAGACCTCACAGGCAAGTCTAGAGCAGCGTAAGTTATGTTGCACTGGACAAATTGTTACCACTGGTAGATTGCAATGGAGACATAACTAAAATCAGATTGTTCCAAGCTCTTGTCCCTGGTGCCAAGTTTGTATGCTACTGTCAAACATGGTTCGAAAAATACTGAGTGCTTCAGCTATAAATGTGATTCATAAAATGATACAAAGCTGGGACAAAATGTGATGATTGCAAACATGCTGTCTAAATAAGGGGCTGGCAACCTGTTGCAAGTGTGGGGTGCAGCTTGTAACCTGGCCAGCACTGTAGGCCACAACACACCTCTGTCTGATCTAGTGACAGTGACCAAGAGGCTACAGCAGGGAAGAACAACCTTCCATGCAGGTTATGGCTTGAGAATCAGTATACCCATAGTAAAATGTGGGCCAGATAGGGCCAATTTACTCCAGGGTTAGACTGGGATGTACTGTGGGGGGTTTTGCCTTCCTCTGTAGCTTGGGGTGCAACCCTCTACCTGGGACCTCTTGAGTATTAGGGTTGTGTGAAGCTTTGCTGGCCATTTCATTTTGAGCCTGTTTTGACTCGTTTCAAGCTTGAAACAGTGAAATTGGAAGGAAACAAAGGGCTTTGAGACAGTCTCTAAACAAAACAAGGCCAGCTGAAACATTTCAAAAATTTTTTTTTTTGTTTTTTTTTTTTTAAATGTTTCGAGTTTTGAAGGAGCAGCCAGGGGGTGGGAGGCAGGGGAGAGCCAGGGCTGAGCTCCGAGTGGCTTCACAGCCCCATGTGGCTCTGCCTGGTGGGGAACATAGCCCTGGCTTTCCCCACCTCCAGGCTGCACTCCCTGGGGCTGGCAGAGCAGATTGGAGTGCAGCACTGGCTCTGCCCACCTCCCACTGCCAAGCTGCACTCCAATCAGCTCCACCAACCCCATTGAGCTCAGCCTGGTAGCGGGAGGCAGGCAGGCAGAGCCAGGCCTGTGCTCCACCTCTCACCACCAAGCTGAGTTCAGAATGGTGCCATTTCACACAGCCATATTGAGCATATATTGACAACATTTTATAGAAGCAGGACATTGGCTGCTTTACCTGTGGCAGGTTAGGGTGTTAAGTCTACGTTGTTAGGTTTGACAGTAGTCTTAGGTAGAGTTTAAATTATGGTTTGGATAGGGATGATTCTGCCTCAAGCAGGGGTTTGGACTAGGTGACCTCTGGAGGTCAGCCCCATGTCTCAATGACCCTAGGATCCATTTCCTTTGTGGACTAGCTCTGGTCTTCAGGTCATATGTTGCTGACCTCTAGTTTAGATCAGTTGAAAGAAGTGCAGCAAAATCCAGCTTTCTAGGTATCAGTTTGCTGCATTTCAGAAAGACTATAGGCTGTGGTTGCATGTTGTTACAGAATAGACATTTATAAAGTAAAACCTTCAGTCATAGGACATTTCTCGGCAGAACAGCTTGAAAGGAAGAAGAAAGGGGACAAAAACAGCATGGGAACCAGTCCCAGCAAACAGAGTAAACATCCACTCCTAGCAAGTTATGATTGTGGTCTGATGGCTATAGCTTAAGACTGGGAACTCAGGGTCCAGATTTATATTCCTGGCTCTGACAATGGATGACTCATGCTGCGACTTTGCTGAGTTATGGTGGAGCTGTTCCTACCATTCTGCTCAGCCTCAGGAATCAGACCCTTAACTTTTCTGTCCCCCTGTGTAAAATGAGAATAATTCCCAGGCAAGTCCCATCCCCAGACCCAGCCTTAACACTGGGTTTGAAATCCTATGACTTCCAGCTCTGTCACACTGGCTGAAACATTTCTAGGTAGCAGACTTAACTGGTCTCAACACAAACAGTTCTGCATGGAGACACCACTCAAGCAGAATGGGGTCTTCCGTTAGAGTACTGTGCCATACTCATTCTTTGGCTTGTGCACAGAATTAAGCTACCTACTTTTGGCTACATCCAAATTTTGAAACAACAGCTAAATATGTTTCCAGGTCAGTTGTAAGGTCACTGTAGAGAGAAAGCAGGGAGGCTCCATTATGTTAAGGCTAGTGAAGATTCTCAGATAAAAATATAGTCACAGGCGTGCTATGTATTACTGAGCTATAAATATTCAAGCTCAAGAAAGTGAAGATCATGAAGACTTGAGCAGTCCCTAACTAAATTACAGAATCATGGAACTTGTTAGTTCAAGGATCAACCCTAAACATACTGTGAAGTGCAGAGGACAAAATGAGACCACAGTGGTCTTTCACCAAGGAAAAGAAATCAGTTGTCCCTCTCCTTCACCTACATGATATTGTGCTTTTCAGCAATGCACAAAAGCCCCAAACCAGCAAGACGCTTGAAAACATAGTTAAGTCTGGACCTCAGTGGGACTTCTATGTTTAAAGTTCAGCATGGGCTTAAATTTTCTTTTCTGAACAGGATCTCATTACTACAAGTCCTTCATGCTCCAGGCATCAACTCCTTTGCAAGTTTAATGAGAAGATCTGACACCCCAATAGCTGCCCATGAAGCAAATAGCTCAAAGGCATAACTATAAGTGTGGATAGAAAGGCATTCTGCATTGTATTCAAAAGGGAGTTTCTAATTAATAATGCATTGAGATCTGAATGAAAACAATTAATTAAAATCAGCATTAATTATAGGAAGGGATGCCCAATTTCTGTCACCATTCCAAGATCAACAGTGAATCAGGTCTCAGAAATCAGTCTTAAACCCTCTTTGGGTAGCACCTTTAGCACAGATGTTATTTTTAGAGCGGTTAATACCAGCAAAAACCTTTATCCAGTTAACTGCATGTGAAAGAAAGCCTTACGCTGTAGTACCAAATGACTTCCCTTACCTCTGTTGACATTGTACTGTGTACTTGAGTGCAACCCTGTGTTAGACACTTGAAGACATTTTACAGAGAAAGAAACCTTGTTTTCAAGTTATTTGGGGTCTGGTTTACTTTTCCATTTAAGTCACTGTTTTATGTAGGTTGTCTTTTTTTTTAAATTACACATGCCAACAGATACTGTGCCTTCCAATCCTGTGTTGTAAGCCTTCTCGACTGACAAGCATTGCATTTAAACTGTCATGGAAAATGAAACGCATTTGCGGGAGAAAGAATGACTTAAGCAATTCTGTAGAGAGATAAAGAACCATTTTACCAGTGGGTCACTTGTTTAATTCCACCTTGGATCAATAGCAAGCAAAGTAAATTGCCACTTGATCATTGTTTGGTGGCTTATGTTACAAGATTTCAGCCCTCGTGGGCTCATATGCAGCTTGCCAAAGCTATAGTTAACATTAGCAATAATCAGGACAATACAGGCTTATAGGCCTCATCTGAAAGCATTTACTCACCCTTATCCAGCAAGTAGCCCTAGTGAAGCCCTCCTCTGGGGAAAGACTGCACTAGGACATTTTCCCATTCCCTCTCTTTTATTCAATTTGCATTAAAATTGATTAACTTAAGATCCGGCCATTTATTACAGCAATAGCATCATTTTATTTTATTGCCTCTTAGGGATGGCAATGATCAGATTTGATGCTGAATGTATACATATATTATTTTTAAACGAGCTATTATTTTTAATGAGCTATTCAGAGCTTCATATTTGATAGGGCTTTTATGAATTACATGTTGCTTATAAAAATTAGCTATTGAAAAAGGCAGCTGAACCAGAAAGTGTATACATACCTTAACTACCCAACCACGTAATCCTCTGTGAAGAGATGGCTCATTATACCTTTTAGGTCCTTCTTTTATTGACCTCAAGTGTTACAACTGCAGACGCGCTGGATCTAATCCAGTGAGTCTTAACCAGGCTACAACACCCTGGGGTGCTTTGAGAACCTTTCAGGGGTGCCAAGAGATATCACATACAGTTAGGGAATTCAAACAGGAATCGATAGTGTTAGAAATGTTCTGACCTGCAGTGGGCTTTCTGGATTCTTTGCAACAGAAGAATTGCTGTTTCTTTCCATCACAAATTGAGTGAAGATTAATACCTGGCATTTTTCAAGGAGTGCCTCTAGTCCAGAGGTAGGCAAAATAAGGTCTGTGGGGCAGATCTCATGGGCCAGCTGACTGGATACAACCCATAGCTGCCCCGGCAGTGAACTGCATGAGGTCAAGCCTACCCATTTCCACTAGGACAGCCTATGCAGCACTCTCATCCACACTCATCAGCCCAGGCCCTGACCAGCATGCTCAGCTTTTAGCAGGGCTATTTCTGATGCTGCTCTGTTCCCCTTGCCTCCAGCAGGAGCTTCCCAGCTGAAGTTTTCCCCACCCACCTGGAGCAGCACAGCAGGGACAAGAGGAGGAGTTCTGGAGGCAAGGGGAACAAAGCAGCATTGGCCAGCTAGAGCTGCACCAGGAACAGCCCTGCTAGAAGCTGCATATGCTGGCTAGGGCCCAGGTCAGCAGGGCTGTTCTGCTCCCCTTGCATCCAGCAGCAGTGCCTCCTCCTGCCTCTGCTGCACCACCTCTAAGCAGGGGGAAGCATCAGCCAGGCAGTTCCTGCCTCAGCACATGCAGCTCTGACTCCAGCTCCCAGCTGCCCTCCATCTACTCAGCCTACCTGGTGTGACAAGCAGCCAGTACCAAGAACAGCCCTGCTAGAAGCTGCACATTGGCTGGGGGTGGGCTGCAGGTGGGAGCATGGGTCACCATGCCCTGGGTGGGGCTCAGGCCCATCTGAAGTGCTGCAGGGGCATGTGTGGACCATACTGCCCAGGTGAGCTCTGTTGCACAGGCCAGTTGAGATTCTGTGGGTCAGTCACTGGCTGCCAGACTTACCCATGGGTCCACATGCTCTACTAACACCCTTTCTACAGGCTCAAGATCTCTCAGGCATTCCCCTCGACTCCATTCCACCCTTCACTGGGCCCTTAGGTTCAAACTCCTGCTGTGGGGCATTTACCCAGCCCTCTCTTGGGACACTAGAAGTCTCCTTTCAGTGCTTCTCTCAGGGTGTACTCCCCTAGACAGAGGGTAGCCCATAAGGTAGTAGGGGCTAGGGCTTTTAGGTGCCTCATACTCATTTTTCCCTAGGGTTTGCCACCAGTGGCACTTTCTAGGGGCTACCCCACCATAAGCAGCCCCACCACTGTGGCCACAAACCCCAGTCTGAAGGAGTTTTCAGTCATACCTAGGACTCATCTCCAGGTTGTACTGCTTTGGCCATTTTCATCCCTCCTGGACTCCTCCCCAGATATCACAAAGCCCCTCCTGAACCATGAGCTTCTAGCCCCATTCCTTGTCCTCCTTGAGCTACAGATATCCAAGCCCCCTAGTCCTAAGTCAGTCTCTTACCTCCAGGCCCCATCTTGCTCAGCGCCCAGTTTCTCTGGACTTACTTGGACCCTTTACCAGGTCCCCAGGAACCTCCCCCTCCCTTTTAGTTCCTTCTCAAACCTCCAGACAGCTTCAGATATCCTCCTCTCTGCTACCTTTCTTAAGCTGAAGCCAGCCTACTAAGACAGAACTCTTCCAGCAACCTTCAAGATATTACTACTGGCCTACTCAGGACCTGAGCTTATATCCACCTTAAGCCTAGTCCTCCTCCCTGGCCAGGTGACTCCCTCCAATCACCCCTAGCCACCACCTACAGGCTCCCTGGGTCAGATGACCCTATAATAAGCTCCTGCTTCTCTTCATAAAGTGCTTGGTACCTTATGCAATCTCCCACAGGAGTAAGGAGCAATAACTGGGAGTTTTATTAACCACTGAAACAACTGACCTAGAGATGTGGTACGTTCTTCATAATCTTTAGCCTGTAAATCAAGACTGAACCTGTAAATGCTTCAGCTGAACCAGTGGCTATGTGTTTGAGCCTAGTTTCATACAACTTCCCATTCTATGGAAGTGAATTTCTATGTCTGACTGGGTGATTAAAATGATCCCTTCCAACCATCAGATCTGTGAATCTGAGTTATTGCTGTGGGTGCTCGGCTTTCTCATCCTGATGAAGCCTTCAACAACCTGGAAAAAAAGATCTCACAGAAGCACAAGCCTTTTAATCAACCCAGAAAGCTAGAAGTGCTGAAATAGTGACTTCAGAATGCTTTGCTCATTGATATTTTACCAGGATATCAGCCTTCTGACTAAAGATCTTATAAAGACTTGTGCCTTGAACTACACCAGTAACCTAGGCATACTATACATGACACACCCCTTGAAGAAGGTTGGCCTAACAAAAATGTAAATGGTAATCCAATAATTTCCAAGAGAACTGTATCTTGACTTGAGACCCAAAAAGCTCAATGTGTGTAGCAAAGAATCTCACAACCTCTAAAGCCTTGTTAAGCAGGCTGTGGGCCCGTTTGTAAGCAGACTCTTTGCATAAGGTATTTATTCCATTGTCCCTATTACTTTTCCCTAGGCCAACCCTTATTCTACAGAATGATGCATATGATGGACTATGGGTTTTATTGTGATATTTCTGTGTTAACTGTATTCACATGATAATATTGTGCAACTCAGTTTACTTCATTAGCACAGAGAGTGAAGTGTTAAATGACAGGACAAGACCAGATGGACTTTTAGCATCAGCAGAGCCTTGAATGGCTTTGTTGACATATCAACAAAGGTGAGAGGCCAGATACTCAAGGGCCTTGTTATATGTTGCACTTTGAACTGCTCAAATGTTGATCAGTGTTAGTGCTAGCTCAAATGTGGATCAGTCACACCTTAAAGCTAAACCCCCCCTCTGGCTGGCCCCCACTTGCACAGCTGCAACTTCCCACTAGATGACTAGCAAGCAGGGCCTGATTAGGAGCTACAGCTATGAGCTACCACTACAGGGCTGGTAAGCCAGGTCCAACTTCTATTCCTGCTTTAGGTTTTAGGGGGTATGGGGGGGTGCAGGAACATGAAGCTGGGAGGAGGAATTATGGGATGGGGTGGGTAATGAAATGGGAGATGGAAAGGAAATGGGCATAGGGGAAGAGTGGTGAAATGAAGGAAGTCAGTCCCTGAAGGATAAAATAAAAAGAAGTAAAAAAAAAGAGAGAGAAATATAGAGGAAGTAGATTAAAGAAGGTCTCAAGTTTAAAAAAATTGGGATTTTTGTGAGAGAGGTGCTAGTCATGAATCTCAGGGGAGCTGGAAAGTGGGAGCAGTGAAGGAAGGCACTTTTGGGGCAGCTTTTCTACCTGCCCTGGGAAGGACGTTTCAGCTCATGGTCCCCTACCTTTATTTCTCCCCCAACCTCCATAGACCAGGACCCACTCATGCTCTGCAACCTGGCTGGCTAGCATATTGCAGGCTGCTTGCACAGGGTTTCACTCCTGGGGGTAGGAAGGTCACATCCTCAGGGGCAAGAGGGGGAGGTGGTTTGGTGCCAGAACCAACTTCTGGATGGTAGAGATCAAGGAGGGGGGGCAGAGTCTGTCCAAACAGAACAGGTGGGGAGGACGGATGGGGGACACTGCATCCTGGGACTGCAATTTGGGTGGCTTATCAGTGGGGAGTGGCCACACATTAATGGAACATGAGCTGGGTAACACAGCTCAGAAATAAATTTGCCCTGGAGTGGCATGACTTTAAGCTGCCTAAAGTGTGCTTAAAACTCATTTTATATGTTAACAGACAATGTGTGGACAGTCCAGGGGTTAACTGCTCCAAAAGCTGCCTAAAATTAATGTGCATCAAGACTGCAAGAGGTGTCCAGAGGAAACATACATGACAATGGGAAAGCAGGCTGGAAACAAGCAACCTGACAGCTCCTGGCCAGAAGAGTTTGGGAACTGAGACAAGTGGAGGAGCTCTGGGGAGCTAAAGAGACTGGAAGTAAATAGCTGAGTATCTTTAGAAGCTGGGAGAAGATGCGGGGGAAGGGGACTATGTGTAGGCTGCTATGGGTAGTGCCTGGGCAGATGACAGCAGGGTATGTTGAGCTGAGCAGTTTTACTTTTCCTGCTGGCTTTGGCCAAGGACCCACTGTTCAGAGCCCTTGCTTCTGCTGCAGCCAGGCTAGTAGATAATACTTGGAGGCTACCCAAGCTTGGTAGCAATGCAAAACAAACACAAGAAGTTAAACAAATAAGTTAGCACTTAGTTGTCTTCTAGTGGTTCTTCCAGGCTTCACCTCCTGCTTGCCTCTTACCTTTCAGAGGCTTTGCAGAGCCTGCAGGCTTGTGTAACAAAGCAAATGATCAAGCAAGCAAGCAGACAGAGAAGTGCCCTGCTCCAGGCTCTCCCAGTGGCTGCTTAACCCCTAGTAGCTCCAGGCAGCCTGCTCCCTGGCCAGGTGCAGCCCCTTGAGGATGCTTTCAAAGTCTTTTATCCTTCCCACTCTGGGCTCATATGGATAACCCTTTCTCTCTCCCCACACCTGTGTCAGCTCTCTTGCTGAGAGATTTGCTATATTCCAGGACATGGTTCCCCAGCCTCTGGTGAGTTCTCCCAGGTCTGAGGTGGATGTGCAGAGGTGCTTCTGGGGTGTGGGGCTGTTCAGACTCCTTCGAGCCCCTAGTAACAGGGTCCTGAATTGGGGAGAGAGGGACTTCTTAACCCCTTTGGAGGGGTTAGAGAACATCTACCCATCTGGCCTTTGCCCCAGTAAATCCCTTTACTGAAAAGATGAGAGACAGAAGGATTTCTTAAGGTGAAATCTTTTATCGGACCAAATATTTACCTCAAATGCAAAACATTCTTCCTTAGGACTTAAGGAAATCCTTGTCTTTCATATGATTTTTGGACTATCGTCACTATATCACTCTTATATTACCAGTTCCTGAAGAGACTGTTGAATAGCTTGGAACTGTGGGTTCACTGGGTCACCAGAAGAGAAGGTACAGTCCCCCTTTCAGGAATGGAACTGGATGTCTGCTTCTTCAGTTGGGGCCATGGAGAACCAGGGTGGGTAAGAGACCAAAGGGCTGGGTCTCAAAGTGGAAAGGAGCTTGGGTTCCCCCTTTCTATAGAAACCAAACCTGGACTGGCTTCAAGGGGTACTCCCAGAGACCAGATAAGGCTACAACAGTTCTGAGCAAGCACCCCCTAGCGGGCACTCCATGACAACACGGTGTAACATTAAATCAGACTCCAGGAACTCTGGTGATATGTGATATATTCTTCCGAACCAGTAGGTTTTCCCAGTTCTTTTTCTTTTCTACTTTGATGACTGCTCATAACATCCCTATCTAAGAAGCAGGCATATAATTAAAACAACTGTACAGATGGAATGAAGAGTATAAGTGATTTACCTAAAGCTACAAAAAAGAGTCAGTGCCACAGCCAGAATTGGAACAAGGACCTCCTGATTCTAGAGTGTTTCCCCAGCCCTGCAGAGGACAGTTATGGTCAAAAGAGTCTTTGACATATCTGGGCCAAACTTCAAGTCTATATCTACACAGGAAATTATGAGATTTTAGCTGACTCTCAAATTCTGTGGTAAGCCTCTTACTTTTGACAGCAATCATTTGCACTGAGATAAGGATGCTTCAAGTAGAATGCAAAATACGTTACAAACATGGAGAAAAATGGAAAACTGAAGAATGAAGGGGGCAAGTGACCCCTTCATGGTCACTGAGGAAGTCAATGGAAGAAGATAAGAAACAGAAACCTGACCTCATTCCTAAACCCATTCATACTCCATTAAATGTGTTGAATCTTCTGTCAAAAAACTGAGGGGCAAAAGAAGGGGATATTAGAGGAAATTCTTTACAAGGATATTGAGAGTGAGGTACTACTTGCTAATAAGTTGTACCATTCATACATCTTGAAATATGTGGGATTTGTCCCCGCACTCCTTTGTTACAACCAGTAGATCAAACTAAAGGCCTGATTTTGACTTATCCTGCTTGCAGATCAGAGCCTGTTGACCTTTACTCAAGGGAGTCGGTCTTTGTTCCCTGAGCTGACCTCTGCTGAAGTCAGCAGGACCGTCTATATTGTAAGGGTTCCTAGCAAACATGTACAGTACATTTTATCCAATGATGCTTTGTCAGTACAGAAACAGATGGGGCTACATGTGCAATGAGAATTCAACATTTTGGAATGCTGATGTGTCTGATCAGTTCCCACTTAGACAGATGGTGTTACAGAAACTTTGCAGGAGAAGAGGTGTTGCCAGCTGCTCTAATTTCAGATCAACATTTTATACTATATAGCATATATTTTTAGACTCTTGGAAGATCCCTGGAACTTTTAGAGTTTTATAATAAGTTGCTTTGTTTTTGGCATTACCTATGCAATCTCTGAACCAAACTGCTGGTCCTTAGGACTTCTTGTGGTGCTTGGCGAATACTGATTTATTTAATATCATCAACTCCAATAGCAGTATGAATGACAGGCCTCTCTGGAAATGAGCGAGAAGAGAGAATCTGCGATAACCTCCGAGAATGAAGCACTCTGCCAAAGCTGTACAAACAACCACCTTTCATATCAACTTTCAGAAGCTAAAAATGGAAGCATTTTTTATTAAAGCCTGCCATCTAGAGGGCACATGGGGAATTGCCATTTTCAGTTACTAACGTATATAAAACATTACATTACTATTGGAAAACAACAGAAGAAAACAAGTACATGTTCAGGCTTTTACAGAAGTATGGGCAGGTAAAAAATGGTATCGCCTTTCAAGGATTATTATTATTACCACTTAGCCTTGTTAACCACATCAACTCAAAGGCCTCTGCCTCACATCCACTTGCAAATAAAATGGTGCTTCATCAAATTTGTAACTTAGTTGGCTAAATCTCAAGAAAAATTTGATGCCAACTTATATTTTAATGCACTCTTTATTTTAATGAACACTAAAGGGCCATGGTAAAGCACCAGTCTGAACATACTGGTGTCATTGTGCTTACTGTCTGTTCTGGAAATTCTGTATTCTTTGCCATTCTAAAGCTTTATCTGAGCTAGGAAGATGAGCCTTATTTGACAATGGGTGTTAAAGAAGTGTTCTCCAAAGGTGGTGCTGAAAGCACTTGATGTTGGTATGAATAAGGTCAATGGATTCCTGTTATAGCAAAGGGGTTGATATCTGTCTGTCTAGTATGCTTCATAGGGTGTAAAGCAAACACACATTACTCCTCCTCTACTAAAAGAGAGGAAGAATCTTTCCTTTTTCCTTCTTTCAGTGTGAAAAAGCTTTATTTCTTCAGATACCTCTCCTTTATGGAAGGTGAAGGAGAAAAAGCCAGGGCTGAGTTAGTACACAAATTTGAATTAAAAATACTTGAAAAAATAAGAAGCAAATTTTTCTTTTCTTCAAAATGTTTAAACTAACCTTTTTGTGAGGACAAAAATACCTAAAATAAAACTAAGCAAAGGTTTTTCAATTCCATTTGAAAAGTCTGGAATTCTGATTTCCACACCACTATTCCATTTCAGAGGAAAGGCAGCAAGAGGGCACAGCAGCCCCCCTGGCTCTCCAGGGATCTAGCAGACCTCCTGAGGCTAAAAAGAAAGGCCTACAAAGGATGGAGGATGGGATTCACCTCCAAGGAGGATTATTCTGCACTGGTCCGGTCCTGCAGGGAGCAAACAAGGAAGCCAAGGCTGCAACTGAACTCCAACTAGCTTTGAGCATCAAGGACAATAAAAAGTCCCTGACTTCTAGGGTCAACCTGACTTCTATCCTGGGGAAAGTCTTAGAAAAGTTTATTAAAGAGGCCATCCTTAATGGACTGGCAGGTGCCAACATCCTGAGGGATAGCCACCACGGGCTTGTTGCGGGTAGGTCTTGCTTGACCAATTTAATTTCCTTCTATGACCAGGTGACCTATCACCTGGACAAGGGAGAAGAGATTGATGTCATATATCTTGACTTCAAAAAAGCCTTTGATCTGGTATCCCATGATCACCTCTTGGGGAAACTGGCCAGTTGTGGCCTTGGGTCCATCACGATCTGCTGACTGGAGAACTGGTTTTGTGGTCGGACCCACAGGGTGGTAATTGACGGAAATCAATCGTCATGGTGCCCTGTAACCAGTGGGGTCCCCCAAGGCTCTGTCCTTGGACCCATACTGTTCAACATCTTCATTAATGATGTGGACATTGGAGTCAGAAGCAAACTGGCCAAGTTTGCCGATGACACCAAACTTTGGGGCAAAGTATCCAAACCAGAAGACAGGAGGGAGATCCAGGCTGACCTAGACAGGCTCAGCAAATGGGCAGACGAGAACCTGATAGTTTTTAACACTGAAAAATGCAAGGTTCTCCACCTTGGGAGGAAAAACCTGCAGCAACCTTATAGGCTCGGCAGTGGCTAGCACTATGGAAGAAAGAGACTTGGGGGTCATCATTGACCACAAGATGAACATGAGCCTGCAATGCAATGCTGCGGCTAGTAAACCAACCAAAATGCTGGCTTGCATCCATAGATGCTTCTCAAGCATATCTCAGGACGTCATTCTCCCCTTGTACTCAGCCTTGGTGAGGCCGCAGCTGGAGGATTGTGTCCATTTTTGGCTCCACAATTCACAAAGGATGTGGAGAAGCTTGAGAGTCCAGAGAAGAGCCAGGTGCATGATCAGAGGTCAGGAAACCAGATCTTATGACGACAGGCTGAGAGCCATGAGGGAAAGCGCAGGCTCAGGGGCAATCTGATGGACACCTATAAGTTTATCAGGGGTGACCACCAGTATCTTGGGGAACGTTTGTTCTCCAGAGTGCCCCAGGGGATGATGAGGTCGAATGGTTATAAACTCCTGCAAGACTGTTTCAGGGTGGACATAAGGAAGAATTTCTTTACTGTCCAAGCCCCCAAGGTCTGGAATAGCCTGCCACCAGAGCAGGTTCAAGCACCTACATTGAACACCTTCAAGAACAATTTGGATGCTTGTCTTGCTGGGATCCTATGACCCCAGCTGACTTCCTGCCCTTTGGGTGGGGGGCTGAATTTGATGATCTTCTGAGGTCCCTTCCAGCCCTAATGTCTATGAAATCTATGAAATCTATACTTTAATTTTAATTAAACTGACATGCAAACTCTGTTTTTGTTTTTATTTGAGAAAAGAATGTTCAAGGCATGACTTTGTCTGATATTTTTATTTTGATCGGAAAAATTTATTTACTGAAAATAACTTTGATAAAATTATTACATTAGCTCTCCCACAAAGCTTATGGCCTCCCCCTTTTTTGTTGGGGCAAGAATAACAGTTGATGAGAAATTATTTATATACCATATTTACCTCAATTCAAGATGACTTTGAATTTAAGATTACCACCCCCACCATGTTAGAGCTGACACATGGAAAACATATAAATTTGTAACAATTTTTCATATATAGTATCTTATTATTGGAGAGTTTCCTTAAATATGTCTCTGAATCAGCAGCAATGGGGCAAACAGTGAGGGGGATGGTGGAGGGGGATCCAATCAGCCAGATCCCTAGCCCTTGCCCCAACCTGCACCTTGTCCTCTGCCACCTGTCCCCCTCCCCCCACTTGCCTCTCTTGCTGCTGCCTGCCCCCATGATTGTGCCCCCCAGTATCTTGCCCCCATCCCACAGTGCTTAATGTCCTCTTCCAACTATCCCTCTGCTACTTGCTTCTCCTGCTGCCTGCCCTTATGCCTGCATCCCCCCCATCCATGCCCCCTCCGTCATGGTGTTTGTATTCCCCACCCATGCCTGCACCTCCCCCCCCAGTGCATCTTGGATTTGGGTAAATATGATATTTATTTGAAAAATGGTTAGATTCCATTTCCATCATAATGCCTCTCCACTGAAATGCCTTGGGCTATAGGAAATTGTATAGAAATTCTTCAAATATGCCAGAGAAGAAACTCCCAAACTCTGTTTCATCTACCTTGACATCAATATCAACTTACCATCCTAGTTTAGTTCATTTGGTGGTTTTTACTGGAATGGTTTGGAAAGTTGTACACATGTGCATTCAACTGCACAAATAAATTCACTTAATTTCTTCTCTTGTCCCTTTTATGATTCATGTACCACCATGGGTGCAGTATAGGTGGAAGGTCTAGCAAGGATGATGCAGTGCCTCATTGCTGTTTAATATTAAGATCTATAAGGAGAGTGATAAAGTCTTATGAGTTATGTCCTCCTATTCTGATTTGCTTTAGTAACTGATGTTTTGCTACAACCGATTGTGAAGACAACTGACTTTGTTTATAATGGTGTTTCAGATAGTGTGTCTTGTTGTGTGGGAGGGGTTGAAGTAGTAATTTGGGGGATTTCTTGGATAAAGTATTACCTGGAAACTCAGTGACTTCACTGGCCAGGAGGTCCCTTTAATATTATATTCCTCTCCTTGCTCATACTTGGGAGGGCTACATGTGTGCTTTAATGTGCAGTAGCCTATTTTATTGCACATTGTGAGGAGTTGGGGGAGGTCACCCGATAGTGAGTTCCCCAATTCCCCGAATGGCCCCTGGAGAGAAGGGGGTATGCGCCGGACCGCTCGCGCTGCCGCCAATCTCGCCTGCCACGACTTCATGGAATAAGGGGTTCACCCGGGCGGGGCGCTGACGGTCCATGGAAAAGGGTACCCCGACTCCAAAGTCCAGGGGTCCTGAGGGCTCCTCCTCCCCTACACCCTCGCCCGAGCCTCCGGGATATGGGGCCCCGCTGGGGTGCCCCTGCTGACGGAATAGTCCGGCGGGGTACCCGCCCACTGACGGACCCGCCCCGGAGTCCCACCAGCACCTAGCGTCCCTGATACTGAGGGCTCCTCTAGTCCGGATTTGTCCGGACCTAACGGGCCTGAGTCTCTAGACCGGGGGGGGCTACAAAGTCCGCCGCCCTGCCCGCGGGTCTTCTTCCGTGACCAACCGGCCACCAGCCGCCGGAGGAGGGCCCCTCCGGCCGAGGTTCCCTTCCTGGGTTCCTCCGTCGGAACCGCCACCGGTCCCTTGGCTACCTGTGTCTTGGCGGGATGCCTCGCTGCTCCCGGCTCCGCTGCGGTCCACTCCGCTGCAGCCGGGGTTCGCCGCGTGGCTTCCGGTTCCGCTGTTGCCCGCCCTGCTGCCGCCGGCTCTGTTGCTCCCGGTTCCGCGCTTACCGGCTCCGCGCCTCCCGGCTTCGCTGCTACCGGTACTGCCGCCGCCGGCTCCGCCGCAGTCAGCGTCTCTCGCGCCGCTCCCAGCTCCGCTGCTCCTGGAGCTGCCGCCGCTGGCTCCGCTGCAGCCGGCGTCCCTCGCGTCGCTCCCCGCTCTGCTGCTCCCGGGTCGGGCTCCCGCCGGAGCCTCCGTCCTCCTCTGCCCGGGGTAGGGGTGCTCCTTTTATTTGCCCGGGCCGGTCCCACGCCGGCCCGGTTTACGTTCCGGGAAACTCCAAAGTCCCGACCAGACTTCCGGATCGGGTCCCGGAAGCTGGACGGAACCCCGGGCTTCCTCCCTCGGGCCAGGTCCCCTGTGGTCCTGGCCCCCTCACATACCCCACCCCTGGAGACGCCGCTAGGCGTTCTTTTCACTGTTATCGGCTCAGCCTCTATAGGCTGTCGTCCTCTTGGGAGGGGCGGTTCCGAGGGTACCGAAAGTGCTTCCCCCCCCGAACCTAGACAAAAAATCAGCTACCGTGTTGCTCTGCCCAGGTTTGTAACCTATTTCAAACCGATATGGCTGTAGGGCTAGTGTCCACCGCATTATTCTGGCATTCTCCGTCTTGGTGGAGTTCAGCCATCGCAGCGGGGCGTGATCAGTTATGATCCGGAATTTCCTGCCCAATAAATAATATCTAAAGTATTCTATCCCCCACCGTATCGTGAGGCACTCCCTCTCTATTGTGGAATACCTCTTTTCATGTATGTTGAGTCTGCGGCTCGCGAATGCCACTGGACGCTCTGCTCCCTCCACCTCTTGGGAGAGGACGGCTCCCAAGGCGTATGCCGAAGCGTCAGTCTGTAAAATGAAGGGGATAGTAAAGTCTGGGGTGTGTAATACTACCCCCTGACACAGGGCTCACCTTAGTTCTTCAAACGCCCGATGCCTTTCAGGGGTCCAGTGAACATGGGGCGGTTCTCGGCCCTTAGTGGTGTCAACCAAGGGGTTGGCCAGTTCGGCAAACCGAGGTATAAACCTCCGGTAATAGCTGGCCAGCCCCAGGAAGGCTCGCATTTGTTTTTTAGTTACGGGAGCCTCATAGTCCCGTAGTGCCACTACTTTATCCTTTAGGGGCCTTACCTGCCCTCGGCCCACTAGGAAGCCCAGGTATTTTGTTTCGGCTTTACCTAGTGCACATTTTCTCGGGTTGGCCGTTAGGCCCTTCGCTCGTAACTCCTGCAATACTTTCCTCAAGGCCTGAAGGTGTTGATCCCACGTTTTGGTGTAAATGACGATGTCATCGATGTACGCCACGGCGTACGCTTGGTGGGGTGCCAGGAGCCAATCGATGAGCCTTTGGAAGGTGGCTGCCGCCCCGTTCAGCCCGAAGGGCATTCGCTTAAACTCGTAAAGGCCCCACGGGATTCCGAAGGCCGTCTTGGGCTGGTCCTTTTTTCGTAAGGGGATCTGCCAATAGCCCTTGGCTAGATCCAAGGTGGAAATGAAATTGGCCTGGCCAATACGCTCCACGAGTTCGTTTACCTGTGGCATGGGGAAAGCGTCGAATTGGGTGATAGCGTTAAGTTTTCTGAAGTTGACGCATAGCCTCAGGCTGCCGTCCGGCTTATCTACGGCTACCAGTGGGCTCCGCCATGGGCTGCGGGACGGGGTGATGATGCCTTGAGCCAGCATGTTGTCAATTTCGTTCTTGATGGATTGGCGCTTAAAGAAGGGGATCCGCTGCCACTTCTCTCTGGCCACCTGCCCCCGTGGCGTCAGGATGGCATGTTCTACTCCGTTGGCCTTCCCCGGAGTCTCGGTGAACACGTCCTGGAATTCCGCCATGAGCCGCTGCAGCTCCCTCTGCTGGGGCGGAGAAAGGGGCGTTCCACCCTCGGGGGGTCCCTCGGTCCGGGGTTTAGGTCCCACTTCTGGGTTGGAATCTTGATCATCTCTAAGCTCCCGATCTAATTCCAACAGGAGTCCTTGGGGTTCCTGCCATTCCTTTAATAAATTAATATGAAGAATCTGGGATGACCTCTGACGGCCTTCCCTCTGAACCTCGTAGGTCACTGGGCCGGTTCGCCGGATGACTCGGGCTGGCCCTTGCCATTTGGCCTCAAATTTACTGGGATTGTTGGGCAACATAACCAGCACCTTTTGGCCGGGCTGTAGCTCCCTTTCTTGGGTCCCTCGATCGTACCGGTCCTTTTGCTGCGTTTGAGCCTGAGCGAGATTGTCTTGAGCCGCCTGCTGGGCCTTGTGGAGGCGATCCTGTATCTCTTGCACGTATCCGTCCACCTGTCGGCTTCCCCGCGCACTGTTGTCCCAGCTTTCTCTGACAATGTCTAATAGGCTCCACGGCTGGTGTCCGAAGACCAGCCTAAACGGGAAATAACCCGTGGAGGCTTGCGGAGCATCCCGCACCGCGAACAGTAACGGGGGCACCATGAGATCCCACTTAGCCGGGTCTTCCTGGGCACACCACCGGAGCATGCCTTTCAGTGTCACGTTGAAACGTTCTACGAGTCCATTTGTCTGGGGGTGTTAGATCGTTGTCCGTAGGTGGGTGACGTGTAGCACCCGGCACAGGGCGGCCATCACCGCTGACATGAAGTTGGTGCCTTGATCCGTCACGATTTCCTTTGGGATCCCAAATCGGGACACCCACTTCATGAGTTCTTCGGCTACCTTGGCACCCGTCACTGCCCATAAGGGGATAGCTTCAGGAAAGCGGGTGGCATAGTCAATGAACACCAAAAGGAACCGGTGTCCGGAGGTGCTACGTGGTAGAGGGCCCACCACGTCTAAGGCCACCCTAGCAAATGTCTCTTGGATAATCGGCATCACTTGCAGAGGAGCCCGGGAGGGCTTGTGAGCACTCACTAGTTGACAAGCCCGGCACCCCTTACAGTACCTTTCCACGTCGTCGTACAAGTGCGGCCAGAAGCACCACCGTGTCAGGCGTGCTTCCGTCTTCCCTTTCCCCAGGTGCCCCCCCATTGGATTCCCATGGGCTAACTGTAGGAGAGGTACCCGATACCGGCTGGGGATCAAAAGCTGTTCCATCTCTGCCCCCGTTTGGGGTTCGGGCTTGACACGGTACAGCAGGCCCTGCCTCAATTCCACCCGGGGGCCACGCCCGAGACCCGCGGAGGGCTTACTGGCTGTTGGAGGGCTTGAAGAGCTTCCTCATGGAAAGGTCGTAGCTCATCATCTTCCTCTTGGGCCTCATGGAATTGGTAACTGTTGGCTAAGCCTCTCAGCTCGTCCGGCCAGGGTTGCTCGGCCTCCGCCCCCGCCAAGCCTGCCGTTAACTCCTTCCGTGGCCGGAGGGTGTCCAGGACTTCATATATCTCGGGCCAGTCTCGTCCCACAATCAAGGGGTGTAAAATATCCTCGCTTAGGCCCACCGGCAGCCGCCGCGAGACCCCCTGAAGGCGGATCTCCAGGAGCCGCCGCTCAAAGTACGTCCGCTGATTGTGGAGGCAGACCAGGTAGATCCCTTTACACCGGGGTGCTCGCTGCCACTCAATCAGAGAGGGGCGAACCAAGGTCTGCGCACACCCCGTATCGATTACGGCTTCGAGGGGCCGCTGCCCCACCCAGGCTTTAACCCGGGGTAACGGTTGGGGGGGAACCTCCTCTCGGCCTGCCACCCCGCATTCCATCGGCTCCTCTCGAGGAACCTCCTTTTCCCTGTTGGCCCCTTTGAGGTATGGGGTCCCCTTGACAAGGGATATTCGACCTCAGTCGGACAGGACCTAGCCAGATGCCCTCTGCCTCCACACCGGAAGCAACTAATGGGTTTGCCCTCGTGATTCTTCTCTCCCTTGCCCCCCTTGCCTTGCCGGGGGGAACTTTCCACCCGGGGTTTCCCTCGGGAGGGGCGACGCCCGGCCTGGGCTGCCGTGTACTGTTCCGCCCATTGGAGTTCCTGAAGGGAGGAGGTGGGGCCGTGGCACCTTACCCATTGTTGGGTGTCTTCCTCCAAATCTGCCAGGAACTGCTCCAGTAGGATCTGGTCGCATATTTCCTCCTTCGTGGCGGTATTGGGCCTCAGCCACTTCGTCAATTCATCCCTCAGGTCATGGCACAGCGCCTTAGGGGTCTTCTGCCCCTTGGCCTTGACTCCCCTAAAGGCCTGTCTGTGTTTTTCCGGGGTGATCTCTAAGCGTTGGAGAATCTCCGATTTCACGCGATCATAATCCCCGGCCTCCGCCCGTGTTAGGGCTCGGTAGGCCGCCTGGGCCGGTCCGATTAGCAGGACCCCTAATCTGCTGGCCCACCTTGCTTTATCTAGCCCTGCGGCCAATGCGGCCCTCTCGAATGACTCTAAGAAAGCCTCGACATCATCTTCTTTAGTCAAAAGAGGCATGCTCATTTCCTCTCTATACAGGCCCCCCCTAGCCTGTCCCTGTTGGAGGATGAGCTCCTGTAAGCTCACCTGTCGTAAGGCAGTCTGTTGTTGCTGCTGCAACAGCTGAGCAATGAGGTGTAGCGCTTGTGGCGCCACCTCCGGGCCCGCGGGGAGTTCCATGGTCTTCTGGTGCTCTGGTTATCCGGGCCGGGTTCGGGTTCCCGGCCAATGCACCAGTTGTGAGGAGTTGGGGGAGGTCATCCGATAGTGAGTTCCCCAATTCCCCGAATGGCCCCTGGAGAGAAGGGGGTATGCGCCGGACCGCTCGCGCTGCCGCCAATCTCGCCTGCCACGACTTGATGGAATAAGGGGTTCACCTGGGCGGGGCACTGACGGTCCACGGAAAAGGGTACCCCGACTCCAAAGTCCAGGGGTCCTGAGGGCTCCTCCTCCCCTACACCCTCGCCCGAGCCTCCGGGATATGGGGCCCCGCTGGGGTGCCCCTGCTGACGGAATAGTCCGGCGGGGTACCCGCCCACTGACGGACCCGCCCCGGAGTCCCACCAGCACCTAGCGTCCCTGATACTGAGGGCTCCTCTAGTCCGGATTTGTCCGGACCTAACGGGCCTGAGTCTCTAGACCGGGGGGGGCTACAAAGTCCGCCGCCCTGCCCGCGGGTCTTCTTCCGTGACCAACCGGCCACCAGCCGCCGGAGGAGGGCCCCTCCGGCCGAGGTTCCCTTCCTGGGTTCCTCCGTCGGAACCGCCACCGGTCCCTTGGCTACCTGTGTCTTGGCGGGATGCCTCGCTGCTCCCGGCTCCGCTGCGGTCCACTCCGCTGCAGCCGGGGTTCGCCGCGTGGCTTCCGGTTCCGCTGTTGCCCGCCCTGCCGCCGCCGGCTCTGTTGCTCCCGGTTCCGCGCTTACCGGCTCCGCGCCTCCCGGCTTCGCTGCTACCGGTACTGCCGCCGCCGGCTCCGCCGCAGTCAGCGTCTCTCGCGCCGCTCCCAGCTCCGCTGCTCCTGGAGCTGCCGCCGCTGGCTCCGCTGCAGCCGGCGTCCCTCGCGTCGCTCCCCGCTCTGCTGCTCCCGGGTCGGGCTCCCGCCGGAGCCTCCGTCCTCCTCTGCCCGGGGTAGGGGTGCTCCTTTTATTTGCCCGGGCCGGTCCCACGCCGGCCCGGTTTACGTTCCGGGAAACTCCAAAGTCCCGACCAGACTTCCGGATCGGGTCCCGGAAGCTGGACGGAACCCCAGGCTTCCTCCCTCGGGCCAGGTCCCCTGTGGTCCTGGCCCCCTCACACACATTAAAGCAGCATGTAAAAAAATGTTATTACACTAATACACAGTAAAATAGGTTACCACTACACAATAGGTGTCACTAAAAAAGCATGTGCTTGTGCTACCTAGGGCCTTCTCAAGTACCCCCAGGGGTATGCGTACCCCCAGTTGACAACCCCTGATATAGGAGATGAAGATGACATGCTGGAAAGCCTTTTATGGGTTTTTTTCTGTTCAACTATATGGACTTTTATTTTCTTTTTAACATTTTTGTTTTGCTAGAAAATCTGTTGCCTCCTTCTGAAAACATTTTTTTCTCAGCCTGGACTCCTTTTTCAGGTCTTAACCCATGACATGTGCATTCATGTCTGCACATGCATGATATGCAGCATGTCTTTCAGTCCCTTATGGCCCTTATCATGTTGTATGTAGTTGGAGAGGAAGCCAGTCATGGAACTCTTGGAAAAGTGTAACAGAAAGAGGACTTAGCAGTCTGGTCTAATGGTCTAACCCACTTAGACGTAGGTTCTAATCTCAGCTCATTCCCATTTCCAATAGGTAGCCAAGTACCTACGGCAATAAAAATAATGACATATTGTGCAGATTTGGGAGGGTGGCTTGGGACAGAGTACTGGAGGAATTCACGATTAGTGTGGAGAATTCCAGTCTCCTGAGTCCTTAAGCAGTGAAGAGGACTGACCTATTCTAACCAGTGTATCCAGAAAAGTGTCAGTTAATGTGTGTGGTACAGATGTTCTAGCCAGCTGTCCAGACCCTGAGGCCTTTCTCAGGTAGAGCAAAGTTCTGCAGTGTGGGAGCAGCTGTGGCAAAGCAGGATCAAAATAAAGCAGTCAAGCTGAACTGCTACTTTGTTTCCTTTGCCATTACACAGGAAATGCAGCCTATGGGTGAAAGGCTGGGACCAACCCCCAGCACCCCACAAACACATCTGAACTGAATCCTGCGTTTGCAAGAAGCTCAAGTGTTTCATATGGGGCAGGCAGAGAAGTGTGCTACAGATCCAGTAGTGATGGGGCACACACCCATACACTGTTATCTTGGTGAAAGGCAACATTATGTTTTTGGCTCTTGAAGTCTAGGAATCTGCTCCTCCAAAGTCCTGTAACCAGAAAATAAACACTGAGCATTAGCTATTTTTTATAAATCACTTCCTATAATAGATACTAAGCCAAGGATATTAAGACCTTGGAGGTCTTTAAGAGGAGACTAGACAAGCACGTAGCTGGGGTCATCTGACCTCAGCACTCTTTCCTGCCCAGGGCAGGAGGTCAGACTTGATGATCTACTAAGGTCCCTTCCAACCCTAAAAATCTATAAAATCCATGAAATCTATATTGTCAAATGAAGGTCCTGTCAATCTACAGACAGAACCTCCACAAACAGTAATTCTGTAAATTTCTTTACAATACCAAGACAATGTACCTCAACCTTATCTTGTAGGGGACTTCACTAGAGATAAAATGGCTGCTCAGTCTTCATTCAATCTTTCAGTCTGACAGCAAGGGTTTTAACTAGTGATGTGTGTTGGTGAGGTGCTGTAATGTGAATATCTGTCCCCTAAGAACTAGATCAGGCTTGTCCAACATACAGCCTGCAGGCCACCATGTGGCCTGCCAAGCCATTTTCTGTGGCCTGAGGTATCTTGCTCAGGACAGGCGGGTGGAGGAGGGGTGGGAAGCTGCTCACCCCCACGGGGCTGGGCTTGCGTGACCTCCCATGTCACGTGAGCCGGGTCCTGCTGTTAGAAATGGAGTATTGTTATAATTTTGTTAGAAATGGAGTATTGTTAGAAATGCACAGCTTGCATCTTGCGCCTGATAAGAAAGAAACACTGCCAAGGACTTTTTTTTCCTTGGCCAGCCTTGCCACAGTTTTTCTTAAATCGCAGACTCTCCCCCAGCCTCTCCCTAGCCTTTCTCATGCAGATTACAGAAGCTGGAATTCAACTGACTGTGTCCTTGAAAGGGGGGGGGTTTAAACTCTTGGTGACCTATAATATTCTCTGAGCATGCTTGATTAGCTGATGCATATTTACTTCTCCACCCTGCATATTTAAGTAGTTAATTATAATGTACATGCGATGGATGTAGTGATGTAACCACATATATGTTTGTATGAAACGGAAATGAGCTGTAAGAGTTCCTGTGTCTGCACACGTGCCCAGGAGGAAAAAGATAAATACAGCCTGCAAAAATTCCTTGGTGGATTCAGAGTAATCTGAGTCTTTGACTCTGCTCTGACCCTATTTGCAAATACACCTTTTGTGCCATCTAATGAATGTGTGTCTGTGATTTTAGTGGCCTCCAAGAAACAGACTGCACTTTTTTGCAACAAATCTGGCGAGCCAGGCAGGAGATCTCTTGGACTACCCCGGAATTCAGTGACAAGATCATCTCTGCCACCACGGGGAGTGCGCACCGAGCGGCCTTTTTGGGCTCGCCCAGGGGGCTTAAGACGTGAGTCAGGATATCCGGGAAGTTAAAGGCTCCTGTGCAAATTTTTGGTTTCTGAGGATGCCAGACACACATTCCGGCATTCTGATCGAGATCTCTGGGGTATCTGAGTGAGTATATGAATTCCCTTGCCCAATTTGGTCTGGATCCAGGAACAAAGATGCGTTCGATTTTGGTTTAATACTGGGAAATTTTCGGCCTGGTATAAGAGAACTGTCTGTAACTAGGATCATTTGGTGTGCGTTGGACGCACTTTTGTGGGCAATGGGTGCGGGTCGCTCCCGTGTAGAAGACTCGGATGCGCCTTTATGTTGTATATTACAAAACTTCAGTAAATTTGGAAAGCAGGCAGATTATGGAATGAAGATGAAAAAGGGTGATTTAATCAAGTTTTGTCAACTCGAGTGGCCAACATTTGGTGTCCACTGGACCCCAAAAGGATCCTTTGTAGTAAAAGAAGTGATAGCTATCCATGAAATAGTTATGCAGAACGGATAGTGGAATCAGTTTCCTTATATTGATTGTTGGTTGTGGGTGGTTCAAAATCAGCCACCTTGGATTAAGAAATGTTTAGTAAAGTCTCATGTGATGGTTGTTAAAGGAAAGACTTGAGGAGGACTGCCTGTACTCCCTGAGTCTAATGAGGGGGGGAATTCTGAATTGACTGAGTATCGGACCCGCTCTCCGGTCACAACCCTGTCAGGTAGCGAGGATGAATTAGACATCTCCTCGGGATCCAGTCCCTCTGCACCACTGCTCCCTCCCTTAGGGAAACCACCACTGGCGTATCAAAGCATACCTAATGATTCAGAGCGTGAGCCTCAGCCAAGTGCCCCATCTGAATCAGGGAATAAGGGCTATTATTTGCGCAAGACTGTAAAATCACAGCCGGTGCTGAACTGCCCGATGCGAGAGGTTATCGGAGAGAGGGGCAATGCAACTTTTGTCTACACCCCATTTAGTACTTCAGATTTATTTAACTGGAAGAATCAGAGCCCCTCTTTTCGTGAAGACCCTGAAAAGATGAGGGACCTGTTTCGATCTATTGGGCAAACCCATCGACCCACTTGGGCTGATGTCCAGATGATGCTCCAAACCCTCCTGACCCCGGAGGAGAGGAAATTAGTGTTGGGGACGGCAGAGCGCATTGCAGCAGCCAGGGTAGAAGCGGAGGGAGCTGCTGGTCGTACCTTGTGTGATACCTGCCCTGTCGAGGAACCGAGATGGGATAATCATACTGCAGAAGGAAGAGAGCTGAGTGCACGGTGTCTGGGGATTATAGTGGAAGCAATGGGGAAGGCAGTGCCTCGGGTTACTAATCTGTCTCAATTGTATGAAGTGAGACAGGGAAGAGAAGAGGATCCCTCAGCTTTCCTCGGGAGGCTGTATGAGGCGTTCCGTAGGTTTTCGGACCTAGATCCAGAAGCCCCAGATAATCAACGCATGGTAAATCTTATGTTTATTGGTCAATCCGCTGCTGATATTTGTAAGAAGTTACAGAAAACTGAGGGAGGTGCTGGGAAACCGATTTCAGAGCTGGTGGAAATTGCATATAAGGTATATGGGAATCGTGAGCATATGCAGGAGCACAAGGAGGATAAAAAGGCTCAGCGACAGATGGCAGCGCTGGCAGCTGCTATAACTGGAGGTACCCCTGGAAAGGCTGGGATGCAGAAAGGGAAAGGAGAAAGAGTAGGAGCAGACGTTTGTGCTTACTGCAGGGAGAAAGGACACTGGAAGAGGGCATGCCCAAAGTTAAAGGAGAAGAGAGAGGGTGAACCAAGAGGTCACCTCATGTGGGCAGAGGAAAAGGGTGAGGACACAGAATGAAGGGGATGGGGATCTAAGACCACTACCCTTCGGGTTGGAGCCCAAGAAGATCCCATGGTAACCATTAGGATTGGTGGTAAAAACTTTGAAGCCTTGGTGGATACTGGGGCTACATTTTCAATGATTCAGGAAAAATCCCCCTGTGCAGGAACTAGTGAACAGCATGTACTTGTGGAAGGGATTGAGGGAACGCAATCCCGACGCCCTGTTTGTAAACCACTCCTCACCAAAGTGGGGGACCATTTGCTTGAGCACTCCTTTGTATATGCTCCAAGTTGCCCGGTTGCCCTACTTGGGCGGGACCTACTCACAAAATTGCAAGCTGAGATATTTTTCAGAGACGACCAGATGGTGGTCCAGCTACCTGTCAAGCAGAGCTCGAACTATCAGATGGCTCTCCTGGAGGACCGACGCCCTGTAGTAAGTTCTGAAGATCACATGACTGGAGTAGACCCTTCGGTATGGGCTGATGGAACCCCTGCACGAGCTAAGACGGTCTCCCCGGTAAGGATCATACTCAAGGATGGGGAGGGGCCCGTTCGGGTAAAGCAGTATCCATTCAGCCGAGCGGCCAGAGCTGGACTCAAGCCATTAATAGAGAAATACAAGAGGTGCAGATGGCTAGTGGAAGGGTCCTCACTATATAATACCCCATTCTTGGAGTGCCGAAGGCAGATGGGGTCTCATACAGACTGGTCCAAGACCTGCGAGCAGTAAATAAGAAGGTCCTTTCAGACCATCCTGTAGTCCTGAACCCACACACGATTTTGACACAAGTACCGGGGGAAGCTGAAATATTTTCAGTGCTAGATTTGAAAGATGCTTTCTTCTCCATTCCCCTTCACCGAGAGAGTCAAAAATTGTTTGCTTTTGAATGGGAGGATCCAGATACTTTCCATAAAGCCCAACTCATGTGGACAGTAAATAAGAAGGTCCTTTCAGACCATCCTGTAGTCCTGAACCCACACACGATTTTGACACAAGTACCGGGGGAAGCTGAAATATTTTCAGTGCTAGATTTGAAAGATGCTTTCTTCTCCATTCCCCTTCACCGAGAGAGTCAAAAATTGTTTGCTTTTGAATGGGAGGATCCAGATACTTTCCATAAAGCCCAACTCATGTGGACAGTTCTTCCACAAGGATTCATAGCAGCCCCCCATATTTTCGGACTTGCCCTTCAGAAGGACTTGGAGGAGTGGAAGGGATCACACCCCGCAGTGACTCTCCTCCAGTATGTGGATGACCTGCTAGTTGCAAGCCCAAACTTGCAACTCTGCGAGGAAGCCACCAGGTCACTGTTAAACACTCTAGGGGAAAAAGGATATAAAGTCTCTAAAGAGAAAGCCCAAATATGTCAGCCTCAAGTTACATTTTTGGGATATAAGCTCTCAAAAGGAGTCAGAGCCCTGAGTGCAGATCGCATACAGGCAATCCAAGGTCTAACCTCACCTAAGTCACCCAAGGAGCTGCGGGCATTCCTAGGGCTAACTGGGTTCTGTCGACTATGGATACCAGATTATGGTGGGAAGGCTAGACCACTGTATGACTCACTGACTGAGAGTCTCACTAAATGGAAATGGAATAAAGAAATGCAGCATGCCTTTGATCTGCTTAAGGCAGCATTAATCCAGCCCCCTGCCCTGGCCATCCCAAATAGTAAAAAGCCATATCGACTGTGTGTTCATGAGAATCGAGGGGTCGCATCAGGGGTGCTGACACAGCCATCAGTCCCGACCTGGAGACCCGTGGGATATTACTCAAAGGTTCTAGATCCGGTTGCACTCGGGTGGCCAGCCTGTCTTCAGGCTGTGGTAGCCACAGCAGTGGTTGTTGAAGAAGCCCAGAAGATAGTCATGGGTGCGGATATGGAAATACACACCCCACATGGAGTTCCCCAGATTCTAGGGACTGAGGGAGGAAAGTTTCTCAACCCCTCCAGACAATCACGGTATGAAATATTTTTGCTCTCTAATCCAGGACTTACTTTCAAACATACTACGGCCTTGAACCCTGCAACCTTGCTGCCAGAACCAGGGAGACCAATGCATGACTGCCCTGAGGTCCTGAATCAAACCACACAGGTGCGGCCTGATCTTGCTGAGGACCCAATTGAAGACCCAGATGCTGAATACTTCGTAGACGGCTCCAGCTCTGTCATCGATGGAAAAAGACGAACAGGATGTGCAGTGGTAACCTTGGATAAGGTAGTATGGAGGGAGTCATCGCCGAGCTCATGGTCGGCACAGGCCGCGGAACTCACTGCGCTTACCCGAGCATTACAGCTGGGGACAGGCCAGCGGGTTAATGTATACACTGTTCTCACTATGCTTTTTCTACGGTCCATGCGCATGGACTATTGTGGAAAGAAAGAGGTTTCATTACGGCTTCTGGGAATAAAATTGCTAACGGCCCCCAGATTATCAAGCTACTAGAGGCACTCCACCAGCCTAAAGAGGTAGCAGTCATTCATGTGCGGGCCCATGGGAAAGCTGCTGAGGAAAAACATAAGCTTGGAAACGCAAAGGCTGATGCGGCAGCAAAGGAAGCCGCATTTATTGGTGGAGAAGTGGAGGAAGTATCCAGGCAGGCCTTGTCCCATGCCTTATGGCCATACGTCTGGGATTTAGTCCCGCAGTATTCCCCTGAAGAAGATAAATTTGCACAGAAAGCTTGTGCAAAAAAGAACTCCCAGTGGTGGTGGATAGTACCGGGAGGAAAGGTCATGATACCCAGGCCATTGCTTTGGGAGGTGCTGCAACAGCTCCATGCAAGAACCCATATGGGAGGCTTGGCTATGGGTGATCTAGTGATCCGCCAAGCAGTAGCCCCAGGGCTATATGTAGAAGCTCAGCGTATTGCTACCAGGTATATCACATGCCAGAAAGTAAACCCTCGAAGGAAACCCCCTGTGCCAATGGGAGGTAGACCCTGGGCAGCGTACCCTGGACAAGCATGGCAGATTGATTTTGCCGAGCTCCCACGGTCCGGGCATCATGGGTTTTTACTTGTCATGGTAGACCAGCTCTCTGGTTGGGTTGAGGCATGGCCCACCAGGACTGCCACTGCGGCTACAGTAGTGAAGTATTTGTTGCAGGAGATCATTCCCCGGTATTCTCTGCCTGAATCCATCGAGTTGGATCAAGGACAACACTTTGTGTCGCACAAGCTCTCAAGATCATTTGGAAACTACACACACCATGGAGACCACAGAGTTCAGGACAAGTGGAACGCATGAATAGGACCTTAAAGACTCTACTCACCAAAATCTGTATTGAAGCACACCTTAAGTGGCCTCAAGCATTGCCGCCAGCTCTTACTTGCATTCGAAACACTCCCCGATGGGGCATTAAATTAACCCCATATGAAATTATGTTTGGCAAACCCCCTCGAGTCTTACCCCCTGGGATGCGAGAAAATGTAACTTTTGAATTAGGTAATAGCGAGCTTCATATGTACGTTATTGCTTTGCAGTCTGTCTTGTCTTCTCTTCACAGGTATGCAGCCTCCTTTCAGTGTCTGCCTTTAGACGTACTGGTACATGACTTCTGCCCGGGAGACTGGGTCCTGGTGCAGCGGTGGAAAAAGGAACCTTTGACTGAGAGGTGGAGTGGCCCTTTCCAGGTACTTCTAACAACCCACACCGCTGTAAAGATTGCTGGCCATGACCGTTGGATACACCATACCCGTGTGAAACGACATCCACAAGCATCAGAGGACACCAACTCCCAAGACGAACTCACTCCGGAAGCTGAGTCGTCCTCGGAACAAGAAGCCAGCAAGTGGAGCTGTGAACCTACTGGTGATCTCCAAGTGCGCCTGAGACGGCTTAATCAAAGTTCAGAAAATTAGACAAGAAAGTAAAAAGAAAAAGTTTAGGCTGTATTTGATCTCAAGAAAGGGATAATATGGTGGGAATCTTAATATGCCTTGTTGTTATCTATGTAGTAAGAGAAGCAGGATTGAGCAGCCCTAGCCACCAGCCTATATCCCCGCTTCCCCCAGTTGCTCCCCCAGGGACAAATTTGTATGTTGACACGATGGAAAGAATTGCAGGTACCTTCAATCTTACCAACTGCTGGGCCTGTGGGGGACTCCAAGAGGCCGGAGAACAGTGGCCTTGGAGGGCTTTTCCTTTGGCCCCAAAATGGTTGGTAAGTGATAAGGCAGATGTTAAGAGTACTGGTCAAGAATGGGATGAGAACTGCAGCTGGGATCTTTCCCAAGTGGCATTAGGAGAGTACTGTATTAGCAATAATGGTACAGGGAGGAGTTTGGGACATAGCCAGTGTACATGGACATTGAAATGGGTCCGAACATGCACTACCTGTTATGCCCTTAATTGCAGCAAGTATGCAGGTCAATGGAATTCTACTGCTGTTAAGCTCCCAAACTGCATGTGGATGAAATGTAACCCATCCACTCCACAATCATCCCCACATGATGAAGACACCTGCTTCAAAAAGGTCAGAAGGGCAAGAGTATCACGTTTCGATCCTAACATTACAAAATGTCAGGCATATAATGAGACCCGAAGTGAACGATTCATACCTTACTTCTATAATTGGCAATGGGCGCACCCGAATGGCACGATGGCGTGGTTTAATAGATATTGGAGTGCCTCAAATGACACAAATGAAATAACCGAGTGTGAGTATAGGGATAAAGATGGCGTATGGAGATGTCAGCTTAAACCGAGTGACCATTACACCGGCCCTTTAGGGCATAGGGACAACAAATACTATCCCCCTCTTTTCTGGTGGAACCGTGACCCCCTGGCCTTGGGAGGGGAGAACAGGGCCTTAAAAGGACATTATTGGATTTGCGGAAGGCGAGCCTATACAGTACTGCCACAAAGGTGGACAGGAACCTGCTATATTGGGGTAATTGTACCAGCTTTCTTTTTGCTACCATCTGAGGTTGGAAATAAGTTGGGAGTCTCTTTGTATGATGATTGGAAAAGGACCAAGAGAAGTATTGATGTAAGTTTGACACGGGGTGGCTCCCAAAAGTGGAAGGAGGATGAGTGGCCCCCTCAAAGGATTATTGAGTATTATGGACCAGCTACATGGGCTGATGATGGGAGTTGGGGATACCGGACACCAATATACATGCTAAATAGAATCATCAGGTTGCAGGCAGTTTTGGAAATAATTACTAACCAAACTGCCACTGCTCTCGAGTTACTGGCCTGACAGAGTTCTCAGATGAGAGAAGCCATATACCAAAATCAAATGGCCTTAGACTATTTACTCGCAGAGGATGGCAGAGTCTGCGGAAAGTTCAACCTTTCTAATTGTTGTCTCCAAATAGATGATAATGGAAAAGCAGTCTTAGAGATTGCCAAAGAGATTAGGAAAATAGCCCATGTACCAATACAAACGTGGGAAAACACATGGGATAAAGACTGGTGGTCTAATCTACTTGGAGGACCCTGGTGGAAGAAAGTAGGGTTTGTATTTTTGTGTGCTCTGACTGGTTTGATTTTTATTCCTTGCCTTACTCCCTGTCTCACTAGATTGATAACCACCACAGTTGAAGGGATGCAAGTTGCAGCAGTCCCCCTCAAAGCGCAGACTGTAGCAAAAGTCATGGTACTCAGAAAAATTCCTCGTAATTATCTTGATCTGCCTAAATGAAAATGGGGAGCAGAAAGCATCTTGAGGGGGGAATATTGTTAGAAACGGAATATTGTTAGAAATGGAGTATTGTTAGAAATGCACAGCTTGCATCTTGCGCCTGATAAGAAAGAAACACTGCCAAGGACTTTTTTTTCCTTGGCCAGCCTTGCCACAGTTTTTCTTAAATTGCAGACTCTCCCCCAGCCTCTCCCTAGCCTTTCTCATGCAGATTACAGAAGCTGGAATTCAACTGACTGTGTCCTTGAAAGGGGGGGGGTTTAAACTCTTGGTGACCTATAATATTCTCTGAGCATGCTTGATTAGCTGATGCATATTTACTTCTCCACCCTGCATACTTAAGTAGTTAATTATAATGTACATGCGATGGATGTAGTGATGTAACCACATATATGTTTGTATGAAACGGAAATGAGCTGTAAGAGTTCCTGTGTCTGCACACGTGCCCAGGAGGAAAAAGATAAATACAGCCTGCAAAAATTCCTTGGTGGATTCAGAGTAATCTGAGTCTTTGACTCTGCTCTGACCCTATTTGCAAATACACCTTTTGTGCCATCTAATGAATGTGTGTCTGTGGTTTCAGTGGCCTCCAAGAAACGGACCGCAATTTTTTGCAACACCAGCGTCCCGCCCGCCTCCCAGGACTCGCTGGGCTCGGCAGCCGCGGGGCAGGAATGGGACACAGCGCCTGGCACAGACGGTCAGCAGGCCAGACCCAGGGGGGCCTTGGCAGGCAGGGTCCTGGCGTGACCTCTGCAGGGTGAGGCGGCGCTCCAGGCTCGCAGTGCTGAGGCCACCAGGGCTGTGTGCGCGGGTGGCCGGGCACCATGGTGAGTGGGGCTGTGTGGCCAGGCGAGTGAGGGGCTGTGGTGCAGCAGCCACCTTGCTCCGGCCTCCCTCAGGCAGCACCAGTTCATGGAGCTGCACTGCTCAGAGGCAGCTCGGGTGGGGAAGGGGAGATTGTCAGTCCCTGCGGCTGGGCCAGGCGCTGCTCTCCTGATGCAGTGGCTGCCTGTGCCCTCCTGGGGGCCATTTGCCTTCGCCTCAGGGAAGTGCAGAGGAGCAAAGCAATTTGTGACCTTCCCCCACAAGGAGCCACCCTGAGCAGACCAGGCCTGAGACCCTGCCAGGCTGGGAAAAGGCTTTGTTCCCACAGTTCCACCGTCCCCTGTCTCATGCGTTGGCTCAGCCCCAGCCACATCTGTCCGAGCACTGTCAAGACTTTGGGCAGTGGTGTTGCTGGTGTGGGCAAGGCCTGGGGAAGCAGTGGCATAGGCAGCCCCTTGGCCTGTGTGAGAGCACCGGCTACATCGGTTCGGTCACATATTTTAACACAGCTGTCAAATATCTTCTGGGTCTGTCTTGAAATGGTGGTTGTAGTAGGCAGAAGGGGGGCCCCACATGTTGGGATAGCTAGTCCAGGACATCATTTGCTGTAGTTTGTCACTAGCTGAGCACAGGTGGGGGTTTATGCCAGCTTTGCCTGATTTCAGACTTGTCCAACATACGGCCCGCAGGGTGATAAAATATTAATATGGCTCGCTGGCCCACTGGGTGATAAAAAGTTCATGATCCAGCCCCACATTCAAAAAGGTTGGACGCCGCTGAACTAGACTAAAACTCACTCAGCACACTGAGCTCAGTTACAGTGCTGCTTTGTAGCATGTCATGAAACACATGGGATACTGTGATAGTAGCAGAAAGAGCTACTTTCAGAAGACGGGCAACACTATTTTAGAGAATATAAACAACATTTTCCACACAATGTTCAAAGGTAAACACGAGACATTGGAAATCATTTTTATTGTTATAAAGAAATTTTCAATACAAGTAAATAGATTACACATACAATACACCCCCACTCAGAAAAAAATATAATTTCCCCAGTGGTCTGAGTCTAATGAATAACTCCCCACTTTTATTTACTTCATGTTCTCAACTTTTACTCTTAATATTTTTTAAAATGCAAAATAAGCCCAGCCTAAGAATGTATGTCATTTTACGGGGAATAAACACTGAAGTTGAGATCAGCAAAGAAAGCAAAAGATATAAAGTTTCCCAATCTCACTGAAATTCAGTTGGATTTATATGCAAAACTATTAGACTCCTGGAAAAAGCTCAGCTAACATGTTTGGAATAATACAGCTAACAGGTTCTTTGCTGTTTGGTGTATACGTACTCTTACTGGCTTGTGCAATTTCTATGCTTTATTAGTCACTTCAGTGACATATTTTCCTTCCAAAGGTTTGCACTGGCTTTTTTTTAACTAATGTGTTCAGACAAAAAAATTAAGTTTGCACTGGTGTTTGACAATTTGTGTATTCAGAAATCAAATGCCACATACCTTCTGTTTAAAATGGGATTGCAATTAATTCCACTTGTTCAAAATGAGTTTGTTCTCAAACTCTCATTCCTTTTGTATTGAACAGGACTATTATTAGTTTTGGATGGGAAAGGGAAAGACATTCAGAACACAACACATACTCTTTCTAGTCATTCTGAATAAAACCCAAACAGTTCACAGAAATATCATATGGTCTGTGTCATAAGTGAACTATACTCTTCTATCAGTCTCTTCTTCTCATTTAATTTTTCCAGTACTGCATCCATTAAATATGAGGCAAAAGGAAACTGAAAGAGAAACACAGTAAGAAAAATGATAACTGAATTCTGCATTTTGTTCAGCTGAAAAACATTCATTAAATATCTTTAAACCATTAGATTTCACTTATTTCTGACAACTAGAATACTTGCAGACACCTGATCTCTTTAAAGCTGATCTGCCTGGTTAGTGTGTGTAACTATGTTCTTTATCATAAAAATGATAAAAGAGCATAAAATGAAAAGCATAAAATGAAAAAAGTTAAACGCATTATTGAACAATTCATGGTTTACTGACCATGTTAATGATGTAATCTGCAATCCTAGCACCTCTGTCATTTATCTTCAATCAGCTGATCAATATGAGGTTACAGTCATCTCTGGGGCACACAGAAGTCATACTGTATGTTCACTACTCTCGTGAGAGTATCATTACAGCTACCTATGCTGTAACTAAGTGCCTCCAGAGTTGTATAGTGAAACTTTTGTAAATAAATGCAGAAAAAAACCCTCCATTGATCAAGATGTCAGTGGGGTCTGTTATTCTATACAAAATGGCAATTTTAAAACAGCTGAGCTTACAATATTTGTACAGAAAACCTAAAATTGTCTCTTGTATCTACCTACAACCCCTGGCTAAAGGAAAAATAGCTGATGCCTGTCATTTTCTGTAAATTTAATCCTTACCAATCACCTGACTGCTGCATTATTTTGGACATTTTTGGGTACGTGCTACTCCATATAAAATGGTTAAGATCAGTGGGGACCAACATTTTGGCAGGCATGCCACAAATTAGCTCTGTGCCTTCCTCAAATGCCACTACAATTCCCTTCCCTTGCCCAATCTGCTGCCCTGCTTTCTGCTTCCTACCCTGTTATGCCTGCCTGATTTGGTGCTTTGCTTTCTGCTCCTTTCCCTATGTCACTGCGTTGCCTGTCCCCTCCCCAGTTTGCTTTGGGTTACACATAGAGACTACCTGTGTCATTTGTGGCACCCATGCTACAAGTTGGCCACCCCGGTCTAGATTCATTATTTGCTAGACTCTGCTGTCAGTATAATTGAGGCATGAGTGCATGGAGGTGGGAAGTGCTGGCTTGAAAATGGCATTAAAGGTCTGGTTTTGGGAACTGGCTTATAGGTATAGATATGTGTATTATAGGGGCTCAAGATGGGCAATTGGCTATGTGGATGTGTGACCACAGAGAGACGACCAACCAGATATAGCCACAGATGAAGAGTTATCAGGAGTCATCAGAAGGGAAGGAGAATACAAAAGCGGAGACTTGAGAGTAACAAGGGTCCCTCCTTCTCTTCCTTTCTGTCCTTCCCTGTCCCCCAGGAAGAGTCTCCAAGGCCACCGTGGACCGAGGGCATACCAGCAGCCCGTCTCTGTGAGCCTCAGCATCCCACCTTCAGAATGCTGTCTTGCCATGCTGACATCTGACACCTAAGAGTAAGCCTCAGAGTGAAGCCTGCATCCTGGTCAGATGTACTTTGACTCTTGACAGCCCTAGGATTTGATACATATATAGAATTGCTTAATTGTTTGTATTGCTTCTTTTTTGTTATCACTATGTATCAATAAATTTGCCTATGATCAAATGGAAAGGTCGTGGCTGGTCTGGGGGTGGGTCCTCCTGCCCTGAACAAGGTACCTAGATCCTAAATCCAGAGCCAACAACTGGTGCCCAATGTGGGGCTCTCAGGACTGACTCAGAAACTGGGACCAGGTCCAGTACCAGCAGTTGCTGACTGGAGCCCTGGAACTGGAACTTAAGGGCAGTAACCTGACTGATGGGGGAATGTGTTGATACAGAGTGACCCTTTCTAGAGGGGTTAGCTAAGATTTGTAGTAAGGTAGAGCTGTATGGTAATTGTTACTAGGGTTGTAAGTGTTGTGCAAGAGATGTTGTTTGTTACTGCTGACCAGGAGACTTTGTTTGCCTAGGTCAGGCAGGGTAGTGGACACAAGTATGTTCTGCGATCCACTTGGGATTAAGTAAGAACCTTCTGTTGTGTTTGCAGTAGGAAGCTAGAAAGCAGAGAAAGTTATCTCTCTGCTGGAATGGCTGTGTGAATGAACAGGGTCCTTTGACTCTAGGGTCTTTAGGAATAGTTACAATCTTCTGTGGATAGTTACAAGAGCACTTACGTGTTTGCTGTGGAATTTGTAAGGGTAAGTTACAGGTGCAGGTTATGGCAAGGCAGAGTGTTATCCAGGCAGTGCAGTTTCAGACAGCTCAGAGATAAGGAATGTGAGACACATACTTTGCAATCCTGTGTGCCTTGGAGAATAGAGGCAGGAAAGGGCACAGAAAAAGACAAGGTATTTTACTGGACATCTGCTCAGGCAGTGGCAGAGAATTTGGGATTGGAAGTGAAGGGAAAATTTGGTTTTCCTCCCACCTGTTCAGGAACAGTGAAGAACCCAGATAGAGAGTGTAACAGATTGTTTTGGGAAGCATCAGGGTAGAGCTGTGTAAACAGAGATCAGTGCCCAGAAGTTACTCTGGGCAGAGGAAAAGAAGCGAGCTTATCAGAGGCATGTTTTGTTTTTCTCCTCTGCAGACGCATGGTTTGGGGGTTCCTTTTTGAAGTAGGAAGAGTTTTTCCAAAGAGATCATATGTGGTGTGTAATTTGTCACCTGCAATCTTTCAGAGGCTTTCTCTACAGGTAGGGGATGCTGAGCTCTGCAAGGTGCAGAGATGGGAATTTTTTGGATGAGTGCCAGCATGGCTATAGGCCAAGCAAAGGCAGCCACAGTGTACCAGCTGAGAGTAAACTAACTAAGAGAGGTGAGCCCCTCCCTTCTAGTCTTTGTGTTTTGCAGGATGGAACCACTACTGAAGCATCATTAAGTTTGCTGGGTACAGAGAAGAATCAAGCTTGACTGTGTTATGTGTAGTGATTGTGTTTTGCTGTGTCTGTAAAATGCTATTGCTATAAACAGAGATGATCCCAGCCAGGTGCGGGGCCCAGGGCAAAGCAGCCTGTGCATGGTCCCCCTCCCCGTCCCATGGCACACTTACACCAGTTTCCAGGGCCAGTTGGGAAAGGCCTAACCCTTGGCATTTCTCTAGTCTTTTAAAGAATGGAGGGGTACAGGTAGTGCTACAATGGCACCAGGCATCCAGTTGAGACAACAAGAAAGCGTTGCCCAGTATACAGGAGGGGTAAAGTTGCCAAGGACATGTCTGGTCTCCAGAGATGCTGACCATGAGATTTTTTTTAAAAATCTGAAGAGTCATGTTGACAATCAGATAAGACACTAACTGTGGAGCAACATGCTACCGGAAATGCTGAGTAAAAGGTTTGGTAGGCATCTATGGCCGTACGTTCCCTGCTCCCAGTACGGGAGGCCTGTTCAAACCTAACTGGCTGGGCTAGGGAATGCTGAGGCAAGAGACCGAGGGGGTATGGGTGACATTTGAACAATGGTTAAGGGTTCATCACAGCGTCCAGGCCATTGGAGCCCCTGACCATGGATGCTGTTATACTTTTCTTGGGATGACTGGTGAAGGTCCTCCCCACAAATCTCCTGAACATTCCAGGTGATGCTAGCAATTATGTTCCAGTATGTTGTGAAAGTAAACCCCTGCCAGGAACTTCTCTGCTCACTGCTCCAGCTCTGACAGTAACCTTAAGTGAACTGGCCAGGGACAGTGTTTAATTCTCCCCTCCCTGTTCCACCACTATGGACCCAGGCCAGGGTCCACCTGGTGCTCCCCCCCTCACCACTTCAGTAGCAGGGCTGGGGGTGTGGCCAGATGCCAGCTGGTATGGCCCCCTGGGGCAGAGGAGAAAAGAAGGGGATTTATTCCCCTCTCAGGCCCCTCTGGCCCTGGGGGACTGTAGCTAGGGTTTGCCAGACCCAACCGCTGATGCTTGCTCCCTGTGCGGGGTGAATGGTAGAATAAGCCCCTTCAATCAAATACTGGAGCAATTCTTCTCCTTTCTGACACTAGGTGTAACTGTTGCTCTTTAACTGGAATTCCCCCTCTAAGGGAAGATGAGTAGTACCCTTCCTAACTAAGAATTCTTCCAGCTGGAAGAACAGTTACACCTGGTGTCAGAAAGGGGAAGAATTGCTCCTAAATATGCCATCAGGGATGAGACAAATAAGATATTCAGACTGTTGGTAGTATATCAACATTGTTGAGTGGATAAAATAGTTTTCCTTTGTCTTTAAAACTCCACCCCAAGCTAATCCAGTGTGTTTATTTCTTCTGAGAGTTCCACATTCAGTGTTAATTTTTGACAATATGTTAGCTCAGGGGTTTTCAACCTTTTTTTGGTCAGGATACCCCCGGCAACCAGTCAACGAGTGAGCGGGGGTGTTCCCTGGTGGTCAGTCAACAAGTGTGGGGAGGTGGGCGGTACAGTGCGTGGTGGCAAACCAGAAGTGCCACTGGCTACTCCGCACCACTGCCACATACCCCATGAAGCCTTCCAAAGTACCCCCAGGGGTACATGTATTCCCGATTGAAAACCCCTGTGTTAGCTCCATCCACAGTTTACTGTTTTCATTATTAAAGTCTCTTCTATCACCATCATGTTTTTTAGGCTCTGAACAAAACCCTGGTCTAGTGCTTATGCCAGACAAGGTACCTGCAAATTTCCAGTAGAAAAAGGAACATTAACATATAAAAAGGATGAAAAACTAGTGCAAATTGACAGCTAAGAGAAGTGTTGAAATAATGGTAGGTCTGCTTTATTTATATTTTTATAATTAAAATGTTACAAGAAATTATCTGTACAAGATGATGGCAGGTAAAATACTGAACTGCCCTCTGATGTAGCAGATCAAGTATTGTGACCTGCCCAACAGTTACAGGGCAGGCTGCCACAGGAGAGCTGTATGTGTACGGGGCTAGGATTTGCTGGCTGGACATGATCTCAAACTGTCAGAGTACATTCCTTATGTCTGTAATATGGGATTGCTGAGCTAGTCAAGCATACTTGCTAGCAGTTTCTTGAAAGTTACAAGGACTGCTATTCTTCTGGCTGTGTAGGGAGAAGGATCAAAGTCACTGAGCACAGCTTCTATCTGTATTAATATAAGTGCATAATCTTATCTCATATTCTTTGTGGAGGTTACTCTCCACTGTGCTGTAAAAATACTAATTCCATCTTTCTGTTCACTCCATAACTGTTCTTTCCTATTGTCCCTATGTATTTTTTTAAAACAAGAACAGTATAATTATTTTGAAGTCTCTCATAAATTCTTCTTCCACTAGCTTGACCGCATTAATTTTTGATGCAGTTGATATTTTTCCTAATGTTATTCTTTAGATGAGTGCATTACCTCACTGCTGTCCCGGGTCCATATTATTCTATCTATATTTACTTGCTGTTCGCTACTTTCTGCTGCTTGCATGTCATGGCAAAGTGATCTTTAAAGAGATCTTTCTATCTAAATCATTCATTTCTATCAAGAGCATTGGAAGATTCAGTGTTGTGGCATTCTTTCACATTTGTCAGTTGCAAAAAAAGTGTTTATGTTTTTATCCAGTTCTCCTTATATATACACATCCAGCTCTGGATGATCTCTACAGTCTTCATCTTTAATAGAAGCCTGTCAGATGTACTTTTATTGATGGCCTTGTAGCTGTCCTGGGACGACTCTTGCTACAGCCTGCTTCATGACTTCAAAAAAACTGGAAACAAATTCTCCAGAAGCATACCCCATATGCTTGGGGAAGGTTTTAGGAAGGTAGCTAGCACCATGTACACACTTAAGTAGCATAAGGCTTCAGTACATAGCTGAAAGTTCTGCATTTTCCTATGCCAGTATATTTTTCATTTAAATTTGAAATCAGCAGAGAATCATATAAACCCATTCTCCATGCAGCTGCTCTCTGCAGCCCACAGATAATACAGGGCAGAAGCAGCTCTGGGACTCCCCTTGCCACCTGGGCATAGCAGCAGGCAGGTCCTCCCCTGCATGCCTGCTCCATGCCAAGCTCCCCTCTGTCTCTGCTAGCCCAGGGACTCTAGCCATGCTTCACCCATATCCCTGCTTTTTCCTTGAGTTCTCCCCAGTAACTGTACCTTCTTTTCTCCTTGTCCTACCAGAAGATTGTACTGTAAGCCATGGGTGTATCTGGAGTTTGTTAAAGGGGGTGTATTGCAGGCTGCCCCCTGCACAGGTCTTCCCCTGTGTGCCTACTCCCTGCCCAGCTCCCTTGTGTCTCCTGCCAGCCCAGGAATTTTAGCCATGCCTCACCTGTATCTCTGCCTGCCCCTGCACCTCTACCCCCATGGGCAGGTGTTCAGGGGGCAGCCTGCCAACCCCCCCCATTAACAAATCCCAGATACACCCACAGCTTTCAGTACAATCTTCTGGCAGGATGAGGAGAAAATAAGATATGGTTACTGGGGAGAACTCAAGGAAAAAACAGGGGGATGCCTCACAGAGAAATCTGAAGCGTTGTTAAGTCTTGGGTAGGGGGCTACATTCCCAATGAGAACCAAGAGTGTCTACGGTTAGAAGGCAGTGAGAGGGCCATGGATAATTTGCAAGCTCTAGTAGGAGGGTTGTGGAGAATCCCTTGCAGATTAAGGATAGAAAGACTGCAGCAAGCTCCTATTCAAGGGAACGATAATCCATAGGCTTCAGTGAGATGGCTTTGGAGGCCAGAGGAAAAGGCAGGCAAAAGATGGGAAGGTTTTTTCCTGCATGATACTATTACCTGAATATGATTTGTGTATTAGGAAAGGAGGCCCTAAGAAGAAATATTCTATGATTGTAGCTTTTACTGTATGTGGAGTGATTAATGCAAGGGCCCCCCAAGGAATGAAAGGAACTGAGGCAAAACCTGACAAGGGATCTATTAAGCTAATCCTGTCATGAAGTACAAGGCTTGAAAGATTTGGATGACTATTTATATCCTGTGAAAAAATCTCTCCTAGAGACTTCAAACAGCAATCTGAAATCCAGCCAAACTTCTTCCTTCCTTTATAAAATTATTAATAAATTGTTCAGATGTAATGTTATGAGGACCCACTGCAAGGCTTTGAGAGGTACAGAAATACTTAGATTAAACTAACTCAAATGAAGGCATGATGCCCATTTAGCTAAATGAGGTTTTCCCTAACTGTGAAGCTTTTTCATGAGTATAAGAGATGGACATTTTACCAGAGGCCTGGTTCAAATACTTGGCATAGATACTGGGAAGAAATGTGCATGGAGGCAAGGGAAGAATCTTCCTTCCACATCCTATTACAGCTATAGACAAATATAATAGCCTACACTAGTTGATACATGCACCATGCCATTGATGGAGAGGGAATGGAGCCCTGATATTTCCTCTAGCTTTGTCTCTCTCCTGCTCAATCTCCTATGCATTACCTTTGAAGAGTCTCCATACATGAATGCACTTCCAAATACAGCACTTCCTTTGTTGCAGGACTCTTTTAGCTTTCACACCAATCCATTTTTCATATACGGAGTCACTGAGTTTCGAGTTTTTATTAATTTTTCAGTGAAAAATTAATGGTTCTAGCCACTGGGAATGAATACTAAGGACACTGAAAAGACCTAGCTGTCCAATCAAGATACAGCTTTTGGCAACAAGGAACTATAAACATTACAGTGGAATTCTCATGGTGGAATTCCCAACTCGATTATTTCTTTAGATAATACAATTATTATTTACATAATGACATTCTAAAAAGAAAATTCTTTATTAGGCTGTTCAGCAGAAGGAACAATTCTTCACATGGATTTCTATGTACAACGAGACTCTGATTCTGATGCAGGCCTCCAGGCACTATCACATAAATATTTATTAATCATAGTAATATTAATATTTTTCTAACACTGGCAGCAATACAAGCCCTTACATGTCATAACAATGCAGAAAAAAAAGAGGTGTAGATGAACTGTAAATCAGAGGTGTACTATATAGTTTATGATTACGCTCTAAGGGAATCTATAAAATGACATTAAGGAGCAACTAGTGCTTTCCCCAGTTCCCCCCCAAATTCTAATGCAGCAGTAAAATGGCGTATGTCAGTAATAAAAATAAAACGTCTATGACACTTTAAATGTTATCATACTGTCACAGTGGAATAAAATTAGCTTGAAAAATGATCTAAAGGGATATGATGCAGTTCATTATGTATAACAGCAACAGCAGCAGTTTCCCAGTGTTCATAAAGGTTTCTCCATTAAATTTACCTCCAGTCAATAATTAGGAGTCCACAAATAAACCTAGGCAATTAAAATCAATACTGCTGGGCAATTACGTTCCAGAGTCCTGACTCAATGGCACAAAAAGACACTATATCAAACTGCAGTGTTAAGTGATCTGATGCAAGTGAAAGAACATTTTCTCAGAATAAGTGAAGAAAGCAAGCCTGACATGCCATGCTGCAGATGTGTACATACAGACAGCATGTAAATGCGTAGCACAGATGAAAATCCATATTCTATTCCGGTCAGTCCTAACAAAAAAAGCTTCCATGACACAATGAGCTTAAGCATTTTGGATCATGGAACCAGGTGTTTTAGAAGCAGTTGTAAAAGGAGCCACCAACCATCCATGCACAAACCTTCATATTCACCTGTTGGGGTCATGATTTATTCCCCCCAACATAGATAAGGAAGTAGATGTGGACTAAAAAAAAAAAAAAGCTGCTAATTCTCTGGTCTCCCTTGATATGGCCCTGCATCTTTTCTTTAACTTTTATGATCTGCCAAGCTGAATGCAGAAGACAAACACATACATGATTGACGGAAGAACAAAGAACACGATTCTTATTTTGTGGGGAAGCAGCTGCCCCTGGGGTGAACTGAGCCTCTTGTTTTTTCTCATCATTTGCCAAATAAATAAAGAAATGTCAACTGCAGTAATCTGAAGGAAGTGTAGAGAAGGAGGGTACTTATATCTGTGTTACTGATTTACAAGTAGCACTAAAGGTATTTAAATGAATATGCCAGAGTTGAAATGCTTGTGGCAGGGACAAGGCATTTTAATGGATATTTCAAATCTTCTCCACTCAAACAATTGGGTGGTATTAGTAGTATATTCTTCTGATAACGAACAAAGCAAATACTATCATCATTTAATAACAGATTATGGGATTTAATCTTGACGTTGAAATAATTTTTATTTTCATTAATTATTTCCTATCTAGAGATGACTGGCCCTTTGAAATGGCTTACAAACCATTTAAAACCCTCCACTTTGCTATTAGAAATGAAATATACTGCTCATACGCTCACATTATTGCATGTACAGCATGAACAATGGATTTCTGAACTCAAACGTTACTTGATTTCAGCTGTAAGACAGACAACCAGAATTATGAAAATAACTAAAATAAAATGAAGAAGTTTTAAGATCCAGTGCAGGTTGTCAGTGATGTCCAAACAAAAGCTGACTATGACTAGAAAAGCAGGGCTCTCACCTGCCAATAAACTGCCCTTGATCACTTACAAGAGGGGTGCATCCCAGCAGATTGTATGTGTATTAAAAAAAAGACTTGAAAGAGAAGAAAAAGTATCACACAGGTCACAGCGGCAGTCTCAATGGACCCCTCAGGGATTTCAGCTAGTCTCAGCCTTGTCATCCTCTATGCAGCTTTCCACTCTGCCCAGAAAATGTCGATAGGAAAATGTTTGAGGGGCCTCTGGTGGAAATTTTTTCATTCTTTCTGCATTGACAGGATGCCAAATCAATATTTACTTCCCACTAACAAGCTGCTCTAGGTCTCAGTAGAAAATATTGTAGAGAATGCGGGAAGACACGGTAATAAACAGCTGTCTGGCTATGAGGAAAACATGAACTGACTGGAAACAGGTCCAGTGTTAAAGGTCACTGAAACCCATGAACTCCTCAGGTGTCCATATCAAGTACTAACTTTAAAGGCACATACTAAAAATCTGTTTTTTCTAAGAGGTATGAGGGAATGGATCCTTTATACTCTACCAAGGATACAGACTGACTCAATAATTTAATTAATACATTTGCCAGGATCTGAGCTGGTTTTCCCCAGATATTGTTTTCAGCTGTTAAGTTAACATTGAATTTTTACTAGCCAACATGTCTTCTGCCTCACATTTTTAAAAAAGTAAAAAGAAATATTAGAAAATAAAAACATAACATTGAAACATCGCCCTCCAGGCAAAGATCTTATAGAGAAGAAATCATACAAATAATTACAATTATTTAAAAATATTGTTCATATTGGAAACTCTTAACATGAGGGAAAGAATTCACCTGTCCTTCGAGAAGCTTCTGTATGTAGCACAGCCATTCCTTATCATTTTCAGATTCCCGTTTAGCTCTTTCTGCTTCCTAAAAATAGAATGAATAGGAGTTATTTATTTATTTATTTATTTTTGCACTCTTACATGGCAAAAAGTACCAAACAAGAGCCACAGATAACTGTATTTCTCTCACTCACTGAGTAATGGAGACAGCGTTTCCAAAATTAGCTTTCAGAATGGCATCTGTTAGATTGGCAAGGGCTTCTGCTGCATTTAGAAAACTCACATGTGCAGATACAACTGAGTAAGATCATGCACAGTTTTTTTTACACATACATGTGTGAGAATGAGTGTGTGTGTGTGTGTGTGTGTGTAAATGTTACAAGTTCACCTGAGGAAGTTTAACTGAAAAATTTTTGATCTACACTGATTAATGGAATATGTATGTACACTGGGAATCCATCACCTGTATATTTACATTCCTTTATGTGTATCTGGGTGTAGCTGTGTGTTTCACAGAAATACATTCACAAAATGTGTCATATTAAATACAGGACCTAATTTACATCTCAGCTACATTGATATACACAACAACCCAATTCATGTCACTGAAGTTAAAAATGTAGAAAACTGTTTTTAAGATGGAAATTATATCCATGATACACCCATGCAGTATGAGTGCTGTAAAACACCTCTTGTGGCTTCTGCAATAAAGGTTTTCAACAAAGCTAGTTGCAAACCTAATGTACAAGTATGATACTATTAGTATAAGCAGTCAATTAACAGCTCATTTTTCTTACAAGGGTGGAGATGCAGCATATATCTTTTCCCATCAGTACCTGGATTTAAGTAAGAAATCCTAACATTTTATTTAGCAGAGTCCTTTAATGATCGGATATCAAACATTCAACTTTAAAATTACATGATAGGCCCAAGACTAAAAAGAGTTTGTTACTTTTCAAAAGAAACTTTTTGCTTAATAGAACTATATTTAAAAGGAAATGGAAAATAAGAGAATATGCCAAGTAAATCAAATTTGATACTGAAGGATACATTCTCTTTTTTTCAATTTGTGCTGGTCTGCCTTTACAGTGAAGCTTACATGCAGAATTATCAAAATTCATTGTGGAAAATGGAAATGACTAAATTTCAAATAATTAGAATCTCCACATTCCTTAAATCAGCACATTTATTTCAGTTCCACTAACCTACAGGGAGATGCACCCATTTATACCAACTGAAGTTCTGGCCCCTTGTCCTGAAAAAATCCTTTCAAAAACTTACCTCATCCCCTTCTGTATGTAGTATCTCCTCTAAATCAGTCTTTGAAATATTAAGGATGGATGCTGCCAATGACTGGGCTCGGTGAACAGATTCTTTGGAAAGACCCTTGTTGCATTCTCTTTCTTCTCTTAGTTTTTTTGAATGTCTGATTCTTATTCTTATTTCCTGCACACTTCGCTGTAACTCTCTTGTTAAAGCCTAGAGCAGAAGAGAATGAAAAATACTCTACGGTAGTTTCTGTGAGAATGCAAATACTATGAAAGGGGATAAACTTTGTCTTGTATGCATTTTGAGACAGGGACTATTTCAATTTGTTTTGTTATTTAAATGATGATAAGGTTCAAAATTAAGAACAGAGGTAGGTACAGAATGGAAAATAAACTATAGTTAATCCTAATCTGGTCATTCCAGTTCACATTTTGTTAATTGTATATAAAAAAATACTTTAAAAGATGTTACTTCCTTCAACAACATAAAAAGATTAGAAAAAAAGCAAAGATTAGAATGAAAGATTGCATGGGCTTAAATCTCAGTCCTTTGTAGATTTAATGGGTTAGATGTCATCCTTGTGATTACTTCACTTATCTCAGTGAAGTTCTATCAGGGATGTGTGTGTTCCATTATGTCCAAGCAATGATGTCACATACAGTTGCTTGTACTTTACTTTTCATCAATGAGATGTACAATCACAAGGTCAGAAATTAACTCAAGGATCATGGTAATGTTACAGTGATGTTGGAACTGTGATGGTCCTGAAATTATGTGAGGGGCAAGGATTTTTTGGAGGTTGTATCATTCATTGAACCAGCTGCATGGTTGGAATAAAGTTAGACAAACTTTTGAACGCAAAACATTCTTCACTGGGTCACCCGGTAACTCTCAAAAATGGAAAGAGAGTCACGCCCAAAAACAAAGCCCCGTGAGTGCCTGGTCACTGATTGAGATCTGAAAGCACAGAATCACAGTGAACTGCCTGAAAGTAGTCTTCTTTTTCTGCTTCTGTGGACATTCAAAATTAGTTTTAGGCATATATGATCTCAAACAGGACGCCTGATCAAGTGAATGTATCACAGAGAGAGAGAGGAAAAAAAAAAAAAAGAGAGAACCAGCAAGCATGGCGTTGCTGTGAGCTCTCTCGAAATGTGGCTTCCAGTTCTAAGCCATAAAGCTGTTGAACTTCAGTGAAGTTCAGTGAAAGCAGGACCCAGCTCAGAAATGGTAAATTAGTACAAGCTATTTGATATTTGTACAGATATTTGAAGGCTTTGAATGACAAAAAGAGAGAGAAGAGTCTTTTGGGATAGTATAATAGGAATTAAGAATCATGGAATACAACCAAGGAAAAGAAAATGTGCAGTGTGTCACAGGACACTAAGGTGTCTGCTCCTCTAAGAGCAGAAACTGCCTAGGGAGCGAGCCCAAAGAGCCAGACAGAAGCCCACAGGTGCAGGCTACTATGGCAACAGGCTAACAAGCAAATTAGCCTGCATCTGCACCTGCCTGGAAGAGGCAGGGCCCTGGACATATATAAACCCCAGGGCTGGGACTAGAGGTTTACTTCTCTGGCAGCAGCTAAGGGGAAGGCCTCCAGGGAAGAATTGCCCAGCGACTGCCTGATATGCTGCAGACGGGGCTAATGGGGCTCCAGGAGCTCAACAGGTACCCTAGCCTACAAAGCACTTAGTGCTGGGAGAAGTTTGACTTTTTAAAGGGACAGAGCACACCCTGAACTGCTTACATTATGTTATACCCCAGGGGGCTCATGTTTAAAATTGCTGTTTATAAATACCAGTGGACTGGGCTAAGGCTATTGGGGAAGGAGAAGGCCTCATTGGGGACCCACTATGATGTGGGGACCCCAGCCCAGTGCCAGAGGGTGCACTGCCAAAGCGGGGTGAACAGAGCCCAGCACCAGTGTGGGGCACAGAGATAGGGCTGCAGAAAGCCTGGTGAGGACAAGAGGCTGAGCTGTAGTAAGGCCCCAGGAGAGACCATGTTTAAATACCATCTGCGAGGCTTGGGGCATGGTAAAGGGGCGGTTTTAGAGCCATGCATCTAGCCCATAAGGTCAAGGGTGTCCTGTGAGGCATCCATTTTGAAGCAGGACCCCACAGGGGTCTAAGAACCCACAGGGTTCAGTGAGGTCCAGCAAGACTGTGTCTAGAATACAAACTCGAGGGCAGCATCCCAATTTATTAAAATTACCAGCAACCCATGGCAGGAGAGAAAGAGGGTGCCCATTGGGCAGGACTGGCATGGTCAAGATGCCCTAAGGGTATCACGGCCATCCCTGGAGACCCCATCCCATGACAGAGTGGTTATCAAGAAATACTCTACTGTAGTTTCTATGAACATGCAAATGCTATAAAAGGTTATGCTCTTTGAGACAGGGACTATTTCATTTGTTTTGTTATTTACATGATGATAAAGTTCAAAATTAAAAATAGAGGTAAGTGAAGAATTGGAAAAAAACTATAGTTAATCCTAATCTGGACAGTCAGATGGTTTAAGTGCAACAGACCTTCAAGGGATGGGGTGGGAACTCCATCAGTTAGAATATTTAAAACCAGGCTACACAATCTTTAACCAGATAGATTCAATGACCTAACCAGTGGGTCTTTTCCATCCATAAACTTCTCTGATTCAGTGAAATAGCAGTACAGTCACTAGGTAGACTACATGAGAGATTTTTTTTTCCTTTTTGAAGTGTGGTATAAGCATTTGTCAAAAGCAGAGAAAGATGAGTGGTATTTAAAAATCTGGTTTGCTAGGGAGAATTGAGAGAATAGCAGTAACTCACTGTCAAAAGATCTGCCTAGTGTGCTCAAGTGGCACAAGGAGCCAAACATTAGAACTGCAGTTGTCAACAACACATCCTGGTTGAGTTTAAAATTAGAGAATAAGGGTTCTCTTTTGCTCATCATATCCAGGATTCATTTTAAGAAACTCCTTCACAAGGCGCTGATAAATCTCTGAAAATGTTTTCCATGAACAATACTGTAGTCTCATATAAAACTGATTGGAGTGTTATGAAGCTGGTTTATTGGCATTTTGGGTAAAGTATTTTTCAGCCTCCAATGTATTCAAAACAAAGTCATTAAAGGGTGTTTGCAAATGTATTTTAAACAAATCATAACAGCTTTCTCTTATTTTAGTATCTATTAACTATCTTCCTGCTACTTCCTCAATTTAAGATTTTTGCTATAATTAGTTAGGATATGATTATAATAAGTACATTCTCCCAACACAGATTCTGAAAAAGTTCAATGAAAGCAGAGCAAATATTCCAATCCATCCAATATCATGATTAGTCAAAGAATCAAATGCTGCTGCAGTATTTTCAATAAAACAACTTGAAGATAACTTATTTCATTATACTACATTAATAGAGCTGATGAGCCAACTAGTTGAGGAGAAAAGGTAAGAAACTGAGATTTTTTTTTTTAAAGGAACATGAAAGTTTTTAGACACCAGTGCACCTAACTTTATTAGTCTCCTTTGATAGACCTAGTTGAAAAGAGGAGAAAAATAACCCAAGTCCATTCCTAGCAGAGGCTGTTCCAGAGGACTACAGTCTTTCCACTAACTTCCACAGAGTTCAAAACAGACTCCTGGAAATAAACAGCAAAGATAGAAGGAGCCCAAAACTGAAAAAGCAAGACACAGTAAGTTGACACAGGGAGAAATGTACTGTTTTCACTACTGATATGCTGCAGCACGCGTCCATTTTGTAACATCCAAAATGGCATAGCAGTACCCTAGGGCCTACAGTCAGTTTCATTTTGCATTGAAAATTTAAGTATACATTACCATAAGCAAAAGAAACTCCAATATGTTTTTCTGTTCAAATACACTTTTATTTTTCAATTTCAATCCAAGTTTTTTGAAGGAATAGGAGATGCCTCACAAAAAATATTTAAGCTGACTGCTGCCAGTTGATGTGTTAGGATGAAGAAGTACAAAATAAAAAAATCAGCAAAATGAAAGAAAATGAATGGAAAAAAAAAATTTAAGTGAACAAAAGTGTTGAAGGAATCCTAGTACGTGCCCAAGAGAACGAAACACATTATTTTAGACATAAGTGTCACACTTTCACATGAACATCTCAGAGTGCCATACAAACTCTGTCTGTTTAGGAAGTTTATGGATATGGAAGGTGTGTGGGAGAGAGGATGGAGAAATGGGAAATATCAAAGCACACACTGAAGGGTGGAATCGGTAAGAAGATAAGGAAACACAGAAAACTCCCACCAGTTATTACATTTGACAGCAAACATGAAGAGGAAAAGTGTACATCAATTATATTTTTTCCTTGACTTATCCTAAAAGGATCTATTTTATCATAGTGGATGGATTCACAGCACGTTCTCAGCTTTTACTGGGCACCCAAAACCTGATGCACTCAAAAACACCAGCCACTTTTGAAAATGTGGCTCCTTATTTTTATTAAGCAATATCATCATTCCTAGTTTTAGATCCAGATTTTCTTTTGAACAGAGGCTTGAATAAGTCCCATTTTCCCTGCTTCTGTGCTTTTTTTAAATCTTCAGCATCTGCTATAAAACAGCTTTAGAAAAAAAAACAAAAAAAAACCACACACATTTATTACAGTGCTTGCAAATTGTTTTGATCTGTGTGTCAGTACACACTACACAAAGATCTCACCTAGATAAAGTCTTTAACTGACACAAGAAAACATCATCAAACTGAATTTAAGTAGCTAAACAATTTCTAACACCATACTGAAATGAGGCTAAATACTCTTCTCTAATCTAGTAAAAGGTCTAACACAGACTGAGATCTGAGAATGAAATCTTAATCTTCAGCACAGTCTGTTTCCAAATTAACATTTTGCATTTTTGTTGTTTTAAAATATTATGTGTTTTTAAATTTTAAGTTCTACAGAAAAGCCTCCTCCTGAAGTCAATGAACAATCTAGCCCTAATACCATATTGATGTATGATGACAATGCCTTTATTATTATTAGCAATACTAGCCCTTGTTTTCCTTTGTCTCAAATCTAAAGGATACTTTCTTGCTCAGGTCATTTTCCCAGCTTAGATGTTACTGTCAGATTTATTCCTGTGGCACACACTTAGCTTCTACTAGCTGACTGTGGAAGGAATCCCTGATTAATTCCAGAAAATGGATCTACAACACATTAGTGCAATTGTTAGTAGGCCAAGTATAATGTAATAATTCAAATATCCAACCTTTTTTAAGAGGTTGGAATAATAATTTTCACTTAGTTCTATAGATATCATAACTGTAAGCAGGCTAGTTGATAGCTATCTTCCCACAATAACTTCCATTACTAACTTAGTATTTTACTCTGAAATATTTACTTCCGGCATAGAAATTTTGCATTCTTGATCTCTGCAAATTATGCCTTTGTTTTTAGCAAGTAAGCTTTTGCAGGTTTTGAGACCTCAGAGGATGAAAGTATTTCTGCTTTTAAACAAGGGATCACACTTGTTTAATGCACAAAGATAACTTTGAAATATTGTACAGAAACTATGGATCCTCCATAGGAAAGGTTGAGGTTTTAACCTTCTTCTATTCAAAATATACCATAATGACAGGGCTGGAAGGAACCTTGGAAAGATCTAGTCCATCCCTCTGTTCTTAACATCTTCCAGGAACACATTCCACATCCTATTTATACTGTCCTCATTGGATTCATATCCTTGTATTGGAGGACAACCTCAGTGAGGATACTTGATCACCAGAATGCCTACAATTATGCATTCAACAGCCATGTTAACTCATAGAAGTGACTCTGCATCTGTCTGAAGAACATCTGTATGTGCAGTCTTTGCCTTGTATTCAGAGGCAACGTAACTATGTCACAAAGGTACATAAGCAATTCTGTAAGCAATGATTGCATAAATAGAATTCTACTTTCTAAAAAGCACATGGCCAGGAAAAAACAAAAACAAAAATCAGGAAATGAAAAAGTTCAGAATCTGAGAATAATGTTCATTCTGCTATTTTGCATATAATGTCAGATTTTTCTAGTTCTCTTCAACTACTATATGTACATTGTAATAGATAATTCTTTATGCCACAAAAGATAACTACCTTGAATGTTCCATGATAATTAATATCCAGGCTGTACATGTGGACTTTGAATCCCTGTATTTCTGGAGACTAACTTTGAAGCCATGTGGGCATTAGAGAAGTTTCCCCTCCCCCCATTTGATATAAAATTAACTTATTATTAATGTTATTTATTATTAAGGTCTTGCAGTTAAATAATAAGATCAATTTTCGCTTTAGAGTCAGCTCTGCCACAGATTCACTGAGTGATGAATCGGGGAGTTCACCAAAGGCAACATTTTTAAAGGAGTACTAAGTCTACAGGCCTACCTTGAGACAGCCAAGGCCTACTTTCCATAAGTCTTCAACTTTTATGGTCCCCTTGGACTTCAACTGAAAGTCAGCCCTTTGGATTGTAAACTTGGCACCCAGAAACTTGGATGCACATACATAAAAGAACTTGCGAAGCATGAGACCTTTAAGTTTCTCTGTGCTTCACTGTCACTTTCTGCAAATACTTTCATAACTCAGATAAACCTTAGGAAACTAGATTAAAGTAATACTTGCAAGGTGTTTAGATGTCATTGCAATAAGTGCTGTTGATTACTCTTAAAAGTATAGACTCTCTACTCTTTTACAAACTCTAAAACATATTTGCTGATTACAGCTATACATACATGGCAGTACGGAACTGACATACCAGGATCCCCGGAAAGGAACTGTGATTCAGAGCCAATAGCCAACCTCTAACAGTAGTTAGGAGGCAGGCGTGTTATTCACAAATAACCACTGCAAGATTTTGAAACATGATTTTTGAACATGCCTGTGATATGGTATGGAAACTTCTGTTTTCTACTTTTTACTCTTAGCTGTTTACTTTTTCTCCAAGTAATTCTTTTACACTCCTTGAACATTTTCTCAGCAAGTAGTGGAATAAGCAGTGTCCTTTCCTCTCTGCCTTCAACCCCACTTCTTTCACAAAGCCCTATGGTTCAACTAGTCCTACTGAGCTTCTTTGTCTTTTTGGCTTTTGTATTGTTCCCCAAGCCATCTGTGAGCTACATAAAAGTTCCTCATGGTTTTACTCTCTACTTTGTAAAACATTCTGACTACATCTACTCAGGCACGTGCCGATTCTCCTTAGTTTCAGACAGAGTTTTAAAACTCTAAGAACTAGAAGACTTGCCCTATCAACATTAGAAAACATGCCTTGCTGCCTCTGGGATCTTTCTTCTCTTATTTTGATTACAAATGTGTCGTATTTCAAACTGTTGAATAAGAGGTTTCATTCAGCCCAAATTCAGCTCTGTAGTTTCTGGTTCCTTGGAACCTCCCGATTAAAAATAACTTGAGATAGGCATTATATACAAGGTAGCATTTCTCCCTCAGAACTGGAAATGAGGCAGTTTTACATGGGGTTGGAGGTATTTTACAGGGAATGTCTCTAGCTGGTAACCTATTAAAGCAAAAAAACCCAAAAACCAAAAAACCTCCTCAAACAACAATTTGGAGCAGGCCCACACTACTTTTCAGTTCTCCCTACTTTTTTCTAGGTTGTTTATTACACAAGTTTGGCTCTCAAGAGTTTGGGGTGCAGTTTCTCTGCTCTCCACCCCCCCCACCCTATCTTCTTGAAACTTGGCATGCTTTATGCCCTCAGAGGGGGCTACCATTTCAGCAAGTTTTATCCAAATCTGGCTAGAAGTGACAAAATTATAGGCTGTTTTGATCTTCTCCATTATAGCCTACGGGCAAAACCACAAAATGTTCAGTCTTGCCTTGTTTCATTTCAAGGCTGTTTCAACCATATCTGTTTCATTTCGACTTTGCTGTTTCGACCTCGAAACAGGTTGAAACAGCATCAAAACAAAACTGGTGGCGAAATTTTGCACAGCCCTAGTTTACAGCTGGAGTAGCCCCTGCAGTGGATGTGACTATAGTGCCAGAAATAGTACCAACAGGTGTATGTGGCAGACCATTCCTTTCTATCTGCTTCTCTCCTCCAAGCTAATTCCACAGATCCCAATCACATGGAAGGTGGCATTTTCCCCATTCCAACTTTATGAAAATAGGATAAGTCAGGCCAAAATGGAAATACACAGTCCAGAAAGCTGCTTAGAATTTCACCTACAGAGATCCACAAAGTGTATACCCTGACCAATTTACTTATGCTGTGTCTCTAGTATTTAGAACATGAAAAAATGTACTTTGAAGTTTAAAAGTAATAGTCTTTACATATCTAAGCATAGCAACAATTTATACCTATCATGATAGGCTATTACAGCATATAATTGAAAATAAAAAATTATGTCCAAGCCTAACTTCTGATGATAATTAAAAATATTAAAATGTATTTTAAAGGTCATCATATTAAAATCTGAGTAATCTGATTAGCTCAAGATATGAATAATCTGTATTTATAAACTGACATATTTTGTAGACTGTGGAATAAAGCAGAAGTGGTTAACTTGTGGCAGCATCTGCGTGTGGCATACAGCAGTGCACCTATCTCCTTTCAATGGTTCGCTCTTGCGCCACCTTTGCCTGAGCCGCTGACCTTGCTCACCAGAGACCTTCATGTAGACCCCAAAGGGTACTTTGGCTATCTTCAGGGTGACCCCCAAACTCACCTGCCACAACTTTGAATGGTCCTTCAGTGAAGGGGGTCCCCTTTGAGGATGTCTCCAGAGCTGTCACGTGTCCCAGAGGATGTTCACAGGGCTCCAACCTCCCTTATACCCTGGCCATGGACCAGCCTTTGAGACGAGCCTCCAAATCTTTTGTGGTTATCCCCTGATGATGTCTTCCCCGGTCCCCATGTCCCCTCTTACAGATGAGTGACCTGGGCCCTGGCCGGACCCGGATGGTCTGGTGACTCTTGGCCTTTGGGCTTGTCCTCTTTGATGCCCTGAGCCTTCTATGTCTGATGCTGTTGGTCCTCACATGGTTCCTCTCTCACCCTTGGATGAAGTCCCGACTACCATAGCCTAGTACTAAGAGCTCCGCTAATCTGCTCTCACCAGGGAACTGAAATAGATAAGCCCTAAAGGGGAACACAATCGATATCCTCACCATAAATAAGCCCTTTGCCCTGAAATGACCTGGCATGAAACAAATTAATGAAACTAACAACACGACTACGAGGGAAGGTGTGGCAAAAGGAACAACAAAAGGAAGAGGAGCATCCACAGGGAGAGTCTGGTACTCCCCTAGCGCCTAATGTCCGGAGGCTAGCATGCCTTCTGGGTTGGGGTCCGTGCCTTCACCCCAGCTGGGGTCCCTCTCCCCTTCCCTCCAGGATCCACTTCCACCCTGGAGCCACGTGACCCATTGCCTTTGATGGGAGTTACCATGCTGGCTTTCGCTGTAGCTGCTGCTGACTTCTCTGGTGGTTCCTTTGATTCCCCACCGGTTTTCTCCAGCACATAGATCCCTTGCAGCTCCTGCCAGCCTCCCTGCCAGCTCCTTTGATCCCTGACAGTCTTCCCCGGCTCGGGGGTCCCTTGCAGCTCTGGTTGTCACTGCCGCCACTGCCGATCACAGCAGCTGGATGCTCTCAACCCTGCGGTTTCCTGCTGCTCCTTGGCATTCTCCCTTCTGTGCTTCTGGGGCTGATTTTTATCTTCACTGGGTTGTGTCTCTCCGTGATGTTACCCGGCCCCAGCTGTTGATGGGCATGTCTGATCTTCCACAGCACGCTTCCTCGCTCCTCCAGACCCCTGCAACAGGTATGTTTTCTTCTTTTACTTTGGTCTGGGGTTTGCCTCTGAATGAGGCTTCCCCCTTATCTGGTCCTGTGCCCCTGGGACAAGCAGTTGGGCAGGGAGCAGAAAGCAAAAAAGGAAGGTCAGGTCTTGTTTTGAAAATAAAAATACTAGAAAAGTTTCTATAGGAGAAAAATATGAGATGCTGCAGAACAAAATATTGAATCTCTGATGCAGTCAACCATGCTTTTCATTCAACTACATCTATTCAAGACTCATAGGGTAGGGCTAGACATTCAAAAAGCTTGAGCCCAAATTAATTCAATCTTTGCAGATTAGTCTAACCTGCAGAGCTTGAACCACTTTGCAAGTGGACAGACATTCATTTTTGATTCAGGAAATGCAGGCACATGCCTGGAGTGGCTAAGGCTAGAAGCCAGGAGGAGCCAAGGTGAGCCAACCCTTCCATAGTGCTGAGCTGAGGGGGGCATGGCCAGAGCCTGGCAGGATGCTATGATTAGGGAGGGGTTAAACCCCCAACTTGGCCTCCACAGTCCCCAGCCAGGGTGTGCCTGGAGTGGGAAGCAGCCTTTGCCAGGCTTTCCCGCAGTTGCCACTCAAAAGGTGGGGAATGTTTGTGGGGAATGCATGCATCTGTTGATGATACTGAGCTTTTCAATTTCCCTCTCCCTGTTTCATACTGCCTGCAGCAAACTGACAGCACTCACAAATTGCATTAATTGCAAATCAGATCATTTCTCACACCTGTCTGTACCCTGTTGAGAACTGACAGGTTGGAGCCAGCAGACGTTGTGTGCTTATCTGAGGGAGTGGGGCCTAGGAGCGGCCGTGAACTCCCTAGCACCCCCTACCATCACGTTAGGGTGGACTCAGCATCCTCAGAATCTCGCCTGCCATGACTTTGCTGTTTAATAGGTTAAATGGGAGGCTGCCTTTGTTCCCCTAGTGAACGGTAAGTGTGTTCTTGCCCCTACTCCAAATGGGGCACCTCTGTGCAACCCTCCCTTAAGGGGTATGCGTGCCTCCAAACCTCCCCTTTAGCACGCCCCAAGCCTCGCAGCTGTTCCATGGGATGTAGTGCAGTCCCTCGCCCCTCTGGTGCTCTCTCTCCTGGCACCCTGGGCTCGTCGCCCGCCTGGCGCCCCCTGGGCCGGGCTCCTACCCACCGGCCTGTTACCGGCGCCCCGGGCCTGTCTCTCCACTGTCGCCCCCTCTGGGGCCTCGCCCACTCTGGGGCCTATACCGCATCTCTCGCGCTTCGCCCCCTCTGGGGGCCTCGCCCACTCTGGGGCCTATACCGCACCTCTTGCGCTTCGCCCCCTCTGGGGGCCTCGCCCACTCTGGGGCCTATACCGCGCCTCTCGCACTTCACGTTTCCCGCTCTTGGGGCTCAGGTGGCCGTAGCCATGCCTGGCCCCCTTGACCCTTTCTTGAGTCCTTGCCAAGAGTCCCGGGTTGGGCTCAGGCGGCCGGAGCCTTACCTGGCCTCCCCGACCCTACTGGGTCTTGGCCAAGGCTACCGGGTTGGGCTCAGGCGGCCGGAGCCTTACCTGGCCTCCCCGACCCTACTGGGTCTTGGCCAAGGCTACCAGGTTGGGCTCAGGCGGCCGGAGCCTTACCTGGCCTCCCTGACCCTACTGGGTCTTTATCAATCAGAGCCTGCCCGACTCTAGGGCCTGTGCCTCGCCTCTCGCAGCTGGGGCTACAACCCTCACTCAGCGAGTGCCCTCCTGGCACTCCTTTGCTGTGCCCGCTGTGGCACTGTGCCCCTAATGGGCACCGGGAACCCCCAAGGCGCTGGGGAGCTCCCGTGAGGCCTCCTCACTCCCCTACAGCCTCACCCGGTCCTCTGGAGTAACTATAACCAAGACTTAAGCTCCCTGGCCACAGCATAAACAACAGAGCCTGCTGCTCATCACACATAAACACCAAGCCCCTCACCAGGGCTTTCAATCCTACCTCCCTTCAGGGTGTTCTCGTTCCCAGCATCATCGCAGCCGGTCAGCGAGGTAAGGCTGCAACCACCCACCCAGGCTGCTCAGCTCTGCCACAGAGCTCCTACTCCTGCAGCTGCCAGAAGGGAACTGCTCGTAAGGCTCCGGCCTGGGCTGTTTATAAAGGCCCGGCCCTGCCCCCTTCTGGCCACCTGACCCGCCTGGTTGCCCTGGCAACCGGCACCTGAGCTGCCCGGTTGATTGGCAACTCAGTTCCTTTTGCTTCCAAGGCACAGGACACCTTGGTGCTCCTGTGACACTATCAGAACACAAAGTTTATCGGGTCATCAAGCCCTACAAAAGAAAACATTAGGGCTATGCGAAATGGCTGTGTTTCCATTCAGTTTTGGCTGTTTCAGAGGACAGTGATTCATTTTGGTGTTTCGGGTCACTGTCCTGTTTTGGCCAAATCTGTTGTGGAGATTTGGCTTCTCTGAATCTGTTTCATATGGGCTGCAAACTTTTCACAGCCCTCCTGCCCAGTTGGGCAGAGCTCAGGGCCGGGGGCTGTAGGGCCCCAGTGGGGAGCAGGATGGGGCTGTGGGTGGCTCGCCCAGGGGAAGGGGAGGGCCACTGCCCTCTGTGCAGGTGAGGAGACCTCCAAGCAGATCTCTGATCCCTGTCATGCCAGGATGTGGGGCAGGGAAGCAGCAAAGAATGGTGAGCAAGCCTGCTGGTCCCTGCCTTATGGCTTGGCTCCTCAGGAAGCAGAGAACTGCACCAGGGGCCTCCTCGCCACCACTGCCCACCCCGTGCTGCCCCAGATCTTTGCTGCCTGCAGATCCAGTTCATGTGGCAGGGACCAGCACTACCTGCCACATGACCTGGCTCCACAGGGAGCAGAGATCCATGACGGGGTCTCCTTGTTGCCACTGTCTGTCCCATGCAGCCCCGCATCACTGGGACAGTGTGGGATGGGCAGCAGCAGTGAGGAGACCCCTGGCGCAAATCTCTGCTCCCTGCAAAGCCAAGTCGCGTGGCAGGGCAGCAGCGTACAGCTGTTTCCCTGCAAGCCCGGATCTGAAACTTCAAAATTTTCTGAAACATTTGGGATGCCTCGTTTTATTTCAGAGATGTTTTGGAGCCTTCTGTTTCGATTTAGATTCAGTCTTTCAGGTGCTGAAACGGCCTGAAACACTTCTGAAATGAAATGGCTGCCAAAATTTCACACAGTCCCACAAAATATCTCTTTCACTAGTTTCAAGGTCTACTTATCTGCAGGGTGCATTTGCATTTGTACCCCACTAGCTGTCTGCCTTTGTTCCAATGTCAGTTGGGGTCCATGCCACTGGGGTCCCTGCTATGGGAGTGGGGCGGGAGGGGGGTTCCCTGCTTAAACAGACAGCAGCTAGCAGGGGAGGGGGAGGGGGAAGCCTGGCAGATGCTGCTGTGTCTGCAGTCTCCACCTCCTTCATAGCCAGCCAGAGGTTGGCTAGGGAGGAGAGGGGCAGGGCCAGCCCTGCTCTCTGGCATGCACAGCTCAGCCCAGAGCTGAAAAGCATGCTGGGACACTGGGGGAACTGTAATTTAACTTAAAACAGGAAGGGGTCTAGGACAGAAGTTCCATAAACAGGTTTGACCCAAATCAGTTAAGTCTGATACTACATTCAACCAGTTATATCTCAAACTGGTTTCAGCCATTTTTAAATTAGTTTCTGTTACAGGTTTTAATCCAGTTTCTGATTACTTAAACCAGTTTATGTGCAACTTGTGCCCCTAGCCATAGAGTTAAAGCACAACCTCCTTAGAATAGAGCTTCTAATCTTATCACCCAAGTCCTCCCAGCTATCTTCTTTCTTTCTTGATCACTGTGGACAACACCATCACCTCCATGTAACTTAGACCTTTGACCTGGCCATTTTCTTTGGCTTGGATGTCTCTCTATATACCTACATTTTGCCTATGTCTGAGTCTTGGAGATTCTGTCAATGCATAACATTCTAGGTTCCCGAGCAGATGTTGCACTTAAGTAGTAAGTCTAAAGTATAACCCAGACCCACACTCATGCAATAATGGTTCAATAAAACAGGGAATAAGAAATGAGATTCTGGGCCTGGAAGCATCAACAAGCTGACTGGCCCTCCTAGCCTTGGGAGCAATGCATTCTCAAGGCTGGGAGCTCCAGTCATCTAACCGGCACTCCAAACCATGGGCGCACTGGGCACCCAGACTGTAGTTTGCCAGTCCAGGAGAAGCCTGAGATCCCAATCCCAAATTTCCTTTGCATTGGCAACAGGGCATGACTGGGATCTGATCCCACAATTGTGCCTCCTGACATGTACATATGGCATGGCAAGAGGCCTGGCTGTTGAGATTGTGGATTAGATCCTATTGTGCCTTTACTTCAGTGTCTGTCAGTGACCTAGAATATAGCCTTTTCTAGCCACCCATACATCTAAAGCTCTTGCACACTCTCATTATCTTGCACCCTAGTTTCCTTTGCCTTTGACAAATGTAATTTTGCCATGCTCATATCTATTCAGAATGTTTCAGCAAAGAACTTTTTCCTAGCCAATTGCTGTGATCATTCTTCTTCTTCTTTGCATCCTCCTTACAAACTTCACTTTCAAACCCCTCCACAGCAGACCCCCACCCTATCCATAATCTGTTTACTATCCTGGAGTCATCTCTTGCCTCTGAAGGGCCCAAGATACCAGTCCCTGTTGCCCATTCATTAAGTTTTCAAACATGCACTTTTGATGTTTTTTCCCATTCTACCCTACATTTTTGGGAGAAGCATCCCATAAACATATGCAGAAATGTTTACTTTCCTTCAAATACCTCCTTAAGATTTGCTCCTTAAGATCTTCAGAAATCTTGACAACAGTTAGGTGGCTGGTGTATTTGGACTGCTGTCTATCATTCTGATGAATATAGTGTCATTACCACTGTGGACTTCAGTCTGTTTGCATTAGAACTGGTCAAGCATTTTTCAGCACAATGTTTTCTTCAGAAAATGTTGATTTATTACAACAAACTTGTTGTAGAAATATATCAGTTAACAAGGAAGGTTTGAGGAATTCTGGGCAAAATGTAGCAGGCACCCCACACTATATTAGCCCAGTTGTTAGACCAGGCCCCTGTTGGGGGGCAGGTTCACATCCTTGTTTGGTCTCGTTTAGATCGGGGACTTGAACCTGGGTCTCTCTCACCTCACATGAGTGCCCCAAACTGCAGGCTATTCCTAGAACTCACTCCATTCTGAAAGCTCCTGGTTTTGTCCTATTGTAGAATAAGAAAACTTTGGTGGGATAGAAAAGTCATCTCCTACCAAACTCTGTACATCTGTACCCATCCTATAATACTTAGATTTTAAGGTCTTTGAAACAGGAACCATCGCTTTGTTCTGCTTGTACGATGTCTAATACTGTGGAGTCCAAATTATATAAGCAGGTCTTCTAAGCACTATGAGAAAGCAAATAATAAAGATAAATAATAACAATAACATTAGTTATGTGAATCAGACTTACAGGTACGTCTCCCAGTAGGATTCTACATGCAGCTGCTGAAACGTGTTATACCTCGCAATTTGGTTACATAGGATCAGTCATTTAAACTAACTGTTCTAAACTGTTGATGCAGACTGCAAGCATAAAATGTTAAACAATATTCTAGATGTTTTATCTATATCCATGTCATCTTTATCTATTATAGTGATAAAAAAATCAAGTGAAATGCATTCTTTCTAAAGCTAATAAAAACAGATGATTTTGAGTAAGGGAAAATTCTCTATTCTTCATTTTTAGTAATCAAGATTCTATCCATTAAGACATCCATATTATATGCACTTCCTGGCATATTGTATGCATCACTAACCATATGCCATCCCTAAACAGTGAGAGTTCAGCCATTCACTTCATTCATTAAAATCCACAGAGCCTATTATTCTGTTTACAGTCTAATAGATATTCACTGTCACTATTCAGGCCTCTGATTCAATTTGCCTAAATCCCAGCTGCAGAGTAATCCTGATGGAGATTAACTTAATTTATCACCAATTTCTTCACAGAACCATCAACTGTTGGTGTTTTTTAATAACAACTGTGTTTCTCCTTTTTTTTCTAAAGCAGCATGTTTACTAGAAAACCCAATAAGTATTTGATTTGTAAAATGGTAAGATTTTTCAGCAAGAGAGGGGGAAAAAGGTATTGCTTTGCATGTAGACTACCTTCTCTTTTTTAAATTTTATGCTTTGCAGATGAACAGGCTGATTCTTATACAACATTATGTGTTTTCCTTTATTTAACTGATTCAGGTTGAACACAGATTGGCAGACTTATCTATTACAGTACAACACAAAGGAATCACACTGGAAATTTTTTCTACATAAAGTGATGACAATTAAGAGGAAGCTAAATGGAGCAGATGGTTTTCTTCTAGCTTCTAAATGTTCCCAGTTGGGAACATATTTTCCATCAACTTGCAGCTTGTCCAAGGTGTCCATTTTCAAAGCAAAACTAATAGTGCTCATTTACACAAAAGACGCAATAACCACTGTCATTTCTAAATTACCCCTCTAATCTGTTAAAGTGACCTTTAGTCAAATTAACATGTGCACTAAGGTGTCTATTCTAACCAACTGTCCTAAGTTTTTAAAACTACTTGTGTTTTTTCTGTGCAGTGATTGCCAGTTCTCTTATTTTAATGGAAACCAGTGCTTTCCTAGCTTAAAATATTAGAGTGTTTCTTGAGCACTTTAAAATGCTACAGATTCCCCATTACTTTTAATACAATCTACAGATGAAGGACTTTGAAGGTCTCTTGCTGGTAGAATAGTTCAACTGGATATTCAGTCCAGAGCTGAGCGAATCAAAATAGTAAACTTACTGAATGCTATGAAACATTACCTGTGATCAGCAAGACAAATACTGGCTATGTATCATCTGCATAATATTAGGCACCTGATGCAAGCACCTAGGACTTGTCTTTGCTTTTTGTACTGAAGGTGGGCCATAAGAAAAAATGTCAGAGAGAATTGCTGCCCAGGTAGTTCATGCTCTAGTTATAGGGAAGAACCTTCACTAGTGGAAATACTTCTCAGGGGAGCTGAAGAGTTTTTCTCTTCTGTTCCAACATACATGAAAAATTTTGAATGTCCATGTCCATATCCAAGGTTTTTCTCTTAGCACTCCTCCTCTAGGTGGCGTGCTTTGTGGGTAGAAGGGTCTATATATACTTGCAAGTATGTGCCTGGTGCTCTCTTTCTGGACACAGGAAAATCAAATAGGATACCTTCCCAAGACAAATCACTCTAAGTTCTACAATCACAGAATCTTCTTTGTCGCTTACAGCAGAGATGTATTAAATTTCTTGTATTGTCCCTTTGAAATAAAGAGCAAACCAGGCCACACAAATTTAGACCTCACTGTACTATACTTGTGCATTTAATAATGAACTATCAGACAAATTAAAGGAAGTAATAATATATTATTAATTAATTACTTATCATATACATTTTCTTCATTAATCATCTATTTTGTTGTAGATAAATAGGTGAATAAAAATGCCACTGATATCAATAATGATTGTCTCCATGGACTTACAACAACATTTGAACTAGATTTTACTGCCTTCTGATCTTTGACACTAGGGCTAGATTGTCCCCAAACAAAAAGTAGAGAGAATAGCAAACCCAACACCTAGAACACTGCAATGACAGCTTCCCTTCATGCATACTGGGGACACATATCAACCAAAAGGGGCTGTGGTGAACCACGAACCAACCATCCATCCACATCAGTCCATAGAACTGACCAGCCATGAATAAAGGAACATTCCCAGCATTGGCTCAGCATGCAATATCCATGTACACTGCAAAACTGGCAAAAAAATCTGACCTCTGATGAGACAGTGTTCCTAACATAGCTTCAGCCCTGGGGTTCCATCCCTGTGGCATCCTGATCTGCTGTCAGCTGGCACTGCCTGTGTGGTCCCAATTGTGCCAATGATCAGCTGATAATTGGCTGGTGGGGACCACACAGGGCCTGTTACAAACTGTGATGTGGTCCTCCCTGCCATGTGTTCAGGTTAAGACAATGGAAACCAGCCAATATCACAAATATTTAGTATAATAACTTTGATTTCCTGTTTTCTTGTGCCATGAATTCCCTGAATGTGTAAAACGTGATTAACCAGTTAATCATGTCTCAAGTGTAACATCTGCTCAGGGCCTAAGTCAAAAAGTTTATAATTCCAATCTATAGCAAGACTGAAATTGAAATATAGACACTGTAGTATATATGAAATAATATATATGATGAAAACTGAAAAGTGCTGTCATTTATATAACATTAATAATGGGTAACCATTAGTAGTTTATCATTAAGAAGTCTTATAAGAAGAGATAAGAGAGAAGAAAAGATGGACAATTTACATACAAGGAGAGACAAGCATTTCCAAGCATCATTGTTGCCATCACCTCACCACCACCCAAGCAAAACCACAGCATTACCAGTTACAAAATTCAGTATTAATAGACCACCATTACATTTATGATTCTGCTATGACATGATTCGCAGTGTGTACCTGACCACATCTGGAGTTCAGATTGTCCTGGAAATCCCATGTTTGTCTTCTGACAATATAGTGGCCTTAACAGTACAGAAAGGATTCAGGAGGAAGTAGAAGCAACAGAACAAAGCATGGTTACCAAATGGTAAGTGTAGCAGGGCACTAGGGTGCCTGCTACTGATAATAGGAAATGGATTCAGCTGCCATTTATTAGGGCAGCAGGTGGCAGTTGACATGGGAACTAATTGGATCAGCTGACCGCCAGGGGGCGAGGCTTGGCCTTCATAAGCAGGGAAGGCTGAGGCCAGAGACAGTTCCCTCCAGGCAGGGGCAGGGGCAGGGGCAGGGGCAGGGGCAGGGGCAGGGGCAGGGGCAGGGGCAGGGGCAGGGGCAGCGGCAGCGGCAGCGGCAGCGGCAGCGGCAGCCCGAGTCAATAGTTGTAGCTTGACCACTCTGACCGGCTGCAATGATGCAGGGGTAGAGAGAACCCTGACGGAGGTATGAGAGAGAGCCAGTGTAGAGCGGAGTTGGTATTATAAGCTCGGGGGGCTTATGATGCGTTATAGCCGGCTGGCTTATAGTTTTGTTGAGTTGTGATTATAACACTGGAGGACCGGGTGAGGCTGCAGGGGTGTGAAGAGGCCTCACAGGGGTTACCCAGTAGCTTGGGGGCTCCCAGTGGGGCACAGCAAGCAGTGCCAGTGGGGCACAGCGGTGCGCGCCAGTTGGGCGCGTGTTGGGGGGTGTTGATCCCACCCTAGTAGTGCAAGTGACCCAAACGGTGGTCCAGGGGGCCAGGCATAGCTGTGGCCACCTGAGCCCCAACCGGGTGTAGGACCCAGAAGAAGGGTCAGGGGCCAAGCACGGCTACAGGCCACCTGAGCCCAAGTGCGAGAGGCACGATCTAGGCCCCAGAGGGGGTGAGGAAGCGCAGAGAGCGCGGCAGAGGCCCCAGAGGGGGTGAGGAAGCGCGGAGAGCGCGGCAGAGGCCCCAGAGGGGGTGAGGAAGTGCAGTAGGGCACAGGCCCAGGAAGGTGGGTCTAAGCAGTGGGGGGGGTCCTGACCCCAGCCCAGAGTGGGCATTACCGGGACAGGTCCCAGTTTGAAATCCCAATTGGGAAGAGTCCCAGTGGGGCATAGGCCTGAAGAGTTGGGTCTGGGGGCCAGGTAAGGCTAAGGTCGCCTGAGCCCCAACCCTGGGAAGCCCGAGTCAGGCACAGAGGGCCCCAGTGTGGGCGGAGCGTGCGCCAAGGCCCCAGCGTGGGCGGAGCATGCGAGGAGCGTGAGCGTAGGCCCGAGTCGGGCGTAGACAAGCCCGAGTGCAGACGGGGAGTGCAAGGGGCACGACCACAGGCCCAAGTGCAGGCATAGAAGGCCCCAGTGCGGGCAACGAGCGCAAGGAGCGTGAGTAAGGGCCCCAGGGTGGGACAGCGGAGTGCAAGAGATGCGATTACAGGCCCGAGTGTGGGCAGCGAGCGCAAGGAGCGTGAGCAAGGGCCCCAGTGGGGGCATAGAAGGCCTGAGTGCGGGCATAGAGACCATGGGGATCGGGGAATAGGCCAGTACGTGAGCGGCTGCGGAACAAAGGGGAGGCAGGCCCGAGCGAGGCGCTGCCTGGAAGTTACGAAGCCCTGAGTGGGGCGTAAGTCCATTGAGAAGTCCGAGCTGGGCGAGAAGGGGCACAGTCAGAGAGCCGTCCCAGGAGGGGGGTGCGTGTATTGAGTTGGCCCCAAGAGAGGACCAGCATAGGGACTAGAACCAAAGTCCTGGTATAGTAAGACTGGCCCCGTGCCAAGAAGGGCAGGAAGGCAGCCTCCCTAATTGAACCAATAAGATCAAAGACGTGGCGGGCGAGATAGAGGGTGCATTCAAAGCCCAGGTTGGCACGGTAGGCAAGGGCACTAGGGGAGCTCACGGCACCCCTAGGGGCCATCCTGCCACAGTAAGGCTCAAGAAAATGATTAATCACTGCTGAGAAGTCCGTTACTTCTGTCAGCAAAATGCCATTGAGAAGTTAGCATGCAGCAAAGTTGATCATAGTATATAGCAGGATCAGAGGCAAGCTGGAGGAGGGTCAAAGAGAGAGAGGTAGAATGAGAGGCTAGGCAAGGTTTCAGATTTTGCTATCACTTTGGCCAATGCATTTTCAGGATGAATGGACAGCAAAATGACATCACCCTGCACTGATAGCCTGAGTAGTAGCTGTGGACTGTTAAAGTTCCAGATATGCACATGGTGACATGGAACTGCACTACCACTAACCACATGTTGGATTAGTGTGTCCCGTGTGAAGCACAATATCCTGCTGGTGAGTATCAGAGAGTACAGAGAGGTGTCCAAATAGCAGAAACATTATGGCCAGGTACAGACACTACACTTTCACTGGTATAACTAGGGACCTACATAATTAATGGTGGAAGTGGGGTGTGCTGTGACTCCTTTAATCTTGCAGGCTCCCCTGCCCCACTTCCACCAATTGGTGGAGGGGCCCTACTTGCAGCTCACTCCTGATCAGAAGGGAGGCAAAAACTGCTGTTTTAAATTATGCTGCCATTTTTGCCTCCTGCCACTGGCTGAGGGGCCCTGGATGGCCTTGCTGTTTGCTGCTGACTGGCAGGGAGGCAAAAATTGTACCATGTTTAAAACCACGGTTTTAGCTTCCCTGCTGATCAGAAGGGAGTGGCAAAGTCCTCCGCTAATCAGCAGTGAGGTGGTGGTGGTGGGGAGAACAAGGGGTGAGGTGGGTGTGGGGGAATATGCAATACGCTATGCACTCTACTTCCACCATGAATTCAGTAGGTCCCTAGGTATAAGTGATTGGAAATTGGTCTACACCTGTAACAGAACAGAAGCTCAGCACACTTAGATTAGTTTAAAAATCATGGAACCTGGTCTAAAATTCCCCCCCGTCCCACCAAAGGACAAGTTTGAGTTCTATTTGCTACCAAGCTAAACTATGCCACTTACAGAAAATCACATAATTTAGATCAATTCCACCTTGGGCTTTTTGAATGTCTACAGACATTCTAGCCTATATCTATAGGGAGAATCCAGCCAACATGTCAAGTAGAATGTTGCAAGCCCTGATTTTTGCAGCTACTTTTAACAAATGGTCACAGTAAATTAGAGCCCTATCAAGAGAAATACTGAGATAGATTGGATGTGGACTGTGCTTCACTGGGTGTCCATTGAGGGAAACACTCATGTCCCAAGTTGCAGAGACATTATGGAGTGGGGAAAATGCATGAAACTGATTTTGGAGAATTCAACTGCAAGTGTCAAATTACAGCAGCATAAGAATAAAACCACCAGATCACTATTGTACCCTGGGACACTACCAGGGTACAACCAAATCAGAAATCAAGGTGTCCATAAAGTCAGAGACTGACTGCACAATTAGATGCCATCAGCTTAGATGAAGGTTTCACATAGATCATTGAAATACAAGTCAAAATAAACTGGCATTAGCATAGAATCTTGAGATAGGGCACTAAGTTGTGCTTTCCAGGAATTTGTTGTGTTTATGTGGATTCAGAAATAGCATAAAAGTAGTTTTGCAGTGTGAACAAATCAAACCGAGGAGTAGTCTTGGCAAGTTTACTAGAAGACTAGTGAAGTACCACAAAATGTACACAGAAGTGAGAATAAGAAACCTGGCACCAGTCTCCATCTTTGCTGGACACCTGTTTTTGATTTGGGATGTCAATGAGAGAACTTGATTATAAGTGCCATAACCATGATGTTGGTGAGATCTATTGGAAGATCAAACATTCCTGTAGCAAACACTGAACAATGCTATAAGGCTACAATTGGCTGCAGTCATGGATTTTTCCTAGTTTAACAGGGCAATGATCTTCAATTTGCCCCACGTCTTAGGGAGTTTTACCTGAGCAACTATTATTCAAGCATGATAACTAAGATAATTCAGGAAGGCAGTTGTTCCAATAACAGATATCATCCACAGAAATCTTTGCCTCAAGGAGTAGGGTTTTAAAGATGTGTGGGTTTAATCCAAAACAGAAGAGACATGGCTGAAATTATAAAACCTGATAAGCTTACCAGAGTAAAAGAGAGGGAATAAGGAGAAAGAAGAGAATAGGGCTGAGAAGAGAAACTTAGGGGACCCAATTACACCACAGCAAAACTGGAAGCTACCTTTGGAGACATTCAAGGAGCAAGTAGAGAGTTAGGAAAATCACAAGTGTGTAGGAAAAGGACTCAAGGAGAGAAAGCAGAGCAAAGAGACATTGACTCTATCAAAACTGATAGATTGAGAAGGAGGAGAACTGAGAAAAAGTCTGTGTAATTTGGGTTTATACAGTTAACAGAACAGGGAAAGAAGACACAAGAGATTTAGAAGTGTACGATATCATTAGGCAAGAGAAATAGAGTCCTGGTTTTCTCAAAAAGATACCTAAGAAAAGGGGTAAATAAATTTGCATTGGAACAAATCAGTAAAGTACTTGAATTTTTGGCAGGGGCACCTTACATGGCAAGAGGAAGAATAAGCAGAAGTAAGAGAAGACAAAACCCATAGTTTAGTGGAAAAAAATGCAAAGGAATCAAGTGTGGGGTAAGAGCTGAAATTGGTGAAAAATTAACAGAAAAAAGCGAATTTAGAACAAAGAAGCTAAAACATAAAGATGTAGCAATAAGATGTACTAGAGTTCATAGATTTATGGTGTTTAAAGTCAAAAGGGACCATTAGATCATTTAAAATTTGGTCTGTATCATGGTTTGGTTTTCTTTTCCACTGATCTAGGTAACCTGTGTCTGGCTTAAGCATATCTTCTAGAAAAATAGCTGCTCTTGACCTGAAGACATCAGGAGATAGAGAAGATGACTCTTCTCTTAGTAGTTTGTTTCAGTAGTTGATCATCCCCACTCTTAAAAATTAGTGTCTTATTTGAAGTTTGAATATGTATAGATTTTGTTCCAACCATTAGTTCTTCTTATGCCTTTCACCATTAGACCAAAGAGCATTTTAGTGCCTAGTATTTTCTTCTCCAGGAAAACACCTGCATGCTGTAGTCAAGTTACCTCATAAACTATTTCTTCTTAAACTAATAAGAATAAGGACTAAGCCTGATTTTTCTCTCCAACTCTCAAATCATTTAATGGTGTTTTACTTTGCATTCTCCTATTTTTAACATCCTTTAAATATGGATATTAAAACTGTACAAAATATTTCAGTACTGATCTCACCAATTCTGTATGTAATGGCAAAATCATCTCACTACACCACTCATTCCTCTTTTATACATCCAAGGATTGTGTTGTCCACTTTTTACCACAATACTGCATTAGAAGCTTATGCTCAGTGTTTACATGACCCCTAAGTCCTTTTCAATTATTTCGTTCCAGGATACAACTTCGTATTTTGCAGGTTTGGTTGGCATTCCCTGCTCAGCTGTATAATTACGCATTCTCCTACATTAAAATATATTACCATTTTTCCAATCTTCCTCATCCATAACTTTCATTGGCACAATTTTTTATTTACTTCCAGATCATTAATAAAATTTTGAATAACTTGAACTAAGAATTTTTCCTTTGCCTATACTGAATTTAAGTGGGACATAATTAATTCATCTCTATCCATTATAATGAGGTCCAAAATAGAGTTACGCCAAGTGGTGCAAAACACCATGGGTGTTTGTAAAATCATCATCTATAATTATTGAAACTGAAAGAATGATTTATTACTAATAACTCTGTGGAACCACCAGAACATCACCCTTCAAATTAAATAACTCAAAACAACCTCATTTTCTTTCTATACATTACAGGCAGGTGCTTAAATAGAATCTCATCCTGTTCTCAAATGTAATTTGGTGGTGCATAATAGAAAACCATCTGTACCCCCTCCAAAGCTGTATTAATAAATACATTGATCCAAATGCATTCAGGACCCTGTGGCTCTGAGTTATCAATTACTCTGAAACAAGTAACGGTGTCTTCAGAAAACAGTTCTATTCCTTCTCTCTCACTGCCTACTCTTTCTATCTTTCCTGAACTGGTAGAGAGTTTTACTTCATAACCATGTAACTCATCCCATCAAGTTTTGCTGTATCAGTTTGCATATATAGTACCTATAGACTCAGTTCATTCAGGATGGATGCATTTTACCTCTTTTGAAACTGCTACAAGTTTTAGCGTAGGTACTCCATAAACATACATTTAAGCATTTTAAGCAACACTTTTGTGCTTGCTTATAAATACAGTATGGGGGGCTAATTAGAACATGGATCTTTTAGTTTGTACTGTATATAGTCCAATACCACAAGGCGAAGGATTTACTATATGGTTCACTGGGCTGGGCTCCAGCAAAGACTACAGTGTTTCAAGTCATACTGGCCCCACAGTTCTGCCCTGCTCAGTATGTGTGTATACTCCGGATACCTTTCACAAAGAACCCACATTTTAAATAGTCCCCTACTCAAAACTAGAAACAGGTGTTCTTGTCACCAATCCTGAGATCCTCCAAAAATGTAGATATAGATGAGGCATAGGACAACTTGGTCTAGCTTTACCCTGAAGCCACACTAATCATATGTGACAACCTGAGAGAGGGAGCAACAGAAAGATTCTTTTTGGGGCCCCATTTGGTGATGTTTGCCAGACATTTAAGAAATAGGAATCACTGGAAACAGGAAAGAAAGGTTCAGCTCAGCTGTGGGAGTGAAGAGGCAGTTGAAATGTATACAGTGTAGTGGCTCATCATGACTTTAAAAAGAGTCAGTGCTGAGGCAGACTGTGCTCAATGGGCACCATCATATATCTTACTCAGATGGGTTGCGCTAACTTATTCTTATGGTAGAGTCCCATCAGCGTGTTTGCCCAGTATGGGCTATGTATTTTATAGTAAGTGTTGGCTTCATTTAGTCAACTTCATAGTTGTTTCCATTACCGAGCACATGCTACTTTTAGTAGCAGTTCAAAGATAGATAATGTATTTAATGTGGTTTTGTTGTATGCGAATGAAAATGACAGGCTTATTTCTCCATGCTGATTTGGGCGGGGGGGAAGAGGGGCGGGAATCATCTTGTATTTGAGTAAATACACTATTTTAATTCCATGAGATTTTCAATTCCTTGTTTGTTATCCAAAGTCCTAAAATAAACTGAAAAATATTATTTTCATATTCTTTGTCTGACATTACATTGGTTCAACTTATTTAAATCTGTGTCACATTTTTCTTTTTAAAGCCTTCTACCTGCATTGGTTGTTTGAAGTGCTATATACAGTTAGTGTTTAACTAAGGACAGAAGTATCTCTGCATATCAGTTGCAGGCCACCCCTTTTACGTAGCTCCCTATCCCACACATATAGCCTAAGTACAATAGCAAACCTACCAGCTTCACAGCTAATAGTTGCTACCAGCACTTTTTGTCTTTCTTCACTCAAGGGACTAAAAGGATTAATGGGAAGATCACTCACTGTTTTCTTCTCTTTGGCTCTCTTTGACAACCGCTGACATATTCTGTAAAGAGTGTCATTTCATGTAATGCCATGTCATTGGTTCCAGTGTGCATCATCTTAAGTGGAGACTTGCAAGACAACTTTAGAATTCTATCCTTGCCATTATATTTTCTGTTTTCACTCCAAGAAGACAAAATATAGGCATTGCCTGTTTAGGATGACTGAAAATCTCTATTAGTCCATGAGTAAAATACGGAAAGGAGCCAATTTTCTAGTATAGAATAAATGAACTGCCTCACAGCGAATTTGCTATTTATGAAAACAGTTTTTCCCACCCCATACATTGCATTTGGAGCATTATACTCTTCAGAGACTGGATTAGGGAAAATATCCTAGTTTTAATTTGTTACAATAAGAATAATGGTATGTCTCCCCAAGTCAAATTACTCAGTGGAAAAATGTGCTTAAAAGACATCAGTACTTTAAAGTAAGTGAAATAATGTAAGGGAATCTAGAGGGAGAAAGGAGCATGGGACAACATGCTAACTCTGACTCATCTCTTCCAGTTAACATACATTCAGTATAACTGACTTTAATGAAGTTACTCCAAATTTAGAGTGAATGAAACTAGAATAAGACCATTTGTGTTTCATCAATATGTTCACTAGTTTTATGAAAGAAACAAAGGAACTAAAAATTGATGGATTTGAGTTAATATACATCTTCATTACTTTAGGCATTAATACCATATTCACTTGAGTCCAAGATGAGGTTTCTCCTCCCATTTACCCTGGAGAAAAAAGTCCCTTGTCTTAGAAATGAGTACGGGGGTGGGGGCAGGCAGCTGGTGTGGTTTGTGCTCAGAGACATAGCTGCAACTGCTGCCTGTCATCTGTTCCTCTCTGCTGCCTCTGTACCCTGCCATTCCCCCCCTGCAGCCTCTTCCCTCCCTATTTACTCCCTGCCCCACAGAGCCTCTGCTCTCCTGCCTAACTAACCCTGTCTCTGCACCATCAGGCTCTGTGCATGCTGCAGCCTGGGGCACTGAGCGTGGCTCCAGCCTGGCCCCATAGCAGTGGTACACAGCCCATATGGCTGCTATGGGTGGGCTTGGGCCATGCACTGTACCCCAGACTAGACTGCAGATAGAACCTGCGAATGTGAAACAGAGGCTGGGGGGGAAAGTGGGGAGTAGAGGCTGGGGGAAGGGGAGACCCAAGAATGGAGGCAGGCAGTGGGTAGAGGGGGCAAAGGGACAGGCACAAGCAGGAGTCAAGTTGCTTGACTCCCCATACCTCCTGCCTCACCACTGCCTGTCCTCTTGCAGCAGTTGGAGGGATGAATTAAAGATGACTAATTATAACAAATTAATAATGTTTCCATGTATAGAATCTAATTATTGAGGGGTTGTCTTCAATTCAGGATCACTTAGATTAGAGAAAATATGGTAAATATGGCAAAAAAGTGGGAACAAAAACCCCATAAATGTCCCATGTTAGAAATCTGTATATTTTCATCCAGCACACTATTAATATGATGCAAGAAGAGTCAATACGCTTCTGAATCATAGACAATGGCTGGTGCTGACATCAGCTTCAGATCATCCACATAACAAGCTAGCAGAAGAAGGCTAGCAAATTACATCTTTCACTTTCACAACCAACTTTTGAAAAAATAGGAGAAATACTTGTTATACAACCATAAGTTTTACCGCATTTTCTCACACGCCATAGGCCCCCAAATGAAACACAGGCCTTGTTTTGCAAGGCATAATGTAGAAAAGAAAGATTTTTCCAGAGTTGTGGCCCACTGTATAACAGCCTAAATCTTCCAGGGAACACAGTGTCCAAGAAGTGTGGCATCCTACGAGATAATTTAGGAAAAGGAAATAGGCAGCAGGAACTTCCTGGTAGGGCTCTTCTGGGATGCAATACTACTTTTACTCTGTGTTTCCAGGAGGGCTTACTTTGTCACATGAGGTTAGGCCCAGAAACTTCCAAAGTTGCAGCAAGACAGTTACTTCTTTACTATACATAGGTTTTAAATAAGCTCCTGTAATAAAATCTTGGTTTCATACCACAAGATAATACCAGCAGCAAAACTGCTCTTCAGGAACAAGCTGCAGTGCTTGGCCAATAGGTATGGTTGTGAGAGGGTTAACACAGGGCTCTGCCCCTTCAGCCTTTTGAGCCAGCACAAATGGCAACTATCTTAGCAACTAAGTGGCATGCATAGGCTCCAGGCTTTGTTCTTTCTTGATGAAGAAAACAGCTTCCCCACTTATAAATGTACCCAATTTTGGGGGCTGAATTTTGGGGGAAAAGAGAGCATTAGATGTGAAAAAATACAGTATTTGTGTCAGTAAGTTCTATCCACTTTTTGAAGTCCTATACCTTTAACTCACATATTGTTTAAGGGTGGAATTTTCAAAAGCATTCATCCCTGGCATAACTAACCCACTAAAGTCGACATGAATTTTGCAATTATTTTCAATAGGAGCAGAGTTGGGCCAAAGTCATGTGTGTGCAAATCCCATCTAGAATGACCTGTTTTAACAATAAAGCAAGCTTGACTAATATTACATTTTACAGAACTTTCAAGATGAAACATACTACCTATAAACATTCCATTTAACTTTCAATTTATTACAATCCACCACACACTTATTCATAAATTACGGTACTATATAGATGAAAGTCTACTACATATATCTATTTGTCTGCTCTATTGCAACAGTGTTTGACTGTCACTGCCCTCTACTTGACAAAGTAACAGACCTGAAAAAATGTGTCTGATTAGTGGCTGCACCCTATAGAGGCTTTGGGTCTCAGTAGTCAGTTGGGTAAAAGGGTAAGTATATACTTTAAATTTGTTCATACAAAAATGCATTATGATTCCTATTTATGAGTACTGAAGTTAGATACTGTGGGCACTTTAGAAAAGTCTGAGATAGATATTTGGTCTTTATATTGTAATCTATAAAATACTAACACATAAGTTTGCTCAGCGAAGTCCAGTATTAGTTCCTATACTTGGAACTACTGTCTACCGAACTGCATATACAAGCACATACTATATGCCTGTCATTATACACCAATCTGTTGGCAAATGCCCAAAATGAATGTATCATAAGCACAGAATACTGTACAAATTATTTTAAAAGGTTATTTAAATTTAGTAATACCAAAGTTCTCTATTTTATATTTACATAAAAATCTGTGTGCATTTGCAACAAACTATGTAATCCGTAGTAAAATATGCCTAAAGATGTAAAGAGTTAAAATATTTATTCTACACTAATCTGACATAAAATTGTAATGTCATTTTCTCTTGGGCAGTTAACAACCTTAGTCTGACACAAAGGATGACCTTCCAATTCTTGAAAGCCTACAGTGAAGGAGGGAGTGATTGGGCCTCTCTCAAGTAATCTGTTTCCACCCATTTCACACTCCTGAAGAGGAATGATACTGGGCCAACAGGAGAGCTGCAGAGATTGCAGCAAACAACAGAGAACACAAAAATCTAAAAAGATTTGTTCTGCTACTTCCAGAGACTTCCTGTGTTTAGATGAGCAATCAAAAGGGAATCAACATTCCAACCTTTACAAATGTGATGAATTCTTCCACTTTATCATTGGCCAGCAGAAGTTTCTTCTGCACTACTTCCAGAGCCTGGCCACTTTGCTTTGCCAAGCCATGGAGTTGTTGAGAAGCAGCAGTCTCAAGTTCAGTCATGGCACATTCAGCTTCAATCATTTTTCCTTCTAGATTTGTAAGCCTGAGATCCTGAAATATATCAATAGGAAAATGGCACTGGTACTGACACAGGCAGGGAACTATGAAGTAATTTTAGACTAAAAATACAAATAAATTAACATTATAGGGCATTCTATTATAAATGCCATTCCACAGGAATCTCCAGATGTTACATTCATGTTTAATGTCTGAATTATCAGCAATAATATGATACAGCTTCAGCCCAAGTAAATGAAATCACACACTGAGATACGTTACTATTATTCTGTTTAACATTCTTTTGCAAATATTTACAAATTTTAAACAGCTGACTTCGTAACTTTTCATTTGAAAAATAAATAAATAATGAACATGAAGTAGTGAAGGAAAAATAGGCAATAAATACACTCTATATTAAAACTAGCCAAACTTTAACAAAAATACCTTTTTCCCCAATTCCTCTTTAGTTTTGCGATACATCTGTTCATACTGTGACTTCTCTTTTATAGCTACATTAAGCCTTTGCTTTAATGAATCAATTGATGTTTTCTTGTTTGAACAATCTTCAGTCAGTGCCTTTACCTGAAATAAAAAGAATAACCACATTATCAGCTAAAGCAATTTGCTTTTTTAAATTAAAAAAGTGCAAACAAAAACCAAAATAACAAATAAAAGTATTTTTGCTTTTACTGTACAAATTGATGCTTCAACTAAAACTTAGTTGAATTTTCAGCAATTACAATAGGAACATAATATGTAGCAGGAACTGATCCAGCCAGAGATTAGTTTGTACACAATTTGGCTGCATGAAAACTGAGAGTCTAGACAGGTATGATGTATGAAAAAAGCTCTTAAATTTACTTCCTGGATTAGAGCTTTTAGACATATTTTGCTTATGAAACAAGCTAAGATACAATTTCCAATCTTTTTAAGCACAGGGGAAAAAACCATATGCTAATCAAAACTTAGCTGGGAAAATGGTAATTGTCTGTGATGGGATAGCATGTACAGTCTCCTGGATAACTCATAATAACTTTGTCATGTGTAGTGAGGACTGATTTAGGCTAAATCAGAATGAAAGAATATTCTGAGAAAATCATTCAGTTCTGATGACAGATGCTATTAATCACACAGCTCTACAGGTAATATACAGTATCAGGGAATGTCTTTGATCTTCAGTTAAAGATAATGTCAAATTTATCAAGTTGATCCTCTATAAATAATTATCAAAGAAACACACAGGCTCTGCGCCTGTTCAAACTGAAAAATGGGATGCTAAAAATACTCAAAGAGCAATGCAGAAGAACAAATTACAGCATTGAATTCTCAACTGTTTTCTCTAAAAACAAAACCAGGTATTTATCTTGCTCCTTCCTCTCTTCTTTATTCCCCCGCATACCCCTCTGACTGAGGATTCCTTAATGACACCTTATCTCTGGCATAGAGGGTAAGAGAGTAGCTCTCTCTGGAGCTGACAAAGCTTAATGACTTCAAGCAGAGGCTACCATATGAGCTGTTCAGCCAGCAGCCGCTTTCTAAGAGAATATAAGTACTTCTTGCTTGGCAAATTGTTTATTGCTATTTTGGGGTTATATACTCATCAAGACTACAGCTCCCCCCTGTCAGCTCCCTTTGTCAGGACTGAGGGGCCACACTACAATACAGTATTTTGAAAGATACCGTTAAAGATGTTTTATCATAACTGAAGTTTTTCCTGTTTCCATGAATGCCACAATATATTAAGGAAAGAAATTTGGATAATGACTTTTAGCTTTACTTAAATACATAATCAAGATATGGAATAATAAAACTTGAATTTTGGATCATTGATAATACTGCAATACAAGCAATTAATTTAGGTGGTCTAAAATACTACATTTAACCACAGTAGACAGAGGATCTACATAGGTACATTTCGTGCATCTGAATGTCATATAGAAAAAATCCTTATTTGATCTTCAATGCATTTTGTGTTGGAAAGTGCAAAACATTCCCGCTAGATTACATACATCAAATACCAACACTGAGTTTTTTAATGCTTTATAGTTACATATTTGTACAATGAATTGTGGTGAATTAAAGCAGTCATAACATTACAATTTTGTAAAAACTCAAATGGACAGTAATTACAAAAAGGTAATTAAATTTATTCTATTCTTTAAATTGTATATTTGCACTGCAAATCTGGTGTGGTAGAATAATTTGTGCAATCCAAATAGAATCTTTTTTTTTTTTGTGGTTTAAATATGAATAATATAGAAGAGGTACCCTTTTCTCAAGAGTTTCGATTGCTTCCCTATTGAGTTTTTCATTTTCCTGGTTTGCTTTTAGCCGAGACCTCAAGTCTTCTATCAAATGTCTTTTCATATTTAAGTCTTTCTCCATCCGAGAAATCCTGGAAATAAGAGGAAAAATTACACGAATCACAGCTCTTAATATTTAGTTACTTTAAACACTTAAATGTTTGAATGCAGTGGACATTAATTTCTAAAGCTTATTCTCTAAATAAAAGACAATCGTTTGGGTAAATAGTTTTAAAGGTTTTAGTGAAAGCAATGCACTTACTGAAAAAATGTAAACTAATGAATTAGGGAAAATTATTATTATGTGGTATATATTTTTCAATCATTTAAAAACAGGTGGAATTTCCATTTACGAAAGTCAATTGTTCACATCAATAAAGGAAAAATGTTTCACTGTACAGGTTCCTTTCAGATTGGTCTGTAATTTCAAATTATTTCCTACAAAACACTCAAAATCAACACACACACCATTTTTCACAGAAGTATCTTAAAAAATAAAGCTTACACCTCCTCTGACATATTTTAAATGTTATATGATACGGGATTGTATGCCTTATGAAATGCTTCTCCAGCAGGAGAATAAATTAGTATTTTACACATATACACTGAGTAATTTATTAATATAAGCACATCACTATGCTTCTTTTTCCCTATAAAACAAAATGAATAAATGGTATTTTCAGGCATAAAGCAGTGTTGCTATCACACATTAATGCTGTATAAAACCAGCAAGAGAACTGTGGTACAGTAAATGCCTTCACATATTTTGCATTTGAATTGTCGTATTAATATTATTGAGGTGATTAGCAGGAATACATCTGACAAGCAATGCAGTATTTGCTATGTAAAAACAGTATGATAAACAATCACAATATTTTTATTCTGATTTGAAATATAATAGTTGAAGCCTTCCCTAATTTTATCTTAATGTACTAATTAATAGAAAATATACCCTACTAAAGTGTTTTAAAGAGTCCTTTACATTTGAAATGAGCAAACTGCATCAATACAGAAAATGTTTAATGTTTCTCTAAAAAAAAAAAAAAATTGTGTAGAGTTAGATTAATTTTTAAAATCTTCTGGTCAGACATGGAAGTCGTTAATGTTCTGATAGAGTACATTTATATCCTAACGTAAGTAAAGAACAATATTATATCTGCAGGTAGGAAAAAGAAAAGTCTCAATAGCATGTGTCAAGCCAATACACATGAATTCCAAACATAAAATAACCCTTAATCAATTCAAATCTAAACAAACACAACTGTCCTTTTGCACTTTTTACACATGTAAGACTGGATATTTAATCCAGTTTAAGCATCTAAACCTTGACATGTCTCTTAGCCCCTAGGCAAAGAATTACTGTATTTGAAAGATTGCTTTTAGCAGTGCTGTGTACATCAAGGATAACTTAAGTCGACTCTGGGGTCTGAATCCTGACTTTAGATATTCTTATTGAAATGCAGAAATGGTAGCCAGGTAATCACTCATCAGTTTATATAAAATGTGATCTTAGCATGTACTGCTCTGATTTTCTAAAAAAACCTCGCATAACAGAGGCAAGATTATGAAAAAGAGGAGGTAAAAAGAAAAGGTTCTCTTAACAAGTCTGGGTTTGAAACACTTAATAGCGGTATAAGCTCTTATCTGCCACAGGGTGGCACCAAACACAATGAATAGAGGACAGAACATACTTTTCTTGTAGTTCCCGCATCCCTTCTTCTTTCTCTTGTACTTCATTTTTCAAAGACTTAATGGTGGTTGACTGTTTAGTGATTTCATTGTTTGCATTCTAGACGGAAAAAAAATTATTAAAACATAAATAAAAGTGGATTAAATATTATCTGAGGTATAACCAATAATGAATTTGTTTAAAATAAAAAGGGCTCGTGGAATAAATTTAGTCTATTTTTGATTAATGTTATTAAAGAATAATTAGTATCTGTGAGGTTGTACAAAAGAACATTCTTAGTTTTAATTTATCACAAGTCTTTCCCTTTGAAGGCAAACCCAAAACTAATTTCTTGCCTGACAATATCCATCAATTATGAATTTATGTTTTGTAGGGTACAAGTAGGATTTTTGTACCTCATCAAACTAGATATCCCTCTGCACACGGTAGTCAATAGGAGGCATAAGTAGGCAGGAGGCAAGTAAATTTCTACCAGGTTCATCTTGTTAAGGGTTTGTTGTTTTTTTTAAAACAGTACTCTCCCTACCAGGATGTATATGGGCTCGAAGTGGGGTCCAGATCCTTCAAATAATGGTTCCTTCTAATCCTTTTGATCAAGGATATACAAGCACAAGGAGTCAGACTCCAAAAACAGCTGGTGCTCTACTGTTCTTTGCAGCTGTTCCCTCTCCAAGGTGTATTACTCTTCTGGTTAGATTTCAGTATAAAAATTCGTAGTTTGTATAAGGGAAGTACCAGTCCTAAACATTTAACCAGGTCTAATTTCAGTGAATGGGTGTTCATCTCAGATGAGAGTTAGAGGTGGTCAGTGTTATCTGTTTTTTCCTGCTCTATACAGTAAGAGATCTGCAAGCAGAAACTCTGTTGTGTGTGAATGGACAGGGGATGTTCTGGCCCAGGATTAGGTAGAGATCAATTTAAGAGGTGGGTAGAAAAAGAAATAAATGTAAATATCCATGTTATTGCAGGTTAAAATAAATGTATGTATTAAGAGCTGAAATTAAAAAAACTAGTACATAAGAACAAATTAGACTTTGAAACCCCTAAGAAAACAGCATAGTAAAAAAAGTACATAGATGGAAAATGCACATGCAATGTGTGTGTGTGGGTATGTACATTTCTGCAGATTCAGCCATTGTGTTGTGCTTTGGGAATTTACCCATCAAATCTATAACAGGGAGCAAATAGATCAGACAGGCAGTAAAGGTACTTGAGGAAAATTTCCCTTCTCAGTGAAGGTTTGTAATGCTCATTAACATTAAAGGGAATACCATGCACAACACTATGCACCTAGAGAGGAACAGACTTTTGTGTGTATAGATAGGTGTAAAGTACTGCTTTAATACTATATACTGTCTCCTTCCTAAAACTATAGCTTCCCTCTCATTTTTCTTTTTAAACAGAAAATGTTGGCTACTCACTTTTGCAGTAATGCTGCTTATTCTTTGCTCTCTGGAGTCTTTAATTTATAATTATTTTAGTTTAACATTTTTTTAAAAGTAAAAATTAGAAAAACATGGCAGTAAGTCTAACCTGAAAGTAGAATATTTTAATTTAAAAAACTGTGTGTATATGTTTGTGTGTGCGTGCGCATCCGCATACACGCTGGTAAATATAGGCATACTGTGAAGGATAAAGAATAACGCATAGATTTAAAACCAAAAAGAGAAGAGGAATGTAATAACCATTTTTGTGTTGTGACAAAGATCGGTAGCATTTTGGCTGAGTAAGGACTGCAGGATTTTTCTTAATGAATTTGAGCCCCAGTGATTTATTACACAACATGAAACATTCTAATGTGGTTAAAGCATGCCTAGGATACCAATATTTCTGGGTTCAACATCTCACTAGATCCTGAAAAGGACAGATTTAACCAGAAAAATGTTAACAAGGTAAAAAGTATCAGAATATTTACTGAATTACCTTGCTTGACTTTCATTAGACTGAAGCAGAATACCCAGTTATACAGGTTTACATCTTAGACATGAACATAAATCTTTGTGTGATAAGTTGGCCTCTGCACATTCTTAGAAACTAAGTAAAGCTTTTTATAATGGCTATACAAGTATTACCCAGAGAGGAATTGTCTTTTCCTGTGCAAAGAAGCCATAGGGGGTGACATGGAAGGGGAAGGAATTTCTTTTTCCAGGCAGACTTGGGTAAAGAGAGTTAGGAGAAGCAGGTGGGGATCTTATTTCCAACTAGCCCTGGCAACAAGGATTTGCTAGAGAAACCAAGGTTCTCTGGGTGGAAACCATGGGTCTTTGTATTTTTTCTGTCACCTTTGTTACATCCTTCTGCACATAGGCAGCACAGCCCCAGTACATGCGGCCAGGATATGTTAGACAAATACTGATTTGTTAAACAAAGAGAGCTGATCTAGTACAAAGGGGGCTCAGTAGAAAAGGATTTTTGGTTCGCGACTGTATTTCCTGTGCGTCCTGCCAGAGATAAAATGTCTGCCCATGAGGTACTAAGAAAATGTAAATGCAGCACAGAAAGGGTCAAGCCTTTTTTCTGAGGTAGAATATGGAAATCCATATACAAGTGTTCTGACAGATCATGTGGATTCCAGGTATCGATTCTTTATACCCAATTTAAACTTTTATATTTAGAATGTTAAACCCTCTTCCACGGGCTTGAGATATCTGTGCAAAACGGGACACAAAGTATGTTTAAGAAGCTGTATTTGTATTTATAATTAGCAACAGGATATCCACTTGGAAATGCTTTTAAGAGCATGCTTTTCTTATAGATATTTTGTTGCCATTCAAAAGAAACAAGATACTTGCACCAAATGCCAAAGTTACCATATTATCAAACGTCCCAAATATCAGCCAAACCTGAGCTCCTTACTGAAGTCAATTCCCACTAATTTAGATAGGATATTACAACTCTATTATACTTCAAAGAGAGTTTGCTTGAATCAAAATCAAGTAGAAACTGAGTAACTCTGGGTTGGTATCATAAGTGTTCATGATGAATCTTAAGCAAATTGTTTGCACTCAATTTGCTCAACAGCAAGTTCTGATACCTTTAAAGTTTTAGACCAAATCTTTTACTCTTCATGTTTTGGGAAGTAACTGAGGCTTCTAGGAGTTTGAGAGTAAGAAGAGTAGTGTGGAATACATGCCCAATAGAAAGAGAGCCCCAGTTTTGGGTAGATGAGCTAAGGGATGGCACAAAAGTCAGAGAAGAGGAAAAACAAGTGGCAACCACTAAGATACAAATGAGCGGGGAAAAACTGGGACAAGCAGGAGGCATGGTTCTGGCTCCTAAGAGATGCCAGACTGGCTATATAACAGATGTATAAAATTTTTGAGTGTGACGCCTAAGACTTAAACAAAAGTCTAAGGAGTAGGGGATGAAATTCCAGGGACACTTTAATAAGAGACCAAGACAGGAAGAGGCAGGGGTGGGGACTGAAGTCAAAGTTCAAATGTTGAGAAAGGCCGGTTCTGGTTAATACCACCAGGGTACTGCGGGATGGGTCTATCTAGCAAGTACATTTTAATTAGGTCACACAGCATGCTGGCCAGTTAAAATCTGCATCCCAGCCCCTTCCTTGTTTGAAAAGTTACATATTTAGTCAAAGGCTGTTCAGCATCCTACTTCCAGAAGAGGCCTTTACACTTTGTTGGGAAATGAAAGGAAGCCTGAGTGAGGCTCTGCCTGCAAGAAAAGCATGCAAGTTTTGAACTATTTTTTGCATTACAGTTAGGGGGTCACATATCTTTTTACTTTACACAGGCAGAGCTGTATACCCAAACAGGTCTTCACTCTGCTCCTGCCATACCTCTCCTTCTGGCAGCAAGAGGTCCAGCTGGGTAGGGGGCTGACTAGAGGGAGGCAAGGGCACTATTTGGAGAGTCTGGGTAGAATAGGGGAGTAGAATTCCAACACCTTAATTTCACCTAAAATAAGGCTGACAGGATTTCTATGCAGTGCCATAGGCAGAAGAAGTTCTACAGTACCCAGCCCAACCCAAAATCCCAATCTCAACCTTAACTCTTATCCTCATTGTCTCATCCCTCAGGTCCTTGAAATTCCCTGAAATTCATCACATTACAGATAGAGATGTGCCATCAAATTCAGTTTTCACTCAGCCTACAGGAGCAACTCTTTATTAGGAACAAGGATGTTGTTTCCTTGAAAATACTTTCAGCAATACAGTAGAAAAGAAACAAAAGAATGATCTGTCATGGAAAGAAAACTGTCCCTAGATACAATATTATGTTTGCCATTATACATCAATAGTTCAGAAACATTCTTCTGCCACGGGTGAATGCAAATAACTATTTTAAGATCCCACATCCTTAACAATATATGTATGTACAACTAAATATAACATTTTAAAATAAAGTGTTTGAAAAGCATTCCCTGCTCTGTTGCTTATCTGCTATGACTCAACTCTAACGTACTATGTTTTTCTACAAGGGATCAAGGAACCTAGCTCTTTTTTTGGTGCAAGTATCTTCAAAAGATACAGGGGAAAGTGTTCTAAATTCAGAACCTTCCAGGTAAAAAGCCTTGAATGTAACAAATTTATTTACAATTATTATATCTCTATATGTAATATAAAACATTTACAACATACAGGTAGTTTATACTGCAAATATATGGCCATGTTCTCAAGCCTTCTATAAGTTTTGGGGGCTTTTGAAACCCAGTCCTTATTCAGGTAAAGCTTCCATTAAAATCAATGAGATGTTGGCCTGAACAAGGATTTAGTACTGAACAAGGATTTAGCTCACAGACAAAATATTTTAAATCATCAGTGTACTGTTAAAGGTTAGGTGCAACTACCCTTCATTCGAGACAATCAAAAACAAGTTAAGCTCCTGTTTTGTGGTTTGTGTCTGTGGAAGTGACAGAAGGGACAGCCGCTAAGCAGCGAGGAACCAAGAAAGCACTAGAGACAGCCAGAACACGCAGTAAGAGCATAGCTCTAAAAAAGCTGAGAGGTTTTTTTGGCAGAGCACTACCTGAGCAATGCTTGGAATTATAAGCTAAGACACTGCCGTTCCTGCTTTGCTCACTGAAATTTAAATTTACAAATAGAAAAGGATTGCATCAAACATGTACCTATCATCAACTTCTGTCGGAAACAATTGCTGGGAGCTTAATTTTTTACCAACTGCTTCAGCAGTAACAATTCCAAAACTGAATTCTTAATAGTTTCTTGTGCCAAAAAAAACCTTACAATTTAAATACAGATTCTACTAATCATTGGGTTGTCAAAACTTTTTTTTAACATTAAAACATTTAACTCATCTTTAGTATGAAGTATTGAAAACTGATTTAATACCTGATATTGGGCTTACATACATTTGTTGTCAGCTATTTCTATTCAATAACATACAGTCCCCCATATGAACAGATGATACTGATTTTGGTCTAAAGATTTCATCATTTCTACATGAAAAATGGTAACTTTGGAATAGTTGGCATTCATACTTTCATCATGATGATACAAAACAAAAAGAGTAACATGAGTGATGAAATCAGTGCATCTCTATCTTAATGCTAATCACAAGTCACTACTGCTCAATGCCTTCTCACAGGAAGCTTGGAATCATCATATAGCTCTACAGTACTCTTAACAAGATGATTTGCCATTGATTGTAGTCCATAGTTTTTTCATCTGGCCACATCAGCCTGTAAAAAGTATTTAACTTCAAGTTTAACTCATTTGTTTTAGATTATATATATACCACTTAAGAACAAATATTACCTGGCACCCTACGCTGCTAGTTATTGGATAAACAATATAAAATATATCTTTTCATATCTCTGTGACAGCTTTGGAAATACAAAAAAAGTGAAGTTATTCTAGTAGATAGATCACATCTGTTCTCTCACCTTTAGTTTACAGTGTAGCTGCTTCATCTCTAAATCTGTGTTCTTTAAAGGAGTTGCTGGTGTGGCTTCAGTCTCATTAGAAGTCACAGGAGATGGATCTTCCTTTACCTTCGTAGCTTGGGACACATGCTCTAATTTTCCTTTTAAATCTTCTCTCTCTTGTTGCAACTTGGCCAGATCAGAGGTTAATGTCTGTTTCCAAGTCCAAGTAACAAAAATCAGTTACATTCAAGAAGTGTCTCTGATCGGTCATAACAAGATACATACGTCTATGGGTTAGAATTAGAAAAGAAACAATACACCTGTACATTGTCTGTATTCTACATTACATATTGGTTGATTGAAATAATTTGTTGAGAGGACTCAAGGGGAGGGAATCAAATCTGGTGGTAAAGAGAAATAACCAAACATAAAAAGGCTTGAACTTTTAAAAAGGCACTCATGAAACCTTAAAAGTTTGATTGCCTGTTGAGAATTGTCCCATGGCAGGCAAAAAAACCCTTATTATAGGGAGCTGTAAAAGAATAGCAGTAGAATAGTGGTAACTGTTAAAAAAGATGTTTTCCTGGGCTGTCTCTGATTCTACACTTATTTCCTGCACTAAGTATCAGAAAATACCATGGTATCTCAGATACCACTGTGCAGTTAAAGGTGGTTAAATGTCAGTTCTGTTTTAATGGTGACCACTGCAAGCTTACATGAATGCTCTGTTGACAACTGCTGTAAAACATACATCCTTTTCTTGGCTTTTGTTTTGATATTTGTAGGGCTTGTAGAGGTTAAAGCAAAATGAACCAGCTGCACTAAATAACTTCTGGTTGGCTGGTCTTTACTCATGTTGTGTAATTCCTTCTCTTCCACATATATGCACCATAGCCAGAGAACCACATATTCCATAACCTTGATTCTAGGGCTGATGTACTTAACTGGTAAAAGCCAAGCTGGAGCAGGACAGGATAACAGATGTTAGTTGTTTATTCCACTGGGTAGGTCTTACCACCCTACACTGCAGCCAAAATGCTTCTCATTTAGCAACATAAATGTTAAGTCCAATTAGCAGACGAGGCTTGTTAGGGATTTAATTCAAATAAATAACATGCAAACAAACTATCTAATTCTTATTGCACTTGACTGACAACTGACAAAGGCCATTTAATCAGTGAAGCAGTATATGAAAACGGTCCTTAAAGACGTCATATTAAAAATAAAATATTTGCTTTAATACTCCTATTGTAAAGAATATGCAGTGAACATTATTTTGCAAAAAGGTAGCTGAAATAATCATTATGCCAGTGCACATCTTTCACCAGTCTGTAGTCAGCAGAAAGCCACCAGGCGTTAATGGCCTGACAACTCTCTGGCTCCTTAAGAGGGTAACTACAGCACTATTTTATTATTTCAAAGAAGTTTATAATATGGTAGTTTAACATAAGGAACAATTAGACAAAATGGTATTGAAATCTCTCAGAGAGGGGAAAAATCTTCTTCTGTGAAGAATCCCAATTAGAAACCAGAAGAGACACTATGGCTTTAAAATGGCTAAATGTATAGCTAATTACATGATGTCAGATAAAAGAAATTAGTAAAAGTAAACAGAATATATTGGTAACATTTCAAGAGAGGCCAATATTTAGATAAAAGCAGAATTTTATATTGTTCAGAAGTTTTTTGCAAAACTCAGTAATTCTTAAAATATAAACAAATGCATGCATGTCGACACACATATTTAAATCATCTGAGAGTTTATGAAAGAAAATACAATCAGGGTAAAGAACTCACTTTCACAGACATTTTTGTGTCCATTGCAGACAGCATAGGGAAGCTTGAAAATTTTCAGTGATATTAAAAATTATTTATGGATACAACATAATACATTCTACTATTCAAACTAAATACTAATATCATGGCTTAAATACTCTGGGGAAATTCCACATATCATGGCTATGGTATATATGACTGCATACATGTTACTAGCATTTGGATAAAAGGGTTAATAATTCCATGTCTTTCCAAGTTTGCTTTAATTTCATTATTAAACAGAAGAACAATGATACTGATGTATCTTTCAATTGGATGGATTTTAATCTTGTAAAACTATTCTAATCTCTCACTTCTTCAAATGAACACAATGTAGGGGAAAGACTCAAAAGCAAAGGATACTTAAAAAATGTACAGAAGTAGTGTGGAGTAACCACAAATGTTGGGTTAATATATCTAGCAAAAGCAACACTTCCATATGCAAAATGTCATTGCTCAGTGTTTCTATTTGCAAGTATTCATAAAAATGTGAAATGTTGCCAACTTTCTAGTTGCTCAGGCAAGAATTCTACAGTTAGTATTTCTACTCTTAAAACTACTTTTCTCTCTTGTGAATAGAATCAATCTCTCTCTATTGACAGGGAATTAAAAAATACAGCTAAAATGAAGTAAAATGAAATCTCACCACCTAAAAATATGAAAACAATATATACATATGTCAGAAAGTAAAAGTAATTGTACTCTATCCTTAGCATATGATCATGTATAATTTTTAGAGACAAGAGAAATACAAGCATCTAAGCTTCCAAGTCCCCCAAAAAGTGTCCCTCATACAACCCCTATATGTCCTTGAAAATCTGGTACTTCAGACATGAAAATGAAATAAAAACTCTGACAATGTGATGTTCCATTTCTAAGCTGGACCAGAAACCGTGAAAGAACTCCCAAACGTTCTAAAGTGTAGAAGTTATTAGTCATTTATCTAATAGCAACTTTTCTGAATGTTTAGCAAGTACCACCAGATCACTCATTTATAAACTATTTTCAGACAAATGCAGTTATCAGCAGCCTACGTGTTGTTTCACAAAATGTCAAGTAAATGAAGGTAATATAGAGGACTTTTTACCAGTGCTTTAGCTAGTTGTTAGACTTCAGTAGCCTTTAGAGACCATTAAGTACCCTTTGGCTAATTGGCCAATGGTAGATTAATCCTCTTTTTATTCTAGAAGCACTATTTTAACACCCCTTGCACTCTGTCAGTGTAGTATCTGAATGACAAAATAATATTGTGCATGAATAATAAGCAGAAAAGTTAAATTAACTTTTCATGTTTCACATGCCATATCTGTGTGTCAAGGATAACACCCCCCTCTTTTTAAGCCACTGACATTCAACTTTTTTAAACAACCTGATGTTGACATCTTATTGAGGTGAATCTTCCTAATTACTGCTAATTGCCTATCAAGAAAAAAAAAATCTTTCCTTGAAGTGCAGTTGTCTAGTATAGATGAACACAGCTCCAATGTGCATAGTAAAGACAGGCATGACACTTGAGGTGTGCTACATTATTATGTCATACTAAATATGGTTTGCAATTAACAAAGCAGTTTTTAAGGCTGTTTAACACACTGAAAATGCCAATCTCTCATGAAATGTTTAAATTACATCCCAGCAGAGGAATACAGCTATAGGCTCAAGGATGCAGATAAAGCTCTCTTCGAAGGTATTTTATTAAAGAAAAAATATTTGTCCAATTGGCAGTCTCTCTCGTAATATAGCTTCAGTTCAGACGTTCTCTGAAGCATCTTGTACACTGATGATTACAGAATAGCTCTTCTGTATATACAAAAAATACTTCAGTGATTGGCAACTATTGTTATGATGATTAATAAACACAACCCTTTTCAATTATTTGCATGCTCGACAGTACCTTTAAACAAGTTGAATACAAGCGGTAATCTTGTTCCAAATACTTCGAAAGAGCAGGTGTTTTACCTGAATTTTTGTTATATGGATTTGTTATTACATCAAAACATTTTCAGTAGAAACTCAAACACATCAAGCAACGTGCAATTAAAAAACCCTTGGTAGTTGAGTGTTAGAAGGTAAAAATGTTTCTTTACTGAGTTGGAAAAAACTGTAGAATTCTTGCATTTTAAGATCCACGTGATCTATTCCTTAGAAAATACTATTCCCTCAAACAATTCAAGACTAAAACAAAGCCTGAAGCAATGCTCAACTACTGAAAAAAGTTAAGAGCCTAATATAAATTGGGCTCAATATTCCATGCTGTACTCACAGAAATCTATAAAAAGGAGACTAGTTTGAGTAAGGATTGTATAGTCAAACAAGAATTATTTTATAAATTAAGGGAAATGAGAGGAATATTGAAATAACACAAACTATAGATAGTATTTTCAGATCTTATGGAGCATTACTAAACAATACAATCTTTCAGGATAGTGGCCTGGTCAAGATATCTGTACCAGAGTTGTTGATTTTGACTAGCAGGAATTCATAGACCTTTGCTTTGATTTTAAGTTATGTCCCCATCATGTAACTACAGTTGGTGTATCCAAGAGTCCAGTTCTGTAAAACACTGCACTGAGATGCCCTTCATCCATGCAGATTCCAATACCAGATCGGAGCCTTAATCACATGCCTAACTTTACTACTTAAGTAGTCCACTGGTCAGGCCACCCAGTAATGCCACATCCAAATGAACACAGACTTTTGTTTCTCCAGGGAAAAGTATTAGCAGCACACCCTGTGCCACTGCTACTTGTCCCCAGTTGCATGCATTTGAGCCAGGAAGTCCCCACAGCTGAGAGCCAAGGGCTCTGTCTTGGTGGAGGCTGGAGCCATGGGCTCCATCTGAATAGAGGCCTCAGTGGTACTGGGGGGTGGGGGCGGGGGGGAGATCTTCGGTGTGCAGTGCAACACAACCATCGCACACAGGTAGTAGTCAGGGCTACTGCTGTGCCAACCCTTCTCTTCAGGCTGGCCATCTAGAGCTTTGTGCCCCTCCTGCTCACCCTCCTGTATTAACTCCCATGCTGGGCCCAGAGCACACCTGTTTGCATGCTCTATTTGCTCCAGTCACGCGGCTCCCTGGGGCATGTAGGAGCTGGGTGGGGGCATGACCCTCCTTTTTTACTTTTGTGAAATTAATTCAAGGCAACAAAACTTTCAAGAAAAGTTCAGTGATGCTCAGAGTCTCAGTTATAATATGCACTTACATTCTCAGATAGTAAGTGCATGTTGTAACAGACATTCATAAGTGAAAATGTAACTGTAGTGCAAATCAGGGTTTTGCATGACTGGTGAGATACCTACATAGATCCACGCATTCAAATAGCAATATTTACATGCACTTTAGGCACTTGTGCACACAAGCCAGGGTTCCCATTTTACCTGCAAACTTGGGGCCACAATATCTACACCTCTATCCAGACTGAGGTATGGTGACCACAGTATTGTATGCATGCTCTTTTTGTGAATCAGAGCCATATTTCTACTGCATGATTTTTTGCATTTTGGAAAAACAGCAGAATCCTGAGGCATTATTTCTCTAATTTGTACCAAATATTAGGGAGAAGGGCAACTTCCAAGAGCTGAAAATTATAACTTTTTATCTTGGGTCAGTGATAGCATTTGCCATATCCCCCTGCTTAATCTTAACACATCTAAGCACTGAAAATAAACTACTTGTGTGAGAGCCAGTCAGGGAATTTCACAATCCCTACAACTCATTACAAATTTAACAGCAGCAATACTAAGTATTCATATGTTTCAGATAACACACACAAATAAGCTGCACTAAAACTCATTAGGGGAAAAAATTAATAATGCTTCCATCTGTTTTCTGTATAGCTCACATAAAATACAGAGAAATGGAAATGAATACATTATTTTAAAGAATGTTTATATAGCTTTCTTTTGATTTTACTAAAATAATCTCCCATGTATTTTTATTTCCAAAGCACACAGTATTGTATTTTAAAAAATGTGTGTATTTTTAAAGGGAAAAAAAAGCCTCACCACTGGCAATAAGGAAACAAAATAGATGAAAAGATGGTAAACATTCAGCCTTACAACTAGCCATTCTGCCAAGAGAGTGGTTCATTCTGCCTAGTAGAGTGAATCATTTTGCACTACAATTCCCCTTGATCCCAAATCTGGGTTGGCATTACTTTGAGTGGAAGTTTTTAAAGCTAGCACTTCTTTTTAAAATCTGACCATGTCTTCTGCTTTTCCTTTTGTTTGCCTTGGCTTGTTGTCTTTCTCCCCTTCCCCTGGCAATGCTTCCCAATCCTTTTTTGGTTCTGCTATCACATATTCACTTTCCCATACTGTATCCACTGTATAATCCCTCTCTTGCCATCTACATGCAAAAATATTCAATGGATCCATCTTCTGAGGTTGCAAGTTTTACTTGCTTAGTCATGCTGGCCATGGCTTATGTCAGACCCAAATCCGTAAGAAAGGTTTTAACTGGAGATAACCTGTAGAAAAGATACCAAATCATAATTGTGACCTCCCAAATCTCTTTGTTTTCCATAATGCAGATGGCCCCATTTCTGGCAACCTATGAAAATCAGTTGTATTGTACTAGTTGAATGTCAGTTTGAACATATAAACTTACAAACAGTCATACTGGACTAGTAATATAGGTTTTAAAAAAACAACAAGCAAACCAAAAACTAACAGTTTAATAGTATCTCAGTCTAGAGAACGTAAGTATTAGCATCTACCATTAGCTTGGGAAGAGGTAGATTCAAGAAAGAAGAAAAGTGGAGAGGGGCGGTCAGTCAGCCAGGACATTGTCCCTGGATGCTGCTTGTAAGACTCCTTATATATACAACTTGGGTTAGTAAGTTTCTGATAAATTTTAGGTTCCTTTCCTCTCTAATAATCAGGAGGGAGAAGAGGCTTTGAATCTGCTCCCTAATTAAGAATTCCCTGACTTCAGGGCAGTTAGAGGACCTCTGTTACTACATCATTTCCCAGCTTCTTTTTTTTTTTTTTGTGGTTCACTTCTGTATAAGAAGCTTTAGTAAAAGGTTCTGCTGCTACTTTTACAAGAGGCAGCAACAAGGTGTTGACCTGCTTCATAGCAATTTTACAGTTAGGGTTAGTACAGCAGTGGCAAAGGCAGTAGAGCTATCTGCTGACTCAGGAAGAGAGTGCATTTTATATTTGATTTATATGCCACAGTTGTTTTGCAGCCATAAAGATCTAAATTACTTTAAAGTGTTGATTTTTTTCAAAAAAAAGGAACGTTTAAATTATGCAGAAATTGATGCCCTGGGCTTCTTTAACTGCTTTGGAAATGCTTCCAATCATCACTAGCAAGTGTATTTTTTGAGTTTTGGATAAACAGGTAGCTAAAAGCAGTGTAGCTGAGGATGACAAAGTTAAGGATAGAAATACCTTGACACACATATAGAAGTTGATGGTAGAATCTGCACACTTGCCCCTGCTGAGAGGGTAAACAGAGGAAAGGAATGTTATTTCTCCATCTCATTGCAGGGTGCAGTGATGGTAGAATCTGTTTTTGCCCTTGTGTGGGCAGTAGCTTTCTGAAACAACTCTGCACTCATTCCACCTCAGACATAGCCCCTTCAGCATTACAACACATGCAATGTGTAATTTCAATGGCAAAAGATGAGCACAGCCTCTTTTTCTCATACAACATTTCATAGTGTCTTCACTGAATGGAAAATGCCACTCCTCTGCAAGGAAGTTGGGATGTATAGCACTGAGAAACTTAACTTTGTGCTCCTTTTTGGAGTACAGGGGCACGTCCACACATAAAGGCATGTGTGCTTGCAGCTGCTCAAATAACAACAGCACAAATTTGTGTTAGAGATTTATGCCTCAGCACATGTGCCTGAACATGCATTTTGGTGTGAGGCAAGTTGTGCCACTTGGGGCAAATCCCCAATTCCTTCCGGGTGGGCAGCACAGGGATACTTGCTCTCAAGAGCAAGCAGCTCTCTTGCTTTACTTCCTCACAGGGCTACTTTTTCTCCTCCCTACTGGGCAGCACCAGGCTACTTGCTCTCTAAGGCCTGGTCAGATGACATATGGGGACACTACCCCTCCCTGTGCCCGATGGACTGCTTCAGCAGCCCTTACCTAGAGTGGACCCTGAACCCTCTATCCACTGCAGCAGTGTGGCAGCAGGGACTGCTGCCTGGCTGTGAGCTGCTGCCACCTGTGACAGTATCGGCCCTCTTGGCCCTGCAGCCCCATGGCTCTTGGCCTCAAATGGCCAGGAGATCAGCCACCTCATTTGCCCTCCAGCTGGGTTCCTGCTCCCAGCCCTGGGCAGGTTTCTGTGCCTGTGTCCTACCACTTGCCTCACTAGCAGGAATCCTAGTGTTCCCTGTTTAAAAACTGCAAATTCTCTGACTAAAAAAAATCCCAGATTCACTGTTTAAAATACCAAAATCCTTGTTCTTCCATGATTAAAACAAAACACTACTACACACACACACACACACACACACACACACACACACACACACCCCTAGAGAGAGATAGAGATCAGTTGGGTAATGTTTCATTGATATATTTACAATTGTAAATCAATTTGGAAGCCTACCAGTGACTCTATCATCATAATAAAATTAATATTAAATAGCTATATGTTTTGATGTTTGCCTTTGGCTTTTTTATCATAGAAAATTCAGAGCTCCCCCTGACCTCTTCACTAACCAGGATGTGGGGACAGCTGCCTTTCAGCCACAGCTTCTGCCAGTAGGTCTCATCCTATCTGGCAGCTGGGCAGACAGGGTGTGAGATGTGGGGAGATGTCGGGCTTGCAGGAGGGGGTGGGAAGGGTTGTGGGAGGGTGTGGGGTGGGTATAGCAGGGATGTGAGGTTTGTGGTGGGTGTGTGAGGATGGGGGGATGTAGGGGTGTGGTGGGATATGGGGTGTGTAGGTGGGTGTGGGAGGATGTGGGGGGGTTGTGGGGTGTGTGGGTGAGTGTGGGGTTTGTTGTGGGGCTGGCACATGCCCACCCCTCTCAGTTCCTGTGGTGCACAAACCCTGGGCTACAATACCACCTGACCCGGGGGCCTGCCCTGGCATGGCCTGCCTCACTAGCATGGGTAGTGGCAGGACCTATCCTGGTCCTGTCCAAAGACAAGCTAGCAGGGCAGGCTTGGCCAGACCAATCAGGTCCACAGGTTAGGCAGCACTGCACCCCACGGGACTGTGCTGCAGCGGGCATGGCTTGGCTGGCTGGCTGCTGCTGCCAGCACTGGGGCCTGTGTGCCACAATGGTGGGGGGGGCATGTGGTACCCTCCCCCAAAACCACACACCCACAAATCCCCACACAAATCCCATACACCCACCCACACACCCAACCCCCCCCCACACTTACCAGGAACAGTGCCTGGGACCAGGTCATGCTGCAGTCTTGCCCTACTCCTGTTTGCCCCAACACGCTGAGGCAGAGTACTGTGGCATCAGGGGCACCATAGAGATGCTCTGGTCAGATGCTTTAGGGCACACTGCAGACTGTGCCCTGCACCACTTTTTTTGCCGCAGGTTTTTTTGGATACCCGGATTTCCAGGTATCAAATTTAGAGCCCACACTGCAAATATGTAGCATAGGGAACATTTTTTCATCCCCGGCATGTCTCCTGTGTCCATGGACACACCCCAGGAGTACAGAACAGGGCTCTCTTGATCAGAGAGCAGGCATATATGCATATTCAGCAAGTGCAATTTAAACTTTCCCTCTGGTTTTAGAGTTTCTGTTGGTTTGAGAAATGTTCCATATATGTACAATAAAAACCAACTCTTCTAGAAGTGGTAACAACTTTCAGACTTATTGCATCTGTATTTCCAAAAGCAATCATCCCAAAAGGCAGACAGAAGCTGCTACTTTTTTTGTCTACAAAGCAAAGACTTAAAAGCAATTAGCTCCATTATTACCACTCCAGGTAATTTAAAAAGGGAACAAGGATTTAAAAATAAAATTTCCTAATTTTATGTTTTTATCAGTAAAAGTGTTGTGACCTGCAAATGACAATTTCCAACAGTTTACAGGAAAAAACCCAAGCACAAAAGGTATTCATTTTTTGGCTTGGTTGATTTTTTTATGTAAAAGGAGGGTTGTGGGGAAAATCATGGGTGTACAAGGTATTCTTGAGTATGGCTCAGGGTATCTGTAAAGCATCATTTAAGGTTATCTGTATAATAAATCAAACATTTATTGAGTTCTCTCATCTGTATGTTACTGCAAACTTGTAACACGATACCCAGACAAATGCAAATAATAGTTTCAAAGTCTTGTTTTCTTTTTAATTGGACACACACAAACTACTTTTTAAGCACTGACTCAGCTAGCAAATTTAACAGCAATAGATGTTCCTGTTCTTGTTGGAGAACGTAGCTATAACTATGTATAGAGCAGTGGGTACATTTAAAAATAAAAAAAAATGCATTTTGATAAAGTTAGAGAAAACTGCCACTTTATAATTATTAACTTATTCTATTATTTACACCTGTGTTGATTTTCTATAGAGAAATCTGATAAATATTTCTAGAATTATTTGAGGGAACTGAAGAGGTTGACAAAAGATGAAAGGGGATATAATTTTTCAAAATAATGGACTGCATTACAAACTTACCTCTAAAATGTGCTGCATATAAATTGAGGCGGTAATTCATCCCTGGCTTCTTGTAATATGAACCCCCACAGTCTTATCTTCGATCCTGTGATTTATGTCATCACTGGAACCCTTGCTAAAATTACAGCCATAAATGAACAGTTTAGAGTAAAGGATTCTGTGTATTACATACTAAATATCTGGGAAGAAACCATAATGAGAAATGCCATATTTTCTGTGCCAATGTATAAAATGTAACGTTCTTTCCCTTTATCATGATTATCATCAATGTTATGACTCATTTGGGCAATCAGTTCTGATTCTATATTTGAGTTTGAACATATGATGCAGTCTATGTAGTCAGTTAAAGGCAGAATTGTGGTTATATCCTCATATGGAGGCAGTGTGTTGTCTATTTACTCTTGGAACAACATGGAAAGCAAAGTATGATTCCAGGTGCATAAAGATGTTTGGGAAGGTGTGATGACTGTAGGTATTGTAGGGCTTACTGCTACTGCCGTGAGTTCATTTACCTACAGGCAGTGACAGGATGGACCTCAACTTCAGATCACCCGGTCTGCTAGGAGATTGAGCTTGCTTTTCTTGCCTGCCACGACTTGGTTGGTACAATATAAATAGGAGGCAATACCCTGAGGTGATCCTTCAGGTCTTGATCTCTGTCTTCTTCTGTCCCCAATCTCCCCATAGACCCTGCTAGCCCCCTGAGTCTTCCCACAGGTTTTGCTTGCTCCCTGATTCTCTAATTCCCCCTTCCCCAATAGATGCTGTCTGCCCTGCTGGTTCCCCCAATCCCTCCCGTGGATCCTGCTAGCCCCTTAAATCCTTCCATAGATTCCACTTACCCCCTTGATCTTGATTTCCCCCCCCAGACACAGAGTGCCCTCCCAACCCCCCCGAGATCCCACCTGCATCCCCAATCCCCCCATAGATGTTGCCTTCCCCCTCAGTCCCCACCAAAGACACTACTTGCACTCCCCAATAACCTAATCCCCCAGGCAGACCCTGCTAGCCTCTCCAATCCCTTCCATGGATGTTGCCTGCCCCCACTCCCCATGATCTCTCCTGTGGATGCCAGTTGTCTAATTCCCCCTGCAGGCACCTCCCCCCCCCCCCAATTCATAGATACTAGGGCTGGAAGGGACCTTGGAAGATCATTGAGTCCAGCCCACCGCCTGAAGGGCAGAAAGTCAGCTGGGGTCATGTGTTCTGAGCAAGAAAAGCATCCAATTTACTCTTGAAGGTGTTCAGTGTAGGTGCTTGAACCACCTCCGCTGGCAGACTGTTCCAGACCTTGGGGACTCGGACAGTAAAGAAATTCTTCCTTATGTCCAGCCTGAAACGGTCTTGCAGGAGTTTATAACTGTTCGACCTCGTCATCCCTTGGGGCGCTCTGGTGAACAAACGTTCTCCCAGATACTGGTGGTCACCCCGATAAACTTATAGGTGGCCATCAGATCACCCCTGAGCCTGTGCTTTTCCAGGCTAAAAAGCCCCATGGATCTCAGATCTGTTTTCCTGACCTCTGATCATGCGCGTGGCTCTCCTCTGCACTCTCTCAAGCTTCTCCACATCCTTTTTGAATTGTGGAGCCCAAAACAGGATGCAGTACTCCAGCTGCGGCCTCACCAAAGCCGAGTACAAGGGGAGAACGACGTTCCGGGATTTGCTTGAGAAGCATCTATGGGTGCAAGCCAGTGTTTTGGTTGCTTTACTAGCCGACGCATTGCATTGCAGGCTCATGTTCATCTTGTGGTCAAAGATGACATCCAAGTCCCTTTCTTCCGTAGTGCTATGCATTTTTCAGTGTTAAACACCATCAGGTTCTCGTCTGACCATTTGCTGAGCCTGTCCGGGTCAGCCTGGATCACCCACCTGTCTTCTGGTGTGGACGCTTTGCCCCAAAGTTTGGTGTCATCGGCGAACTTGGCCAGTCTGCTTCTGACTCCAGTGTCCACATCCTTAATGAAGATGTTGAACAATATGGATCCAAAGACAGAGCCTTGGGGGACCCCACTGGTTACAGGACACCATGATGATTGACTTCCATTAATTACCACCCTCTGGATTCGACCATGAAGCCAATTTCCCCGGCAGCAGATTGTGGTGGACCCAAGGCCACAATTGGCCAGTTTTGCCAAGAGGTGATCATGGGATACCAGATCAAAGGCTTTTTTGAAGTTGAGATATATGACATCAATCTCTTCTCCCTTGTCCAGGTGATAGGTTACCTGGTCATAAAAGGAACTGAGATTGGTCAAGCAAGACCTACCCGCAACAAACCTGGCTCTCCCGCAGGAAGTTGGTGTCAGCCAGTCCATTAAGGATGGCCTCTAATAAACTTTTCTAAGACCTTCCCTGGGATAGAAGTCAGGCTGATGGGCCTACAGTTTGCCATATCCACTTTCCTCCCTTTCTTGAAGACAGGCATCACTTTGGCCTTCTTCCAGTCTTTGGGCACTACATCTGAGCACCAGGAGGTCTCAAAGATCCGTGCGAGAGGCTGGGCTATGATGCTCACTAGCTTCTTGAGTACCCTGGGGTGTAGATTGTCAAGACCAGCTGACTTGAAGGTATCCAATCTCACGAGGTCTTCCTTTATGAGGTCAACATTGATGGAGGGCAGGGGATCTTCCTCACCTGGACCTGCCTGTCCCGTAACAGGCATGGGATTCCCATGGGACTGATGAAAGACCCATGCAAAGTACCCATTTAATAGGTTGGCTCTTCCTTGGGTGTCAGTTGTCCCATCTGATTCAGCAGAGGTCCAATGTTGCCCTTGGTTTTCCTCCAGCTCCCCACCTATCTGAAAAAGGAATTTTTATTGTCCTTGATGCTCAACGCTAGTTGGAGTTCAGTTGCAGCTTTGACTTTCCTGGTTTGCTCCCTGCAGGACCGGACCAGTCCAGAATAATCCTCCTTGGAGGTGAATCCTCCATCCCTTGTAGGCCTTTCTTTTTAGCCTCAGGAGGTCTGCTAGGTTCCTGGAGAGCCAGGGGGGCTGCTGTGCCCTCTTGCTGCCTTTCCTCTGAGATGGAATAGTGGTGTGGAAATAAGAACTCCAGAATTTTCAACTAGAATTGAAAAATCTTTGCTTGTGCATTGAAGATCACTCCCTTAAGGAGCAACCATTCTTCCTGGACTCACCTCCCTCTGGGGTCATGTTCCCTTAGGGCCTCACTGACAAGCCTCCTGAGCTTGTCAAAGTTGGCTTTCCTGAAGTCAAGAACTTCTGTGTTGCTGACTGACTTGCCATGTGGTCAGCCAGGGATGACTTGCCATGTGGTTAGCTGTTCCTGTGAAAACATGCCCAAATATAGGCCAACATATGAGCTTCCTTTAAAAGACCTTTTAAGGTTCTGTGGTGGCATAAGCCTGAGGTTGGTGAGAAGCTGTCTGATCTTGAACTCATGGCACCCCCAAACCTTTAAAAAGCAGGTGTGCAGCCCAGTTGCATGCCCACTTTTTTGAAGTCCCAGGGTAGCATGAAAATGAGATCAGAGAACAACTCCCCAACATTGGCTCATTCCAACCCAGGACCTTAAATTCAGAATCCAGCTACACACCCTGATGTGCCAAGAGCCAAGCATCAGGGAAAGGCTCCCCAACATTGGGATCCTGTGTCCTGGGACTTTTGAAAGTTTCAGTACAGTCTATCTGCACTGTTGCCCTTTGAACATGATGGCTCTCCACAGGCTAGCATATTAAAAAAGGTGCATGCAGCTGGGATGCATGCACAGCTCCTGGTTGCCTACATGCCACATGTTTAAAATTGAGCAGGATACAAACAAGTCACAAAGATGTTCTACATAGTTATATATATGGATAAGTATATGTAGAACATCTTTGTGGCTGGTTCAGTATTTAATTGCATCTTAACTATACTGAATGTGTGAAATGCTGCTATTTACCATGCAGTCAACATGCTCATCACACAGTAAATATAACATCTGTCAGGGATCAAAAGCTGCGGGAATAGAGCAGGACTTTCTCTGCAACAGCTCTTCTGCGTTGGTATGGCACTGTGCTCAAAACATGAAAGCAGAGAAACACAGTATTATATGTGTGTACAGTTCCCTTGTTTGATTCAGTGTTGTGCTTCTCTTTTCAAGAGAATTAAAGAAAAATGGATAAACATGATAAAAAAAAAAAGGGCATAATGCCAAATCAGTATGCAAAGTTTTAGTGATTACTCAGATGAAATAATATTTAATGCAAGCAACTTTCTTAAAATTTGGGGATGTGGAACTGAAAACGCTAATGATTTTATCTTAATGAGCCAAACTAAACTTTATAAATACACTTGAAAACCCTACTTGACAATTCTAATAGGGATTTTTTCTTTTGCTTGGCCTTTTGCTGATTAAATAATTAAGAAACAGCTCTAAAATTTATAATCTCTTTAAAAGAAGAAGTATAGGCAAACCTAGTAAAGGTAGACATTAAAGTAATACAGTTACAAAGTTAAAATAATTTGTCTGCTGTTATTTATTGTATACCTTTGTCAACAATTTCACTAGTTTTGAAACAGAAGTGTATGTATATCTATTACAGCACTGTTTTGGAGGTTCAATGCACCTATGTCTAGAGAGGACTTATTTTATAAGCTTTACAAATCAATATATACCACATTGTATAAATCTCTTAATGACTTTCTTTAAAATGTCAAAGTATATTTTAATAGGGATACCATTTACCGCAAATTTGACCCACCGTTTTTGTGAGTAGAAAATTGTCAACTTTGATAAAAACAATTTATGATGAAACATATACAATGAGCATTTTAAATGCACATAAATAATGATATTTTGGGGTAATAAGATCAGTGTGCATGCTAAGATTTTGATCATACACACACATATCTGGGTAGGGTAAGGAAAAAAGTTCTATAGGGACTATAAGCAAATTCTTTTGCTCTGTGATGTATGAGAACCATCAATTTGTTACAAACAGAAAAGAAATTATTGACTTATGTTGTTCAGATTGCTTTTACTGACTTAAAATATTCTGGTCCCAAGTGAGTTTAAGAACCAAGTAAAACAAGAGTATTACTTTATTGTACAGGGCATGCTAAGTGATAATCATACTTTCTTCTAATGTCTAATATAAAACACAGACATTGTGTTAACTAATATCACTTGGATGAGCCAAAAGATAGGATGAAGGAATAAGACAGTCACGTCCAATTCCACATGGATTCTCAGCTCAGATCCTGGTTTTTGCACAGTTTACCTTGCGAACATGATCCGAGTGACATTTCACAAATTCCTGGATAAATGTTGCTACACTCTGCCAGCAGAGAGACAGGCTGTGTCATGCACAGATCAATAATAGCACTGTGTTTCATCAGCCTCAAAATCAAAAGTGCTTCATCTGGCAAAAGCCATGGCCCTTGAGGATCTGACATACATAAACTGAATACCCTACACGGGATGTCTACTCTGCAAGCTGCCAAGATAAAGTAAAGACTATTCTGGAGCTACAAAATGAAGAATAATAACAGGAGTTTTTAACTCTGTTATTACTAGAGGTGTGAACAGATCTCACAAACTAGCTGCTGAATAATGTAAATTAGGCTATTTAAAATTCAACAGCTCTTGACAGAAAAAAATGGAATCAGGACAATCCAACGCTTATATTCTTTTGAAGAATTTACTATAAAATGCTAATATATTTAAATTGAATACAAATATGTATACATAGCCCAACATCCTATGATGAGAGTAAAGTATAATAAGCATTGTTTGCTAAATCACTGTCATACTTTAAAGTGTAGCATAACAATTTTCTCTGCTTAGAAAAAACTGCTCAAAGATATGGTCTTGACACCCAACAGCACCAGAAACTTTCTTCAGATTCAAGTCTCTATTCAGTAGAAATATTTTTCTTTCTTAATGCTGTTATGTTCCTATTTTTCTTCCCATCATCCAAATTTTGTTTCTGAGCCACATATTTTTGTAATATTGGTCGTCACTATCCACAACCCGGAGCTAGCTCCTCTTGATTTAAACTGAATTTATTACCAGTTCCATTTTCTCAGTCACAACATACTTCCCTCTTGTTTGTTGCATCAGATACCAAATGCTTAATTTCCATCCTCCATCCCACCTTTACAAAATATTCACACTTTCCAAAATATTCACTGTTAATAATGAGCACTTGCAAACTGACTTCTGGAATCCAAACCATTTAAAATACATATAATAGACCACTGCAGATATGTTGGCCTAACGAGACTAAATCTTAATTTAGATCATTCCTTCAAGGTAAAGGGTTTTTCCCTCAGAACGTATAGTTCACAGGTACCTCACTAATAAAGAAAAATGTATTTAATATTTAGGCTAAAAATTCCACTCAAATGCAAATGAACTTTGGAAACAATAAAAAAGGTAAAAGAAAAATGAAAAATAGCTGAGAGAGATTTGTACAAATGCACAAACAAATGTCGCAAACAAGGGCATTAGAATTGACGGCTCTCTCCTGTAGACCATTTTTAGCTCATAAAAATAAGTTTTCTCCTCATTTCCCTTCTTTGAAGACTAAATTCATCATTCAGCCTACCTGTGATCATCACACCCTAGTCCCGGTTACAAATGCTCTCTAATTTATTACTCCATAAAATTTACCTCTCTTTGTACCTCACCTCTACTTCTCTGACCAGCTTTTTCATTAGTTTACGTGCATATCTTCTTGTTTCATTCCCTAAATTACCTATCCTTGATTCTTCTATCATAGTGGTTATTTCAAGTATATCTACATTTATGTCCCCAAATTAAGTACTTTACCATTCTACTTATGGCCTCATCAGTGCTATGCCACAAATTCCATCAAAAGCTACCCTATGTCCTTGTCATTCTCAAGAACCATTGATACCAATGGCCTCTCTAGTCTTCTTTGATGTCTTGGTCATTCTTCTGGTGACTGTCTTCATAACTACACCCAAAACCTCATATTGATAACCTGCAAGTATAAGGTCATGTAACTGTATTACCTAAAAATACCATATTTCATTACAATTTTTCTGCTGCTTTCAGTTCATTTTTTAACCTTCCTTCCTAACCCCTACCCTTATTCTAAGATCTTTTAAAAAAAATTCCCTACAGAAAAGCCTCTCTTCTCTTTTTCCCTTTCTTATTACTTGGTCCTCTCATCTTGCTCTTGCTTTCAAGGTTATCAATACTGTTAACTACTGAATTTCCTTTTGCACTTTCCTCAAGTACACCAAAGTCTCAATATCGATCATTTTCTTTTATGAACTCTCCCTTAGCCCTGATTAACACAGTCTTGATTACGTTACCTTACCTTACCTGACGGACTTTGAAAAATTGTCTTCTCTCTCACTTCCCCAATCAACACTCATAAGCATATCCCAGAACAAATGAAGTCAAGGCTTTCTTCTTTATAGAGCATAGATACTGTTTTTTCTTCACCTATCCATCTACAGCTGAAGAATGCCTCTCCTTTTTCTAGTGTAGCCTTTAGGCATTCACTACAGGACTCCTTCCTCTCTATAGTCTGATTCTTGAAAAAATCTTTATCACCAGCCTGTATATGTAATTCTCTTGACTTGTTTAAGTAGTCATCCAGTCTCCTCAACTCTCAGATCTCTAGACTTTAGCTTGTACAGAATATAAATACCCAAATTTCACATATAATGCAACACAATGGTTTCTCCCACTAACATTCTGGCCAGCTAAAGGTTTAGTTCTGTGTTTTCCTTCCATCAACCTACCATAGATCACCGAAAACATCATATTGCTCTCTCTCTCATCTACCTTCTACACTTTCTTAGCTGATATAAAACTGGTTTCTGTTAGTCCCTTCAGAAAAATCTGCCCATTGCAAGTATAAGAGTTGATTTCCTGCATCTCCCTGCTTTTGACATTCCAAATCACTTCAAATCTCATCACAACATATTTTCCCATCCCCTAAAACTCTTAGCATATCTTTTTTATTCACATTAAGCTACATTGTATGTACTACATTTCTGATTAAATCAAATTGTAAGATGCACCAAATTTAACATAGAAGTGGTATTCTTACAGAAAAAACCCCTAGGTGAAAGTAGAAGATAAGATCTGGTACAAAACACATAAAAATATCTAACTATCTATCTGTCTACCTATCTACATACAAGTTTTCAACCTTGATGGTGAATATAATTATTCTAATATACAGCAAATGAAACTGTATTTATACATACCTTGGAAATCTAAAAAATACAGATTAATCTATTAGAAGGTAAAAGGGAATCACTGTGGTCATTTGATCTCACCTCCTTCACAGCAAAATAGTTTGTGTTTGAGCTAGAATGAAAAAAGACTGATTCTAATTTTAAAATTTCCAGTGATGAAGAATCCAGCACAAACTCTGATAAGATATTTCAATGTTTACTTATCCACATCATGGTAAAATCTGGGCCTTCTTTCTGGTCCAAATTTGTCTTGCTTTTTATTTTTATTTTGTTGGTTGTTAAAAAATTCAGTACAAAAATCAGGAAAACATCAACTATACATGTCAAACTGAACTATGTCACAAACAAAAAGCCATAAAAGGAACAAGAAAAAAGAGAAAAAAAAGAGGGAGGAATAGAAGAAGAGAGAAGCATACAATGAATAACAACCTAGCTACCATGAATTCCTTTCAAACGGCACCAAAATTTTTAAAGTAGGTAACCTGCCAAACATGACTCTCTCCATATATCTCATCTATGCCATTTCATTGCAACAGATTTTGACCGTTGGAGATGTCCTACATTTCTAATGTAGCAATATAAATGTATGCTATGCATTACTCATAAGTCCCACTATAAGAGTGAAATTTGGGGAGCATTCAGTTGGAATTTCTTAGATACATACCCTAGAACATACATGCGGTGTGTGCAGACGACACAGCCGTTAATGTAGAATGGCTGAACATTTTAACATGGCTTTTTTTTGGTGCAGTGTGCTTTTGCTTGCACATGGTGTTTGTGTTCAGACAAACAGCGCTTTTGAGCAAGTTAAGCCTTGAGTCATTCCCCGCAGATTTCAGTAGGGGGAGACAAATACCAATTTACCCCCTGTGATGTCTTTCTTAATGTATTACAGCAGGAGGTGCATGTAAGCCCAGTTCCTGGACTCTCACTGGGAGTCTCCCCTAGGCACAATCATGGTCACCCCAAAATCCTTGTCACTATGCTCAGTCAGTCTGGTCTCTCTCCGTCACTATGTGATCCCAAAGACCCCATCCCAATCCCAAAGACAAGCCGCTTCCCATTCCTTTCCCTTCCCATCCCACATTGTTACAAATATATGTGTTTTTTCTTTTATTTACTATAGCTGTGATGATAACTGCTATGATACTATAAAATATTCAGAATTTAGAGTAGCAGGTGGTTGGGTGTTTGTTACCGCCCAATTGATTAGAGATTGATATTGAAGTTGATGGTGGTGGTGAGCTCTTTTGGCTTTTTTTTCCCTTGGTTTTTTTGGACTACATTTTCTAGCATATCTGACCTCATTGATCTTTGTACAGTTTCCAGTGGGGGCTCCCATTGGAACCCTCCCATTTCCTGCCCAGGTACAGTCAATCAGTTTGTGTAGTGCCACATATGGCTTTTGGAGGTGTGTTATGAATTGTTTTATAAATGTTTCTGGAATGTTTCTGAAAATGTGGGTTGCTGTTTGGCTTGGTCCCCCACCTGTCTAGCCTGCCAAGAGCTATAATAGTTAACATTCTCACCCACAGGGGGTGTAATTCAGATGTGGGTGATGGTGCATAATGCCCCCCTCACGCAAACCACTCAATCTGGAAGCAGCAAACCCCTAGCCCCACTTCCCCTAACTGTCCTCCTTTCACCCCCTGTCCACAGACAGACACAGATTTAAAGTGTAAATGAATTTATTTTAACATAACCAAGAGAAAGAACAAAGTACCCCTAGGTGCTATTGCCAGACAATCATGCACAAGGGCTGCCCGACCAGCCTCTCCTTGAGAATATCTTCTCTGTCCATGTGCTGCTGTTGCTGCTGCCTGGACATGTCTCTGTTGCCTGGCCACAGCCTGTCATGCTTCTTCTTCCCATGATTCCTTGAAAACCTCTCCCCAGCTCTCACAGATATTGTGCAGCATGCAGGCTGCCACTATAAAGGCTGTGATATTTTATTGCTCCATCTTGAGCCAGCACATAAGCACACTCCATCGTCCTTTCAGTCAGCCAAACACACATTCCACGGCCATCCTGCAACTGCTCAGATAGTAGTTAAAAACCAGCTTCTGGTGAGCTGGTGACGCTCCCTCCGTAAGGCTTCATGAGGCAGAGTAGGCAGCACCTGCTAATATAACCAGGGAAATGGCGACACTGTGGATCACTGTCTTCTCCACGCTGGATGCTTAGTGTCCTTTCTCCACAAGGCCAGGCACAGGGGAGTTTCATATTTCATAGATTTCATAGACATTAGGGCTGGAAGGGACCTCGGGAGATCATCAAGTCCAGCCCCCTGCCCAAAGGGCAGGAAGTCAGCTGGGGTCATAGGATCCCAGCAAGATAAGTATCCAATTTACTCTTGAAGGTGTTCAATGTAGGTGCTTGAACCACCTCCGCTGGCAGACTGTTCCAGACCTTGGGGGCTCAGACAGTAAAGAAATTCTTCCTTATGTCCAGCCTGAAACGGTCTTGCAGGAGTTTGTGACCGTTCGACCTCGTTATCCCTTGGGGCGCTCTGGTGAACAGACGTTCCCCCAGATCCTGGTGGTCACCCTTGATAAACTTATAGGTGGCCATCAGAACACTCCTGAGCCTGCGCTTTTCCAGGCTAAAGAGTCCCATGGCTCTCAGCCTGTCATCGTAAGATCTGTTTTCCTGACCTCTGATCATGCGCGTGGCTCTCCTCTGCACTCTCTCAAGCTTCTCCACATCCTTTTTGAATTGTGGAGCCCAAAACTGGACGCAGTACTCCAGCTGCAGCCTCACCAAGGCCGAGTACAAGGGGAGAATGATATCCCGGGATTTGCTTGAGAAGCATCTATGGATGCACGCCAGCATTTTAGTCGCTTTACTAGCCGCAGCATTGCATTGCAGGCTCATGTTCATCTTGTGGTCAATGATGACCCCCAAGTCTCTTTCTTCTGTAGTGCTAACCAACGTAGCACTGCCGAGCCTATAAGGGTGCTGCAGGTTTTTCCTCCCAAGGTGCTGAACGCTTTATGTGCACTGCCGGCCCACCCTATATAAGTGTGCATGAACCAGCCCCAGTGGCCCACCATGGCTTGCAGGATCACAGAGGCATATGCTTTCCTGTTTGTGAAAGCCCACCTCCTCCCCGCAGGGCACAGCACTGGGATGTGAGTGCTGTCTAAAGTCCCCCCACAGTTTGGGAACCCCTTCTCATTAAAGCCATCTATGACTTGCTGTGGATTTGCCAGGCAGATAATTTTGTTTGCAGCAATCTCCTTAAGCAGCTGGCATACCTCACGAGTTGCCAGCCCAACCATGCAGGCAGCCATGCTGAACTGGCGTGTGGAGTAATGGAGGCTGGATGGGCTGGCCAGTTTCACGATGGCCATTGCAACCCTCTTGTCTGGTGGCCCAACATATGTTAGTGATCTGCCTCATGATGTGGAGCCCCAGCATCAAGAAGATATGATAGAATGTCTCCCTTTTCATTCGGAACATCTCCAGCCACTGCTGGTCATTCCAGGTTGTCAGCACAATTTGTTCCAACCAGTCTGAGCTGCTCTCATGGGTCCACACCATGCAGATTCTGGTCCTCCTCAGGTTTCTCAACAGAGCCCAGTCAAATTCCACTTCTTCACTTTCCTCTGTGGATTCCAAGTCCTCTTGGTACCTGTATCTTCTTCTTCTTAATGTCATTAATGCTGTTAAACTAGGAACACGACTTGCCAGTGAACACTCTAGCAGTTTCTGTTTTTCTCAAGCAGTGCAGCAGTAATCCCCAGGTAAACAGCATTTGGAGAAGCAGTACTGCCACCTCCTCCTACTCACCCATGTCCTCCATATTCTCCATGTTTGGAGGACTTTTCACTGTGTTCTCCATCTTCACATATTTCATCTTCATTCTCTATTTTGCCCCTCTCTGTTGGCAGTGGCTTCTCACCCATCTGCACTAAGTGCGGGGCAGTGACTGTAGTGGTCTGGAGCTTAGGAGTAGCTGCTTTTTTCAGCACTTCACCCCGGGGCACTGGGCCTTTCGCACATCTTTTTATCCTGAGTTTAGCAGTCACCGGTGTTCTGATGTAATCAAGCTAGCAAACAAAAAATGTTTTACCTACTCCTCTCCTGGTAATGTAAGCTATTCAAAACTTTTGCCACTTTAGGGAAAACAGGCTGTGCTTCTGTAATAAAATTATTTTGCACAAGCAGGCAGGTAGGTATTGATTTTTGCGACATTCCAGGCCATTGAGCAGCCATCCCAAAGTATAATGGCCTTGTTTACCCCATCACCTGGTCTTTTATGTTATTAAACTCAGTGCTTCATCACCTTTGGGTGTTTTGACACTTACAGGTAATGACTTCACAATCCTTGGACTTTTCCCAGACCCTCATGCAAGCACAGCCTGAGTATAAAGTCACCCCCCAGAAAAATTGCCAGCCCCCTTTCACAAATTGCTTGTGCTGTTGACCACAAACTGCTTAGCCATGTCTCAGAAAGGCAATGCCAGCAGTATGGAGCTGATGGACCAGAAGGCTGATACCTCCAGTGCCTGTGGACCCAACTGTACCCAGGAAGAACTGGAGGACTTAATCTACATTTAGTCAGAGCAAAGGATCATAGACAGGCTGGGAAGTAGGAGGAATAAGCCTGTTTATGTTGAGATCACAAAATGCATGCAGGTGCGAGGGCACAATCATGACTGGATCCAGGTCCAGTGCAAGATCAAGTCCCCGAGATGAGCGTTTTACAGAGCCAAAGATGCTAACTCTCGTTCTGGGACAGGTCACACAATTGCTTCCTTCTATGACAAGCTGTCCATCGTTCTCTCCAAGGATGTGGGCGACAACCTGGGTATGGAGACTTTCAGCACCGGGATAGGGCAGGAGGATGAAGAGGAGGTGGCGGTGGCAGCAGCCTTTCCTGAGGGTCAAACCATGAGCACCATGTCTCAGTTGTATGGATACCACTCCCTGCTCCCTGATGACCATGAGTGACAGGAAGAACCGTCAGTCAGTATACACTTAGCCCCATTCCACGGACTAGCACAGATAATGAAGTTGAGGAGGTGGAGGGTCAGGAAGAAACCCATGTGGCCAATACTGTTACCGAGACCCAAGAACATGCTGGACCTAGTAAATCTCTTGTAATGTGCCTCTTGCCACTGCCAGGCAACTCCCGGGTTTGTGCTGGTTGGGTTTAGGGGGTCGGTGGGAAAGGGGAGAAATTCATGTGTTGCTGTAGGTGGTGGTGCATGATGGGTTTGATAGCTCATCCACAGACACCAAATTAATTATGTGCTTTATTTTTTTGCAGCAAGCATAGGCAGTGGCAGCTGTGGACCTGTTTCTGAAGTGAGTACTTGTAAATTTTGGGCAGTATGAGTGGTGTCCCACTGTTGTGTGGTCTGTTTCTGTGCCTGCCGGCATTTTGTGTGCTGCATGGTGGGGGTGGGGGCATGTATTTTCCTCCTCTTGCGGGGAGACAACCATTGCTTTTCTTTGATTATCAGCCACCTCGACCCATGGCTGCTCAGAATGGCACCCTGCTCGCACTATGGCAGAGTGCTGCAGAGATTTTTGTAACAAGCAGAGGCGGTCCTGCGAAACCTCGCTTGAGGTTTTGGCAGACTCCTCAGTAGCCAGAGCAGAACACACAGATGCCTGATGGGATGAACTCTGTGAGTCATTGCATACGAATGATGCCATTCTCAAGGAAGTGCGAGACACCATGTGGAATTTCAAAGATGTGGTCAAAGCATCTGGTGTTGAATAACAGAGGTCACAGGACACTTTCAATTATGCCTTTCAGAGTGTGCAGAAGTACCTCTTCAATAAACGGGCACCACACCCAAAAGGGAAAAGTTGGTCAGAGGCAAGATGAGCGGAAAATTACAAGTAAGCTTGTTCACCCTAACTCAGTGGGGTCACACGAGGCCCATATGACTGCCAGCAGGACCAGGAGGGCACAGCTGCATTTCAGGGAGACAGGGGCAGTTTAGGGTCATAGTGGGGGGCAAAGAAGCACAAGTAACTATAATAGTGTGTTGCAAACTGTCCCAAGGGCACAGGACCAGAAAAGGGGGAAGTAGTGCATGGAGGCAAACTCCAGTCCAAAGTAAAAAGAAAAGAAAATGACAACATACCTGTTGTAGGGGCCAGGAGGAGCGAAGAAACGCACGGTGGGAAATTGCCCATGCTGTTCATCAGCCGCACCCATATCCAGCTGGGACTGGGTGATGTCACGAGGAGACGCCACCCAGTGGAGATAAAAAGCATGGGAGATAAAAAGACTGGTGGCGATTGAGTACACTGGCTGGGAAGCCAGCAGGGAGGCCGGCAATGGCAGCGGCAGCAGCTGTGGGAAACCCCTGTGCTGGAGAAGCCTGGCAGGGATTAAAGGAGCTGGTGGAGAGATCAGCAGTGACCACTGTGAGAGCTGGCGTGGGAACTCTAACCAGAGGCAATGGGGGCTGCAGACCCCGGGCAGAGGCAGAGCCTAGAGGGAAAGAGAGAGACCCTGGGCTGGGGTGAAAGCATGGGTCCCAGCCCAGAGGGCGCACTAGCCTAGGAGCGTTAGGGGCTAAGGGTGGACGGGGCTCTCACTGTGGGTGCTGTTTCCTTCGGTGCCCCCCTTCTGTTCTTTTCTGTCGTGCCTCTCTGGTAGCTGCGTTGTTGGTTTGTTCATTTTGTTTCATGTTGGGGAGTTTTAGGGCTAGGGGTTTATGGTCAGGGCATTCATAGTGTTCCCCTTTTTAGGTCAGTCTATTTCAGTCCCCTGGCGAGGGTAGCTTTGCCGAGTCCTTAGCACCAGGTGAGGGTGGATGGGACCCTGTCAAAGGGGTAGAGAGGAACCACGTAAGAACGCAGCAAGGGCCGTCGCCAACAGACACAGAAGGCTCAGGGCATCAGAGAATACAACCGGGAGTCACCAGACCCTCCCACTGGAGTTCCGCCAGCGCCCTGGGTGGTCATTGTCGAAAGGCAATGAAGAGACCAGGGAAGATACCAGTGGGGAATAGCTGAAAAAAGACTTGGAGGCCCATCTCAAAGGGTGACGCATGGTCGGGGCATAGGGGAGGTTGGAGCCCTGTGAACGTCTGCTGAGACATGACAACTCTGGAGGCACCCTTAAAGGGGACCCCCTCCACTGAAGAACCATTCAAAGTCATGGCAGGTGCATTTGGGGTTCACCCTGAAGACAGCCGAGGTGCCCTCTGGGGTCTGCATGAAGGCCCCTGGTGAGCAAGATCAGCTGTTCGGGTGAAGGCGGACCAGGAGTGTACCATCGAGAGAAGACAGGAGCACAAACTATAAAACCTCATGGTTTCCAGGCTTCCTGTGTCTGCCTCCATATCCATCCTTACACTGCTTGGTTGCGAAGGTGAATTTCGTTCATTGTTTGGGTTCATTTCTCTGTTGGTTTTTCCTGTAGCTTGCTGCATGGTGCTGGGGGTGAGGAGGGGTTGGCTATCTCTCTTGCACAGGTACACAGGGGGGCTCCAGAGGTAAACAGCAGGGCTGCCTGGGTGGGTCACAACACACAAGTGCTGGCCTGCACACAAGCATTTTGCAAAAGCTGGTGTGTCACCCCCCTGCAGCCTGGCTTGCTTTTTTGCAAGCCACCAGGCACTCTGCAAAGTCGCCCACAGGGGCTCATGCCTTCCCAGGCTCTTTGGATCACCCTTCACAAGCCTTCCTTGCATTTTCCTTAGATGGACACTTTGAAAATGTGCTTTTTCAAGGTTCTTTTTGTGCTCTTTTCCAGCCAGGTGCCAGGCACTTTCTTCATTTTGGAACACCGAAGTGAGGCCATGGGTGTGGGGGTGGCATGGGATTTAAGACCTGCTTTGCTTGCACACAATCCCAGGGATTTTGCAAACTTTTCAGCCTTCTTTTCACGTTCTTTTCCAACCTGGTGCCAGAGTGTCTGGGTTTTTTTCCACATCAAAATCAGGCTGCTGGTGGCAAGGAGGGGGTTGCCCCACTGAAGCAGTATAAATTGGGGGAGCAGAGGTCGCGGTGCATATTTGCTGTATCGACAAGGAAGGTTTGAAGCGAGTGAGGGATTACAACACAGCAGGTGCAGAGGACTCATTCCAGTCATGAGACTTGCCCCTGGGGGGCATAACAATGTGAATTCAGGGTTTGAGAAGACTGTAGTCTGATCAAGAGGGGTGCAGTAAAGCTCTGAGTGCTATTTGATGCCTGCACCTCTGCTATGTGCGACTTGAAAAAGGACACCCCACCTTTCATAAGTGACACCTGACACTTGCCTGTGCCCTGAGGGTGGCAGGGGTCATCCCTAGTGGGGTACGAATACAAGCAACCACCCTGGGCACAGGGCTTTGGGGGCCTCTCACAGATGGGAAGAGCAGACAGGGCAACTCCTCAGTGCCACCACTGGCCTTGCATCTGGATGCTTGCTAACTCTCTTTCCCTGCTGTTGCCATGGTGGCATGCAGGATTGGCTCCATACGGGGGGCTGCTAATTTGCCCAAGGCCCCGTGCCAGTGGTATACCGTGGGTCTCTGGGGCTTGGAGGACAAGTCCAGGGTGCCACCACCCTCGCTCCCACACGTCCCAGACAAACTACCTTCTTAGGTGGTTTTGGAGGCGGGGGGAGGGATGCCGAGAGCAACACGGAGTGGTGCACCTGGCAATGGTGCCGTGTCCATGCCGAGGTGGCCACACCACCTGTTGTCATTGGTATCCTACTGCCCTGCACCCTGATAGGTTGGGAGGGTGCATTGTTTAGTTCAAATTTATTGTAAATGGGGCTGGGATCATTTTATGGGTGTGAAGAAAGTATGCAAGGTGCACAAGAGGCATCAATACAAATTCTGATGTTCTTTCTATCCTCCCTCCCTCCGGTTTTTAGATCCCCTTCCACTGCTAGCCACAGGTTGATCAATCCCTGTTGGTGTGACAAGAGGCAAGATGTGACAAGTTCTCCAACAATGATGCTTTCTTTGTATACACTTGATTCTGCAGTGGCCTAGAGGTAGCTGAAGAGATTACCTTGGGCTGTCTTGGGAGTCTTGCTCCTCGTTTCCCCTCTCACCTTCTCCCTGTCCTTTGAGAAGAGCTGAAATATGGCAACGGAGGACAAACCAATTCTGAACAAAATCTGATGATCTCTGTCTGGGAGGGAGCAGGATGCAGGAGGCTGGGTTGGGAGAAAGGCGGGGTTCGAAAGGTGCTGCATGCAGGATTTTTTGAAGAAAACATTGCATTGCAAAGAAAGCATTGAAAAGAAAATCATTTTTGCATCATACCTCCCGTAATGGTACACCCTGCAAAGAAAAAACTCAGAAAAACAGAAGCTGTTTTGGAGCTGAGGCAGCAGGCGTTAACCGCAACCCCCACCCCCTTCAGCGACCATGCATATGACATGCATTATAATGCATTAAAGACTTACTAAAATCTTCAAGGACTTGCTAAAGGCTAAAGGCCTTGGAGGTCCATGCATGAAGTTTTGCAGATTGCCTGCTTGCTGCTGTGGGGTGAGTAGAGTTGTTTATTTTTTTTGCTTACAAGAAATGCTGGCTGCACCGTAACTGGCACTTACATTCTATCTCACTCTGATAACAATCCACCCTGCAACTCTTTGCAACTCTTTCCAGTAATGCCATGACTCTATAAATCGCCCCCCAAGCACAGCATCCCCATGAAAACCAACCCACCCACCAACCTACCCCAAAGAAAACATGACATATATAGGAGCAAAAATAAAACACTTTATTGAAAACAATGCAGCTTAACAATATATACAAAATGTAAAAAAAATAACCTGCAAATCTGAAGATATTTCACTCTCCTCTTCACTATCTTCATTCATTAGTGGGCTGGTTGCCACCCCTGGTGAGTTCTGCCTGCAAAAATTTTCTGCAAGGAGGGGAAAAAAGGAAGAGGAGGGGGGTTTTGGAGCACAGTTGAAAAACCACACTTTTGCCCCCCCCCGAACAAAGTAAATGGACATATTACCTAAATATCACCCGGGACACTGCATATCCTGGGTGTTGGGTCTGGCAGGCGGTGTCCTGCCCCTAGACTTTTTTTTGTCATGGTTCTGAAATGGAAGGTGATGAAGTTCAGAAGGATTGCAAAATTGAAGGAAGTCACATAACCACTCACTCCAAAGTTTTAAACTATTTGCAAAAAACTTACCATTATGGTGATGCTGCAGCTGTCATCGGAAGCTATGTCCCCTGCAGGGGCAGCACACGACGGAAGGTGCAGGGGGCGCAGGTGGAGGGTACATGGGGAGGGGGTGGGAGGACAGGAGGGTACATGGGTGGGGGGCATACACTATAGGTGGCAGGGCAGGCAGAAGAATTAAGAGGGGGTAGAAAATTAAGGGATTATTGGTCTCCCCCATTTTAAAATAATTGGTCTGAGTGGACTCGTTCTGACCTGAACTGTGTGCTGTGAGGGAGGGGTGAGGAGTGAAGAGAGTAAAAAAGAACACATGGCAGCACCTACTGGCTAAAGGCTGGAACACAGTGCCCCCTCATGGTGAAGGGGATTTATTAGAAGTCTTTGGAGTCTCTGGCTGTTTGAATGAACAAATCCATAGTTGGAGTGGTGTAACTGGAGAGCACTACAGATTAACACATTTCCAAGTAGTGTTAGTTTAAGGCACTATATGGACTTTAGAGTGGTGGGAAATCCAAACGCAAACACAGTTGCAGGGCATGCAAACACAAACACAGTTGAGTCAACATAAATGGGAAATATTGTTTCGTCTACACACACCCATGATTGACAAAGGTATCCCATGCTAACTCTAGTTCTAATTTTTTTCCAAAAAGATTTGCCCTGATAATAGGGCATGACCAAAACATGTGACCAAGCATTGCCTGCAATGCATCACATTTTCAAAATGTGTCTACTGGGAGAATGTTTAACCGTTTAAGTTAGAAGGATCCCAGTGCAGAAGAAAAATGATCTTTTATAGTGCAAGACAAAGTCTAAGATCAATTGTTGATGTTTGAGTATTGTCAACTGCTCATTTCCACTAGGACTCTGTCATCTAGCTACCTACGTCTCCATTCCACTTTAATCTTAAATAATCTGTATCAGGTGTGTATTTGTGACATTATGGGTGCTGACAGATGTGCAGGGGAGAGGGATGAAAGCACTTTCCCAGAAGAAGCAGCGTGTTAGTTTGACCTGGCGCCGCAGCATCTGTATAGATCAGGCACTTCAGTGGGGCTTTTGGCACTTTTAGCTAAAGCTAATTCAATCTGCTATTAGATAATAGTGCCATAAAAGCTCCACTGAAATGCCTAATCTATACAGGCATTGATCAAGCCGGGTTCAACTAACGCAATGCCCCTTCTTGCCATGTGCTGGGCTCGACGCAAGTGAGCATGGAGTTTAAAGCACTTTTTGGGGGCTTCTTTTACATCTGTAAGCAGCATACATATTTAGAGTGATAGCACAGAATGGGGAAGAGCAGGTTTCAAAGCTAAAAATAATATATCTGGAATATTTGGTATACATAAAACCTCAGGTCTAAACTGATTTTCTAATTCTTAATTACAACTGCATATACAGTAAAAGCCAAATTATTCGGCACTTCATTAACCAGCATACTCTATTTACCGGCATACCAGTCAATGCGGTTTCACTGAGTCCCACTTCTGGCCACAGCCACCCAGTAGGGGTGGGAGAACAAGTAAATGGCCTCTGAGAAGGTCAAGCCTAGTGCCTCAAGAAAGGCAACAAGGGCAGCAAAGAGCAGCGATGGCCGGGGACATCTGAGGAAAGCATGTCCACTCCCCCTGGACAAAAGGGGCAGGCTGCTGATGCAGCTGGGTCTATGTGGTAGATGACAGTGCCGGTGGCCAGTATCCCATGTAACAACCGCCACCAGAGGTCACTGGTCTTTTTGGAGATGGGGGCCTTATAAAGCATGCACCCTTTGGGATGGGATGGCATGAGCACTGGTACTGCTATGTGCCTCTACCACAATGTGTTGAGTCTAGTGGCAAGGACATGGGCATGGTAGACCTGAATCACCCACAGATACAGGGCCTTCCTGGGGACTGCGTTGCAGTACCACTGCTAGGAGGTGCTTCTCCAGGGCAGCTGCTGCATCCTCCAGGAGCATGGCCCACACATCCCTTAGGAAGTGGGCAGCACAGTGGACTGAGCGCATGCCCAAGCAGGTGGCCAGAGCCTTGGCTGACAATCAGTCTGACTGGGTAATGTAGAGAAGTTGTCTCAGGCAGATGGTATGTGACCAGAGGGAGTCAGCAAGGCTGCTAGAAACAAGGCTTGGTAGCCTGCACGGCAGGGTTAGGTTATGGATCAGGGGCTCTTGTAGTAACCGTGAAAACTGCAGATGCCTAGCATGGGCAGGAGGCAGAAGGCAGCTTGCCAGGACTGCAACATGCTTTGATAAAAGGGTGGAAAGGTACCCCAATCCAGGATGGTAGGGTCCAGAAGGAAAAGCTCCTGGTCAAAACCAAGGTCCCCCACCTGGCACAAAAACAGATTAGCCAGCTGCCGCCAGGGCAAGGGGTCCTTGCAGTAGAGGAGCCTTTGGAGGGCCTGCAGGCAAAAGACCGCCACCCTGCCCACCAGGTCAACTAAGCCCTGGCCCCCCTCGGCCCATCTTGGCAAATAAAGAATGGCTCTGGGGAGCCAGTGATGCCCATCCCTAAAGAAGTCCACAAGAAGTCTCTGGAGCTTCTCAAGTAGGTCCGGCAGGGGGTCCAACACAGCACAGTGGTGCCACAACATCACAGCTGCCAGGTTGTTAACAATAAGGACCCACCCGTGGTAGGAAAGGCTGGGCAGATGCCAGTGCCACCACCGTGGGCATGCCTCCACCTCAGCACCAAGATCTTCTCAGTTCCATGCCGAGAAGACCGATGGCCCGAGGAACACCCCCAGGGACTTAAGGCCCTCCCAATGCCAGGTAAGATCCCCAGGCTAGTTGGGGAGGAGGGGGTTAACCCAAGGACCAAGAAGGAGTGTGTGTCTCTTGGTTCAGTTCACACGAGCTGAAGAGGCATGCTCATAGGCTTGTTGACAGGTGACCAAGGTATGGATGTCACCCTGGGTGCAGATGAGTACAGTCACGTTGTCTCCACATGCTGTCAGCCTGACCAACAGGCAGCCTGCTGAGACAGAGGCAGATGGAAGATTTAGCCCAGTCAGGTGCCGCCACAGTGCATGGAGTAGGGGCTTGATGAACAAGGCATTCCTGACAGAGGACAGCCCTGGAAGATGTCCCTGCAGGCTGGGAACAGGGCAAAGAGCGTACCATTCACCTTCAGGAGGTTTGAAATTTCCTGATACAGGATCCAGAGGGCAGAGGTGAAGACTGGCCCGAAGCTGAAGGCCTCAAGGATCCGAAACAGGTAGCCATGGCTGATCTGATTGAAGGCTTTCTCTTGGTCCAAGGAGACAAGCCCAATGTTGAGGCCAAAGAGGTTTGTGGCAGTTAGCAGGTCTTGAAGCAGGATGAGATTGTCCTGGATAGTCCTGCCCAGCACACAGTTGCTCTGCTCAGGGCCGATGATGGAAGGCATAATGGTGCACAGCCGGTTAGCCAAAGCCTTGGCCACGATCTTGTATTCGGTGCACAAGAGGGACACTGGTCATCAGTTCTTGATGCAGCCAAGGTCTCCTTTCTTAGGCAGCAGGGTGAGAACTGCTTGGCGACAGCTGGTTGGTGTCACACTCCAGCTGGACTCTGCCAGCTTTACCCAGCAACAGATGCCATCAGCACTCTCCTCACAATCTGGAAAGCCCCTATTTGGTTTGCTTCATGGGCATGGCCATGTGCTGGGGAAACCCCGTTCCCTGTGGGAAAAAACCCACGAACATTTTGGCGGGAAAATGTGACCAATTGGGGACTTGAAATTGGGCTTGTCATCTGGCCTATAAAAGCTGGGGCAGAGTTTCTGCCTGGGGAGAAAGCCAGAGCATCCACCGCTCAGTGGGTAGGCCTGGCCAGCTTCCCATGGCTTCTCCTGCCTCAATCATTTGTGCATCCATTCGTACCAGTTCGTTCATCGCCGTTCTCAATCTCGGATCCATTGTTCTGTTCTAAGTGTAACTGCCTGTGCAGCCACATCCACACCAGTGGTGCGTAAGTAAGAGATCAAATAAAAATGTTCTGGAACAATTACAAGTCCACCTCTCCCTCTCGCAACCTAACATCAGGGGATAGAACCCACCGGGGCAACAGCCACAACCTGGCTTGTGCCCCGTACAGTTGGCATTGTCTGGTCCATGAGACTCTCATAAAAGACATGCAGGAGCCTGACTGGGCTAAATCTGAGCTGAGAAGAGGCCAGAAGGTCTTATAAAACTTGGCAACCCATCTATGCCAAGGGTTTTGCCCAAGGTGAAATTCCTGACAGCAGCTGTGAGTTCCTCCAAAGACAGTTCCTGTCCAAGATAGTCAGTCTGTGATGAGCAAAGCCTAGGGAGGCTGCCATGTAAGCACCTAGTAGACTCTAGGCAAACTGGTTCAGCTGCGAACAGTTCCTGGTAGAAGGCAATGGCACGACATCAGAACTCAACAGGATCTGTGAGCATTTGGCTGTCTGGGGTCTTAAGATGGTCAATGACCTTCTGTGCAGATCGTTGTTTTTCAAGGCTGAAGAAGTGAGTCAGGGAGTCGATTTCTGCCAGTTCTTGGCAGTAAGCACAGACCCTCGCACCCTAGGCTGCACTCTCTGCCAGCTCCCGCACATTTCTTGCAGAGCTTAGAACTCTCGAGCAGCCATGCATCACCACCAGCATCACACAGAGCCACCTCAAGCTGCGCCGCATCCTTCTCCAACTCCCAAACATGGCAGCAAAGCTCGTTTGTTGCCAACTGCATGTACTGCTGACAGAAAACTCTAATCTGCACCTTTCCCACATCATAGCTTCCAGGAGAGGAGGGTGGCTTTTGTGGCCTCCCATGTCTGCCAGAAGTGAGCAAAGCAGTCACGTAAGTGAGCGTCCTGCAAGAGACTAGTATTGAGGCACCAAAAGGGTGCCCAGGAGTGTGTCCTGTAAGGAAGGCTCAGCGCACAAGAGACCAGGCTGTGATCTGATAAACCTGCTGGGGTAATGCGGCTGCTGTGCAGGAATGGTAGGTGGTGCCTGGTGATGTACAGGCAGTCAAGACATGCCATGGAGAGCCCAACGGCAGTCGCCTTCAGCCAGGTATACTGCCTTGCATCGACATGGAGATGGTGCCAGACATCAACAAAGTCCACTACCTCCAAAGCAATCTTCAGCTTCCAGCCCATTCTGGTCAAGACGCGTTTCAACTATGCAATTAAAGTTCCTACCCAGGTCATCATTGTCACCTGTATTCTGAAAAAAGTCAGCCAGTGTCTCAAAGAAGGTGGTCTGTTCTCGTCCATCAGTGGGTGCATAGAAGTTAATAAGGAGGCGATGTTGTGCAAAGTGGATGTGAATGGTGAGCTGGCAGCCAGGGATGACCTCTTGGGCTACCTCTCAGTCAGGTGTCAGCTGTGGTGACAAAAGGATCACAACCCCTGCACTGAGGGAGGTGCCATGACTGAAGAAACTGCAGCCCTTCCAGACAGCATGCCAGTAAGTTTGATTGGCTCCATCAGTGTGTGTTTCCTGCAGAAAGACGATGTCCAGCCTTTCCTAGTGCAGAAAATCAAAGAGTGCTGTCCACTTTACAGGGTCTCTGCAGCCATTGGCATTAATAGAGCCAAAGGTTATGGCAACCATGTGTGAAAGCATAGAAGGGGGGACAGGCAAGGCCAAAACAACAGAGGGAGAGCCAACAGAGAGAAGCAAACATGCAGGACAGGGAAAGACCAGGCCTACAACTCCCCAGCTGGCACGTCTCATAACAAGCACCCAACATCACCCGCAAGCTTGCTAAGGCAAAAGCTATATCACTGCATCCCTGGATTGGAGTGTAGTGCCACTGTTTCAGCCTTAGCAGACACCACAATGTCTCAGGGTCTGGGAACCATTTATGTATGTGCTGTGCAACCCTCCGGTGGTCATTGGTCTGGTCTAGAAACTCAATGAGGTGCAGAGTAGCCAGCACAGGGAGGTTCTTCAGCAGGAGGAATAGGTTCTGCCTCTGGGGTGGGGACACTCCCTATTGAGGGGGGCATTTTAACTGAATCAGAGGACATTGCCTCCTGAGGCAGAACTTCTGTTAACTGATCCTCAGAGGCAGAATCGAAGTCCAACTCTGAGGAGGAGCTGTACACATCAGGCACTGAGAGTCACTGAGCCCCAGGGGGAGCACTTGACCTCTCACCAGAACTCTCAGCATCAGGCCCTGTGGGAACAGCATTGCCCGAGGGGTCTTGCAGGGTGACATCAGTCCCTGATCTCTTGGGTGGGGTGCTCTCCTGGGCCGGGGACTCTTGCTCCTAGAGCTGCTTGAAGCTCCCGGAGCCACTTGTGGCTCCCAGAGGGTCCAACCTCCATATCAATCTCAGGCTCAGGGATCTAAGTGGTAGAGGGTGGGCCATTGGATTCCCCCACCACCTCCCCTACCACTACAGGGTCTGGAAGGGATGCTGAGAAGTCTGGCTAAGAGAGGGGGTCCTGCTCATTAACCTCATCTCACCTCTATGTGGTGGGGAGGTCTTGAGGAAGCCTTTTTAAAAGACCCCTTATTTTTCTGGGACTTTCCCTTTGCAGCAGGAGTGGCTAAATCCTTCCCTGAGGGGAGAGGAAAAGGGTGGGCCAGGTTCACTGCCAGTGTTAGCTGACTCACTGATGAAACAGGGAGTGACTGGAAGGAAGGCCCTTCCCACCACCTGACAGCTGCCACACCGGAGCTGGATGAGCCACCATCAGGCACAGCTACAAGAGGCTCCACCACAGCCAGCTTTTTTGGGCACTGGATAAGCAGGTAGGAGCTTCTACCACAGCGAAAACATGAGGTGTCCCAAATAGTGAGGTAGTTCTCGTACTGCTGTCCATCATTCATGAAGGACATGGACTGAGGCAAACCCCAACCTTTCCTGTTTAGCAGCATGAACAGCTGCCGTTTAAAGGACAGGACATTCCAGAGCTCAGACACTTTGCTGCCAAGCAGCAGTCTATGGACCGGCCCCATAACCATGCCATAAGGGCACAGGCAGTTAGTGAGGTTGTCATCCAAGAGAAATGGAGGCACGTTTGAGGCTACCACATGAATGGGTGGTGTGTCTAGAGGCATTTCGAGGGAAAAAACATCCCTGGCTGACACATCTGCTACCACACCTCATTCAATAAAGCAGGGGAATTGAGGAAGATGATGGGGACTGAACTCACTTGAGCAGCATAGAGGACATGTCTGTAGCCTATGAGTGCCCCCACAGCAATAGCACACTCCTCCACTCCAATGGAGGGAGGGGCATGAAGTCACAGACCAAAGCTCTGGTCCAGAGGGGCTGAAACCCTAGCAGTGAACTGCTGGGAGCTGCCTTCAGCCATTCCAGCAAAAACAGGGTTAACCCTGCAAGGAATCAGAGGGCTGAGACAAGTGGGGTAGGGAAAGGCAGGGAAAAGTAATGAAAAGTGGGGGACTACAGTGGGAAAGGGGTCAGACTGGCCAAGGGAGGGAAAACAATACAAGAGAAGGAGAAAGGCTCACAAAACAGGGAGAAGTTTTCAAAGCTCTGATCAAACACTCCTATCGGCAGCCATTTTGAAAGAAAGCAAGACAAAAAATAAATCTCCTTTATATGAAAGTTCAATTAAGAAATTAATTTCATGGTAGATGAGATTCTGAGCCAGTTAGAATGCATTTGGTGCTATTTATATCCAGAGACTGAAGACATAAATGGACATTTTGGGCACGTCTAAGCCACAATGACAGCAGGACATCACAGCCAGCCTGTTCCTGAGCATTAGCAACCCACGTTCCCCAGCTCAGGTATTTAAAAATCCATAAAATGCCATTCTATGGTTGTCCCCAGCAGCTGACCTCAAACACACCAGAAGCTAAGATTTGCGAGTGGTTATTTAAAAAAATGCTTCAGTGAGTTTTCATTGGCATCTTTCTGGGTTTGGAGCATGCATATTGCAGTGGGTATACAGGGCATGCTCTAAAATGCTATAGCCAGAATTCATGGCTGCTGTGGTGTAGCTGTACCTGTAACTGTAACTGTTAGTCTATGATCTGTGCAATACACTTGTGGTTAATTAAGTTCATCATATTACATAAAAAACAATTTTGTGAAGATCACTTTTGGAAGACTAATTTCTAATATACTGGACACAGGTAAATCACTATAAGCTTGCTTTGAATTTTTATTGAAAAAAGATTTATGACTATTTCATAATCTACAGTATTTCTTTAAAAAGTACAAACCTCAGCACTTTCTTCTCTGTCATTACCATACAACACCATTCTAAAGTTGAACATAAACTGGCATACTCAAGATAAATGCAGAACTGGGAGTTCTCACCATTTTCACACCTGTAACATCCAAACTCACCCTCAGTTTCAGTATCCCTTAATCCTTTGCAGTTTCCCTTTTTCCTTCTACATAAGGAATTAGTGAACAAAGGAAGTATCTTCAAAAGAGAATTACTTAATAGATGGGGACTGAGGGGAAGGCAGATAGATATCGTACAGGACAGAAGAGTTCTGCTAGGCGAAGGAAGGGTGGAAGAGAGTACTCCCCACTTGCCCCAAATTTTATATATTAAAAAATGCAGTAAATTTGCTTACGGTCCTTTTCATCCTTTTCATCCAAAAACAACCAGCAAAAAATTGTGCCTAACCTTGAAAAAAGGGAGAAAGAGAGGGTGGTATGCTGTTTATCAACCTGTCATCATACCAGAGATAGTTACAGCAAATGGCCAAAGGAGTTCAAACCGTGCGCACCATATACAACTCTATCATAGATGGTCCATACCCACTTGTAACATATACCCAAAGCATCTACCTGTTGCACTGTCATAGTAATTTTATCACATCATAGTCTTATTAGACAGTATATTTCCTGTTGATGCAGCTTCAGACATGTCTGTTGACAATCCAGCTGTACAATGATTAAAAAAAAATGTGCACAGGGACAAAAATAAATAAGTAGGTATTTATTTAATATTTTACGCCTTCTTTCATGTCATCAGTGTTTTGTATTCTTGAAGTATTTAGCTTAGTCTAGGGTTCATTGAAATGAGGGACTGAAATCATTAGCTAAAGACAGGCATGTAATTACTTTCACTGCAAAGCTGCACTGTCACACCTAAATCCCAATTAACAATACTCCTGGCTGTTCTAATTCTTTCTCTCCAGATCAGAGACTTCTTATGCTATAATTTCAGGATGTAGACAGGCTTTTGCTATGATCTATACTGATACAGCCCAAATTCACTTCTCCCTAATTCACAACAATTAAGAATCTGCTTAATTTACAATAGGTGCTTAAATTCAGCTAAGCATGTGGGAAATAAGCATGAACTTAAAGTGGTTTGTTGAATCATCAGTAACACTGATCCAATGTAAATCTATTCTTCTAGTAGAATAATGCTAGAATATTAATATGCAATTCAAATAACTGCATTCGATTCCAGTTATTTACTCCACCATAAGACAGTATTGTCCCCAGCAGTACTATCTTATGGCAGAGTTAATTAGTTTACTGTGCCCTAAGGCCAGTGCACTTGTAGATGGTATACTGTGGAGCTAATTAATCTACTCCACAATAAAGCACACATGTAGCTGCAACCAATGTGAATGAAGCCAGATCATTTACCACAAAAGTCATGCCATTAGGCAGCTGAAGGAACATGGAGTAGGACTTGAACAAAAAAGCCCCTTCGCTGAATGTTACTCAGGAAGGAAAAATTTATGGGAGAAGTTAAGAGAAACCCATGATATACAAGAATGACAGAGCCTAATCGCACCTGAGCAATGTTTCATAGTTTGAGATTCAGATTCAGAAAAAGGGGGTCTAAAATCTATTCCAATAGTTGGTATAAGTACCTGAGGATCTACTGCAAAAGTTAAAAATAGGCCGCATCAGGACAATGCTCTAAAATTTTGAGACCATGTATTTCACTATTCATTGCAATCAACACCTAAAATATTTCATTATTCTGCTACAGAAATATCTCTTTTATTTGTGACTTTGTTCACAAAACTAATCTAGAATGATACATAACGTTACACGGCTATTTGAGCTCCTGCAATTTAAAAAAACCTGCTAGATTTTTTTAATAGGAATGCACCAGAAGAGCTTCTACATATTCTGATAATGCAAATAAATAAGATTGTTAATATACTGCATGCTCTCCACACAGTATCTATTTTTTCCTTCATACTATAATTTGGTAGCATTTAGAACCTAACCTAGTCCAATCTAGTGTACATATAATGCAACACTCAGAGTTCTAGATCATGCCTAATGTTCTCTTTAATTTATGAGTAATATGCCCTTCCTACATACAATGTACTTCAACTAATGTTCACCAATAATTCAAGATGTCTAATTGCAATTTTTTTTTTAGAGATCAATAGGCATGTAAAAGGTATTTTTTTTTATTTTGGTTGATCTGAGGGTTTGGGTCCACCTGGAACAAGGTATAAGGTATAAGGACTGGGTCATAAATCCAGTGCCACCAGGTTCTACACAAAGATCACAAGTAAGGATCCCCATGTAAGACACAGGTGAGGGACACAAGAAAGGAGACAGAGGTGAGTCTCTCCTGGTAACCATTAAAACAACTTTTGTTATTCTCTCTTCTTTAGGTCATTACTATAGCACTGTTTTTGTCACTCCAATTTTAGGCCTATGAAGATTGCTAAACCAATATAAATAACTTATAATGGAGGCATTCTTCATCTGAAAAAAATGTTTTATATGCTAATTCATGTTTTCATACTACTTTAAACATGCGCTGATTTTTTACACTTTGTTACTGCTTCATTCATAATGCAGATGTAGTAGAATCAATAAAACCCACTGAAATTATTTAGAAAATATAATACAGTACATTTATAAATTGTCTGAAGTTTTCTTTTATATATTTGATGAGCAAAGAACAAACACTACTTAATAGCATTCAGAATAACCTTTCAAGGTGATATAGGTCAATCATCCATATACTGCAAAATATGATAACACGAATTGGTTATCTCCTAAAAAGCTGTTAATGTTAATTTGTTTGATATAGACAGTACTTATTAAAAAAAAGCTCAAATTCAGGAGACTACTTAAATACTTAAATGCTTTGTTGATTTTTTACTTAATGCAGAGAAACTGCAACCCATATTAGTGGCTTTATTTGCTTTAAAAGATAACATACAAACAAAGCACAAAAACTGCTGTGCTAACAATATTAAGGACTTGAAGTAGGCTCAGGAAAGGGAAGAAACGATTGTAAAGGCTGAAAATCCTATATAAAAACCAGAGGCAAAGTCACATCTGATGTAAATGGTAGAAGTTCACTTGAGTTAGTGGCAGCTGTTTATAGAGTGCCTGAATTCCGCAATCTTTAAAGTTACTTCACTGCAACTAGTCATTTCAGAAGTCTGAAAACTGGTTGATGTAATACACAGAGCACATTAAAACTCAGACACAATGAGAAGAGTGAGAGGGACAGGCAGAGCTCTGAGACACTGGTATAGATTGTTCTCTGGTAGAATAGAGCTCTTTCTCTCTCCTGTCTCTCATGCTTCCTCCTTCCTATATTTCAGAAGATTCATTAACTCATTAACTCATAGTTTCATAGTTTCTAGGGTTGGAAGAGACCTGAGCAGATCATCGAGTCCAACCCACTGCCATGACAGGAAAGAGTACTGGGGTCAAACGACCCCAGCAAGGTGTACACCTACCCTTCTCTTAGAGACCCCCAGGGTAGGAGCCAGCACCATTTCTCTTGGAACTTGGTTCCAGATCCTAGCTGCCCTGACCGTGAAGTAGCGCCTCCTGATATCTAGCCTAAATCCTGGTCACTCCTGGTAGTGCATGGGGGAACAGGGACTTCCCCAGTGCCTGCTGGTCCCCTCTGACTAGTTTGTAACAGGCCACTAGATCCCCTCAGCCTTCTCTTGTGAAGGCTGAAGAGGGTCAGGTCCCGTAGCCTCTCCTCGTAGGGCCTGCCCTGCTGCCCCCGATCATGCGAGTGGCCTCCTCTGGACCCTCTCCATGTTGTCCACATCCCTCTTGAAGTGTGGTGCCCAGAACTGGATGCAGTACTCCAGCTGCGGCCTGACCAGGATCACCTCCTTGGACCTGCTCAATATGCATCTGTGGATGCATGACAAGGTGCAGCTGGCCTTCCTGACTGCATCCCCACACTGCCGGCCCATGTTCATCTTGGCATCAGTGATGACTCCAAGATCCTTTTCTGACTCTGTACTGACAAGAAGGGAGTTCCCCAGCCTGTAGGTATGGTGCCAGTTGGTTCCTCCCCAGGTGCATCACCTTGCACTTGTTGGTATTGAATCCCATCCTATTCTCATCCACCCACCCCTGTAACCTGTCTAGGTCTGATTGCAGCCTATTCTTCCCTTCTAGCGTGCCCACATCCCCCCACATCTTAGTGTCATCAGCAAATTTGAACAGGGTGCTATTTACCCCCTTGTCCAAGTCACTGATGAAGATGTTGAACAGTGCGGGCCCGAGGACCGAGCCCTGTGGAACCACGCTGCCCACATCCCTCCATGTCGAAAATGACCCATCCACCACCACGCTCTGGGTGCGGTCCTCCAGCCAGTTGGCAACCTATTTGATTGTATGGGTGTCGACACCACAGTCCCCCAGTCTCTTAATGAGAATGGGGTGAGAGACAGTGATGAAGGCCTTCCGAAAGTCCAGGAAGACTATGTCCACTGCTACCAACTCAACAAAGCTCTGTGAAGCATGAATAAAATCATAGTAACAGTTAGACAAAACACTCTTTCCTTAAAACCTGCCAAGAAAATAGCACTGTTCAAGAAAAATCTAAAAATATTTTTAAAATGTTTCAACAGAAAATCTTTAGGCTGAATTATAGCTATAAATAAGATCCCTGGTTCATTTAATGGTGTGACGGGATCTGATCCCCGATCCCAACAATCTCACTTCCTGCCATGCCACATGTGCATGGCAGGATGCACAATTTTGGGATTGAGGGCCAGATCCCATTTGCACCATTATCTGGCTGGTGCAAGAAAATCAAGATCCTAGGCTCCCCTAGCACCAACAAGTAGAAAGCCTGGTATCCGCAGCCCAGCATGAACCAGTACAGTCCTGGTGCCAGTCGGTTTCAGCCCTGGAAGAACACTGGACTTGGCACAAGACTCTGGTAGGTTCCAGCTCTGGGACCAATAATCAGCTGATTGTCAGAGAGTGTCAGAAAACCTTGTGTGCAGTCCAGATGCATATTTGTTTTTTTAAGGTACCAGCACATTGGAGTCCCAGGAACCAGGGAGAGGTCCCCAATCCCAAGGTCCCCATACATGAAAAATGTCAAGAAACTGCATGTGTAGCGAGGCTCCACACATGGTTTTTAAAGATCCTGGTTTATGGGGACCCTGGGATCAGGGAACCTCTTCTGATCCTCATTGTAAGAATGTCTCATGTGCTTTGCTCTGCAGTTCCCTGGGAGCAGAAGAGCAAGGCAGTCAACCTGCCAGGTTGCAAGGAAACCTGTGGCTCCCCACAATCCTGACCCAGTTGGTAAGATCCCCTCATATTGGCACCATAAAAACAGTGGGGTGCATCCAACTGCATGTCAGGGACCCTACCTCATGTTTAATTTAAGGCATGATGGAACCAACCACAGAAATATTGCACATATTTTGTGGAATGTTTTTGTGGCTGGTATTGTGTTTTGTTGCAGCATTAGTTAGGCTCCGGAGCGGCAAGAGACGCGAGGGTGAAAGCTGGCTGCGTCCCCCACTCCCGCGAAGCCCCCCAAAGACCCCCCAGCATCCGCAGAGCTCCCCGCTGACCACCAGCACAGCCGGAGGCAAGCGGGGCCCATGGTGGGAGGGGGTTAACCCTTGAGTGAGTGGGAGGAGGCAGCTGAGTGGAGCCGGGCTGGGTCAACCCCACCCAGGCCCCTACTTGGCCTAGCCCCCTAGGGAAGGAGAGAGATAGGGGAGGTACTCACCAGTCCCCATCCAGTAGGGCATGGCCCCCCCTTACTCGACAGCAGCTTCCCCGACAGCAGGCCCACTGCGCATGCGCGGTTTAAAAGGGCCCGCCAACAGTGAAAAAAGCCTCAGTTAGGCTCCGGAGCAGCGAGAGATGTGTGGGTGAAAGCCCGCTGCACTCCCACTCCCCCGAAGACCCCCAAAGACCCCCCAGAAGCCGTGGAGCCCCCTGCTGACCCCCAGCACAGTCAGAGGCAAGCAGGGACCGTGGTGGGAAGGGGTTAACCCCTGAGTAGGAGGAGGCAGCTAACTGGAGTCGGGCTGGGTCAATCCCCACCCAGGCTGCTACTTGGCCGAGCCATGCGATTGGAGCCACACAAACAGGTGTGCTTATCTGCTGGCATGTGAGTTAGCAAGGAGTTCGCGCAAGAGGGCCCGAGACCCTGCTTGTAAACCCCCCAGCCATAGCCAGCCTACCAGAGGCATGACACGGATGGGCATGCACCGCATCCCAAGGGTCCCCTTGGGCTCTGTGGCCCCCCCCCCGGCACCTCAGAGATGGCCACCCAGACGGAGCCCATGGTTCTTGGCTCCACACAGTCGGAGCCCCTGGCTCTCGGCTGTGGGGGCTGCCTGTCACTTTTTCAGGCTCTGGGGCCCGGGAGCATGGCCACCTGTCCTTGTGAGGTCTGCTCCAGGACACAGTCCAGAGACTGCATGCCATCAGGGACTGTGAGCAGGAGACTCCTACTGCCAGGCCCTTCTCCCCCAGGAGACAGAGGGTAGACCACAGTCTCCCTCCAGGACAAAGGACTCCGGGACCTCCCGCTCTGTCCACTCAGGGGCATGGACCAAGGTGGTCAAGGGCCCTAAGGCCTGCTGCACCAAGGCCCCTGCCCCGCCGGAGCATAGCAACAGGTACGCACCTCTTGCGCCTCCGCAGAGCCTGCTGAGTTGCCAGCTTCCACAGGCAACACAGGCTCAACTGCAGCTACTGCCCCCGCTCTCCCCAAGACAAAATGTAAGATGTTTGTTGTGGGAGACTCCATCCTGAGTGGGACTTAGGGGGCAATCTGCTGCCCCGACTCCTTAGCCGGGGAAGTCTGCTGGTTCCCGGGGGCCCGCATCCGGGACATTGCAGAGAAGATCCCAAAGCTCCTCCAGCCCACAGACCACTATCTTATGCTCCTTATTCATGTGGGCACCAATGACACGGCTCGGAGCACTCACAGCCGGGTCATGAGGTGCTACAGCGAGCGGGGCTAAAGGATCTGGGGGCACAGGTGGTGTTCTCGTAGATCCTCAGTCTTGGACTATGGGCTGAGGAGGGAGAGGAGTATCCATATACTCAACCAAAGACTGCGGCACTGGTGTCATCGGGAAGGCTTTGGCTTCCATGACCACAGCCCGCTCTTTGGCGAGAGAGGCAGTGAGCTGCTGGGAAGAGATGGCCTCCACCTCTTTCCCCTGGGTAGGAGGCTCTTCTCAGCCAGACTGGCTGACCTGCTCCACCGGGCTTTAAACTAAGCCTGTTGGGGGATGGGGAGACTACCACCACTGCTGGCCTGCTGAGCAATCCTTGCAAAGCCAGCAGGCCAAGGCACTTAAGGGAGCCCACCCCTGCCCCAGCCCTGGTACAATCTCTGGGCAAGGCAAGAGATCCCAAGGGGACACTTGCCTGCCTGTACACAAATGCCAGGAGCTCGGGGAACAAGCAGGAAGAGCTCATTCTCCTGCTCAATGCAAATAATTATGATGTCATAGGGATAACAGAGACCTCGTGGGACTCCACCCGTGACTGGACCACAGGTATTGATGGCTATACCCTGTACAGGAGAGATCGTGTAGATAGAAGGGGCAGGGGTGTAGCTCTCTACGTTAAGGAAAGCTACACATCCCTGCAAGCTGATCTTGGCAACCAGGGTGGGTGACAGGAGACCCTCTGGGTTAAAATCCATGGGGAACATGGCACAGGGGACACAACGATGGGAGTCTACTACAGACCTCCCACCCAAAGTCAAGAGCTTGACCAGGAGTTCGCCCAGGAACTGGCTAAGGCCGTATACTCCAGGACCATGGTTGTCATGGGTGACTTCAATTACCCGCACATCTCATGGGAGGATCACTCAGCAAAATCTGAGTGGTTGCAAAGCTTCCTCTCGTGCATGGATGACCTCTACCTGACTCAAGAAGGCTATGGGCCAACAACAGGCAAAGCGCTGCTTGACCTGGTACTGGCTACAGGGGACGACCTAATCAGCGACCTAGTGATCGATGGGAAGGTGGGTGACAGCAACCACAAGCTGATCACCTTCACCAGCTGCCATAAAGCTGGCAAGTCAGTCAGCAACACAGAAGTCCTTGACTTCAGGAAAGCCTACTTTAACAAGCTCAGGAGGCTGTTCAGTGAGGCCCTAAGGGACCATGATCCCAGTGAGAGGGGAGTTCAAGAAGAGTGGTTGCTTCTCAAGGGAATGATCCTCAATCCACAAGCTAAGTCTATTCCATGTCAGAGGAAAGGCAGCAGGAGGACACAGCAGCCCCTCTGGCTCTCCAGAGACCTAGCAGACCTCCTGAGGCTAAAAAGAAAGGCCTATAAAGGATGGAGGATGGGATTCACCTCCAAGGAGGATTATTCTGCACTGGTCCTGTCCTGCAGGGAGCCAAACAGGAAAGGCAAGGCTGCAACTGAACTCCAACTAGCTTCAAGCATCAAGGACAATAAAAAGTCCTTTTGCAGATATGTGGGGAGCCAGAGAAAAAGCAAGGGCAACACTGGACCCCTGCTGAACCAGATGGGGCAACTGACACCCAGGAAAAAGCCAACCTATTAAATGGGTATTTTGCGTTGGTCTTTCATCAGTACCATGGGACGCCCATGCCCACTACAGGACAGGGAGGTCCAGGTGAGGGAGATCCCCTGCCCTCCATTAATGCTGACCCCTTGAAGGAACACCTTGAGAAGCTGGATACCTTCAAGTCAGCCAGTCCTGACAATCTACACATCAGGGTACTCAAGGAGCTGGAAAGCGTCATAGCCCAGCCTCTGGCACAGATCTTTGAAAACTCCTGGCGCTCTGGTACTGTAGTGCCTGAAGACTGGAAGAAGGCCAATGTGGTGCCGATCTTCAAGAAAGGGAGGAAAGTGGATCCGGCTAACTATAAGCCTATCAGCCTGACTTCTATCCCGGGGAAGATCTTAGAAAAGTTTATGAAAGAGGTCATCCTTAATGGACTGGCTGACGCCAACATCCTGAGGGATAGCCAGCATGGGTTTGTTGCGGGTAGGTCTTGCTTGACCAATCTCAGTTCCTTCTACGACCAGGTGACCTATCACCTGGAGAAGGGAAAAGAGATTGATGTCATATATCATGACTTCAAAAAAGCCTTCAATCTTGTATACCATGATCACCTCTTGGCGAAATAATGGCCAATTGTGGCCTTGGGTCCACCACGATCCACTGGATGGAAAATTGGCTCCGTGGTTGGACCCAGAGGGTAGTAATAGATGGAAGTCACTCATCATGGTGTCCTGTAACCAGTGGGGTTCCCCAAGGCTCTGTCTTTGGACCCATATTGTTCAACATCTTCATTAATGATGTGGACACTGGAGTCAGAAGTGGACTGGCCAAGTTCGCCAATGACACCAAACTTTGGGGCAAAGCATCCACACCAGAAGATAGGTGGGTGATCCAGGCTGACCCAGACAGGCTCAGCAAATGGGCGGATGAGAACCTGATGGTGTTTCACACCAAAAAATGCAAGCTCCTCCACCTTGGGAAGAAAAACCTGCTTGGCTTGGCAGTGCTATGCTGGCTAGCACTACAGAAGAAAGAGACTTGGGGGTCATCATTGACCACAAGATGAACATGAGCCTCCAATGCGATGCTGCGGCTAGTAAAGCAACCAAAACAGTGCCTTGCATCCACAGATGCTTCTCAAGCAAATCCTGGGATGTCTTTCTCCCCTTGTACTCAGCCTTGGTGAGGCTGCAGCTGGAGTACTGAGTCCAGTTTTGGACCCCACAATTCAAAAAGGATTTGGAGAAGCTTGAGAGAGTTCAGAGAAGAGCCACGTGCATAATCAGAGGTCAGGAAAACAGACCTTATGACGACATGCTGAGAGCCATAGGCTCTTTAGCCTGGAAAGGCACAGGCTCAGGCATGATCTGATGGCCACCTATAAGTTTATCAGGGGTGACCACTAATATCTGGGGGAATGTTTGTTCACCAGAGCACCCCAAGGAATGATGAGGTCCAATGGTAATAAACTACTGCAAGACCGTTTCAGGCTGGACGTAAGGAAGAATTTCTTTACTGTCCGAGCCCCCAAGGTCTGGAACAGTCTGCCAGCGGAGGTGGTTCAAGCACCGACATTGAACACCTTCAAGAGCAAATTGGATGCTTATCTTGCTGGGATCCTATGACCCCAGCTGACTTCCTGCCCTTTGGGCAGGGGGCTGGACTTGATGATCTTCCAAGGTCCCTTCCAGCCCTAATGTCTATGAAATCTGTGAAATTAATTGCCTGAACATGCTGCTGTGTTACACTCTATGATGCGATTAAACCTGTCCTACGTGTAACATCTGTCAGAGGCCTAAGAAACGAAAAACAGTTACACAACAGACAGCCTCTGGCCACAGCGTTGCACAGTGAAGGCCCAAGATCAGAATCAGCAGCCTGCCCGCACACAGTGCTGAACCCCCAGCACTACATTGCTATGTAGCTGCTAGGCCTGCACTGTCACACTGGACTGGGGGCTAACAGGCACTAGGCACAGCGGCACCCTGTGCCGCCTGTAGCCAGCCTTTGGCCACTGGGTCCTGCACCAGCTGGCTCCAGGCCATCCATAGCACCCTGCCTGGACTCCACCGCTGGTACTTGGTACACCATTGCCATGTGTCTGCCTGTCCTATGCCCCTGACCCTCCACTGGGTGCTTGCACACACCTGCCCAGGCCAGCAACACCAGAACTGCCACACGGAAGCCAAGAGAGACACCGAGAGAGCCATAATATCATCTTCCCTGACAGCACATGCTGTGTCCCAGGGCCACAACTGGTCCCAGAAGACCACAGATCTTGTCACACTGTGGGGTGAAGCCCAGGTCCTCAGCCAGTTTGCACACAGCAGGTTCTCCAACACACACATTTCTGAGGGCTGTCAGGTCATATGTGGGAGCTCAGGCACAACCAGTCAGTACACTAGGCCAAGCCACCATAGCGGGTCACCATCACTGATCACCACCTCTGGTTGGGGGCTATCCACAAATCCATGCCATTAATGCAGCAGCTGGATGAGATCCTCATGCCCCAGGACCCTGGTCTGAGCCATGCCATCTACTCAAGCACAGGCAGTCTACACAAGCCTCCACTGCAGTCTGACACCACGGCAATGCCTCACCGGGCGGGGGGGCACCTTGAGCCGCCAGGAGCCCATCCTGCCACACTTCCTGCCCCTGGCCTCACTGAACAGCTCCAGGAGCCCAGGCCAGCTCCCGCCTTGCTAGCTGTGGATGCACAGCCCTCCCCAGAAGGCTAGGCCAGCCATGGCACCACTGGCTCTCAGCAGCTCCAGCTCCTCCTTGGAGCTGGACATTGAGCCCCTGCATCCTAGGACATTGCTGGGAGCTGTATGTCCTTGCCACCAGTGGGTACCAACTCGGGTTGCTGGGTACACTTACTGTTAGGGTAGCTTGTCATATTTTATGCTTTAAAGTTGCACCTGTTTATACAGTGGTGATGTACAGTACTGTTTAAAGTTTTCTTTTATGTTCAGCCAAAAGTTTTGTATAGCCTCATTGTTAGCTGAACTTTTCGTTTTACTGGTGTTTGCAATATAAGCTGGCTTTGCCTCTTGCAAGCAGCTTATGGCCTTGAGTTTGCTTGCGTGATGTTTCTTTCCTTTTCTATCACCGTAAGAAGTTTTTCCTATCACAACATAGTAATAGTTTTGTTACTAGCTCAAATTAACTGAATTTGGCACTAACTGGCTGAATCAGAGGGATGAAATGATTGGATATTTTAATGAAAGGTGATAAAGAAGACCAATGGACAATGCTGGAAACAGGACAAATTAAGAGGTGTGCTCATGATAGGTCTGTTGCACAAAGGAACATGCTGACAAGATAAAATATGGACAACATGCCGACTGCAGAGAGACCAATCCAAAAGCAAGGAGTCATCAAAGGAGTCAAGTTAAAGAAAAGTATAAAAGTGAGGAGAAAGAAAGTTAAGCCTTGTCGTCATCATTGTCATCATGAATCCAGCTTTCAACACCTGTCTGAACCATCTCAGTGGATGACATACCTTTTGGTTCGGAACTGAGTGGCCATCTTTTCTGTTGAGCAAAATAACATCTGGGATTGGGTGAGATCATTGTACTAAGCGTTCTTCTCTCTCTGAATATAGAAACTGCTAAGATAATACTTGTACTAATAGTTAGACTGATTCTAAGACACTGAGTTGTCTGTGTTTGTATTTCAGGTTCCATTTAAGAGTTAATTGTGCTTTAACAATCCCTAAGCACTATTTGCTGGACAGTGGTGCTATCACTTACCATGCCTACATTTTAAGCCTTGCACTAGGGGGAGGGACCCTCCCCACCTGGCCTGGCCATGAATTCCTGGCCACAGGTCCCACCCTGCACAGCATGCAGGGAAGTGGGAGGGAGTGCAAAACTTTACTGAGCAGCATGTGCCCCTGCAGTTAGGCAGCCATGAGCCTATCACATGCAGGGGAATGTGTCAATGTCATCCTCAGCTATGGGGGACTGTGAGGTATACTGCAGACCCAGGTAGCCCTCCAGGTGGCAGCAGAGGTTGCATGGCAGGATGGGCTTGCCCTCTGCACCATTGAAGCTCAGGGTCCTCCATCACTTTCACAGGTGCACCTGGGGTACCAGGGTGAGAAACAGCAGCAGATTGTAGGGAGTTAGGCACCCCTTGATCCCCACAAAAAGCTCCTTGTGCTGCACCCAGGACACTCATGGGGGCATGTTTGGGGTGCAGAGCCAGTGTGGGACAGGGCTGGCCCCAGAGAGGGCACACACAGCACTGGACAGGGAAGAGGGTACTTTATTAGTGGTAGGTGAGGTAGGTGGAAGAGGTCTGTGGGGAGGAGGAAGGGAAGACACTCTGTGGAGATTGCAGGAAGAAGTACAGTGGGAAGCACAGGAGGAAGTGGTAAGCCAGCATCTCTCGCACCTGGTACCCTGGTCCCTGCTGGCAGGTGAGAAGCTCACCTGGGGCCTTGGTGGGGGGGGGGGGGCTGCTACCTCTGCTTGCTGTGCCTCCTCTGCCCAGGTTCTGCAAAACAGCTCCCCCCAGGTCTCACAGAGGTAGGACTCAGGGTATGACAATGACCTGGGGAATGTTGGCCTTGGCAACCTCAAGGCAGGTGGTGAAGGATGTGCCAGTGTCCTTCAGGCAGCACAAGGTCTGGCCCAGGCACCAATTGAAGAGTGCCTGGTGGGAGTCCATCTGGCCAGTGTAGGGCCTCATGAGCCAGGGGAGGAGTGCCAGGACTGCCACCACACCCAGCTGGAGGTCCAGCACCCCTGGAGCAAAGTGCCTGCCCTCCACCAGCGCTGGCAGGGTGGAGTTGCAGAAGATGCAGTCATTGTGGGTGCTACCTGCCCATCTGGCACTCACAGTGAAAGACCCCCGGTGGTCAACAACAGCCTGGAGCACAATGGAGTAGAAGCCTCGTCAGCTGTAGTCAGGGTAGTTGCTGAGGAGCGGGCAGGTAAAAGGGATGTGGGTCCCGTCTAGGTCCCCAGTGTACTGCGGGAAGCCCAGGGCACAGAACCCTACCATCACCTTCAGGGGTTCATGCTTCTGGAGTACAGTGTGCCCCCGCATGTCCTGGAGAGCTCCGTGCACCTCCAGGATGGCTCCCCCCAGCAGTTGCCCTGCCCACACTGAAGAGGTGGCCAATGAAGAGGAAGTTGGTGGGTGTGGCCAGCTTGAGCAGGGTGATGGCCAGCTGGGTGTCTGTGGGGAAGGGCAGCTGCATGGTGGTAGCTTGCTGCTCCAGGTGCGGATGAACTGCTCAAGGAGCTCCTGGAAGATGGTCTGGGTCATCTGGAATGACTCCATCCACTGCTTATCATCCCAGGTGGTCTGTACAATGTGCAGCCACCAGCCCTGGCTGGCCCAGCAGGCCTACAGTTGGCAGGGCTGGAGACCCAGGAGCACGTGAACAGCACTGGTGGTGGCATCCAGGTGTATGACATCAGCATCCCTGCTGGGGTCCAGACAGCAGCATAGGATCCAGCTGGCAGCAGCATGGTGGGAGGAGGCCTGGGATACTGCAGGGAGCCAGGCCAGGCAGCCATGCTGCACAGGGGGGCTGCCAAGACCAGGACTGGCAGGTCCAGTCTCTGTGGCAAGCCAGCACAGTGAGCAGGGTGACCAGCAGGAACCTGGGATGGTGGACATCATTGCTGGGGTCTGTGGGTAGAGCGGCCATGGTGTGGTGGGCAGATGCCCCAGCAAGGAACCCTTCCCCTGCATGTAGGTGGGAAAGGGGGAAGGGAAGAGCTAACAAGCTCAGCCCTTTTGCAGGGCAGGGCTGCTTCTTGAGAGCTTAAAGAGACAGTGTAATTTTTTTTCACTGTCATTTCCTGTTCCCTTGGGAGGATTTCTTTTTTTCTTTTTATTCTCTATTTATACTTACCACCACTGAACGCTTAAGTTTGTATTTGGGGTATGTACCTGAAGGAGCCAGCTTTACCCCAGAGGGGTAGCAGGAGGACTGGGATCCAGGACTGTGGGTCTGTTAGAACCAGGCTTAATTAGCCTGATCAGAAGACAATTACACCAGCCGGTGTTTGCGGAGTCAGATTCAACAACTAAGGTGTGGTAAAACTGGGGTGAAGGGGAGGAAAGAGCCCCATTAAGTGATCCAGCCAAGAGCACAAGGTGATTCTTCCACTAAGAAACATCCTCCCAATAATAATCTTAAGAAACATCAAAGACATGGCAGATGAGAAAAAAACATTGGGGAAGGGCTGCAGGAGGTATTTGCTACACCCTTGGCTCACTAACAACAGGGAAGGTGTCAACTAATCAAAGACCAAAGCCCTACAGCACCTGTCTTCAACAGTGCTCCTTTTCCTTTGTATCCCTTATATTTTTTGCTGTGAAAATAGTATATTTTGAACAACTTTCATTGCCATTACTTTACAATATGCAGTGGAATGTCTCTTAATATGGGCAGACATCTGGTGATAGAAATGTTAGTAGTGCCATTAGCCACAGGGGGTGCAAGGGGGAAAAACTGCTTTTAAAGAGTTTCCCTCAATTTTGCCAATAATTCTTTTATGACATTTTTCTAAGGAACTCAGGAAAGATCAGATGCCATCACTTATACATTAAGTAACAACTCCAGCTGTGATTTCTTTACACAGATTGCAAAGTCTAACTACTGTACTTGTGAACAGAAGGTCTTGATTCAGTATTGATGGGTCTCCTCAGAGTGCAAACTTTGAGTCTCACATGTGCCATCATATTCACAGAAATGTTTTTGCTGAAGAAGAAATATAATATGAATTCTGTATTTCTATAAATGAGCTTATAAAGCTGAAAAAGAACAAATTAACTTAAAAACGACTATTCCTAACTTCTAAAAGTAGACAGGAACTTAATGACCTTCCTCACTTTTCACCTTCCCACATACACATGCACATATATAATATCTACATGTGCAAATACATATATGTGCATGCACTCTGGAGATCAACAGATGCCAACAAATCCTCAGGTTAGAAGAGCCATTAAGTCTATTTCAAAAAGAACATCTGGAATATTTGACTCTTAAATCTAGAGTTGATCTTATACCATTAGATTCCTAGGAGATTATGGTGAAGTATTGATTGCACAAACATCTGTTAAAGTCTGTTAATAGGTCTCTTTCTTTAGCTAAATTCAGTCAACAGGACTATAGTATCCGTGCGTACAATGTTAATGTTTACAAATGCTGGGATACTATACTTTATTTCAGTCCTGTACCGTAAGTGCTATATCACTCCAACCTATTATGATGATGCAGCTATACATTCACTTGATTATTAGACATTTTGTTTAAATAATTAATAATTTTCCTAAATCTACCTACCAGTTTCAAGCTTTCAATATTTACATGTTATTTTTCCCTTTCTACCTCCAAGAGAAAAATGTCAGCATCCACTATAACAAAAATATTGGGATGAGGAACTGAAAATATAACATTACTTTTGGTAGTTGTATGATAAAAGGGTGGCAGTCTTAAACAACTGCTGTTACCCCTGCAATACCTCAAGACTTCACTTCTAGATAACTTAGTACCTTATAGCACTAAAAAGCATATCTTACAAGCTTTGATCCGCTAAATCACAGTGTTTTCTCTAAAATGTTCATGTAACCTGTAGTGACTATGGAGGTTCTTTACCTCCTGAATTTTCATTTGACAAGTAGCCCAAGCCTTTACCTAAAATGTGGTTTTCCCACTTGGTAGCACTAGCATGGCACCTGAAGGGAATTTGAATTGGTTGCTGAGAAGGAAAAAATGTACATGCCTAATACAGATTTTTCCTTGAATACTTGAAATGCCATCTACCTTCTTTGGCTCACAGCACACCACCTTTTAAGGTGTTCAGTGACTAAAATGGCTGGGTGAAAACTGCTGCTGTGCTATGACCACATTTCCTCAATCTTGAGCCACTAAAATAAAATCTTTGTATTAGTCTATCTGTATGGATGTCAGTAGTTTTTTTTCTTCAGTTTTCCCAGCAAAACTATATAAATGTTCTTTTATTCAAGTCCCCTGGTTTGCTTTCCTGTGGAGCTGCAAGTCTTGCCTTCTTGGAAGATGCTGATCACCAGCAAGTTTAAGTAAGCAGGCTATTTTATCTATGAAATTGATGCTGTCCTTGAGTATTTCAGAATACTGCTTTGGGAAGTAGGGCTTCATTGGTCCCAATGGTCCTTAAACATTCCTTTTAATCACTATATTTGTATAAACAATTCATACTTCCTATCCAGTACTACAAAATGAATAATAGAAAGGAGATTTTTCCTCCCAGCAAGGTAGCAGTTCTTTTGTCCCAGACAGTAAAGAGTACTGCTCTTTATACAGTTTTTGCCTTCTCTGCAAAGAAAAAAAAATTACAGAAGTTGGGGGGGGGGAGGGGGAAGGGGTGGGGAGCCATTTAATTTCTTTTTTAATGCCTGCCTCCTTCTAGCAAGTCCATCTGTTGTAGCATTGTAATTCTGGAAGCAGGGGTTGTGTGTGACCAACAGGAGACAATTATTGCTGAAGTGTTGATTCAGCTCTATAAAGGACAGGCCAATCATGGCAGTATGAGTGGAAATTTGTCTCAGCTAAAAAGTTACATGTAAATTAACAGAAACGCTATATAACTGAGTAGGAAAAATAAAGGAACAAGAGAGTGAATAAGAGTAGATATTAGGCCTGTGTGAGTAGGCAGCTATTCAATCTGGCTTTGGATCCAGGCACTTCAGATGCCAGCGGTCCGATCCGGAGCTCCAGATTGGTTTCCCGCTTCGATCTGGCCGAAGCAGCTCTGAAGCTTCGAAGCCGCCTCGGAGATCCGGCCATAGGGTATAATGGGGAATCAATGAAATATCTGTAACTTCATTGTTTTTTATCTGATCTGGATGAAACTTGAAGGGGTGGTAGGCTCTGCTGAGAGCATGAAACCTTCCAAGTTTCAAGAAGATCAGTGTAGGGTTCGGGGGGACTGCACGGCAAATTCTTGAAAGCAAAAAACTCGTGGCACGTGCATGTGTAACACCACAGGGGGGTGAAAACTGCAGGGGTGTGGCCCCTAGTGAGGCCACAAAGCCTGCCAAGTTTCAAGTAGATATGTGCAGGGGTTTGGGAGGCAACTGCACCTCAAGCTGATGACAAGCAAAAGTCATGACATGGGTGACATTGTGTGTGTTAAAGAGCAGCAGGGTGAAAGCTGCAGGCCTGCTAGCCCTTGCTGTGGCCATGAAGCCTGCCAACTGTTGAGGAGATTGGTGCAGGGGTTCTGGGTTCTGAAGCCCTGCACCTCTAGCTGCTGACAGGCAAACTCGTGACATGGGTGCTTGTGCAACTAACTGTCTCTGTCTTGAGGCAGTTGATTGTCTGTATTATTTCCTCTCCTTTGTCTGTGGTTTTGTAGGTGTTGATCCTTGCTTGTTAACTTGTTAACTCATTAATTAGCATGAATTAACACCTACAAAACCACAGAGTAAGGAGAGGAAATAATCAATACAGACAATCAACTGCCCCAAGACAGAGACAGTTAGTTGCACAAGCACCCATGTCACGAGTTTTGCCTGTCAGCAGCTAGAGATGCAGGGCCCCAGAACCCCCCTGCACTCACCTACTTTCATAGATTTCATAGACATTAGGGCTGGAAGGGACCTCGGGAGATCATCGAGTCCAGCCCCCTGCCCAAAGGGCAGGAAGTCAGCTGGGGTCATAGGATCCCAGCAAGATAAGCATCCAATTTACTCTTGAAGGTGTTCAATGTAGGTGCTTGAACCACCTCCAATGGCAGACTGTTCCAGACCTTGGGGGCTCGGACAGTAAAGAAATTCTTCCTTATGTCCAGCCTGAAACGGTCTTGCAGGAGTTTGTGACCATTCGACCTCGTCATCCCTTGGGGCGCTCTGGTGAACAGACGTTCCCCCAGATCCTGGTGCTCACCCCTGATAAACTTATAGGTGGCCACCAGATCACCCCTGAGCCTGCGCTTTTCCAGGCTAAGGAGCCCCATGGCTCTCAGCCTAGCATCGTAAGATCTGTTTTCCTGACCTCTGATCATGCGCGTGGCTCTCCTTTGCACTCTCTCAAGCTTCTCCACATCCTTTTTGAATCGTGGAGCCCAAAACTGGACGCAGTACTCCAGCTGCGGCCTCACCAACGCCGAGTACAAGGGGAGAATGACGTCCCGGGATTTGCTCGAGAAGCATCTATGGATGCAAGCCAGCGTTTTGGTCGCTTTACTAGCCGCAGCATCGCATTGGAGGCTCATGTTCATCTTGTGGTCAATGATGACCCCCAAGTCTCTCTCTTCTGTAGTGCTATCCAACGTAGCACTGCCGAGCCTATAAGGATGCTGCAGGTTTTGCCTCCCAAGGTGGATAACCTTGCATTTTTCGGTGTTAAACACCATGAGGTTCTCATCCGCCCATTTGCTGAGTTTGTCCAGGTCAGCCTGGATCACCCGCCTATCTTCTGGCGTGGATGCTTTGCCCCAAAGTTTGGTGTCATCGGTGAACTTGGCCAGTCCGCTCCTGACTCCAGTGTCCACCTCATTAATGAAGATGTTGAACAGGATGGGTCCCAGGACAGAGCCTTGAGGGACCCCACTGGTCACAGGGCACCACGATGAGTGACTGCCATCAATTACAACCCTCTGGGTCCAACCACGGAGCCAATTTCCCAGCCAGCGGATCGTGGTGGAGCCAAGGCCACAACTGGGCAGTTTGCCAAGAGGTGATCATGGGATACCAGATCAAAGGCTTTTTTGAAGTCAAGATATATGACATCAATCTCTTCTCCCTTGTCCAGATGATAGGTCACCTGGTCATAGAAGGAAATGAGATTGGTCAAACAAGACCTACCTGCAACAAACCCGTGCTGGCTATCCCTTAGGATGTTAGCCTGGGCCAGTCCATCAAGGATGGCCTCCTTAATAAACTTTTCTAAGATCTTCCCCAGGATAGAAGTCAGGCTAATGGGCCTGTAGTTAGCCGGATCCACGCTCCTCCCTTTCTTGAAGATCGGCACCACATTGGCCTTCTTCCAGTCTTCGGGCACTACACCAGAGCGCCAGGAGTTTTCAAAGATCCGTGCCAGGGGCTGGGCTATGACGCTTGCCAGCTCCTTGAGTACCCTGGGGTGCAGGTTGTCAGGGCCAGCTGACTTGAAGGTATCCAGCTTCTCAAGGTGTTCCTTCACGAGGTCAGCATTTATGGAGGGTAGGGGATCCCCATCACCCGGATCTCCCTGTCCCATAGCAGGCATGGGCGCTAGGGCAGACTTGACAGCTGGCAGGCTTTATAGCTGCAGCAGAGGCCACCACCCCTACAGTTTTCAGCCCGCTGTGCCTTAACACACACAGGGTCATCTATGTCACGAGTTTTCCTTGTCAGCAGCTTGAGGTGCAGCTCCCCCCAAACCCCTGCACCTATCTTCTTGAAACTTGGCAGGCTTTGTGGCCTCACCAGGGGCCACCACCCCTGCAGTTTTCACCCCCCCCGTGGTGTAATACATACACATGAGTTTTGCTTTCAAGAATTTGGGGTGCAGTTCCCCCCAAACCCTGCACCAATCTCCTTGAAACTTGGCAGGCTTTCAGCAGAGCCTCCAACCCCTGCATGGTTCATCCAAATCAGACAAAGAACAAGAAAGTTACGGATATTTCAATGATTCCCCATTATACTCTATGGACAGATCTCTGAAGCTTTTCCAAAGTGGTTCGGAACTTCTGAACCACTTTGGAAAGCCTAAAGGAGCCAGCGCTTTGATCCAGACATTCTGCTTCAGATGCCAAAGCGTCCGAAGCTTCTCCGGATCTGAAGCATGGTCTGAAGACTCACACAGCCATAGTAGATATGGTGGGAGGAAAAGTCTAAAAGAAACGAGGGGAAAGTTGGTATTTGAGTGGCTAATTAAATAGCAATTTACTTTAAGTTGTCAATCTCCCATTTTATAAAACATATTGTCTCATTTCCCCCACAATCACAGAGAAATCTAGGATTTAAGAAGACTGAAGCAGCATAAGAGACTCTTCTCTGCCTGAGCAACTGAAACCAGTGAGAGTTACCTCAATAGTAGATGATGTCCATACAAGAATGGATGTGTCTAGTACAGGGGGATTCAGTAGATACTCGGGGAGGTTATCAGAAGTACGACTAAAGTTGAGCCCCAATCTTATTACAACTGTCCGCTTCATAAAAATCCCATCAAAATGTTATAATGAGGTCTTATATTTCAAGCACCGCAAGTCTTTCAGAATGATTGTGCTGAAACAACTGGAAATCAAGTCCTCTGCTTTTAGTTACTGGTTAGTCACTAGTAAATGACTATATAAACTATGCTCAGTTATTAAATAACAGAGCATGGTCATAACTTCATTCACAACAACGTAGGGAATCAAATTCAAGTTTGCATAATTCCATGCAGTTAAATTAGACCATCATACTTTAGTAATGTGATCTATCTGTTAAAATTTATCAGCATAGTCTTTACCTGTATGGTCTGTTTGGTGGTTTGAAGTCTTTGATCAGCCAGATGTAGCTGACATGTTAGTTTTTCACTGGCTTCCTTAAATTCTTTAATAGAAGATACTGCTGCCTTTTTTTCATTCTGTAGCACAGCTATCTGCTGCTGCAAGGACCTAATTCGTTCCCACAATGAAGTAATGGAGCAGCCTGGCTTTTGGATCAGAAGATTCCTCTTCTTCTCTCTGTTTCCTAAACATAAAATAACAGGTCAGCAAACCGGTACGTCTTGGCCAGATCATTATACTGGTTTTACATTACACTCTTTTTTCACTGTTTGTTTACAGACAGGAGTTCTGATCTAAAAAGATATTGAAATTGTTTTTATTAGGATCCATGTTTATCATCTCCCAGTCAAAAAGCCTGAGGCTGAGTTGATTCAGTCTTTGCAGATTAGTTTAAGCTGCACAGAATAAACTGAAACAGAAGTGAACACACTTTTGAATCAGGAAATGAAGCCACATGCCTGCAATGGCTCAGGCCAGAAGCCAGGGGCTGCTAGGGCACAGATATCTGGCTGTTTGTGCACTTCCTCTTCCTGCTGTTCCCAAGGTCTCTGGGATTTGCAGTCCAGAATAACAGCAGCAGGACTCTGCACGTTGCTCATCATTTCCTGTTCTTGCTTCCAAGTGCTTCTGGGATTTGTAGTCCACAGTTGCAGCCAGCAGTAAGTTTGAGAGGGGAAAGGGGTGTTTAACCCTCCCCGTCCCCAGACTCTAGCTGCGGTTTGTCTGGGGGATGCAGTCCCCTCCGTAAACTGGGCTTGCCCCCCCCTCCCCTGTCAGCAAGCCCTCACTACTCCAGCTAGGGAGCACAGCGGTGGAGCCAGCTCTGCTCTCTGCAACAGACAGCATAGCTCAGCCCAGGGCTGGAAAGCATGCTGGGATGCTGGGGGTCTGTGATTTAACTTGAACCAGGAGGGGGTCTGGGTCAGAAGTTTCATAAATCAGCTTGCCCCAAATCAGTTAAGTCTGATACTACATTCAACCAGGTTTATCTTAAAACCAGTTTCAGCCATTTTGAAACTGGTTTATGTGCACTGAGCTTCTATTCTGTTACAGGTTTAAACCACTTTCTGATCACTTAAAACAGTTGAAGTGTAACTTTGTTCCTAACCCCAAAGATTCCTTATCAAGGTGATCTCATTTAGATACGAAATGGTTGTTTTTCCCTAACTACCAACCCTGCAAATCCAACCTGGGATTTGAAAATAAAATACTATTCTAACTTCTGGCTGATGCATAATCAATAGGGCTGTGCGAAACATGTTTGGTTTCAACATCCGTTTTGCCTTTTTGAAGGGACAGTGTTTCATTTAGTTGCTTTGTTTTGAAGCACTATTCTGTTTCATTTCATCAAAACTGTTTAGCTGTTTTGACATGTTTCAATGTTTTGCCCATAGCCTATAATGGGGAATAATGAAAATGCCTAAAACTTTGTCATTTCTTGCCTAATTCAGATGAAAATTGCAGGAACGAAGGCATGAAGCCTGCCAAGTGTTGCACAGCCCTAATAAGCAACAATGAAGGTTTTTTAGTCTTTAATGATAGTATTTTTAAGGTTTAAGGTAAAACAGAATGCTGTTCTTTCTTTCTGTTTCCTGGCTATACTTGTTGGGAAGGACCAATAATAATATAAAAAGGGGTAAACATCTTATTTTATTTAGTGAAATCAGTAGAGATGACTGAATATCAACAAATTGCATTAGCTGAACTTGAAAATGACATCTGATTTGATCACTTTTTAAACTACAGTTTCTCTTTCAAATAAAATGGCATAATTTTCAAATATGTGTATACGTCAAATTTCCACAAGCATACAGTAGAACATCCTATAACTAAATAACTGAACAATATTCGTACAAGTACTCTGTACCTGTCTTCAGAACTTGGAATAAAAAGTCCCTACAAAACATTCTCTCTCATGAGTTAGCTGAAATGTATATAATATTCCCACCTCTGTTTACAACTGAGGGATGAACTGTTATGAAAGGACAGGTCTTCCTTCTTTGGGAATGTGATTTTTTTATGTCCTTGTTCCTCATGTTGCCCTAAATCAAAAGAGCAGCACAAAAGATTAGCAGGTTTCAGCTCTGAGCCACAAGCTGCAACATTCTGAAGTATACTGATTTTAACAGAAAAAAATTTAAGAACTTACCTCCTCAAATATTGAAAAGTTAATATAAAGCTATGCAGAATTGTGGAGGAGAAAATTGTTTTACAATTTTGGCTTGTGAAAAGTATTAATTTTTTCTCCTTCCCATAGACAGCAGGAAAAGAAAATACTAAAACTATGTAAAAATAGTAAATGACAAACAAGGAGATAAAACCAAATTGTATACAATGTTATGGGAAATATACAATTCTAAGTATTCAATAATTATTGCTAAGATGAAAGGAGCTTTCTATTACTCCCAGGCCTAAAATATCCTGCTTTTCATGATGCTCATCATCTGGCAAAGGTTGCCAACCCCAGCTCTCAACTGTTTGTCCTCTTCCCCATCTTTGCTGACAGCTGTACTCATCATCTGGTTAAATGATGCTATTTAGGAAGACTGAAGTAAAAAAGGCATTAAATATTTCAGCCTTATTTTAATCATCCATAACTAGATTCCTTTCTAGATTCTGTGAAGGGATCTATGGCTTCTTTGGTCTTCCACTTACTTTTGACATACTTGTAGAATCCACTTTATTGCTAGTTGCATCTCAAATTGTGCCTTGGCTTTCCTAATGTGCTGCCTACACAACTGTACAATATTACTATATTTGTTCATAGTATATGACCAAGTTCCTCAACTTATATAACCTCTCAGGATATACACAGCTACACATCTTTAAATGTAAGCAGACCTGCTTCTGGGTTTGCACTGGGTTTGACTACACATAAACCAGGAATCTGCCCAAGTGAACCCCCATTTGAATCCAAGGGGATTAGGGACCTGATTAATGCTCATTTGACATAACTAAACAAAAATGCTATTTACAATATGCCTTAAGATGACATAGCAAAAGCTCAGTAGGCCCAGTGAGATTTTGTCAAAAAAGTATACATTTCCTTGCTTTAAAGTTCAGCTAGTTTTGAAATGAGCTTTTGTTTTTGGAATATTTCATAATTTGTTTATTAAAATTATCTTTCAGTGTTCTGTGTATAGCTAAAGGATTATGTATTTCTTAAAATGTAAGGTAACAGGCAGGGCAAGGTGGTAACTTAAGGACTACCTGGTTCTGAGAGGCATACACTTTCATAGGCAACAGCCTAGCTCATCAGATGCTATGAATGGAGCACAGCTTATTTATTATTGTAAATAACTAAAACAGTGCTCAGAAGGCTTTAAAAAACACAGTGATACACAACCTGATAAAAAACTGCTTTAGAGCAATATTGCATACAATGTATGCATGACACTCTACACCGGGGTGGGCAAAATGTGGCCCGGGGGCCGGATGCGGCCTGCCAGGCCATTTTGTCCAGCCCATGGGACCCCTAAAAAATTTAGAAAATTAATATGAATCTTCTGTGGGCTGCCTGTCATGCAACCCTTGATGGCTTGCCTAAACTCAGTAAGTAGTCCTCTGCCCAAAACAATTGCCTCCCCTGCGCCATACTCATACCATACCTTAGACCTAGTCAGGCACATGTATGCATGTATGTGTAGAACTTCCTGTCCTTCTGCTCGCCAGGGAAAAATACACTGAGCAAATCAGATAGCAAATGAAATAGCAGATCTAATCCTAAACCCCACGATTCTCAGTTCAACAAACTGCCTTAGCCATTAGGTAACAGCCTTCTTTCTAATTTATTGGATCCACTTATGCCTTAGCAGCCCCATCTAAAAATTCTGGCTAACATGTAGTGAGTAATATGTAATGCTTTTTCATCTATATCTCAAAATAATAGTGGATATGCATCAGGATTTTCATTTGACATTTGGTCTAAGTAGAGAGATTTGAAATAAATGTGTAAGAGGCACTGTGGTTGTACTGTCTCTGTTGTCTGAAAGAACAGAATTTCAATTCCAGCTCAGCTTTTTGTTTTTATTTATCCAAGTAAGGAGCAAATTAGCTACTTGTCCTACAGTAAAGATTTTTTTACTAGCTTAGCTAAGGCACAGAATGTTTTTTAAATAGTTGTGTCTGCAACTTGTAGTACGTACTAACAGGAGCATTGTATGCAAGTCATGGGAAATGACTTATGTGAATTTCTCCAGTGCTTTCTAATGTTCCCATATGAGGTCATAAAGGGCAGATTGGTCAGTTTCCTCATAAATAACCAGTGAAGACTGAAAGGCAGGAAGAAAGGTAGGTGATGGAAACCATACTGACTCTGGTTTTCAAAAAAAGTAATTGAAGAGCAGCAGTTTCAACCTTTTTAGACTCAAGGGAACCCTTGTTAGACCCACGGCACCCCCTCAAGAAAACTAGCTCTTAGCCTTCACTCATTTCTTGACTACAGAAAAATTATAAAGTGATCTTTCTCTTACAAAGACTGTAACAGGTCACAATAGTTTTGGACACTATGGATTTCTATGTGAAATCATTGTGTTTACGTTGTGAATCATGTGTAGGTGTTTACATACTTAATAGTACCAATATTGTGCAGCACTCCGCAGCACCCTTAAAAAGATCTCAGGACACCCAGGGTGCCCTCACACTTTGATTGAAAATCACTGTAGAGTAACTATCCTTTCCTTTTTTGTTGTTGTTTTTTAGTATACATCAGGGTGGATCCTACTGACTGTTAAGGATGTTCCCTTCTAGATGGGGGGAAAGGAGGAGTATCAGCTGTATCAATCAGATTTAGGCATTGATATGATGAACTTGGCATCCAATCCAGTTGCTGTCACAAGCATAAACACAGAATGATAGAGCTGGAGGAAAAGTCAGGAGGTAGTCTTGTCTAATTCCCTACTCCCTAAACGATCCCAGCGAAGTGCTTGTCTTGGCTGCACTTAAAAACCAGTGATGGAGAGTCCATGATTCCACAACATCTCTAGGTAATCTGCTCCCATTTGTTATTCAGCCTCACAGAAAGTTCTTCTTAATATCCAACCTTAAGTTTTCCCTGTTGCAATTTAAGACCATTACTTTTTGTCATTTCCCTTATATATATTTGGAATCGTCTATCATAATCCATTTTATAACAATGCCTTCTGTATTTGAAAGCTAATAAAATGCCCTCTGTCTTCTTCCCATACTAGTTCTTCAAGACATTTTTTTCATGTTTTGTTAGACCTCTTTGGTCTATTTGTTGCTTTCTCCTGGACTCTTTCCAGTTTCTTCTTGTCTTTCTTACAGTGCGGTACCCAAAACTGGACACAGTATGTTAAGTGAGCCTCACCAGTGTTGAATAGCCTTTGACTTCTCAGCTAATTATGATAATGGCTAGAGACGCTTAGAAATTCTCCATGATGAAAACAACCCTCTAAGACAACTTTCAACAAGTCAGATACAGCTGCAAAAGAGAAGACAATCTGAAATACTTAGTCTCTCCAGTGCAATACACCTTCCCTCCCATGACTTCTTTATACTAGGACTGTGTAAATCTTCAGTCCCTGATTCAAACGGTCTTGCAGGAGTTTGTGACCATTCAACCTCGTCATCCCTTGGGGCGCTCTGGTGAACAGACGTTCCCCCAGATCCTGGTGGTCACCCCTGATAAACTTATAGGTGGCCATCAGATCACCCCTGAGCCTGCGCTTTTCCAGGCTAAAGAGTCACATGGCTCTCAGCCTGTCATCGTAAGATCTGTTTTCCTGACCTCTGATCACGCGCGTGGCTCTCCTCTGGATTCTCTCAAGCTTCTCCACATCCTTTTTGAATTGTGGAGCCCAAAACTGGACGCAGTACTCCAGCTGCGGCCTCACCAAGGCCGAGTACAAGGGGAGAATGACATCCCGGGATTTGCTCGAGAAGCATCTATGGATGCAAGCCAGCATTTTGGTCGCTTATTAGCCGCAGCATCGCATTGGAGGCTCATGTTCATCTTGTGGTCAATGATGACCCCCAAGTCTCTTTCTTCTGTAGTGCTAACCAACGTAGCACTGCCGAGCCTATAAGGGTGCTGCAGGTTTTTCCTCCCAAGGTGGAGAACCTTCCATTTATCGGTGTTAAACACCATCAGGTTCTCGTCTGCCCATTTGCTGAGCTTGTCCAGGTCAGCCTGGATCACCCGCCTATCTTCTGGTGTGGATGCTTTGCCCCAAAGTTTGGTGTCATCGGCGAACTTGGCCAGTCCACTCCTGACTCCAGTGTCCACATCATTAATGAAGATGTTGAACAGGATGGGTCCCAGGACAGAGCCTTGAGGGACCCCACTGGTCACAGGGCACCATGATGAGTGACTGCCATCAATCACAACCCTCTGGGTCCGACCACGAAGCCAATTTCCCAGCCAGCGGATCGTGGTGGAGCTAAGGCCACAACTGGGCAGTTTGGCCAAGAGGTGATCATGGGATACCAGATCAAAAAAAAATAAAAAAGATAAGTGTGTGGATGAAGGAACAAGGGACTAAAGAGGGACACAGGAAACCAGATACAAGGGGTGTGTCTACATATGCAATTAATGTGACTGAATATACTCTGGCTCAGTGTGACTCAATTATTCTACTGAGACCTAATTGCTGTGCATGTGTAAACAGTGACACTTTACTGCACAGCCAATTAGTCTGCTGCAGAGTAAAGTATCTTGTGTAGACACACTCAGGAAGATAGAGTCTGGGAAGAAGAGATCAGGGCTAGAAGAGAGCTTCGTAGAATGGAAGACAGAATATACAAGAAATACTGCAAGGTTAGTGCTTTAACTTAGGAGTGAAAGGGAAGAGAAAGTGAACAAGTTAAGGAACACAAGTTACAGAAAACGGATAAATGAATAATTTGGTGAATGTTGGGACAAAAAGAAGCTGAGAGTCCCTGTTTCCCAGCAAGAAGGCTGCAGAGGAAACAAGACAACAGCTGGGAGAGAACTTTCATAAAATTGTATTTTAGTTCTTTCTCAACAGAATTTTTCAAAAAAATATCCTGTTTATGGGATATTTCTTACTTCACCTTTTTTCATTGTAGGTCAGAATAAAAATGTTCTCAAAATGCAACATTTTCTGAACTGAAATGCCAGTTTCTACAAAGTAATAATAAAATACAATGGTAATGGGGGAAGAAGGAAAAGAAAGGACGGCAAAAACCACAATATATCTTGGTATATAAACCCTAAGGTACTGTACTCACTTGAGATAGCAATTTATGACTTCATTCCAAAGATGCAAAAGGCCAAATCTATAGCTATTTGGAGGCTAAAAATACAGGGAGGTACCCAGTGGGATACCTTGTGCGTGCCCAAGAGCCCAATTCCCTATGAAATCAATAGAAGTTCAGCACCTAGGCATTTCTGAAGATCCCAACAGGCACCTATCTGCATCTTTAAGACTCTAAATGCCTTTAAGCCCTTGGGCCAAAGGCTATCGTCACTGCTTACATTGAATATTTCACAATGTTATTTCTTAATTTTGTCCACAACTCCCTCTCCACGTACATAGTATAAGAAAAGGTTATTCTATTTAAGTTCTTCTTCATATATGTAATCCACTTTAAATACAGTTCTTGCCAGTTTTGATTCATTAATTCAACATATGCTCTTGGTTGCTTCATAATATATCCACAAGGACAGAACAGAATCCAGTTGCAGTGCAAAATGCAACTTAAGGGAAAAAGCATAATTCAATTACTAAATTCAGCCTACTAGCCATAAATCCAAACTTTAAGTCTTGGACCTAAAAACTGCAAAACAAACATCTCCTATTATTTTAAACTATACTACTCAGACCTTCTGTCAACCAACAATTTAGACACTCTACTGTGTATGCCATTTATTTTCAATTATGCTTAAATGCCCTAATTCAGTGGCCTGCAACCTTTTTGCCCCACAGCTCAGATTTGTGGTGCCAAGTTCCTCTACAGGTTGGATCCAACCAACAGGCCCAATCCAGCTGCAGGGGGGTTTGCACAGCCCAACACTGATCCATCTGTCTGGGGTGGGGTGCAGTGGCCCTGATGCAGATGCTTGAGGGGGAATGGCCTGGTTCCGATCCTGATCCAGATGTGTGGGTCAGGACAGAGCAGCTCCAATGTGGACACAGAAGGGAGACAGATTAGCCCTGATCCAGATGCACCTGGGGAGAGGGGGACAGAGAGACCTTGATCCAGATGTGTGTGGGGGAAGGAGACAGCAGCCTGTCCCCAGTTCCAATGAACAGTTTGGGGAGGGGATGAGGGAATGGAGAATTTCAGCTTTGATCCAGACATGTGGGCAAGGGTGGGAAGATCAGCCCAATCCAATCTGGATGTGCCAGGGGAAGGTCTGGCCCTGATCCTGCTACACAGGCACTGGCCCAAGCAAGGCTGTATCTGGCCATCTGGAGCTTTCACTGCTCCCCTCTGCCAAGTTTTCTAACCCGTGGGGATTCCCATGAGCCAGATGTCACAGCTCTTCAAGCTGGATTTGGCCCATGGGCTAGAGGTGGAGCACTCCTGCCCTAATTAACACCAGACTCTCCTCTTGTAACAATCTTTCTTCTGATCACATGTGAAGTAAGAAATCTGCTCATGAGGCAGTTCCTGATGGGAGAAATAGGTTTCTTGGCTGCCCTCATAATATTCTTTAACCCAAGTTTGCTCCTGAAAAAAGGTGTTAGCAGAATATGTGTTTCCTATGATGGTTTGCAGAATGATGGCAAAATTCATTTCTGTCTCCCAACAAGGACTGATCACCAACCATGGTCTCACAAAATGAAGATGCTTGAGAACTAAGATCTTCTTTCCAATGCATGGTAAGTTAAGGCAATTTCAGGAACTCTTCCTGGAACCAAAGATAATTTACATTCAACATACACGCCCACAGAAAAACAACAGGGAAACTGCTAACTGGGGGTAGATGCAGAAGGAGTGCAATGGAACAGTTGCACCCCTCCCTCTTTGCTTCCTGCTCCACTCAAAGTTTAAAAACAACTGCCTGGGAGGGGCAGTGGCATTTCTATTCAGGTAATGCAGATGGAGTCGATTGACTTCATGACTCATTATCATCTACCTGATTCCTGCTAATCTCTCTCCACTCCACAGATATTAACTACCCTGTCTTCTTTTTAATGGTCTTGATGTTTCACTATTCAAAATGTCTTTTCTTTTGCAATTTTGCTGTCTGTTAGCTAATCCTGATAATGCTTCTCTTTGGTTTCATAGCTCTGAAGGATGTTTTTAGCTCTAGCAAAAAATCTTAACTCAGGTGTAGTAATATTAACTCAGTGTGGAAATGACTGACAGTGAAGTATCAGAAGCACTCAAGATGCTCAAGACTAGATTTTTCCATACAAATCTGAGTAAGGGATATACATTTAACTATAAGAGACTAATGACATTCTCTTTTGACTATTTTTACCAAGTTTGTTTGGGTTTTTTAAATTTAGTATATAATCTAGCAAACTAGTGTACATTTCAATAGTTATATTGATTTTTACTTTGATTTTAAACCAAATAATTTAGCACTAAGCCCCTAGCATATTAGTAAACCTTCTAGTTTATCTTTAACGGGAGGAAAAAAAAGTGTATCATATCATATATGATAATGCACCAAATTACCTACACACCCCTCTTCAAAATCCGAGATCTGCCCAGGCTTCTAATATACTCTTAATTTTAGAGACTATAAATTAGAAGTCATAATGATTGCTAAGGTAAACCATAAAAGGAACAATATCAAGACAAAAAGAAAATCGCTAGTATGGATATGGATATGATGCAGGTACTTCTAATCCTAAAAAAAGTATTCAATTAGAAAAATACTTTGGCAAAAAACAGAATTTACTGGCAGCTCAGCTCAGCTTTCACAGCTTGCAACCAACAATGAACATTCTCCAAGATCCCATTGCTAGCATGTTTAGGAAGATGGACTCCATAACACAATTAGTAAGACTGCCATTGGACTGACTTGTCCAAAGAGGAGCAACATAAATAATAACACTGTAAATTATAAGAAATATTTACTAAAAATTATTTGTAAATTGCACAATTGTCATCTACATAAGTGATAAATTACCTTTTCCTGATATAGTTGGCTCTTGTCTTGCAAATGTACATTGTTTTGGGACATCTGATGATCCTTTATTTTATTTTTTTCCTGTTGATCATTTTGGTCCACTAGTGAATCAACATTTTGGGCCATTTTTCTAATTATTGCTCCCAAACTTTCCAAAGCTGGTATTTCAGAGTCACTGAAATTGCACATATTAAAATGAACAAAAGGCCCGTTAGGAATATTAAATCATATACTACAGGAGCAGAAAATATGCTACATAACCCATCACATACCACATTACAATAACCACTTAAATAAGGAATAAACAATATATAATCTTAAAATAATTAATAGTTTTTCAGTCAGTGGATACATAGAGAAATGTATCTGTAAAAATCAGGTTTGCAAATAATTCATAATTAAAAAGAAATCTTAATTTACTAATATCAATCATGTTACTGAATCCTACTTGAGCCAAATGCCTGCTATGGCAAGCGCTTTTTCTTGACAGACCAAAAATTTGACATATTGGAAAAGCTATGCTATACTATATATTCTAAACCCTGTGACATAACTCCTAAGATATACTAGAATCTTGTTAAAAACAGCTGCTACTTAACTTCAACATGTAAAAACAAAATGAAAAAATAAACAAAAAAGCAAAGCTAATCCATTCATGTAAAGACCCCAAACAATTGTTGCAGGGTATACCTACCTATAATAAACAGCTTGAGTCCTAACAAATGCCTAAAATGTGGGTTAACTTTAAACTAATGTTAACACAGACACTGTCTAAGAGAGAAGTTCTCAACTAGGGAGCCATAGCACCTTGGGGGACCTTGAGATCCTTTCAAATGTGCCCCGGGATGCCACCCATATTAGCACTGTTAGGTGAACAAACATGATTCACAAGATAAAGCCAGCAATTTCAAACAGGAATACATAGTGTTAAAAACATTCTGATCTGTTGTGGTCTTTCTGAATTCTTACAACAGAAAAATTGTTCTATTATTCTTCTGTAGTCAAGAATAAGTGAGAATTAAGAGATGGCACTTTCTGAGGAGTGCCTTGAGTCTAAAATGGTTGAGAAGCACCAGTTCTAAGAGACTGAAAAACACCCAAAAAAGTTCTTACAGAACAGAGCAAGTGCAGGTCTTGAAACCTTGGTTTTGCTCTGAACTTTGTCTTCATCCTGCTGCCTTGTTTTAGACGCATTGTACATCTCTTTACAACATTCATTTCCATAGCCTTTGGAAGGATCCTCACCACACTGCCCCTAAAAAGAATTCCACTAGTATTCGAACTTCTACTCTATCTTCCTGCATATGCTTAAACAGTCCCAGCCAGAAGGCAAGTACCTGCCTGAAATTACCTGTTCTCATAGCTACATGTTGACCTTTCTACCCACAAGGAGAAGGCCTACATTTTTTTGCTGAGATTCCATGGAGACTGTAGTTCATCTGAAAGAACAGTTTGGGACATATGGTCTTCCATCCTGTTCACCTTGAGCTAGCTCATCATCAAGTTTATTTCAAGAGTTGTGAGGAAGATGGGAAAGTGAAGCCAGAAGATTTGGTTGAAACAAGATACTTTAGTACTCTACCACTTCCTAAACCAACACATTGACTTGAAGGTGTCACTTCAGTAGTTACACTAACAAAAAGCTTATGTATAGCTGAGTGGAGATTCAGGGCACTTCTCTAAATAAATCTACATCAAACTTAAGACCAGAGTTTAAAAAAAAATCTGTATGATCAGAAGCTCTTCTAGTTTATCAATGCATCTCACTGACTGGGAAGAGCAGAAAAAAGTAATGTTCAATAAATGTTCTACTGCTCAGGTATCACGGAGGGATATCCATTTGTGTTGTTTCTCAGTAGCTCAATGCTTTGAACTAATGTTATTTCAACTAGAAAACAAGGGACTTGAATCTAGAAACACAGGACCAAATTTCAATGAAAAAGATAATATATTTATGGCTATGGAAAAAAGGTAATTAAGTAAAGACATTTCACTTTCTTCTTGAGTTTTGATACTCTGAATCATGCTTCTTCAACAGAATTTTACTTTGGATTAAGAGTACAATTGTAAAAGAAAATAGCTTCTCATTGGCTGATACACCATTTAAAGCCACTAAATAACTTTTCCCTTGATGGATATTTTGTTTAATTGAGCTATTCATGGGGGTTCAAACTATTAAATTAAAACAAAAAAAAATATATAGATGGAAACAGAGCTAATGGCAGCAAAAGGGAATACCACCTACTTTTTAACTGTAAGCATAAAAGCATTACCTGTAATATTGAAAACAGAAAAAACCCAAAGAAATTAAAATATCAACAACAGCAGCCATAACAGAGAATGTTAGATTGAGAACTTGCTTCTTCTTGCCTTTTAGAGAAAAATGAACTGAGAAGTGGGAGGTTAGGAGGCATTTTATACCCATTTGCCCTTGTGGCTTACTGCTTCCTCAAATGTGGGGTGCATAAAAAGGGAGAAAAATTCTAACTGTGCTAATTCTAGCCTTACCAGTGCTATCTGAGGTGGGCCTTGTGACTCAGGACTGGGGATCTATGCATTAATACTTACCTTTAAAGAACTAATTTTTAACCATCATTCAATTGAGGTTAGTACAATGACTGCGCATAAAACATACATGAAATAATTAGTGTGGATGGTTCTTAATTTAAAGGATGTTAAACAGCTTGTAGACATCTGCTAGCAAGCTGAAATGGGTCATTCAAAATTTATCTAACTAAATTAAGGGGAAAAAATGTTTCTCCTCCCGGGTCGTCATGTCACAAGATAACTAAACCGACTTACTAGGCTTGCCTGGGAATCCTTAGCTGTCAGTGGTGAATATGCAAAGGGCCAGCAAATTAAATCAACCTGCCAAACTGTCAATTTCAAGCCTCATGACTGCATGAAAATAGCATCACTGGAAGAAATCAAGCATTGCCTTCTTTTGGGTTTCCTGGCACCTATTCAAATACTCATGCAGTTGTGGCTAATTTTGCATGCAAATTTCAGTCAATAAGCTCAGAACAAGACCTCCCAAGATATTTCAAAGGATCTGACAGTATTTTTTCTGAATACCAAATCGACAGTAGTTGAAATTCAATCTCCATTTGCTAGAGCTTTACATATGCACAGTGTCCCCTCTACAGAGCTAAGTTAATGAGAGCCGTACCTGCCTTCACTCATATCCTCCCAGCCGTCCTTATTGAAGTTCTCAATTACGTTGCTTGTAACCTTGATGGACTGTTTGCGAAAAGCTTGGTGACGTCCCAGAGAGCTCTTTTTCTTGGCTGTTTTTAATTTAACCTTGGTGCTTGCTGTCTTACAATTACATTGTCCACAGGTTGTTTTCACAGGGACTATGGGAGCCACTGCTTTGGCTTTGTCCAGTGAACTCTTCAGCTGCTGTACTTGACTCAGCAGATCTTCATTTTCATTCCTCAACCCGTTAGCTTCTGCCACTTGCCTCTTCAGAGAGACAACTTCTCTCTCTAGCTGATCAATCACTAATTGAAGCTCTGCTTTGTCTTTCTTTATTTCTCGAATTCTTTTTAGTAGCTTCTCAAACTCTCTCTCTCTCATGTTTGCACCTTCCCTTTGCAGTTTTAGAGATGTTTTTAGATCATTTCTGTTCTTGGTTAACTCTTTATTTACTTCTTTCAGCTTCTTTGATTCCCTCTCAAGAGCTTTGAATCTTCTTTCCAGTTGGCACACCTAATTAAATTGAGTTTTAAAGTGAAAAAATTACGCCTCAAATTGAACCTTTTAACCAGAAACAAAACCAAACTGTTGTGTCTTACAATCATATTTAACTTTATGAAAATAAAATTGAGTTTAGGCGAAGGACAAAAGCAATCTAAAGTCCCTAATTTTAAAATAATTCCAAGATAGTAGAGATAAATACATTCTAACTGCAATATTACAACTGTTGAGCAAAGGGCAGATGGTAGAAGAAGTTAAAATTCCAGGCAAAGTGACACAGAGTTTAAGTACACTAATGAACTTTACTAATGCATTTGGAGATCTTTGTTGATTTGGTTATACATCCTAACTGATTCTGAGCAATGTTTTCAGGAAAAAAATTATAACACAATTTTCCACAGGGTATTTAAACAAATAGTCTTTGATGCATTTATTTAAAACCAGTATCCTTTGAAAAAAAATCACAGCCAAAGGCATTAAGAAAAACTTAGGAACTAAATAATACGAAGTCAGAGAACTTCTCTATTCACATAACTGTTCTGTTCACATAAGAGGAGAATCTACGCCATCCTAGCTTGCCAAACAAGAAATAGAAGAATTTGCCTGGAAAATACATATTGCTTCTTACATATTACATACTCTACACATACTCGGGGTTCCTCATGATAAACTCTAATTCTTATTGCCCTGTAGTGCCATTTCCTCATAGTTTAAACCAAATAACTGTTTCTGGAACTGAAAGGAAAGTTTACTCTAATTGAGGACCTGGAAAATAAAAAATTACTCAGAGTGAAATTTTCCAAAGCACTAGATTGTTTTTTGAGCTATCAGTCAGTATAACTTGGGCTCATAAGACACTTAGATATTTTGGAAAAATCTCACCCCCTACTACAGATATACCAATTTTTCTCTACTCTGACTTTAGTAAGGGCTGCTTAGACCTCAGAATTTTTTTAAAATAGGCTTATATATTCAGATATCCACAGAAGAATTTTGAAGTCTAAGGCTGTACAGATGTTGCCTTTTGTCCCTAGATCCTATGGCCATTCACACCCATCGTCCCACTTTAAGTACTTATGAAGTATACCGGATAAAATGTGCTAACATACCCGACAGTTTACAAGAGGAAGACTTCATTTTAAGCTACTGAGCGATCGCGACTATGTACACTACACAAACACATGTAAATCAGGACAAAAATATATTTGTAAATCAAATTAATGAACGTTGTAGATGTTTGATTTTTAGACTATAATTTGGTGTTTTTCTGGTTCTGAGATGGCAAAACCTCTTGCTGAAAATAGTATTTCCGGGGGAAAAGGGAGGGGCTTCTGGTGGCAAAGGTCAAGGGCTGGGGGAGGGACTTCTGGTCCCAAGATGGTGACCAGGGGGCAGGGGCAGGGCTACCCATGCAGCCCTCGACAGCTTGCCAAAACTCGGTAAGTGTTCCTCTGCCCGAAATAATTGCCTGGCCCAGGACAATCAGGACTGCCCCAAAAGGAGATGTCAGTTTACAGGATTACAGGATAACTTTAGACACTCATTCTATAAGATATTCACCAGTTTCAGCACTAAGTAGCAAGATGAAATGCCAAAAAACAGTATCAAGGTCAAAAACATATAAGCTGTGCACTATTTCTAAAGAAATACAACTAGGGTTCACAAAAAATATTGGACAGATAGATTTTTATTTCTTATAAATCTTACAGAACTATCCTGTGTACAGTAGTATAGTTTTAGTTTAAATGAAAGCATAGGGTCAAAGTGGACAAGTTAAATTAGGGATAGTGTTGTTCAAACTTCCCCAGACACCTTTGCCAGTAACCTTGTAATCCACCTTCAGGCTCTATGTTTATGCACTGCTGTACCTCCCTTGAGGTGAGGGGTAATTACAAAGAGTGAAGGCTTATGTTACAAGTACATAAATTCATTGGGTGAATTCCTGAACCCAATAAAGTAGGAGACTTTGCTATTTATTTCAACAAAGCCAGAATTTGAAGTGAAAGGCAAGTATACTCCTGTAGTTTAACATACAATATAGTTAGCTCCTCTGACCTTTGTTGTTTTAAAGACCTAGGAGATAAGTCATTTCCTGTGGTTGAAAGAAGGAAAAAAAAGCCCAGATGAACAACTTCTGGGCCAACACACTAAGGTAGCAACATAAAACTATATGAATCCATTGAGATAAAAATTATGCAGTACCTGGCAAACAAAATTATAATTCTGAAATATTGATTATAATCACACATAAATTGTGTGACATCCTAGACTGTAGCACTCAAATTATTTCAATTACTCACTCTACCTTAAGATAAATGAATGTGAGCATCTCCTGTTCTGTGTGTTATTATTTTAACATGATGTTTGTCATTCAGTAATACCAAGATGACAGCCTTCATTACCTGACCATATGGCAAGTGTTAGAAGTATATGCAATCACATCATCTGCTGTAAACTACTGTACTTCCTACAAGTTAATTCACAGATATCGGATAAATAGTATTCACCATACTGACGTTTAAGTTACATATCCGTACATATTCAATGCCATAAAAGATTTATAAGTAATTAGACCAATATTGTTTAGCCAAATGATAAACTAAAGAAATAAACCTGTTGCAAGAATGTATTTTCTTTGCAGCAACCAAACCATATGGTAAAATACAATTGAGCCCTCTTAAGTGAACACCTGTCAACATGCTAAACTACTTATAAAAAATATAAATATGAATACAAACTGTAACTTGGTAAGAATATCTAGTTATTATACAAAATCAAATGTGCAGGATGATGTACAGTGAGTGGGATCTTCTGAAATATGCTTGTTAAACCAAAGCATAATAAATATATGCATACTAAATATATACTATAATATTTTCATTCATACTACTGCTCAAACGTTAATATACTAGTAGCACATTAATCACTGCATTTCTATCATGCACACATTTGATTCTTTAGCAGACAGCTGCAGTGGTTTACATTTGATATTATGTAAACATAAACTTTGGCAAAAGAAAATTAACATTACTGATCTCAAAAGCTGTAAAAAATAAGTATATGCTGCAAGTTTGCTGACTTTTGCAATTCATTTTGTCTTTAAAAACATTTGTAATTTACTTTGACCTTAATGGAATTTATCCCATCTGATTCATCAATATCTACTGCAGTAGCATTGATTTTTGACACAATTTTGGCAGTGTTTTTGAATTATTAAAGGAAATTAAGGATAGAACACTTAAAATCATGAGTAGTGACTATACCATATAATCCTTTATATTAAAATTTAGATTTAGCTCGCTGGGCTCAATATCCTACCTTCTGTAATGTCTGATCTGATATTTCTTTCACATTCTTCTTTGGAGTACTGTTCTTGACCCCATCATCTTCACCAAGTCTAAAGAGCAGCTCTGTCACAGAATAAATAATATATTTTGACATCTAATATTCCACTAAAACAATATTCAAACATTTTAAGGAAATCTGCTCTTTAGTTTCAAAATTGGAAATAGTGTAGTCTATTTTCTTTTCAAGCTTTTTGGTCAGTCTCTAAGGAGTGACCTCTTTTCAAAGTCTTATATCACATAATTATGAATCTTTGTAGTATCACAGTGTTGTTTTTTTTTTACAGTACAAGCTTTTCAAAGGTTCAATAGATCTGCAGGTTAAAGATGCTATACTTTTATTCCCATTTTCATTCTTTTATAGACTATTCCCTCTATGCCTTAAAAGCAGAATTCATTGCCTTTTTATCTACACAGTCACTACCAGTTTTGTTCTCCAGGTCTCATCCCCTGCCAGGAGGATCAGAGTGATTGGTGAACAAAGCAAACAGTAACAGAATTAGGATGGATGGAGATTTTAAACCCTTTTTTGTTAAGGAAAAGATCACATACTTTACAAGATAAATCACACAAATCATTCCTGTGTAATGTTCTGAATTCATAACAATTAGAAACCCATAAAACTAACTAGTTTGAACTCAGCTCTCCCCCCCACTTCTATGATGAGCTAAACACTTCAGATGCTACAAATTCCTCCAAATAAGGGAAATCTAAAAAAAAAAAAATTGTCTATAAAGAAAGCCCACTACCAGAAGTGAAACTGTAGTAATATTATAAAAGAACAAAAAGGAAAAATAATCGTATAGTGATTTTTAGTGAAGGGGAAATATAACAGTAAGCTACAAGCAAAACATTGTAGAAATGCTAATCCAATACTTAGATTTTTTATTTAAATTAATTGAAAGAATAAATCTGTATGTTACATACTGAAATGATGTTTTAGAAGTATCATTTTAAAACACAAGCGGACACTAGAGGTCACTTAAAACTTTTGATTTATAAACAAAGAAGGAGTAGAAGAAAAGAGTGTTACCCTCTGTAGATTAGCAATCCTCTTGATATAAACAGTGACTAACAAGTTTGTTAGAGTGAATTAGACCTTTCTTTTGTCTTTGGAACATGTCACGGCCAATTAAAACTTCTGTATTCATAAAATAAATGGAGCACTATTCTGAAGATAATAAAAGCTGAAAAAGGTAAAACTAAGCATCTGGGGAATATGTACCTTTACCTTGATATTAATATGTTAGTTCCCATGTTATTTCTGAGTACAGTCCCCCAGCTCTGTGGTACTGCATACATTTACAACATTCTTTAAGTAACACACAAAGCTAATATGAACATGCTTTTCATCTTTTTCTAAATATTCACTCATTTGAATGTCTACTGTAGTTTTTATATCAACATTTACTGTACTAAAAAAAAAAGTGATTTTTCCATAGTTAAAAGAAACAGATCAAAGCAGACAAAACACTATGTTTATAACACAGCTAGATTAATATACATATTATAACGGTATCTAAAATAAGCATATTATACACAGTGAACAAACAATGTTATTGGAAGAAAGGTGGAAAATGTAGTTCCAACCAATTCAGAAATACTTTAAAATCACAAAAAAAAAAAATTAAGAGGAATTACTAGCCGTTGATACGAGTCCCTCTCTAACAAGCAAAAAATAAATAGTTTAATTCACCCGTGTTGTTTATTTTAATTGTTTTATAATGGTTCAATGGAAATAGCTGGTAATGAAAAAGCACTGCCTGTATAGCTGTCTGTCTGCCTATGACAGCAACTAGATTCATCTTATTAACTTACCCAGTAACACACGTTCTATTCATGGCAGAACAAAGAAAAAACAACTGTTCATCCACAAACAGACTCACAAGTCATAAAAAAGGATATTCTTTTAATAAAATGACAGCCATCTTACAAAACTATAGTTATGTCACACTGAGAACACAGCTTTAGAATAGAATATTTAGTACGGCTGTGCAAAACAGCTATATTTTGTTTTGGTTTTGGCCGTTTTGGAGGATAGTAACTCATTTCAGATCACTGTTACGTTTTGATTCGGCTGAATCTGTATTGGAGTTTTGACGCTGTTTCGGCACTGATTCAGAGATTCGAATAGGCTAGGAAGAGACAGGCACAGCCAGGCAGCTGCAGGTTCTTGTGCGGCTCCTCCAGCCATGAGACCCCAGAGGCCCTGATTGCTGCAGCTGGTGAGTGCAGGGCTTTTTTTTCATTTCTTTTTTTTTCTTAAAGTGCCAGGAGGCTGGGGCTGGGTGGGGGATGGGGCCATGCAGGGCAGCCAAGGGGGCTTCTCCCATGGCTCTTCCAGCTCTGCCTGCCTCTACCCTGGCGGGTGGAGCCGCTGGAGAAGTGCCTGTCGCTGCCCTGCCTGGTCCCATCCCCTGTCCAGCCCCAGCCTCCCAGCACTTTAAAAGGAGGGCTGTGGAGCTGTGCCAGACTATTTCCAGGGGGGTGCCTCCGAAACATCCAAAACATTTCCAAAACTTTTTGGATGGTTTCATTTCATTTTGGAGATGTTTCAGAGCTTTCTGTTTCATTTCGGATTCGGTGTTTTGGGCACTGAACACCTCTGAAATGAAACAGCTGCCAAAATTTCACACAGCCCTAATATTTAGTTTAATTTATAATCAACACATTTGGGTTTCAGGTGACTGTAGAGTACAGTGATGGCAATACAATTTTATTATTAAAAAGCAGGCAGTTACTTTATGTAGAGAAGGAACCATCAGCTTAAAAAGATCAGGGAATATTAATTCAGCTGTTAGAATGATGAATTCAGGAAAATATTTTTAAGCATTAGACCCCTGGCACATGTTGCACTTAAGACATGATTAACTAGATAATCACTTCTTAAATTATCACCCAGTCACATAATAACACAATTAATGGTGTGATAAAACAAAGAATAAGCCACAAAGCTATTACATAACAACTGTGTAATATTTTTGTAACTGGTTCCTATCAGGCCATTAATTGGGAGCCATGTCAATTGATGGTGCTCCCAGCCACAGAAGCGTACTATATGCCCCCATGGTTGGAAGCCACATCAGCTGACAGTGCTCCAGAAGCACATGATGTACTCCTGCAGCTGGGAGCCCCATCAGCTGACAGGACTTACAGCCGCAGGAATTTGCTACTTACCTGTGTAGGGGGAACCCAGAATCATGATGCCAGACTATCCTGATATTGGCAATAAGGCATGATGGGATCTAATGGGGATCCAGATTCACATCTGCCATGCACATGTGGCATGGAAGGAAGTGTAACTATGGGGATCCCATTACACCTTCAATTGCATGTCTGCCAGGAGGCTGAAAGCAGTGAGGACCCATAACGGCCTGACAGTAACTGTAGCAGATAAAAAAATGTAACCCGTTTTAAGATGAGGCTTCATGCCTGCACAGGCATTAAAGGTGTTATGAATGAAGACAAGAAATGTCACATTAAGGAACCATCCAAATAAACCTCTTTCTGGTCATGTACAAACTGCCTAATCCAGACTCCTTAAAAAAATTAGTAGACTCTTCACTGAATCATTTAAAAGAGCATTTAGGATTAAGTTTTCCAAAAGAAGAAACATCTGCTATTTGTACATTTTAAAATCTCTCCAACAATTTTTGTGGACTGTTTCCCAACTGGTTTTCTAGCTTTTTTGATTAAGAAAATAATCCAGTTTGTGTTTGTCTCAAGGGGGTAGAGGGGGATGACAATCTTAAGGGTTCCTTGAGGCTTGTTACATGTTTTCAATTTGATTGCTAAAGATAAATGACTATGATGCCACTTCCTGACAAACATGATCAACATCTTATGAAAGAAGAGGGCATTGTGAATAAGTTTTTAAGTATGGAGGGGCTCACTTCCTTTTGGAGCAAACGACCCCAGATGCAGGAATGTCTGCCAACTACTGTCCCTCTCTTGGGCTAGGCACAGACATTACATATAAACTGGTTTGAGTGATCAAAAACTAGTTTAAACCTGTAACAAAAGAGATGTTCAGTGACACAAACTTGGTTGAATATAGTATCAGACTTAACTGATTTGTGTCAAACTGGTTTATGCAATGTCTGTCCCAGACCCCCTGCTGGTTTAAGATAAATCAGACTTCCCCAGCATCCCAGCATGCTCTCTGGCCAGAGTTCCAGCAGAGACTGCAGGTACAGCAGGGTCTACCTGGCTTCTCCCTGCCCTACACCCCACCCCCTCGCCACTTGCTGGACAAGCAGGGATCCCCCCTTCCCTCCCTCCCATCACCCACAGCACGGACCCTAGCCCCACAGACCCTAGGCATGTAGTATGCTGGCTAATGCTGAGAAGTTTCTGTGTGTGCTTGTCTCCAATTTCACTGGGAAAGGCAGACAGAACAGTGGGCTTTTAGGAGTGAATCAACAAGTCAGCTGTTAAGCTGTTTAAGAAGATTTTGAACTAATGGAGAGAGGCTATTGTTTTGATAAAAGTGTTTATCACTTCATCAGCATCTCCCTGCTGGCTTGCTCTCCTGGCAGTTTGCTGCAGGCAGTATAAAAAAGCAGGGAGAGAGATTGAAATGTTCTGTATCATCAACAGGTGCATGCACTGCACACCCCTCCTTGCCTCAGAGTGCTAGCAGGGGGATGGGGTCTGGAAACACTCCCAACCCTTGAGCAGCCAGAGGGGAAAAACCTAGGATAGTGCAGGCGAACCTTCCTTATCAGAAGTTCTGCTGGGGCCTGGCCACACCCCCCTCAGCTCAGTGTTGTGGAAGGGAAGGGAGGGCTGCTCTAACACACCACAGCTTCTAGCCTGAGCCACTGAAGGCATGTGTCTGAATTTCCTCAGTCCAGATAGAATGTCTGTCCTGTTAAAACCCAGTTCAACCTAGCAAGGTGAGACTAACCTGCGAAGATTGAATCAACTCAGGCTTAGGCTTTTTGAATGTCTGGACCTAGCCTTGAGGGCAGCAGGCTGGCTATACAGATGTAGTTGAGTTCAGATATCAATGGCATATTGGGTAAACTCCTTTCTGGTTCTAGCTTCCCTTTGGAGAGAAAACCACACTGACTAGGATCACAAATGATAAGGCAGATCATTCTGATCATGACAAAAACAGGATCTAGTTTTTACACATTGCTTTCATGCTTTCCTCTCTTTTCATTAAACTCTTCTCTTCTTACTCACCCAAAATGCTGCTTTGAAGAGAAGTTCTGTTGCCTATAGCTTTCTCAGTATGCAGCTTCTGGCTGTCGTGATTATTTTTATACTGACACCAAGGCAGGTTTTTTTGTTGTGTTTTATTTATTTATTGCCCTAACTCTCTGTAAGATGAACTGTCTTAAAGTTAGCATAACTGGCTTTTGAGATTTTTCTTTGTACTGATTTTAACATTTAAGCTAGCTCCTTGAATTTAAACCAAGAGGTATCTGTGGTCTCATTATCAGCTTGTTTAAGCATCCCAGTAGATGATCACATTTTTACTGGGTAGGCTTTATGATACAGGTCTATCACATGAAATACACATCTATTTCTCCCACCACACTTAGAAATAAAAGTAGTAACTTAATAATTTTCTTCCATAAATTGTTTTTAGACTGACTACTACCCTTATATTCTAACAAAAAATTCCTCTTCTGACCCTTTTAAAACGTTGAGCTGTATTTGTATTTTATGATCATAGCATTTTATTAGGTTTTTATTCTGTGTTCTTAGCACTCTGGAATGTGTGTATAGGGCAAAGTATATAACTAAATCTATTATTCTGAAGCCTGTAGTAGTGACTTTGTGGTTGAGGTTGTGTCAGTTTTCCAGATAAAGTAGAGGCCAAATTCTATTGGTAAGATTAAAAACAAAGACAAGATTGATAATTTCTTACAGCCATTGATTGTTTTTCAAAATGTTTATTCAAAATTTATTTTAAAAGTCTTTAAATCACTCTTTTAAATCATCTTCTGTTGGAAATACTGTTAATAATGAGTTATTTATGACTGGAATCTGAGAAATGCTAGATGACAGACTAATATTTAAGTTATTTAAATTAGGAAATGATAGTAAATGCACCACCTCAGAAGTGGCATAATGTAAGCTATGTTTAACATATATCTCCCCTGGAAATTAATGGGGAAGTATATGAAGCCAAATGCTAACATATAACATTTTATACAACAAAGTGTTAAGGTGCTCCCTGCTTAAACAGGGCTTATGCAGGCAGTTATCAGTCCAGAAGCTCATCTTTATGGCACAAAAAATACAAAATGAAGTATGAAGCTGAAGAACTCCTATCCCAATGTTCTATGAACTAATTCCCATCATTATTCAAAAATGGAATATGATGAACCAATTGTAGCAGGGACAAAGTCTGAAGGACAGACATTACATAAATAGTGCTGAGAGCAGCTTTCTAATGCTACAAAAGTCTGGCAGACAGACTTGTATTCCCCCGTAGCACTACAAAAAATGGCAGAACCACTACAAAAAGGTTCCAGAATGAAATGGGAACTCCTGCATAGCAGTCATTTAGAAGTACTAAATATAATGCCCATACAGTTCTGCGAAATCCACAAAAACACAATTTAGATAGATTCCCTAAACATGAATGAGCGAGCAGGTATTTTTTTTATGAGTGAACTCATAAACAATCTTTTCATGAGACTTCAATTAATTTTTAATTTAGTAAAACATCCTTGGATTTGATCTAACTATTTATTTCTAAACAAACTCCACCCAACTCCCTTCCCGCCCCCAAAATTATACTGGTAGGTAGCCTTCAGGTAACCAACAACTGATGAGAAATGCAACTGATATAGATACCCATTCAGTTACCTCAGAAAAAGTAACCACTGTAACTCCACAGATTGAAGCAAATATTCAAATTTTCTTTCATTTGTTTAAACAGAAAAGACATTTTAGTCTGTAAATTTCTGAGGCTATTTATTTAATATGTGGGTATTTCTGATATTTCTAGAGATTTGTTTTGGTTTTTTGGGCTTTTTTTTTTTGGAAATAGACATGTTTAGCAAGCACCCAATTACCTCTCAGCTGCTGCTTCTTTTTTAAGGCAAGCTGAATTGGCAAACACAATTCAAGTGACTTTTAACTTAGTATTTTACATTTTTATGTAGTTTCCTCCAGCTCATCATCTGTTTCTAGGAGAACAGCTATGAAGCAGTATCAAATAGAAATCCACTGCTTATCTTAAACAGCTTACTAAGTTTTACTAAATTGTAGTTTTTGAATATAATATCACTTACTCTCTCTCCCTATATATATATAAATGCAGAGAGAGATTAGTTCCTTCTGTTTTTACAAATATGACCAATAACTCCACAGACATGGAAAGCAGCCAAATAGAAAGGAGAGGAAAAAAAATTCGCGGTTTGGGGTGCTTGCATAAACAATGTGTTTGTTTGTTGGGTGGAGGCTGGTAGTTTTGAATCTAGACAGTGCACTAACCTGGCATCTCTTATTCTCAAGTCATAAAGTTTTGCAGAAATAGTTTGTTTATACTGATACTAGTTAAGATTACTATAAAAGCCATGTAAGACTTAAGAAGTGTTAAGTATATTTTTAAGTCAGTTGAATCCCATAAAGATGATTTAATTATTTCAAAGTGAATTTCTTCAACAACAAAAAAAACCTCAACACAAAATATTTCTAAAAACATGCTACTTAAACTTAAGGATACTTTACCTTCTCTTTCTTGTTGCAGACATAGATTCAATTCCTGTATAGTAGCCTTATCCACAGATCTATGAACTTTCATCTGATCTAACTCTTCTTCAAGATTCAATCTACAAAATAGTATAGAATAATAGTCCAATGTGTAAACAGAAGGAAGAAACAGAAAACAATCAAGTACCAACTGCTAAAATATGCAACAAAATCAAATGAAAAATTTAATCAAAATAAATATTTGTTGAAAAGAAGTGTGATTTAAATTCGGGTATTATTTCTCTCAATAGCAGATATTTCATGTACCTGCTACCATAGGCATAAAAATATCAAAACAATATCTTATAAACTTTTAAAATATGGATTCAAACTTGGGAATTACATAAGAGATTTAACCTCGTTCCCCTAAGAAGGCCCTTGAATGATATGCTGAAGATGGGGAAGATACAGGTCCAGGACAAGGATACAGTCAGTTGGAAAGGGCAGAGTAAAAGAAATCAGTCTTGGGGAAGGTCAGTCCACTAAATAACACTCCTCTCCAGAATGTATTCTAAGATTCCCAAATCTCACCATTATTATGCTGTTGAGGCATTTCTGTGAAACCCTCAAGAAAATGTGTCATCCCCATGTTGTGCTGGTCTATGCAAAGAAAGGGGGGCACTATTGCTATCATTTCTATTACTTCAAGTGACAGATACCAGAATTTTTTGTTTTCTTTTAGGTTCTTTAAAACATCAAATTCATGCATGCGCACTCACATTACAATCAGGGGTACAACCGTATTTGGTTCCCTTGTATGACCATCTTTTATTAAATTACTGTATAATAGTTAGTAACAGGGTACCTGCCTCATTCAATTCACAGAATAGATGGTATTTGCTTGATGTTTTCCTTTTGTCATTCAATATATGCCCCATACTTTTTTATCATGCACTTGTCAAACACATCCCTGAAGACAGAAACATTTTCTTCCTGGGCTTCTCTATAGTTTTTATCATTACATTATCTGAAGTGCTTCAAAAGTAATTTATTTTTGTAACAGCATGGTGAGGTAAAGGGATGTTATTCCCATTTTATAGATGCAGAACAGTGACACAGTAAAAGTAAGGTCAAAAGTATCCACTAAAAATGGAAGCCTAATTTAAATCTCAACAACCTGATTTTTCAGTATGCAGCATTTTGTAACATTTGTATGTTCAAATCAGAGCCGTTATTCACTTCATGCAAGTGCTCAGCAGTTCTGCAAACTGGGGTGTTAAGTCAGGTCTCCAGAAAATGAGGAACATTTCATAGGTGAAAATTAATTGAATGTGGGTGCATCTAATGTGAAATCAGTGCAACTGAATAAAATCTGGCAGTTTTTGCTGGAGTTTATTGCTCCCTGACACAGTGTTTACATATGTGTTCAGGACCGCAGCACATTCAATCAAGGTGGTGCAGCCCTGGCTGGCAGGGGGCTCAGGGGATCAGCTTGCCAGCCCAGAGCTGCTATGTCCATGCTCAATGTGCTGCAGAGGGGCTGGCTGGGACATAAGGGTGCTAGAGTGAGGGTTTAGCCAACAGGCAGCCTTCACACTGTAACTCGTGCCCCAGCCAGCCCCGGTCACCATAATACTCATGTCAGACAGTACTATCTTACAACAGAATTAAAAAGTTTACTCAGGCCTAACAGCACTGCATGCGCAGATGGTGACTCTTTCAATTGGTACTGTCATTCTTTACAAGATGATGTATATGCCAATGAGTTCTTTAATGGCTACTGAGTCCAACGCATGAGTAACAGTCCCACCCACAGTCCCGCCCATGAACTAGCAATGCCCTGGATTTGAGCAACAGATTTTTTCCTCCTCTGACACTGGTCATTATAAAAAAACTTGATTCAGTCCGTCTCGCAGTGTCGCACTCCATCCGCACGCTGGCTGATAACCAGAGCGGCATTCTGCACTCCTGTCCCAATCCTTTCCCAATCATCCACAGAGATTCCAAAGGATGCTAAGTCATCTTTGCAAGCATCCTAAAATCTGCACAGTGGTCTGCCTCTCTTTCTCGACCCTTCGCAAACTTCAGAGTACAGCACATTCTTCGGCATCCTGTGACCCAGCATATACTTGACATGACTGAGTCTTTTCCAACTAATCAACAGGAATCCAGGTTTTCTGTTTCCCATGGAAAAATGGAGAAAACCACAGATTTTCCATTTTTCTCAGAGAAAACATGGATTTACCTTTTTTAGCAGAGAAACCCATGGACTTCTGCCTTTTGCAAAGAGCTGTGCAGGCGGGCAGAGTTCCAGTCTGCAAGAGTTAATTCTGAAAAGGGTGGAAAAGCCCCCAGCTCTGCCAGGAGGGGAAGAGAGAGGAGGAAAGGGATGCTCTTACTTACCAGAGGCTTAACTCAGGCTCACTTGACCTCCTGGAGCCCATAAAGTAAGTGGGGCTGGGGGCTGCAGGGCACAGCTGGGGGGGGAGGCAGCTGGCTAGGGGCTGAGGGAATGAGGTGTTGGGGAAAGACATGGAGTGCCTGCTTTCTGGTGGACATTCCATGTGGGGCTTTCCCCAACACCTCCCCCTCTCTCAGCCCGGGTGGGCAGGGACAGAACGGGTTGCGGCAGCGGTGGTGTCTTCCCCAGCATGTTCTTGTTGCTTTTTACATGGGGAGGGGCGTGCTGGGTACTGCCAGTCACACAGAACACCACGGCGCATCCCCGCCGACCACCTCATATCGGTCTGTGTCCGCTCCCAGGAGCAGGGCCGGGGTGGCAAGGGCAGCAGTGTCCCTCTGTGGGCTGCAAACGCCCACCTGGCCAGGGGACAAGGGAGGCTTGCGTGTGGCGGCCAGTAGCACAGTGCCACCACCACACTCCACCACCACTCACACGCGGCGGCCACCAATACCAGAGCACCACTGCACCATGTGCCACTTGCCCACGGCCAGCTGCAGGAGAGCAGTGCAGGGTGTGACAGTGGTGGTGGCAGCCGCTGCATGCAAGCAGCAGTGGGTGGTGGTGTGGCACCATGGCAGTGGTACAGTGCAGTGGCAGCTGGTGGTGGTGCTGTGGAGGCGGCTGCCACTGTGCCTCTGGCCCATGGCCAGATGGGGGCAAGCAGCGCAGGGCACGGGGGTGGCAGTGCAGTGGTGGTTGCCATGTGTAAGCCAGGCCCTCCCCCTCAGCCAGGTGGGCATGTGTAGCCCGCAGAGCAGCACCGCTGCCCTGGCCCCCCCAGCCCTGCTCCTGGGAGCAAGCACAGACTGAGCTGAGGTGGGAGGCAGAGAGATGCCATGGTGTGCCACATGGGACCAGCAGCATCCAGCATGCCCCTCCAACCCGCAGAAGGGCACCACTGCCCTCACCCCCCTGCCCCTGCTCCTTGGAGCAGGCATAGAGACACACTCTTTCCCTCCTGCTTTCTTGATCTGGCACCCACCAGCCCTTCCTTTTCACCTACCCCACTCCTTCCTCACCATACACTTACCTGGTGTGTGTGTGTGTGTGTGTGTGTGTGTGTGTCTGTGTCTGCATGTGCCTACGTATGTGTGTCTGTGTCTGTGCCTGCATATGTGGTGCTGGACAGCTCTTGTGGGGGGAGTGAGGGGCACCAGCAGGGCTGGGGGGGCGGGGGCTTTAATTTTAATCACGGATTTTGGGGGTTTTTATCAGAGAATTTCTGGGGGGGGTTTATCAGGGAAAACCAGGATCCCTAATCAATTTTCCCCAAAATGACATACCAGCACAAGTTAACACTTCCATATTTGTCACCTTGTCTTGCCATCTCATTCAAAGAATTTTACACAGGCATCTGATATGAAAGCTGTTTAGTCTTTTGATATTTGGCATAGGCTGTCCATGTTTCTGAACCATACAGAAGAGTGGATAAAACATGCATCTCAAATATGGATTTTCACTTTAGTTGATAGTTTCTTATTGGTTCCAGGCCTTGTCTTGCAAAAGACCAAAATTCCTGGCTGCTTTACTAATTCTACTAGCAAGCTCAGCATCAAGATCAACTTTACCGGTAACAGTAAAACCAAGGTAAAAAAATTGGTCAACAACATCAATCACCATCGATGGTGATATCTGCAACTGTTTCTAAAGAGCCTTGTTGTACAATAAAAGTCTTCTTCAAGCTTGTTGCTAGTCCAAAGATTTTGTATGAGTCAGGGCATTGACACTGTGAGCCATCATCTACAAACAACAGGTCCCTTAGGATGATCTCCTTCACCTTCACCTTAGCTCTGAACTTTGCAATGTTGAACAGTCCTCCATCACATCTAGTGCTGAAATACATACCCCCTCAAACATCATGGAATGCATGTTGAAGCAAGAATGACAAGTTAATGTTAAACAATGTGGGAGCCAGTATGCAGCCCATTGTTGATGCTGAATGAATCAGACTCTTGGTTTTCATGCATTACAGATACCTTCACACCACTGTGTAAGTATTTCGCAAGGTTCAGCAGTGTAGGTGGACAGTCAAGCTTTTCAGAACATTGTAACACCCAACTAACCGTGTCAAAGGCTTTTGTTAAATCTATAAAGCCACGTACAGTGGGATATGCTTCTCTCTGCACTTTTCTGGCAGTTGTCTTACAGAGAAGACCATATCTATGGTGGACCTTTCCAAGCAGAAGTCACACTGGCTCTCAGCATAGATTTTCTCAGATAATGTTTGATATCTAGGTAAAATAATATGGTTTAAGATTTTTCCTGCGATGTTGAGAAGAGATATATCTCTGTCATTGTTACAGTCACTTCTGTCTCCTTTGTTTTTATAGAGTTGCATGAAATGAGTGTCCTTGAAATCTTGCAGAACAGTTTCTTCTGTCCAACTGGGTACCTCGTGCAATCTTTGCAGCAAGTCTTCGTTAGCACGTTTATACGTTTCAGCAGGTAAACAGTCAGATCCTGAAGCTTTGTTATTGTGAATCTTTTTGATACATTTTTCAAGTTCCTTTAGTGTAGGTTTGGCATCCAGCAAAGTCATAACTTCAAACCCAGGCAGTTCATGTAGCACACATTAATCTATTACAGACTTCCTTGAGCATATCATTCCCTAGTGCTGTATCCACCGCTCCAGTTGCTTTCTCTTATCCTTTATGATATTGCCATCCATGTCTTTCAATCGAGCTGTCTTATACTTTGTTGACCCAATGGTCTTTCTAATACCTTCATATAACCATCTGGTGTCACCTGGGTCAGCCACCTGTTGGATACTATTGCAGAGACCCAGCCAAAATTCTTAAGCACACCTCCTGGAAACTGTTTGAACAGCCTTACAAGCTTCTCTTACATGGTTGAGCAAATCAGTAGTAGCAGACTTGTAGGTGATTAGGACAGTTATTTTTCTCTCAATGAGTTGCAGCAGTACCTCTGGATGGTCTGCAAACCAGTCAATGTTTGTCTTAGTACTCTTTCCAAAACTCCTGATTGCCACACTGTATATACTTGTCTCCAGGACTTCCCATGCATCTAATGCAGTTTCATTCGTGCCAACTGCCTTTGTTACTTCTTCTTCAAAAAGCCATTTGTTGACAGGATCATTGGTTTGACACAGGTCAATATGAGGTTCTCCATCAGGTTTACTGCAATGGATCTTCTTAGCTTGAAATTTCACTTTGCAGAAGACAAGGGAGTAGTTTACAATGCAGTCTGCGCTTTAAAAGTATCACGTATGCAGGATATCTTTCAAGTGTGTACATCTTGTTAGTACCAAGTCCAACTGATGCCAGTGCTTGGACCTTGGGTATCTTCATGCTTTACTACTAATTAGTCAACTCTGCAGTAAGGCACACATGTAGATGCCCCGTTTGTTTTAAAGCTGCTTGTCTAGCATCACACAGGAATTCTATAATACAACTAGGGAGAGATTTCAGATCTCCAGGGCTTCACTGAAGTGTACCTGTCTTTTCTTTTCCTTCCATTCTTCTGCCTCATTCACTGCCCTCCAACTTCCATAATAAATGAAGCACAGATCCTATAGACACTATCATCCTTTGCTACATAATCTTAATTCATCCCCAGAGAAAAACCATCCTGTGAACCAAAGGAGGCAGGAGTTCTGAGGGGGAATATGTGATCATATAATAAATTACCACTCTGCACTACATTCACAGAGGGGGACCAAACTAGAATTGCAAAAGATCCTTACTTGTGGGATTTCTAATTTTTGAGTACTTTACCGTACAACCTTAAAATGGTAGTTGTCAACATATTTGGGGTGATTAAACCAAAATTAGGGAACGGAATAATGTACAGTGGTCCCTGCATATGTGAGGTGGAACAAAATGAAACTACCATATTTACTCAAACGCAAGACAAGGATTTTGCCCTTGTCAACATGGAGGAAAAAAGCTTTATCTTGGATTTGTGTATCAGCTAGGGCAGGTAGCTGCTGTAGCCCTGGGGAATCCCAAAACAAGTCACTGCCTGCCCAGGGCTGGGGTGGCTTGTGTTGCAAGGGGAAGGGGCAGGCAGTAAAGAGGCACCTGGGAAGATTGTATGGTGGGGCGAGAGGGGAGGGGAGGCTGGGGGGGCAAATAAAGGAGACTCAAGATATACAGCTCAGGAAGTGCACAGAGGAGATCCCCCTCTCTGCAGCTTACCTTCTGCTCTGGCCATAACCTTGACCAAGCACATAGCTGTTACCACTGCTTTTGCCCTGACCTGGCTTGAGCTGCTGCTTCTGACTGCCCCACAAAGCCACTACAAAAGATAAAAGGCAGAGGAAACAAGTGACTGAGGGGAGGGAGAAGGGGGGAAGGCACAGTCAAGGAGTGGAAGAGCTCAAGGGGTATGAGTCTGGCCAGCCTGCCCTGCAATGCTTTCTCTGTTGTAGCAGTGGCAGGGAACAAATTTAAAACAACCCCTCAATAATTCAATTCTACAGAATCAAATTATTGGAGGGTTATCTTAACTTCAAAGTTTATTAGATTTGGTCAAATGTGGTAATAAAAGGTAAAAATGCAGCCTGAATATCAGAAGTACCTCCTAACAAGATCTATTAGTCTGTGAAATAGCCTTCCAATTGAAGTGGTGACACCTTTAGGGTTGGTAACATTTTAAGTCTCAACAAAGCACTACAAAGTGTATTATGGAATTGTTCCCATACTGACAAGGGGATGGTCTATATGAAATAATAAACCTTTTCTATTTCTAGTGCCTACAAATCTTTGATTCATACACTTACTCAGGGCTGCACATTTTGGGAGGCACAAATCATATATCCATTCAGGGCCAAAACAGCTGGCATAAAATAGATTTCTAAATGTTAAAATTATCTGGAAATAGAGAAGGCTGTCATAATGATTTTTGCCCTGACTTTCCTCCTAGAAGAGGCTGTCTAAATAAATACAACATTCCCCAATTATAATGACAGACTTTCAAAACATTACTGTTTGCTTACTGATGGATTTTCTGGTAAGTGGTAAAAATAATAAAAAAATTACTAATGTATAATGTTTACATTACCAGGTGCAAAATACACTCTAAAGAGAATATCAGAAACAGACTCATGGGGCGATGGGGACCTGGACATGATATAAAGATGATGAGAAAACAAAAACACTTACCAGCGTGTCTTTTTATCATGTTTGCCATCATCTTTTACTAAACTTTTAAACATATAAAATAGACGAGCAGCACAAACATTTGTTTGTTGTGCTGAGGACACTGGAGGGAATGCACATGCCCCTGGTGTCCCCTGACCCTTGAGGCAGCGGCAACACCAGCAGCAGCACCAACAGCACCAGCATCAACGATTTGCAGCTGAGGGACAACTGCAGCAAAGAGGAGGTAAGCCAGGGAAGGGGAAGGGAGCGAGTGGGGCCAGGTGAGGGCAATCGGGCAGGGGATTCTTTCCCCGCCTGACCCCATTTAGCCGCACCGGGCAGGAGCCACACTCCCCAGCCGCGTGAACAGGGAGTGCAAACAGGTGTGCTCTTTAGGGGCGCAACGGAGTTTGCGCCAGGGTGAGAGAGGGTTAGGAGCCAAGTGGGTGAGGGCTAGGGGCTTGGAAGCCCAAGAGTTGGCTTACCAGGGATCCCCTGGTGGGACGAAGCTCCGGCAGACAAGCGGGGTTCCCACAGGGGGCGGGGCTCCAGGCAGACACAGCTGATTGACTGGCTCAGCTGATTGTCTGACTGGCCCTGCTGATTGGCCCTGGAAATTTGAACCTGGGCTAATCGGCAGGCCAAGGCAGTTGTGCTGAGGACGCCGGAGGGAGCACACGTGCCCCCGGTGTCCCCTGACCCTTGAAATGGCGGCAACAGCAGCAGCAACGATCCACAGCAGCAGGAGCAGCAACGATCCGCAGCTGAGGGACAGCTGTGGCAACGAGGAGGTAAGCCGGGGAAGGGGAAGGGACCAAGTGGGGCCAGGTGAGGGTGATCGGGCAGCGGATTCTTTCCCTGCCTGAACCCATTTAGCCACGCCAGGTGGGAGCCACGCGAACAGGGAGTGCAAACAGGAGCGCTCTTTAGGGGTGCACCAGGGTTCACGCAGGGAGGAGCGAGAGAGGCTGCAGGCAGCAGAAGAACCAACGGCGGCGGCAGCAGCACGTCTCCAGGTAAGTGAGTGGGGGTGACAGCATGGGAGTTGTCACGTGGAGTGCAGCCAGGGCTCCTGTCCCATGGCTGCCTCCTGGCCTGGGGAACAGTGGGACTTCCACGCAAGTGGGGCAACCTGCCTGTGGGGGCTGCCTGGCTTGGTCCCTGGGGTGGGTGGGGGGAGTGGGAGTCGGGGCTTCTCTCACCTGTCCCACCTGTGTGAAGACTGAGGTGCTGGAGGGGCAGGTGAGAGAGCTCCAGGCAGAGACGAGAAGGCTGCGGGGGATCAAGGCCGTGGAGGATGAGATTGACGGGTACTTTTTCTCTCTGCAGGGCCCGTCCCCTCAGGCTGTCACCACCCAGGAGCCTGCAGGAGGCGAATGGAGGACAGTCACCTCCAGGGCCAGGCGGCGTCACAGATGGTGCGCAGTTGCATCAACTGTCACCCCAGTACAACTGGGGAACAGGTATGCGACCCTGGCAGTGCTGGAGGAGACTGGGCGTGAGGAAGGAGGAAGCCACACTCTCAACCAACAAGCCGGCATCCGCACCTCCTGAGCATCATCCAGTGACCCAGAGGAAGAGACGTCGAGTCATCGTCATAGGGGACTCCCTCCTCAGAGGAACGGAGGGACCCATCCACCGCACAGACCCCAATGTGAGAGAAGCATACTGTCTCCCAGGAGCCAAGATTGGGGACATCACAAAGAAGATCACTGACCTCATCCAGCCTTCCAACTACTATCTATGGTCCTCATCCATGTGGGAACCAATGATGCAGCCCGGAGTAGTCCGGACCAGATCATGGATGACTACGTGGCTCTGGGGGCCAAGCTTAGAGAGCTGGGGGCCCAGGTGGTCTTTTCGTCCCTCCTCCCGGTTAGTGGATGCCATCAGTGGCAGAGTGCCTGCATCTGTGGGGTGAACTGGCGCCTCCGGAGTTGGTGTCGTCACACCTGATTTGGCTTCCTAGACCACGACCCGCACTTCAAAGCAGAGGGTGTCCTAGGGCAAGATGGTCTCCATCTCTCCCCCAAAGGTAAGAGTTTGTTTTCTTACAGGCTAGTTGACCTCCTCTGGTGGGCTTTAACTAAGTTTGTGGGGGGCTGGGGATCCACAGGAGCAAGAGATAACTCAACCAGGTGTTGGACCTGCCCAGGTAAGAGCTCAGGTATATACCAAGGGATCAGTTGTCTCTCAGGGAAGGGGGGGGGGGTGCCCACGGCACCCACAGGGGGATTAAGGTGTTTCTTCACTAATGCAAAAAGCATGGGGAACAAGCAGGAGGAGCTTGCTCTCCTGCTTGCAAGTAGTAAAATCGACCTGGTTGGCCTAGTGGAGACATGGTGGGATGAAACTTTTGACTGGGCAGTAGACATAGAGGGCTATAGGCTGTTTAGAAGAGATAGGAAGGGAAAAAAAGGTGGGGGGGTTGCGTTCTATGTAAGGGAACAGTATACCAGTTCTACCTTCCAAATGGGACCAGAGGAAGGCTTAACTGAGACCCTGTGGGTCAAGCTCCAAGGAGGGCGTGGGGAGAGGGAACTGGTGGTAGGCGCTTACTACAGGCCACCACATCAGGAAGAAGAGCTAGATCTGGAATTCTCCAGGCAGCTGGGGGAGGCCGTGCGTGCAAAGGACGTTGTGGTCATGGGTGATATGAATTACCCTGACATCAACTGGGAGGAGCAGTCGGCCAGGTCTAGCCACTCACGAAGGTTCCTGATGTGCATACAGGACCTACACCTCATGCAGGAGGTACAAGTCCCCACTAGGGGAAACGCCACACTGGATCTGGTGTTAGCCTCTGGGGATGACCTGGTGGGGCAGGTGCTTGTACAAGGGAGGCTAGGGGACAGTGATCATGAAATGATCCAGTTTGCTATTCAGAGAAAGGTGGGGAGGGTAACTAGCACAGTGCAAATGCTTGATTTTAGGAAAGTGAACTTCGATGTGTCCAGGGCAGTAGTCAGGGAGGCACTCAGAGCCCAGGGGGTAGCTAGTATGGGGGTCCAGGAAAGGTGGTCCTTCCTAAAGGAGCCTGTCCTTGGGGCGCAGCAGGACGCAATTCCTCTGCGCAGGAAGACGGGAAAAGGGTCCAAAAAACCTCCATGGCTGAGTGCAGATATACAGGCTGGCCTGAGGGTAAAGAAAAAAGCGTACTGGCGGTGGAAGCAGGGGACAGGGACAAAGGAGGAATACACCTCCCTGACCCAAGCTTAGGGATTTGGTGAGGAAGGCTAAAGCAGCACTGGAGCTTAGATTAGCTTCTGGGATTAATGATAACAAAAAGTCCTTTTTCAAGTATATAGGTAGCAAGAAGTCTCGGGGTAACATTGGACCCCTACGAGGCAGGGCAGAGCAGTTGGTGATGGACGCGCGAGAGAAGGCAGAACTCTTCAACAAGTTCTTTGCCTCCGTGTTCCTGTCTGCTGACAATAGGGTGCTCTCAGATGACCTCGTAGAGAGGCCCAGGGAGGATGCGAGTCCCCCGATAGTTAGTTCAGACCTAGTTAAGGATCACCTGGAGGACTTAGATGTGTCCAAGTCAGTGGGCCCAGATGACCTTCATCTGCGGGTGAGGGAATTGGCTGGTGTCATTGCAGAGCCTTTGGCATGGCTGTTCTAGGACTCCTGGTGCTCAGGCCAAGTCCCTGAGGACTATAAAAGGGCCAATGTGGTCCCTATTTTCAAGAAGGGGAGGAAGAAGAGCCTGGCAACTACAGGCCAGTCAGCCTCACTTCTATCCTGGGGAAGGCCTTTGAAAAAATTACCAAGGGCCACATTTGTGAGAGCCCTGCAGGGGAAGTGAGGTTGAGGGGTAACCAGAATGTGTTCATGCAAGGCCAATCCTGCCTGACTAACCTGGTCTCTTTCTATGACCAGGTAAGAAAGAGCTTAGATGTGAAGGAGGAAGTTGATGTCATCTTCTTGGACTTCCAGAAGGCCTTCGACACAGTGTCCCATCCAATTCTGGTAGGCAAGCTGAGGGACTGCGGCATTGATGAATGCACAGTCACATGGGTGGCAAACTGGCTCCAGGGGCAAACCCAGAGGGTGGTGGTGGACGAGTCAATGTTGACCTGAGAGGGTGTGGGCAGCGGAGTCCCCCAGGGCTTGGTCCTTGGGCCGGTGCTGTTCAACATCTTCATTAGCAACCTGGACAAGGGTGTGGAGAGCACCTTGTTCAAGTTCGCTGATGACACCAAGCTGTGGCGGAAAGTGAATACACCGGCAGGCAGGGACTGCACCCAGGCAGACCTGGAAAGGTTAGAGAAGAGGGCGTATCTGAACAGGATGTGGTTCAATAAGGACAAGTGCAGGGTGCTGCACTTGGGGAGAGGGAACCAGCATTATGGTTATAGGTTAGGGGCTGACCCTCTCAGCAGCACAGAGGCAGAGAGGGATCTTGGAGTCAGGATTGACTCCAGGATGAATGTGAGTCACCAATGCAACAAAGCAATAGGCAGAGCCAACCGCACCCTGTCATGCATCAACAGGGGCATCACTAACAGGTCCAGAGAGGTCTTGCTCCCCCTCTATGCAGCACTGGTCAGGCCACAGCTGGAGTACTGTGTCCAGTTCTGGGCGCCGCACTTCAAGAAGGATTTGGAGAACCTGGAGAGGGTCCAGAGGAGGGCCACTTGTATGGTTGAGGGCCTCCATAGCCAGCCCTATGAGGAGAGGCTGAGGAACCTGAATCTCTACAGTCTCCCCAAGAGGAGTGAGTGGGGATCTTGTGGCTGCCTACAACTTTATCAGGGGCCACCAGCACAGACTTGGAGAAAGTCTGTTCACCAGGGCCCCCCTTGGAGTCACCAGGAACAATGGCCACAAGCTGAGGGAGGATAGGTTTAGGTTAGATATTAGGAAGAACTACTTCACTGTAAGGGTGGCCAGAGCCTGGAATAGGCTCCCCAGAGAGGTGGTGCTCTCACCTTCCCTGGAGATCTTCAAGAGGAGACTGGATAGGCACCTGGCTGGGGTCTTATGACCCCTCCCAGCCCCACTGCTCCTTCCTGCCCATGGCAGGGGGTCAGACTAGATGATCTGTCTAGGTCCCTTCCAACTCATTGATTCTATGATTGCATTTGGAAGACAAGGACATAAAGCAACCCCAGGCTGTTTCTGTAATTTGTTCCAAAACTATTCTGATAATTTTGTAGTAGAAAAATTACAGTTGTGAGTTTTAATATTTCCCAACACTCAAGCCTATTTCATACCTTTAAGCAAATATTATTTAACATGCCTACCAATGCAGGATATGATCTCCAATATAACCATAACAATAATCCCTCTGCTAAAAGACATATAACTAGAGCTCTAAAACATGTCTTATATTTATTATGACACAATGCAGTATTCACTACCCCTACCTCCACCAATTAATGCCTTTTTGAAGGCTCCAGGTCACAGAAATCATCCTTTTTAAATCTGGGAAACAATCTCTTAAAAGGCCTTCCACACTGATTCTAATCTGACCAAAGGGATTCTGATGACATGAGGCACTTTTCCTCCCTTATCCAGAAAGCAGTGTACTGCCTGCGCAATCCCTTCGCTCCAGGGATCAAAAGCAAGCTTCTTGTGTGGTAGTGCAAATACTATAACCTACTGAAAACTCAGAAGCAGGAGAGGAGATTCGAAGTTCGGATATTGTGAATAAGATATCACACTATTGTTTTGGAAAGGAAGCTAGGAGGCTGTGGTTACCATGAGTGTAAACATGACATGCTTGATAACTGAACACCATTTCAACTAACAAATGAAACTACAGAAAAGACAAGCATTTTGTTTTTTGATCGTACCTAAAATAGCTTTCTTTGTGTGGAAAATCTTCTGTTTGAATGAACAAGTCCTGGGCCAAGGGCAAGGTGTTTATAGCATCTCAAAAGGTCCAGGGCAAACAAACTGAGAGACTGACCTTTTGAAGACTTTTTCATTACTAGGACAGTTGTTTCTACAAGGAGTTTTTTTTGTCCTCCCTGGTTACAGCCATAAAGCATACAACTGGAAAAAGACTTCTCAACATCAGGGCATCTTCACTCATCTCCCAAATATTGAAAGCAACGATGCTTAATGTGGAAGACATTTCAATGGAATTACTGACTGTGTCAATAATAGGATCTTTCCACAAGTCTCACTTTAAAAGACAACCTAGCATTATAAGCTTTAATTTAAAAAACTAACAAGACTATTTTTTTTAATTTTCTCCTTTAAAAATCAGACTAATCCTTCTCTGGATATTACACTAGGCTCTTCCAAATGACAGAGAAAAAGATGCTACTTTTGTACAGCTGATAAGCAGCTTCTCTTCTAAGAGCTGGTGGTAGGAGAAACTCAACAAGTTAAACCATCAAGTGATATAATTATTTAAACATACTAAGTTTCTTGCCAAAATGAGCAAAGCAAAGAACTAATTTTTAAGGCAACCCCTAATAATTCAATTCTACACATGGAAAATTCTACCAATTTATAATTTTCCAAGTATGGAAAAAGATTAGAGATTACTTTTAAAAATATGGAGACAATCTATTTCATACCTTATAAAAGTACGTTTTAAGGGATTTTTTTTTTCCTATTCTCATATGACCTTTTCAGGTCATTTTTATGGTTTTTCACAACAATATTAATTTGTTTGTTATTTGCCAGATTTTTTCAGATTAACTATGTTTGCAACATACTAGAAAATTACTAGGATACACAACACTGCAGAGTTAACATCAAACAAAAAACTTCACTTCTTCCAGTTCCTTTCTTTTTAAAATTGTTTTCTAAGTTTCCACACGGCACTTTTTTTATTCCTATTTTCTCTTCTGATAACAACCAGAAGTTATGACTATTCTTGCAACCCCTTTTACAGAAAATAGATCTTGGTAAATTTGAAGTCTAAGAGGGCAAACCCTTACGATTCAATTTAGGAATAATATTCCATGCAGAAAAAAAGCAGCATAGAAAAAGGCATCATAAGAATGATTTCTGGAAGAACAGAGAAGTGGCATAGGGGCATGTAACAAGGAACCCTAGCCCTGTTACTAAGAGGCAGGGCTGCCCCTTCAAGGCCTAGAGCTATAGGAACACCAAGCACCAGGAGGGTAGGAGTTAATAGCCCAACAACCCAGGCTGATCAGCTGACAGGAAGAAGATAGGCCTCTAGACACATATAACCCCCAGGGCCAAGGCTGGCAGGGAGAAGGTCTCTGGCAAGCAGCCAGGGGAAGAGAACTCCTGCACAGCAGAAATACCCCAGAATGCTGTGGCTGCTAGCCAGTCTGCTGCTGTGGCTGATGAGGCTCCAGGAGTCTACAAGGTACCCAGAGCTGGTGGGGGGTACTCAAGGCTCGAGGAGCAGTATGGAGTTTTTAAGGAGCCAGAGTGTGACTTATAGGACTTCTACTATGTTATAGCCCAGAGGCTTATGTTTATGTTGTTTTTCCAGTAGACTGGGCTGAGGCTATTTGCGGAGGAGGAGGCCTCAGTGGGGCACACTACTGTGCAAGGCCCCAGCGCCAGGAGTCGCAGAAACAGGGGGTGATTGGGCCCCAGCACTGGGGGTGCAGCACCAGGTGGCAGACCCCAGTGCCAAGAGGCACAGCAACAGAGAGTGAGCCAACCCAACACCCTAGGGCATCGGTTGACATTTATACCATCTGTGAAGCATGGGCCATTGTGTAGGGGAGGTTTAGAGCATTGGGGTATTAAATGGTCAGCCTCCCATCTGAGTACCATCATAATTATTGTTCCATCAAGGTCTGACAGGTAGCCCAGAGACAGGCGGTCAGGCCACTGTTAGACAGTCATGGGGATGGATCCCTGTCACAGGGCATCAAAAGGAAATAAAAATACATGGGGGGAATTATCAAAAAAAAGGAATGCGTAAGTTAATATGAAGGGGCAGAGCTGTGATTTGTCTGGCGCCAGGGTCCCCACAGTGCCATGGGTGCCCTATGAGGCCTCCTTCATCCCCTAATAGCCTCACCCAAACCACCGGTGTTATACAACAATAAACAGAACACAAATCCCTGGGCTGTAACAAACTTAAGCTGCCCATAACATCATTCAAACCCTACCAGGGAATACTCTATCCCACAACAGTATCAGGAGCTGCTCATGCAGCCAGGCCTCTCCCCTTTGCTTGTTCTGGGAGAGCTCCTTCCCCCTTGGGTGCCAGCAGGGAACTGCCTTCCTGGCCCCAGCCCTGGGGTTTATATATGAGCCAGGCCCTGCCCGTTATGGTCAGCTGACCACTGGCAGATGTGGGCCACTAGCTTGTTCTAGCTGCCCTGGTAACCAGCAGCTGGGGCTCCCAACTCACTGCTAGAGCTCTTCCCCTAGCAGTTTCAGCTCTGTAAAGGAGTAGGGCACCCTAGTGCCCTGTGACACTCACCAGCAATGAAATAGGGCTGGGAGAAGAAAGGGAGCTGCTGTCTGACTCCCTACCCTCCCTCAACTCCCTTATCACTTCTAAAAAGGAAGGCTAGGAGAGAGGTAGCTTCAGGGTTGTCGCAGCCTCCCACAGGCAGCCCTTTGGTTATTTTCTTTTCTTCTGATCTTGTTTTTTTTCAATAAGATCCACTGGGTCAAGACATAAGGTCTCCATCTGGGTAGGGGAGAGCCCTGGGATTAGGGCAAAGGTAGACAGTGAAGAGGATGCCTGGTGTACACCCTCATCATACCCTGGGATGACCCAACAGAGGATTGGATGATGGACCTCTAGTCCATGATGAAGGAACGGAGCCAGAGATACGCAGCTACTCGAGGCCATAACGTCCCTACACCAACGTTGTCATGTGAACAGGGTGTAGTCAAGGTGGAGCCCCAAGTCAGCCATGACTGAACCATGAGTACCCCAATGGGGAACCATCTATTGCATCACTGAACCTCCTCCATTTGATTCTTTTGGATATCATCAAGACATGGAAGGTGAGTTGGGGATGGGCCCTCCACAGGGTGCTTACATGACTGTTTACTAGCTAAAGTGGTAATTGTATATATTGACATATGTAATTGCATATACTGACATGATTGTATAATAATTGTACATACTGACATGAAAAACAATGCATGTCAGGGCTTTCAAATGTCAAAAATCCACAGATCAAGTCCTAAACAGTAATGCACCAACTGAATTAAATAGGAAAAGTAGAACATGTAAACATAATTTAAAAATAATAATAATAATGAAACAAAACTGTACAGGATAGTCTTTGACCATATGCATAAAATAGGTTTCTCTCTGTAGCCATGCAGGCAAAGGAGATTCATTACTGGTAATACCTGTCCTCTTTTCATCAAGATTGCTAATAAGTAATCATTCAGTTAAATTTTGAATTTAATGAAGTTTAATAAAGTCTAAGCTTTATATCTGTAATGGTAATACTCAGCAGGCGAACAATTTTTAAATCTGTGATATGCTGAAGCTAATTAATAATAAGCTAACTTATACCTTAGATGTAATCTTCACATGAACTAGTTTCTGTCAAGTTTGTTTACTTGAAAATAGTATAAATGATTTTTGAAACACTGCAAAACTTTGGTTTCTGCTTTGATTGAAGATCTACTTACTATTTATTTTCATTTCCTTTGGGCTTTTTGCAGTTTTAGCATTATTCTTTGAAACAAAGCATGTTAACTATTTTTCACACAAACTATTTCATAGATGCCTGACATACAGATTCAAAAATATTTAGAAATGACCTCAAATATTAGCACAGCCATATTAAAATAGAACAGATTTAGTTTTATGGGAAATGCCTCTCAAAGCACTTTTTAAAGCAATTAGAATCATAGTGACTGGATAGAAAATACACCATCTGCTTTGTGAGATATGTGTTAGGATAATAAAAGGCAACTATTCAAGGAGTAATCACCAGGCCAAGTCCAACTCCCACTTAAGTCACTGAAAACATGGGTTATTCTCAGAAAAAAATGATTTAAAAATGTATAGCTAAGTTTGTAAAGTAAAGTACATATATCACTCTAGTTATGACTACAAGTCAAATAACAAATGTCAAAAAGTTCTTTTTTGGTGAGTTGAACATTTCACAGATATACCACAAAACATTGTCTGACTAGCTGGTATTCATAACACAAGAGCATAGAGGAAGATCTGAATGCATGGCAAAGCTTTCCAACCTTCAGCTGGTTTTAAGATTCATGCAGTCTACTTAGCAATATTTTTACAATCATTTCTCAGTTGTTTTGGGTTGTGCTGAAAGAGATTTTTGAATACTTCCAGAAAGAGACCAAGATGATTTTATTCCTATAGTAATAAAATCCTCTGACAAATCAAATTCTCCAAATTAAAACATCAATTCTCCCCCATCCAAAGCAAGCAAGAAAGATATGATCATCCTCAGCACCAATCAGCTAAAATGTTAGAAAGAATAACCAATTACAATAATAATAAGATAGAAAAGGTAACCAAGTTACTATTGCTGGGTAAATTAGGACAACAGATTAAAAGCTAGAGATCTGAAGCAATAATGCAAAATTCTATAAGAACAGGTAACCAGCATAACATTTGACAAATATGTAAGAATATTCAGTTTGGAGATGACAAGCAATATAACATAAATCAGACATTAGCACATAATTACTTCAAAAAGAACTTATATTTCAGAGATAATGACTTCATTGTGATCCACCACCTTGAACCAAGTTTTATGTACTTAAAAAAAATACCTGAACATTTCCCTTCATATGACAATCACTTTTGGCTTATAGCAGTTACAACTTCATGTTCTGCACTTTTAGAGGGTTTTAAGTAAAAATGTTTTAAAAATATGGCAACAATAGAAAGATGATCAAAATACAGCTACGCATTTCAGTTTCTGAATATACATCTAAACTAGAGCTCCTTCTTAATTTTTGCACATAAAAATACCTGAGAGCTTCTTCTACAAGCTTTATAGCTGACAGAGAATTAATTAGTTCAACCCAGTGCAATGAGGCAGAAATTCTGGAGTCACTGAAGACTTCCAACACACACTAACAACTGATAGAATCCTATCAACTCTACTTGCTTCACAGACCAATGGATGTGTGTTCTAAATACCATGAATAGGACCATCAATAAATTACCAATAATTATATATACTCTGATGAAAGGCATTTTTTTCCCTAGTAACATATACCCAGAGAGCAGAAAGAGGACAGAGAATCCTGATTATGGAACCAATTTTTTAATTTAAAATACAAAAACATATATTAATAGCCATCTACACTAACTCCTGCTGGACATTTTGTTCACTTTTAAAGGTACTGACCTTGACCCATAATGACAGTTTATGCTCTCTTCCCATTATCAGAGAGCATTCCAAATTTTGCTTCAGAGTGGTATTAAGCTTTTAGTTATTACCTCTTTTATTGGGTATTTTCAAAAGACCCAAGTACTTCATACTTCCAAGATTAGTAACATATTAAAACGTGAATTATAGCATCAGTTTTTCAACCAGGTAATTTCAACTTATCACTAGATCAGCAAGAAATCATCTATAGCAAATAGTTGCTTACTTATCAAGTTACTAGGATATGAGAGATGCTCATACCATCTGCATATAACCAGAGCTTGTGCATAACATGCCTTATTGTTAGAACTATATTTCCTAATACTCATCATTTTTAATTGTCAGCGGTTCTGTAGTTACCATAGGGAGCCCCACACAGCTCCAAAAAAACTTCCACACACATTAGAATCTAGCCCTATTAACAAAAAAAAGTAATTTAAAAATAATACTACATAAATCCTATCTTAAGCCCTCCTTCATGCTCAAAATCTTCAAAGACTTCTTTTCCTGAGAGTTGTCAGTATCAAATTAACTTCCGCCACCAGTGGCCTATCATCACTTCTCTAGGAGGGTGCAATCTAATGAAATACTCCCTATCAATAATCATTACCCTGAAACTCTTAAAGTTTCATCACCTATTAATGGGGTGTGGCAAAGATAGACTCTTGCAACTCCCTGACAGCTTAATAAAAAGAATGGCAAAAGCAAGACTCTCTAGTGCATGGTGGTCTATATCAAAACCATCCAAGCAAAGAACATTATTTTCCATCATTTGTCCTTGGATTACTGTGCAATCATTTTATCTAAGAAATAAACTGATAGAAGAATCCTTATTCTACTAGTTGGATATGTACAACCATTCCATCTGGGCTTAGCTTTCTTTCAACAACCAATAAGCTGAATCCAGTTAATACAGAAAACTAAATCCAACAGTTATTTTATTTACATCTCAAAATGCTGATCTCAACAGTTTAATTCAGTGGTGGACAAAATATGGCCCGTGGGCTATATCTGGATTGCCAGTTGATTCTTAACCAGCCAGCCTGCCACCACTGGGCCTGAGGAGCGAAGGCTGTGTCTCATGCGGCTCTACTCTGACACAGCCAGGCCCAGGCCACACAGCACACAGACTCCTCTGCCCACCCCCACGCATCCATCCCCATCCCCACCACCAGGCCTAACTTCTTGTTGGCACTGTACAGTTCTGGCACTGCAGCCACTAGCAGCTGGGCCAACAGGGGATGGGGCATGGTGCAGCATGCTGAGTAGCCATCCTACCTACCCACCTGCCACGATGAGCCACTGCCACCACAATGCCAGTAGGAGGTGAGTCCATACCGGCCATGGAGGAGACTCACTCCCCACCCCCCAGAGCAGCCACCCCCAACTTTCCTGGTCTGGTGAGGCAGCAGCAGCTCACCATAGTAGGTGGGTGGGCAGGACAGCTACTCTACATGCTGTCCTGTGCAGGCTTGGCTGCTGGTGGCTGAGGTGCCAGGACTGTACAACAGGAAGCTGGGCAGGGGATGGAGCTCGGCCATGCTTAGTTCTGTGTGGCCTAGCCCAACCCTGGCTGCAGCACAGTGGTGCATCATTGGGTGCCATCCTCCCTCCTCAGGCTCTTGCAGTGATCAGTGGACCAGATAGGCTCAATTTGCTTCTCCCTACCTCCCAACCCTCCCTCAACAGGCCACCAAAACTCCTTAAGTGGCCCTCCGACCCAAATAATTACCCATTCCTGGTTTAATCCAAAGCTTTATCTTCTCCCAGGTGTCTGATACAGGTAATGGCATGGGAAAGTGAGACTAGAAAAATACTTGTTTATACTTTAATTTGAGCTACTTTTAAAATGGGGCTGGATCTTTATGCATATTTTAACATTGCTTGTATTATCATAACAATCAATGACATTTTTATTACAAGTTAAAATAGATAAAAATCAAGCCTTTTGTGGATGAAGTCCAATTGACCTAGTTGTACAGTGCTTCGTGAATGATCATAAGCCATGCATAAACAGTAACTGCACTATGGTGAAGACACCAGAAAGCGTCCATTAGAGAGGAGTGGTAAAAATGATCAGAGGCCTGAAAAACATGATTTAGGAGGAAATGATGAAAGAATTAGGATTATTTAGTCTAAGAGGGGATTTAATAACAATCATGAAATACCTGAAGGACAACTATAAAGTGGCTAGAGACAAACTTAGCTGTGTGGCTGTGGGTGACAGTACTAGGAGCAATGGCCTCAAACTGCAACAGATAATTTCATTTGGAGATTAGGAAGAACCTTCTGACTATGAGGGTGGTTAAATACACTGAAAGAGGCTATCTAGAGAAGTTGTGGAATCTCCATCCCTGGAAATTGTCAAGAGATTTGATGAGCTAGACAGACTCTTGCCTGCGATGGTTTAGTCAGGGATGATCCTTCTCTGGGTGGGAGGCTGGATAAGATAACCTATCATCCTATGAAAATGTGAGCAGAGTTCAGAATTCAATCAGGGAATCTTGTTCTCTATGAACACAAGAGGTAGCCATGGCTCTCAGGTGAATGGGTCTTAAATTTGATTGGGTCAATGAAAATGCCAAAGTATAAGTACTTTGGGAAGGGACCAGGTCAGGTACAAAAACAGAAAGCTAAACAGGTTGTTGATAGGGTTCTTAGATTAAGAGGAAAAGGGACTCTTCAAACTCTTAGCTGTAAAACAAGCAGATACTTAGGGGAATATGGAGACCTGAGGCATTCCAGGGAACTTCCTTCAACATCCAAAGCTCAGTGCAGGATGTGGGAGAGAGAATTATCCCAACCAAGATGTAAATAAGTGACTCCTCGAAAAAGAAAAAAGAAGTAACAAAAACAGAATCACTAACTGTTGGCATCAGCAGTCCCTCAATACAAGGATGACAGTCTTCCAGTGGATAAGAAAGTTTTCAATGAGTTCAGTGACAACCGAAGAGGCCAATCCAAGATCTGCTTGGTTGACTGCAGACATAGCCAACAGTTCTAAGAGAAAGGATTGGATCCTGGCGATGTCAGGTCACAGCTTTCCCTTAGTCTCTCTCACCTATAACATCTTTATGACATGTCCTATCCAACAAAGTTGGTGCCACTTAAACATGACTGGTGGTGTTTGCTTGAGCCAGAACTCTGGCATTTGCTCTTCTGCTCTTCCAACTGATGTGGAGGATTTCCAACAGATGTTACTGACAGTAACATTCCGAGGCTTTCTAGTGTTTCTGATACATTGTCTAGGTTTGATGCACATACAACAGGGTATGGATAATAACCATCTGGTAGACAAGAAGTTTGCTTTGAGTCATGATATTATGGCCATTGAAGACACAAGTTTGGAGACATCCAATGGCAGCATTGGCAGATTTTATTTGGTGTTAAATACTGTCACATATGTTAATTTTTTGGTAAAGATGACTATCCAGATAGGTGAAATGCTCAGCGTTCTCCAATGACTGCCATCTAATGTTAATACGTGGAAAAGCCACTGGTTGGTTTGCAGTATGTTGGTAAAGCATCTTGGTTTTTGTGAAGTTGACAGTCCACGAAGAGTCCACAAATTTCATATGCTTCATAGAAGCAGCCAAGAGTGACTTAGAACTCTTCAAGTGAATGGGCAGAGACAACACAATTGTTAGCATACTGAATATCAGCAATAGAAGTGATTGCTATCTTGGATATGAAATGCAGCTGGTTGATACTAAAGAGATTCCTGTCCATACAATATTTGACGCTGACTCCAGATGGAAGTGTATCAGCAATAAGACATAGAATAGCTACAATATAAATGGAAAAAAAAAAAGTGTTGTTGCAATCACACATCCTTGCTTGACTCCAATTTTAATGCTAAAGGGGTCCTTTTCTGAGCCATTGCTTTGGATGGTTGCTGTCATGTCATCATGAAGAAATCTGATGACGATAACAAATTTTGGCAGGCACCCAAATCTCATAAGGGCCTCTCTCTTGACTGAATCAAAGGCCTTAGTTAGATCAATGAAGGTCATGTAAAAATCTCTGTTGCTCTGCAAGGGGAGTGAGTCTACTGAGGAGTTTGCAGACAAGGATCTTCCTAGCTCTGGAGAGGAGTGCAATGACAATGCAATCCAAATTATATCTTTTCTTAATTATAGTTACAATTCTGGCATCTCACAAGTCACTGAGAATCTGTTCGTATTTCTACATTTTCAGAATAACAGCATGTAGTTAGTGAGAGAGTTTTCTTATACCATTCTTACAAATTCCATCAGGACAACATGTTTTGTTGCTCTTCATCTGCTCAATGGTTTTCAAGGCCTCTTGTTAGGTTGGTGGATCTGCAAGGCAGTCGTTAATGGTGTGTTGTGAAATGGCTTTGATGGCATTATCTTTGACATTAAAATCTTGGTGCAAAAGGTGCTGAAAGTATTCCTTACACCATGCAGTGATGGTGGAGCGGTCTTTAAACAACATTTTTCCATCCTTGAACCTCGGAGGGATGGCTCCTTGTATGCCTGGCAATTGGATAACTTTGGTTCCTCCGAAGAAACTATGCATGTTGTGGATAACAGCAAACTTTTGGATCTTTTTGCTTTGTCCTCCAACCACTTGTTCAGAAGCTCTATTATTTCATCAAGGAAGAAAGCTAATTTGCAGATAAGGACTGTTCTGTTTTACTTTATTACAAGAATATACTGGGACTAAATCTACTTTCTTAAAGGGCCTAGCTAAAACAGAGGAAAATACCCCTTAAACAAGTGTCATAATTTAGAGGGACTGAAATATGACTATGCTACTAATGATTTTTTCATTTACCAAATAGCTGTTTGGAGCCATAAAATCCAAGAAAAAATTGACAAAAAAAACTTTCCTTTGTTCTAACAATGTTATTATTCAGGAACATTTTCCTATAATAAGAGCAAAATATGCTCTTTTATGGGTCTGTATATTTGTGTGTCAACTGACAGCCCTGGGAGGTCAGAGTAAACCATGGAGCAGGTGTTTGATCTAGATTGTGAAAGAGAGCAAAAAACATTACATATGTCTAGGGATAATGCTGCCAAAAGAAAGGAGTAAAGCAAAAAGTACTAGCAGTACTTATATTTTGATCATGTTCAAATAATTCAGAATTCCTGGAAGAAAATTTGTAAACCTGGAAATTTTACACAAAAGCTTGCAAAGTAAGGGAATCCAGCATTTGGCCATACAGATTCTCTAATCTGTTTATCTTTATTTCTTAGCTTTGAGATTTAGAAACATACGTTCTTGTATTCTTATTTGCATATCTATTTGCTTGGTGAATGAATGAATGAATGCCCTGCCTTCAGACTAACATGGATAACTACCATTCTTGGTATTCAGGAGAGAAGTTACAAACAACTCTTCCATCCACCACATCTAGTCACAAATAAAAACAACAAAGAATACTACTATGCTTATTAAAAGTGATTCTGAACTAAATTTCAAATTAATAATTGCTGGAAAACCAAAGATGTGACAGCAACTAAGGACTGGAATAATTTAACAGCCCCAGTCATATAGTTCATAGCTTACAGATGGATGATGAAAGGTGGAACCTATTGCTTAGAATTGTACATGGTCACTTTACCTCCTTTCCTTAGGTCTAAAAAAATCAGCTTATTGATTGAAAAGTGGTAAACAAGTATAAACTACTGCTGTATTTTAAGAACAAACTGTCTGCAAGATTCTAGATAGGGGAACCAGAGAACCTGAGACAGTTTATTAACTCAAAATTCATACAGCCTCAAGATGATACACTTGCAGTGTGTGCATGTCCGGTGAGGGTAGATGCAACTCCCTACAGAGGTGTCAAGGTAGACTGGTTGCTACAACCATACAAAACAGGATCATATATTGTTTCTTCCTTTAAATAGTATGTCAAGTATGCCAAGAAAAGGGGCATTATTTAGACTGCAAAGTCAAACACTTGAAAATTACGGAAGGCATACCCCCACAATACCTCCCCAGCTCCACCTAATAAGGGAAGTGGCTTTGTTTGGGCAAACTGGGAATAAAGAAAAAGGCAGTGAACTCTCCTTCCACAGCTTGATTTATAGAAGGTAGGTTGGCCTACATTGGAGGAGTACTGGCAGTTTCCCAGATATGGCAAAGTAATAAATTTGAGACCTAGGCCCCTGGAAGACATTAAATCTTAGACATGATTAACCTGTTAACTGCACCATAAATAGTAACCCTGCCACATGTTCAAGGACTTAATATGATGACAAAATGGGAAACTTGCCACAAAAGTATTTGACAAAAGATGCATAATACTCTTGTGGCTCGTTTTCCATTGCACCTTAAACTGAACATATGGCAAGATAACAAGAGCTGACTCAACAGGCCTGTGCGGGAGCAGGTGAATCAGCGGGCTGTGGAGCCCACTGGGCTGCCCCCCCCCCCCAGGAACACCTTCGCCTTGGCCCCAGACGGTGGAGCAAAGATTTACCTTTTACAGGTGTGTGGCAGGAGCCTCCGGCTCAAAGGCCGCTCTGGAACGGGGAGCGGAAGTGGAAGTGCCGCAGCATGCGGCGGAGTCTGGCAAGGAAGCGGAGGGGCGGATGCGCACCGCCTGAGGCCGAGTCCGCACGTTTTGGGGCAGTGGTAAGGCTCCGCTGCAGGGCACAAGCAAGAGGCGGTGACCCAGAGCGGGGACGGGTTGACCGCAATGTGCCGGAGCGTCTGGCTTCGGTGGGAGCAGGGCAAAGGAAAGCCCCAGAAGGTACGAAAGGGGCGGGTGGACTGTCGGCAGGGGGTTCCCGGCGTCAAGCCATGGAGTGGGCCCAGAGGGCAGGCTGAGGACGCCCATAGAAGAAGGCCCCTGAGACTGAAGCAGGATCCTGCTTGAGGAGAGAGCAGGACTCCAAGTACCGCCGCTTTAGGCAGCGGCGGCATTCATATTATTCCTCCACCACTTCTGGTGAGGTATGGACTCCAATGAGAAGAGGGAGCCGTAGAGAGCTTTCTGTGACGGAGGCACGGGCGAGGGTGTAGGGGTGGAGGAGCCCTCACTAGCTCCCCGACGGACACAAGGTCTCATTTCCAGACGTGCACACGCCAGACAGTCCATCTGAACCAGGAATCAAAGTCATGGCAGGCGAGTTCAGGGCGTGTAGCCCGGAGGGGGAGAGTCTTGTATCTGAAGAGGGCCATTTCAACTAAGCAGGGCACCTCGGTGAGTACACTTTCCCACAAGGCCCCAGTGTGTCTCAGGGCTGGGGCCAACAATAAACTGGTTGTCAGCCCCAGCCCTGGGACCACATGGGAGTCAGGAACCAGCTCTGGTGCAGTTCCAGGGGTGGTACCAATAATCAGTTGATTGCCAGTCCCAGGACTGCACTGGCTGACATCAAGCACCTACTTTCTGTTTGGGATTCCAGGCTTCCCCTGCAATGTTAAATAATAACAGTGCCATTAAGGATCTGTTCCCAAAAATCACACATCCCACCATGCACATGTGGTATGCTGGGAGGCACAATTGTTGGGTTTGAGGATCAGATCCCATTTCCCTATTAAATGTACCAGACTACACCAGAATTAAAGTTGCCTTTTCTGCCCTAATTTTGTCCCTTTGTACATTAAAATATTGTCTTCAAGGACATGATTACACACTATTTTTCCCACAAGACCCAGACCCTTCACATTTGAGGAAACATTAACACCTTATTAGGCTGCTTATAGGGACTTAACAGGAAATATGTGTATTTTCAAAAATGCGCAGGAGACAATTCCTATAATCACTGTACCAGAAAAGCCTGGTTAAATTAGGAAAAACACTACACAAAAGAATTTCGAAATATAGAGTGAATCGAAGATTTTGTCTGGTAGCCAAAACTTATTAAGTAATTGCAACACCTGGTAAAAACTTGTCACAAGATTGCCAGAAAATGGCTTAAGAGTGCAAAGTCATTAGTCCCATCAGACTTGCCCAATCAACCTTAGCCCAGACAGTAACATATTTGCTTCATTTAGCTGATAAAGTTTATGGCTGAAATATAACTGGTGATTTATTTAAGATATAAACTATACTACTGGTAAAACTTGATTAATCAGTAAAATATTCAATCAGCTAAAGACTTTCAGTTGTAGAAAGTTATACTGAAGGTTGAACCTTAAAAAAAAGTTGTATGTATTTTAACATTTTCCAACATTTTGTTGCTACTAAATGTTAATCCTGTGAAGATTTTTTTTGTTTTATACTGCTTAATTAACAACTTGAATAAAAACTAATTTCTGTACTAGCAGTATGGTTCATCCTCCTGAGTGAAGTTTTAAAGTCCATTTGAGTATGATGCTGCTTTTCTATTTTACTTGAGGGGAAAAGAAAATAATCAAGTTCCATGTTTCTGCTTAACTTTAGCAAGCTCAAGCAGATCCTGAATATGAAAACTGGAATAGCATTTAACATCTGGAGCAACATGGTGTGTGAAGAGCATCACACAGTGCATTAAGAGAGTGACCCCCATGGCTCAGGAATGAATAAAGGGCCATATTCACTCTACCTGCAACTATGTTGACTTGCATTACTCATTAGCTTTTATTTAAGTTGTGCAGGGCTACTGAGATATTTATTAAATTAACATTCTTTAACACAACAAAAACATTTTAATAAAGTGGATAAAAGATGTACTTTAAAGACAGTTATTCCAAGTACAGTTTTTGTTTCTTCTCCAATCCCTTAAATACTGGCGAGAGTTTACAAGGCAGTACCTGAAGCATGCCCAGCTTTCTAAGGATAACAAGCATTTAGTGAGTAGCCGTGTTAGTTTAAGAGCTATGATACTTCAAACTGGCATTGTTACTTTAAACTGGCACTATCACTTGAACCAGTGATGCTTATTTTTTTCCTCTAGTGGTCCTGGGTTCAAAATAATCTTAACTCTTACACAAAATCAATTTTATATCCCAAAGGATGATAAGGAAGAGGTTGTATAAATCAAACATTGTAAAACAGGGCTTCCTATCCACATGACACACTGATTGAAATAGTGCACTTTACCTTAGTAAAAAAAAAGGGAAATGTAGAAGAGATAAAAACATCAAGTAAAGTAAAGTAATGAAAATATTTTCTGTATACATTGAGTTTTATTCAGTAATCCTATCAGGATGAAAGCCATTTAAAGTGACAGTGGAAGAATCTTAACCCCTTCAAAGGATGTGGGTTAAGAGAAACTTATAAGAACACATGCACAGGAACACCGTAGTACCAATAATGACCAGATTTTACTAATAAAAAAGTGTAATAGGTTGCAATACTGGAGAAGATATTCAGAGATAAACGTGGCACTTTAAACTATAACACCTGACACTCAGTGGGAATTACAAATCATGCCTTGAAATTATTATTAAGTGTTAGATAGCACAGTAAATATTTACTATGCTTTAAAAAGGACACAATAAAACAAGAACTCTCACTAGTTGAGTTTACAACAAACACAGGCAAGACACGTCATGGAATTCCAGGTGCAGGACTGGGTCAACATGGATCAACATACATAATGGACAGCAAATATATCAGCTGTAAAATTGTGCTGTGGTACATCCCTTGGCAATAAAAATTATGTTAGCAAAAACAGATTTCAGTACAAAAAAAATCATAATGCTCTTCTCCTTTAAACAAGGCTTCAGTATCAAAAGAAAGTGGTATACAGATTCAGTATCCATCAATATTCTCCATACCTCAAGCATTCTGCACCTCATAAATCTAGAGAACTTGTATTTTAAGCACTTCAGTCAATATTTTCAAAGAAAAAGTGCCTTCTAAATACATATATGTTCAAATGTCCTAGTCTTTAAAAGTTGCATAGCAGGCAGCAGCACCTTTTAAAAAGTCTGTGGAATCATCAGATACTAGCTCCAATAAGGAGTCAGTATACCTCCTGAATTATCTGAAGAGTGGTCTACATGCAGTTAGGACATTATTCCAGATAAAAGTTGATTCTGTCTATCATTCCTCATTTGGAGAACTCCGAAATGTAAAAAAGAAAGAAAAAGGATCTAGGTCTCATCTAAAGAATATCTTGCTTTTTTAACATCGACATATTGGCCTTGTTGCTCTTGTTTAAATTTAGAAAACATTTTTTAAACAAATGTAGTTAAGCCAGTAGAAAAATCATATGTAGATATACTTATCTGGGTTTAAGAGTGGCATAGGTTTAGCTGAAACCTGTTCTTAATCAGTTTAAGTTAAATCAATACATTCTGTGTATGTAAATATGGCCACAAAACTTTTGGATTAACTAATTAAATTGGTTTTAAATATCACACTTCTAGATAACTGGTGCAAGTTTCTTTGAGGACAAGTCCTTTATTCATGCAACTCAAGAAAGAATCTAAATGTATAAAAATTGCTCCTTCATAAACAGAACCACGAAGCCACTCTGGACCAAATGCTGCATTTCTTATTTTAGTGAGTATGCGCGTCCCAGCAGGTATTTGCTTGAGTGAGGTTGAGTGAAATCAGAACAAATAATAGGAAGCTTTGTATAAAACAAAATATGAGATTGTTTATTTTCTTTACTTCTTTAATTGACAAAAAATAGCCTAAAATTGGCTGCAAATGTGAAATAAACCCTTCAGGGAAACTCACTACCACTCCCCATTAGGTCAAAGATCCTCCAGGAATCAGAGGAGCAATTTAGCAAGTATTAAGTAAAACTTAAGGCAATGGTTTTGATCTATACATCTTAAATAGTGAAGAGCTCAACTCCTCCTCTGTGCCATGCTGACAGTCCTGGTCTGTGAAAGATCCTGCTGATATAAGAAATGGGATAGCTAGTAAGGCATTCCCTATGAAGACCACACAGCTTATTACTTAACTCCACAAAAAATTGAAATCACTCACATTTTTTAACTTTTTGGGCATGCACCATGCATGGCTCCTTTGCTTCCCCTGGCTTTGCAAGAATGGAAAGGCTCTGGTGGGAGATCTTTAGCACTTTTTTGTTAATAGGATGCTACGGGTTGTGCTGGATATGCTGATTAGTGACTGACAGAGGATTACAAGAGTACCTATATAGTTACACGTTAAATTCTCAAAGAGCATCTATAGCAAGATATGGGGGACTTTTCCTGATTGTTGCCTGTACAAATCAAAATAAATGCATTAAACAAACAAAAACTGGAATGTGAGAAGTACGCTGAGAAGAACAGTTATACAACTGTAAATACTAGGCACTAAAAAGAGATAATATGAAGCTGCATGCAATGAAATCAGAGGTAATATTACATATTGGATACATAAACTGCACACCCACAGTCGTAAATGAACTAACTTTCAACAAAAGTATATTATAATTGTAGCCTTTCTTTATGCTTAGTACAAGAGTAGATATGTATAAATATCAAATGGGAAAACATATTTTCCTTAATGCAGTCATGCTAACAGGCAGAACCTAACCCAAGTTTGAAGAGAAGCTCCATAAGTATCTTGATGGTTAAACAACAAAAATCAACCTGACTTAAAACAACTGTTAAATAGCAGGAAAGGATAATTATACTGTACCAACTTCCTTTTGTCTAGTATAAAGGGAAGTTTTCTAACTTTGCCTGGCTGAGTTTAATAGTCTATGAATTATGAGATCAAAGCAGCAAACTGTATGTTTTCTAAAGTAAGAGTTTCCTTCACCAAGTTTTACACTTACTACAGCTAAAAGAGCTGTGTGAAGGGATCAGCACTAAACCCAAAGGACAGGCAGTGCACAGCAAGAAAGAAAGCAAGTCCCTCGTGATTTTTGCAGGTCACTACCAAGGACCATGTTAGCAGATCCACACCAGACCCTTAACAGGCAGCTCTGCTGCTACCAGTAATTAGCTTGGACAGCTCTGGCTCCAAGAGTAGCAGCAAGGCTACACCATAATGAGCTCAGCTGGGATTAGCAGGACAGGGCAGGGAACCAAGAGAGCTGAGGCATTCTGCATTGCGTATGTATCAAGAAGATCAAAAAAGGATGGCTGGCTAGGTTATCCCCTCACCACCTCATTCCAAAAATGAAGCACGGCAGTGTGTAAAATACAGGCTAATGAAGAGCGACACCTCCAACAGATGAGAGCCACATTAATTAACACAATCCCTAGATCATGCAATACAGTTTCTGTTAGTGCTAGCAAACTTGTAACTTGTCACTGATAAGGTGAAAAAAGCTGATGTTTTTCCTTTCTGTTTTTGGTAGAAGAGGGTTTAATTTTGGAATTTTGTCAGGAATTCCTCTGTGTGGCCTTCAAGGCACAAAGAAAAAAAACTTCAGAAAACCACCAGCATGTTTCTCCATGTGTATATTGTTTGAGAAAGAAACTCACTTTTCAATCAATAGCTTTTTGTGTTCCCTTTTGAAATACGCCAGCTCATTCCAGACAGCATCACAATCTTCCTGGCGAAGCTGATGAGAGTCTGCATGCTGGTGTCGGCTTTTACTACCTTCATTCCTGTTTATAAGTGGGGGTGGGGAAATAAAAAATATTTGTTTGACATTGAAAACATACAAGGAAAAAAACTCAAACACTCTCTTCCCACACCTTCTCTCTCTCCCTCCTACACACCCACGCTTGAAATCACTAATGAATAACTCATGTATGCTAAACTAATTTCTATCGCATATGACTACTAAAATTTAGCGTATAAAAATTAGAGGTCAGACTACAGAGTCTCAGAAAAATAGCATGCTAGTATGGCAGTAGAGCTCTGAAATGACATACAGCAGATCATGGTCTCCCTCATTCATGCAGTCATTAGAAAGGGGGTAAAAGGTGAAACTATCAGTCTCCAAGAAAGCTTAGAAGCTACCAGTCCTAGTACTCCTGCCAACCAATCTGAAAGTAACCCAAGTGCCCAGCTTTAAAGCAATCTGCTGAACTGTTTCCTAACATTAGAATGGACTTTCTATGGCTTGAGTGTGCTTCAGGAGATGACTTGAGAAAACAAAACAAAAAAATAATAATATCACCTTATTTGCTATTAATGATGATGCCAGGAAGAAAAATGTAATAAAAACATTTCTTCATTCATGTTTTCATTCTTACTGTGGGCAAAAATTTCATTGATGTAAAGATACTGTACAGTAAACTATGGAAATCTCAGCAGGCCTCATAACACTATAGTATTGTAATAGTGCATTGGAATGTGGAAGCCATAGTAGGCCCTATCATTTCTGCAGCCAGGGATATCAGAGAACCAGTATTATTCACAAGTCTTTTGCTACTCCAAATTTATCATTTCTACTGTAGTGGAGCACAACAATTTTATGGTTTCAGTGAAACCTGGGTGTCTTGAATATGTTCTCAACCTACCAAAATCTGATTTTGTTTATTTTTAATTAATTTTATTTTTGTGCTGTTGGTGAGTGATGCAACCTGAAACTAAAGCTAAGTAAATTTATGAAGTGAATGGACCAAACCACTCCATGTCTTAGATAAAGACATCAGTCCTGAATTTAACAGTCCATTATTTAAAATTATGAAAATATTTCAGTCTCTGTTTCCTTTAACTCCCTAACTTTTCTGTTGACACTGCCAATGAGGTTGTCTATTAAAACATATGACAATATTGTGCAGAAATAGGAATCTACTGAGGTGGGCCAGATTAAGGTACCAGGAACAGATAACAGGAAATGCTGATTATTATTCACACTGAAGTTGCTATGCCACTCTAAAATAATAAAATGGCCTTCAAATTCTAATATTATAAAAGCCTAAGACTGGCTGTTTGTGGGTCCATAATGTTTTATTTGCGTTCTGACTGGCTGTCTCAGCAGCTAATCAGAGTGCCCTACACAAGAAGGAAGAGATAGCAAAGCACCACCCTAACAGTTGGGACTGAGGGGCTGGAGGAGAGGCAGAGGGGGATGATGAGCACCGGAGTGCCACCATAATGGGGGTGATGAAGCGGGGAGTTTACTCCTTGGAGCCAGGGGGCCCCCAACAACAGCCAGCAGGAAACAGGGAGGGGACCAGGAAGGGGAGGGGAGCGGGCCTGAATGGAGGGTGGGGGGCACAGGGCTCCGTCCCTGATGGCTCCCCTCCCCCCTGTCATTCTTGATGGCCAATTGGCTAGTAAATTATATAATTTTTAATGCCTTTTTATTTAGATCAAGGTAAAATAGTCTTTGTTAATAAGAATGAAGCCATAAATGTTTCTCTGGATGTTACAAAAATGAATAGTGAAAGTCCTTGTTATGGAGAACATCCTTTTCCAGGAGTGCACTTAAGCATATGCTGAACTTTAAGCAAGTGTTCACACATCCTATGATTTCAATGAATAAGAACATGCTTACATACTTTCCCAAAACATAACTTACACACCTAGGCCCCAAAATGTACTGATATATTTATCAATCCCAAGATGTCCCAAAATCATTAGGCATAAATATTAAATTTGAAAGAGAAAATTTGTGCCAGTTATGGATGGGACTTTTAAACATATAAATGTCTCATTTGCTAGATTTTGATATTTTGATAATTTTGTTTTAAAAGATATATTACTGTAGTATGATTTAAAAATGTCTAGGATAACCAGAAGTAATATATTTATATAAATTTGAGAAAAGAGAATATTCTGTTTTGTGAATATTTTTCCTTTCCATTAACTGATGTCTACCCTAAAATCTTGTTTTTAACATTCAATATTTATAATATTTCACTGGATGTCTATTTACCTCTGTCACTTAATAAATGCAATTCTTTTATAAAGTGTTTGTAACAAAAAGCAATTGTTCCATCATAGAAAAAGAAAAAACGAACACACAGTCAACAAATTAATCCACTGGGGAATTAGACAGTCATAATAAGTAACCCTATCAGACCTTTGTCCAGCAGTCAAGCTCAAAATGAGATCTTAAAGAAAATAAGTAAACATGTCAGCTCATTACATTTTACTCTTGATTTCATCTTTACATTTTTTCATATGATTGTGTGTGTCAGGTACTCTGCTTTAATAAAAGATAAATAAAAGGTTATCACATAATGACAACTTGATTTGAATCACACTCTCAGAACACCTATGTAATTGTTTCATTTGGATTTAACATTTAAATAAAATATTTTTAATGAGCTATGCAACTTACTTGCTATAACCCTCTTCCCACTGCTTTAATTGCTCTTTTACTACTCTGCAGTTTGTCTGTAACATCTGCAGCCTCTCCTTGCGTTTTTCATGGGCTGCTCTTAGCTCATCATTTTCTTGATTCTGTACAATACCAAAAGGCAAAATTAGGAGTTTCATAAAATGTAACAGAAAATTTCACACTGCATGTCTGAAACGGGTTAAATTCCCATCTTTAGCAATTGTTACATATGCAATTTATAATATAATGCAGCTTTTAAAAAATGCAAATGGAAAACTTGGAAATCAGTCACCATATTCAAAACATTGGTTTGCTATTTTTCATGACTACTTAAAAATGTCAAGACTTTAACGTGAATGGCAAGAATTTTCTACTAAACTTGTTAATAATTTTCCCTTTAAAATTATTCCATTAGTACACATGGAAATATACAGACTGAAAAGGAATCAGCCTTATTCTGTTTTACTTACAAGATATTTATGAACTACTCAGTATTATTTTGTCTGAGGATGAATTTGTAGTGGATTTGTTGCGGGTAGGTCTTGTTTGACCAATCTCATTTCTTTTTACAACCAGGTCACCTATTACCTGGACAAGAGGGAAGAGATTGATGTCGTATATTTTGACTTTAAAAAAGCCTTCAATCTGGTATCCCATGATCACCTCTTGGCAAAACTGGCTAACCTTAGCCTTGACCTCACCATGATTTGCTGGCTGGGGAATTGGCTCTGCAGTAGGACCCAGGGGGTGGTGGTTGACAGAATCCAATCAACTTGGTGTGTGGTCACCAGTGGGTTTCCTCAAAGCACTGTCCTAGGGCCTATACTGTTTAACATCTTCATCAATGATGTGGGCATTGGTGTCAGAAGCAGACTGGCCAAGTTCAGCGATGGTACCAAACTCTGGGGTAAAGCATCCACACCCAAGGACAGGAGGGTGATCCAGGCAGACCTTGACAGGCTCATAAAATGGGCAGATGAGAATCTGATGGTGTTCAACACCAAAAAAATGCAAGGTTCTCCACCTTGGGAGGAAAAACCTGCAATATGCTTATAGGCTCAGCAGTGTTACGCTGGTTAGCACTACAGAAGAAAGGGACTTGGGGGTCATGATTGGCCACAAGATGAACATGAGCCTTCAGTGTGATGCTGCAGCTAGTAAAGTGAGCAAAATGCTGACTTGCATCCATAGATGATTCTCAAGAAAATCCCAGGATGTCATTCTCCCATTGTACTCAGCCTTGGTGAGGCCGCAGCTGGAGTACTGCATCCAGTTTTGGGCTCCACAATTCAAAAAGGATGTGGAGAAGCTTGAGAGAGTCCAGAGGAGAGCCACATGCATAATCAGAGGTCAGGAACAGACCTTACGATGAGAGGCTGAGAGCCATGGGCCTCTTCAGCCTAGAAAAGCGCAGGCTCAGGGGTGATCTGGTGGCCACCTATAAGTTTATCAGGGGTGCTCATCAGGATCTGGGGGAAAGTCTGTTCACCAAAGCGCCCCTAGGGATAACAAGATCGAACGGTCACAAACTTGAAGGAGACCAATTCAGGCTGGACATAAAGAAGAACTTCTTTACTGTCTGAGCCCCCAAGGTTTGGAATAGACTGCCACCAGAGGCGGTTCAAGCACCCACTTTGAAAGCCTTCAAGACACATTTGGATGCTTATCTTGCTGGGATCCTATGATCCCTGCTGAATTCCCGCCCTAGGGCAGGGGGCTGGACTCGATGATCTTCCAGGGTCCCTTCCAGCCCGAATGTCTATGAAATCTATGAAAACCACTGATTTAGTATTTAAGTATCAGGAGTACTTTCAGTGTGACCTAACAAATAAGAAGTATAGCAATATTTTATAACTGTAAACAATAAAATTAAATTTAACAATAAACACATAGCTAGTATTACAGAGAAGTGCTAGCCTCTCCATATTTATAATGAAACTAGCTTTCGAATAGGAGCCTGGTTCTTGAATGGCACTCTACCTTGAAACAATCCAATAAAGACTTTAAATGCTAAACTATATCTTAGGTTAGAGTTTATCTGGTGTGTCTTGCCCAAGACATTCCCAGCAGATTCTGAAATATTCAGAACTCAAAAGTTACTCTGCTATTCCCTGTTAAAAGTTTTTCCAAATGCTTTTTGACAGAAGAAACACCAAAACAAATTAACCTCCAGAAGTTTCATATTGCTGGAAATATTTAAGGTATAAAAGAGCTTTTACTGGTTTTGAGGACTTACAATTACAAAGATAATTAAAATTACCACAGAACTAGTAAAATGTAATTAATTTTCAATAACAAAATAGATATGAAGTGAGGATATTCTACAGACCTTTTTGTTTCCAGGAAACTATGAACCAGAATATAGGAGTTCTGGTATGCTCCATAATGGGCCAATTATGGTTCTGCTTGATAGAAGGAGTGGGAATATGCATAAATATCCATTTTGCAGATTCCTAATTCCCACATCAGGTGTGTGATAGTCTTGGCCTGGGGGTACATTAGTTCATGTACTGTTCTAACCAGCTATTGCACACATACCCTTCAAATGTATATTCTGACATTTGAAAATACTACAAACTCCAGCCATACTCTGTTCTGTCCATTATGTATATATGGAAACAGAGTAAGTAGGGCTTGCTTACAAAGAATTTTTCCTCATTAAAAAGGTACAGTAAGTTCAAGCTAAGAGTGACAGCATATGTTAAATTAAATCTTGTTTAACATCAACTATAAATCTGAAGTATTTTTCAAGCCATGTTGTTTCCTTACCACAAATCAGCCTTGCATATAAAGTTCCTCCTTTAATTGCTAAGTGTCATCATAATTAGAAATAAAAATTACTGTGCCCTAATATCCTCTGAGTATCTCATGATGCAGTTGTGAAATAAACCTCACAACTCATTGAGCAGACAGAGAAACTTAGGGCCAAGAAACCGAATGGCATGCCAAAAGTCAAACAGCTAATTCATGACAAAGCCAAAAAAGAGAACTTGCATCTCCTAATACCCAGCCAAGTGCTTGAATTATAAGGCCATCCCTTCCTCTCTCCACTCGTTTCCATTTTCCCAAATTGTTACATTATAATACCAAATCCTGGATGTCTACCTTCTCGCACTGCTTTTATCTTTCAATTGAAAAATGCAAACCAAAACTCACAAGTAACACTAAATTCTGGCTTTGATACATTTCCATCCAATTCTATTTACTTCAACTGGATTTTCAAAGATGCAAGTGCCAAATTTGGCCCTTCTTGTTCATAAATTCACATTTCTCATTATTTCTCATGTTTCCATTATCTTCTCTTGTTTAGAGATTTTTTTTCTTTTATTGCTTATTCTACTGTTTTACCACAGGAAGACAGTGGACTTTAGAACAACTGGTACCAGTAATAATTTTTCTCCCAAATCTTATGAAGATTCTCTGTTGCTCTTTTAGTTCCACTACAATTTGTTGGATTACTTACTTTTTTAAAATCCAAAAGTTGTTTTCTACACAGTAATGGGCCCATTATGGTAAATTGTCTTACATATTGTTTCTCACTCACATTAGTGAGTGAAGGGAAAACACTCCCTGTACATTCCTAGCCTGTCCAAAAAACGGGAACCAGCAATATCTTAATCAACATGGAAGTGTGTATTTACTAGTAGGTTCCTCATGACTAACAAATAACCTGTTCAATGTTTTAAAAGGTTTAGTCCCCACTAGGAAATTTTTAGATTTAATGTAACTAGGACTGTTCTGGTCAGGGGCAGGGGGAAGTGTGATATACTGTGACAGATGAAATCTGAACCCATTTTAGGCATAATACTGAAGATCTCCTTATGAATAAGGGCAGAGAGGCCGGAAAAGACATCCAGTCTAGAAGAATAAATGGCTAATAAAGATGCCACTTTAATATACAGATATTCTAAAAAAGCTTGAAAAAAGTGAAACATAAGTTTGAAGAGGATAACCTAAAAAACTGTTATTTAAACATTTAATCCCTGAGAGTTACCAAGGAGTATCTTATCTTTAAGAATCTCTCATCTGGCTTGTGTACTGGATAATAGGGCTGTGCAAAACAGCAGCATCCCGTTTCGCCCAACATCTCAACAGAGCAGCATTCCGTTGCGAATTTTGTTTCAATTCAAAATGGTTGTTCTGTTCTGTTCCATCGAAACAAGTTCGCCTTTTAGAGCCTGTTTTGACGTTTCGCCCATAGGATATAATAGGGAAGGTCTAAACAGGCTATAACTTTGTCATTTCTGGCCTGATTTTGATGACTTGCAGGAATGGTAGCCCCTTCTGATGGTATGAAGCCTGCCAAGTTCCAAGGAGATAGCTGCAGGGGGTTTGTAGAAACTGCACCCCAAAGTCTTGAAAGCAAAACCCCTGTCACTTGTATGTGTTAAGCCACAGCTGGGTCAAAACCACAGGCATGCTAGCCCCTGCTGAGGCCACAAAGCCTGCCAAATTTCAAGCACATGGGTGCAGGGGGTTCAGGGAAACTGTACCTCAAGCTGTGGACAAGCAAAACTTGTGACGTGGGTGACACTGTGTGTGTTAAGGTGCAGCAGGGTGAAAGCTCCAGGCCTGCTAGGCCCTGATGAGGCCACAAAGCCTGCCAGCTGTCAAGGAGATATGTCCAAGGGAACTCTTGGTTCTGGGGCCCTGCACCTCTGGCTGTTGACAGGCAAAACTCGTGACATGGGTGCTTGTGCAACTGTTTCTGTCTTGGGGCAGACAGGGATGGAAACTACTGCAGGCCTGGCTGCTAGGCCGGCCCTGCTGTGGCCATGAAGCCTGTCAGATATGTCTGTTTTAGGGCATAGGGGGGTGAAAAAAAACTACTGCAGGCCTGCCAGGCCCTACTGCGGTTACAAAGCCTGCCAGCTGTCAAGGAGATAGGTGCAGGGGGACTCTGGGTTCTGGGACCCTGCACCTCTGGCAAAACCCATGACATGGGTAGGTGACACTCTGTGTGTGTTCAGCTGCATCCTTCCTGACAGTGGAGCCTCTGCACAACACAGCAATGTGCCCCAGTGAGGTCTCTTCCTCCCCTGCAGACTCAGCTCAGTCCACCACTGTAAATAGGTGACTCAGCAGTCAGCATCAGAAGCATCTAAGGTAGCCAAATGGAACTGTCACAGAGCCTTTCTTGTTATAAAGGAATTGACAGCAAAAAGTAAAGATGTTGTGTTGGATATATATTACTTGTGGTGCGGGTGATGGCTTATCTTCTGTTTTTATATTTATATGTTTATTATGAAAAAAACTGGAATAGTTAGAGAACTATATCTTAGGAATCTTTCAGGTTGAAAAACCTTTTGTCAGGCTGAGGAATTACCTGCAGTTGGTGTGTCTCCTGGTCCTGGATGGAAGGAATAGTAAAGAAGTCAGAGGCTGGCCTGGCACTCAATGCAGGGAAGAAAGCCAGTCAGTGAAAATGGAAATGGAGGCATCAGGGGGTTAGGGACAGGCTGGGGTGGGGAAGCAGGGGGAAAGGGAGATGTAGCAGTGTAGGTAAAAGTTCAGAGGTACCTGGGGCGTCAGATGTCTGGCAGGTTGCAGCGCGCCAGAATTCCACCGTCTAATCTGTATTGAGTCCATGAGTTTCTGTACCTAGGAGGCTGATGCAGTGAAGTTCATAGGCCCAGCTCTGAAAAGTGGTTTGTGCATTCAAACAAGCACCTAACCTCATCACCAAAACTGAAGACAACTTCCTACAGCTCAAAACACAAAACCTGCCAACTATCTCCAGTACCGCCACAAACTGCACACCAGAATCTATCAAAGACAACAATACTCAACTACCTGTGGAGGCACATTCCTGACCAAAAAAACACTCTGCCACCAGTCTCTCAGGCCTGATCCTGAGAGGAAACAAATTACAAACCACTTTTCACAGCCGGTCCTATGAACTTCACTTCATCAGACCAGGAGAAAAACCAACTGCAGGTACTTCCTCAACCTGACAAAGGGTTTTTCAACCTGAAAGCTGGCATCCCAGGCAGCTAAACCAAGCACACCAGGAGCCTCACAACTGAACTGCAACCAGCAAGCATCAGGCCTATCAAAGACGTGACAGGTCTGAGCTTTCCCCAACCAGGACTGTGTGCATGAGTGCATTAGCTGGAGGTTATGGCACCTCCTACCTGCCTTTCACCAGGGGAATCACTGGTCCTGGCATTTATGCAGCTACCATGCTGCCAGCAGTCCCACCAGGCCTCCCTACCCTGGCAGGGTGCAGTTTTAGTAGTTATGCCGAGGACCTGGGGCTTCCTCCTTCCCCATAGTCCCATCCCATACCTCCAAGTTCATCCTGGCAGGGGAACAAGCTCAGCAGGGATGTGTTTTTCCCCTGCTGCTGGTGATGCAGTTAGTGCCCCCTCCAGCTGAGGGGCTCCACCAGCCTCTTGAGCATCAGGTATGTGGAGTTTCACCAAGTCTCCACATCCTGTATGATTTTGTGCTGTGGGATGTTCAGCTCTTTTAGTTTATCCCACAACATCTTGCCCCCCTTGATGCTCCGTTGGAAGTAGCCTGCCACTTTCCTGCATTTTGATATTAGCTTGCTAGTAGTGGCAGTGCCATCACCGGCAGCCTTGTCCCCCTCCAACACATCCCTGGCAACAAGGTGCAACTTGTGTGGCACATAGCAGATGCCAACAAAGTTGGCATCACAGACCACCTTGACCATATTGAGCCCATTATAGATGACCATGAACCTGCGGGTGAGCTTACCCTGCACCAAGTGGTTCATTGCCCCCATGATCTCTGTTGCTGTGTGGGACTCATCCATCACCTCAGCTTGAAGGAGAGCCCACTGGTCACACCAGTGACCTGTGAGGGAGAGGTAGGCATGATCTCCACCCTAACTGCTCAAGATGTCTGAGGTGGTGTGGACCTGCCTTGTGCAGCTCCTCCCTCAAGTACTTTCTGCATGCCTCATACAGGGATAGCACCACCGTTCTACTGAAGGTGGTGTGTGTAGGCACTTGGTATGGTGGGACCGCAAGCGTCATGAGCCACCTGAACCTTGGCCACTCAGCTAGAGAGAATGGCTGGCCATCAACAGCAGGCATTTCCCCAATGCTCTGGGTGAACTCGCTCGCCTTTGGAATGCGCCCCCCTTTCTGTCCTCCTTTCCCCCACTGTTCCAAGGTGGTCTGCCCCTGCTTTGGGGGGACGGGGGCTTTGGAGCGAGTGGGGAACTTTGCTTTGGACATGCTCCTGCTGGTGCCAGGCTGAGGATGAGCAAGGTCAAGGGGGTAGTGCCTGAGGAGATGCATCAACACCCCTGGGTTACTCATATGTTTTGTTCCCTTGCTCTGGCTGGTTTTGGCTCAGCAGTGTAGGCAGATAATATACATGGGATCATCTGCCAGCTCAAAGTAATCCCAGACATACTACCTGCTCGATTCTGGGGTGTGGGTGCATCTCTGGATGCTGCTGCACTTTCCCCCTCCTCTGCAGGCAGAGGCACAGAGGACTCAGCTGAACTACTTGCCTCCACCTGTACATCAACCTCCTAAAATTGCCTTCTGGGGAAGGAGACCTGGCTCAAAGGGAAACTTGAGGGGTGTCAAGCACAAACTCAGGTGATTCCCCCTCCTTCCCCAGAATTTCCCTTGCAAGGGCACTGAGATCCAGATCCAGGGCCAGCTCTTCTTCTGGCACTGGAAGGCTCAGCTTGGGAAGTGAAATAGGGGTGGAGTAGGCTGCTGTATTGGTGCTGCTGGTTGTGGTTGTCATCATGGTAAGGGTGGGGGGGTGGTTATGGCTGCTGCGCATTGAGAGAATGCAGTCTTGGATACAGGCAGTGGCAGTGGCACTGCTCCCCTGTCCTTGCTGCTTGTAGCAGCCTCATCCCTTTTAGCTGGAGGAAAGAAGCTTCATCTTAGCTTGGTGGGGGGGGGTGAAACTTACAGTTCTCCCTCTACCACTTCTTCCACCTCTCCCTGAAGGCTGGCCAGTGTGGCCACATGCTTTTCCACCACACTTCATGGTATGTTTCATATCTTCCTTTTCTACAAATACATAAATGCATTTGCATTCCTATATAAATAAAAAAGTAGGTGTGGTGCAGTGAAGAATGTATACAAACAACTAGAAATATATCTGTCTCTGTATATAAATTCAAAAATGTAGGTGTGCTGCAGTGAACAAATTTATTAAACAAATAGAAATTTATCTTTCTCCCTATATAAATTCAATAGCATTTCCTTTCCTATATAGATTAAATTCTACAGTAATCCTATCCAATATAAGTATAAAATTCAAAAGAATAAATCAATTAATATAATAATAAAATAAAAGCACCTAGAAGAAAAAGGTAAAGGTATTCTGAAATCCCTCTTGCTAGGATAAAAAGCAGGGAATCCTTTAGAAAAAAAAAAATCAGTGCTGCTAGCCATAGTAGTCTGACAGTGAACTGCTAGAACATACAGCTCAGTAAGTCACCCAAGGCAGAAAGCAGGGCAGTTCAAAAAATGCTGGCAGTTTTTTCATCCCTCCCCCAGAGCACTGGAGTTGGAAGGGATCTCAGGGAAGGGTGAAAGTCACTGGCCAGCTAGACAGTCAATAATAAGAGCATGCCTTCCCCCCCACCACCTTCTCCCCTATTCCCACTCCCTCTCCTTACTTTACTTTCTTGTTCCCTGCAGGCAAGGCATTGAAGGCAAGCCCCAGGTTCAAGGTCAAAACTCGAAACATTTCGAATTTTTTGAAACATTTCTACCTGCCCTGTTTTGTTTCGATGCTGTTTCAAGGCTGCCTGTTTTGTTTCGACTTCACTGTTTCGTGGTAGAAACAGCATTGAAACAAAATGGGCGGCAAAATTTTGCACAGCCCTACTGGATTATATATAATAAAATAATCCTGGAAATAGAATGCACAATGTTGACATTTATTAAATGCATTTATGATTAGACAGTTTTGCCAAGTTGAACATCACACACAACATTCTTGAACATTCAGAGTAAGAACTCTGGGTAAATTTGTATAATCTTTTGTAACGCTCATTTAATAGTAATGGTAGCACAAGTTTTGCAACACAAACATAACTAGAAGGATGTTGCCCAAACCATGTATGTTATAAACATTTGTAGTGGAGTAACTGCAATCAAAGGTCAGCCCAAGCCTGAGGCACACCAGTGAATGGCACACAAGGGAATAACAAAGCTAGCATCATGTTCAGTGGCTTTTGACTTCCCAGCTTGAAAGACCATATACCCATTTACAGCCAAGCCAACTGAAGGCAGCCTTCAGCCTAAGTCTAGAACAGAGATTCAAATCATACTTCTAAAACCACAGCAAGATGCATTAGGACCACAGGAAAATAGGGCTGGAAGGGACTTCACAAGGTCCTCTAGTCCAGCAACTTGCTGATTGCAGAATCTTTTCTGACAAAACAAGCCTCTGTCTAACGTGTTCTTGAACCTTTCCAAGGATAAAGATTCCACAAGTTCTCTAGGTAGCCTTTTCCAGTGCCTAACCACCCATGTAGCAAGAACATTATTTGTTCAACCTAAATCTCTGCTAAAATTTGAGACCATTGCTCCTAGTTCTCTTAGTGTCATAAAGAAAAATCTATCCCCTTTTAGGTACTGAAAAACTGCCTTAAACCACTCTGCCACTATATCCCAGTTTCTGCAATAGGAGATGTTGAATTATTTCTACAAATGGTATAACTAAAAAACATACTTTATAAATGACTAGATAGTATTAGGAAGTTGTGTTGTGCACAAGTGTCTTGATTAGACTAAAATTGGTGGACATGTAAGAAAAAAAATTATGTAATCATACAGGACAGAGGGAAAAAACCAGAGTACTTCAGTACCTTCTAAAAAGAGAGACAGCCTGATGATGACCAAGGCAACAAAACCATACTTCCAGGATTTAATGATTTACCACTACTCAGTTGTGTTCTATCCACTGAACTATTATAAATCCTAAAATTGTCTCAAAATTCTTTTAGATAAAGCTTTAAGTGAACAAGCTTGCAAATCAGGTATGGACCATGTCCTTCACCCAACTAGAAATCTAGGAACTTTGCTTTGATTTCTCCTTAGTCTCCAGTTGCAAATTAGATGGCTTCCTCTTTTCCTTCCTCTTCCATAAAACAGTCATAAAGATGGGGGAGAAGGAGTTTCTAGTGACAAGGGCCATGCTGTTTTAAACCACAATGCTACAACAGTCTGCTTTGACCTTCTCTGAAGTATGAAATGCTTTAGTATAAAGCATAAAAGTATGAAAGCATAGCAAATTTTTCACTGGGACCCTAGATTAGCTCCTGTTAGAAACACCAGGTACCAAACCTGTCCCTCTTCCCAAGAGGAAACTACCAAATTCTGAAACTGAGACATAGCCTTTGGAGTAACCCAAGGCAAGTAGCCCCAGCTACTCTGTCTACAACTAGCAAACAATAAAGAGAAAGACTGACTAGGTTATGGACAGGAGCTAGACTCAATTAGTTCTCTGTAGCAGTAATGGAAGTTAGGTGTTTTAGGACATACATTATTATAAAGACAAAGACATCACCCCAATTTAATGCATGGATCCTGTACCTCCCTAATGGAAGCAGCTTCTTCTTCTTTCCTCTGCTTAAGGGAGCCAGGACGTGAGTGTTCTCTGCATTCTTGGTGTTTTCTAAACTATTCTCTCTGCTCCCTCATGTAAGCAGAGTCCTGGAAGACATTTAGAGGGTATTTGAGCCCCTCACTGTGGGAACCAGTATCCAGAGGGACCTGTCCGTTCCTTCAGTTCCCTTTCCATCTGATGGAACCCTCTCCATCTGCACATGTTCAAACCCCTCTCCTTGGACCCTACATGAGCTGGCATCTGGGTGAGTTTGTGTAAGGAGCTCAGAACAGGTATGCTGGAAGGACACATCAAGTACACATTGTTAAAAACAATATGAAAAGGAGGTAACAGACATGCTTCATCCATGTATAATTACACAAGCAAACATAATCAGGTAAGCTTAAAAGTATGTCACCCACTCCACAGCAACTTGTACATGTTCTAGCCTTGCAGTAAATGACACAAACTTTACCCCAACATCATTGACAGGCAAGGTCCCTCCCTTATGACAGTTAAACACACGCACAGGCAAGTTGTAGCCCTGCTGTAAATTCACACCAGAGCTTCTCTCAGTTGTTCCACAGGTTTTAAAATACCCCAAAGGAGCACCCACTAGGGTGAATGAAGCAATTTGCATCCTTAAGAGCTATAATTTCAGACTTTATTAACCTCCATCAGGTATTCAGTCAGCTGAGAACATCACAATGAGATAAATGGGCTATATATTACACCTCCCAGAAAAACACCTTCCTATTTATACAGGTTCACTTTTCTAAGAGCTTTAAAAATCTGTGAGTTCACTACAGTTGCCCTTAAGTTTGGCATGCTTCATGGTGGTGCTGGTTAGAGTAGCACCCAAAATTTGGTAACATTTGAAAAAAAATTGCAAGATACAGGAAATTAAAAAACAGTATTTCTTAAGATCAACAGAGTCTACCAACTTTATTTTTTTCCATTGAGCCTACCTGGGGAACCAAACTGTGGCTCTAAGTAGCCCCTAACCCCTGTTCAAACTCATCCAAGCTAGTACACGGCACCAACAGACATTTTGAGGAAGAAATACTGAGGATTCAACAAGTTAAACTCTAGTAAGAGATGCAAGCTTATTGTGTGATTTCTCTAGGAAATTCTGCCTTTTTTCTGGTAATTGAACCCCTCTCCCTTCTCCATTTAGACCCAAGTTCTATCAGGGGTTTTGACCCTCTCTATAATGTCTGTATTTGTGCTGGAATCTTGTGATGCCCTGCCCTTTACTGTATATTCAGCCTTGATCCCTGTCCCCCACCTAAATCCAGATTGAGAAAAGCCCTGAAAATAACCCAGCTTTATATATGTGACAAATCAGGAAAGAAAAAAAGAAAAACAAGAAAAAGTGTATAAACCCTTCACTCTACCTCTCAACAATAAGGTGAGATCATATTCCAGGATGTGTTGCATGCAAGAAAATATGGTATTTATTTTTCTTTTGGCTCTCCCCTGCCTCTAAGAGATGCTTGCCTCAAAGGTACAGGGAGGGGACAGATAGAGAACTGCTCACTTCTTCCAGATCACTGTGCATTTTGGCTGCTTGCAGACATTAAAAAACAAACAAACAAACAAGACCTGTGCTTTACTGGAAGAAATAGTGCATTACTTCGACCCGGCTCTGCACCATCTGTATGGAATGGCACATCTGCAGAGCTTTTTGGCACTTTTATCTGAAGTTAAGTCAATCAGCTACTAAATAAAAGCACCAAAAAAGCCCCACTAAAGTGCCCTATATATACAGACATCGGGCCAGCCGGGTCCAACTAATGCAATGCCTCCGATGCACTGGGCTAGGGAGTACACTGAGTTTAAAGTAAAACATGGGGGCTTTTTGTTTTTGGGTTTTTTTTTTTAACATCTGCAAACAATGTTTATTAACAAATACTGATCTTGGTACAGAGTTTTGAAGTACCTCTGCTGAGGTATAAAGTCACTCCATATTCACAAAAATTACTGTATTTTTTCCACATAAAAGACACACTTCCCCCAAAATCAGAGCCCCAGAACTAGGGTGTGTGCATTAAGTGGCCAAACTGACTTTCTGCCCAGGACAGAAACAGCCTTCTTTGATTCCTGCTCCACAATCATATGGTATTACAGACCAGGTAGTTGAGGGAATTAGTTGACCTAATGGCTTATTATTCATCACCCTACAGATGTTAATGATTGTCTCTCCCATTTAATAGTCTTGATCACTAATCACACTAACTTTTCTTAGGGACAATTTTGCTGTCTGCTAGCTGCTCCTGGTCTCTCTCCTCCTATTTCACATCCCTGTAAAATCTTTAGCTCTTTTTAAATTTACAAATCCACTCCAGAGACTAGTCTTCAGCAGCAGCTAGGGATTCAACTTTAGTTAAGTAGGAACAGGATTGTGAGTCAGCTGAATATTAGGCTCTGTCTCTGCTCTGTGCAGCCATAGCTCTGGACAAAATTTTTTCTTCATTCTGCCGCTCAAAAATAAAGTGAGATTGTATTCCAGGGTGTGTTGCATGCAAGCAAGTGTGGTATTTCTTTTTCTTTTGTCTGTCCTCTGGCTCTAAGAGTTATTTTCTTCAAAGATATAGGGAGGAAGCCAGTGCAGCCAGGTTGGAACAGTAAGGCTAGTGTCACGGAATGGGGCCTAGGAGTGGCCGTGAAGCTCGCTAGTGTCCCCTTGCCGTGTCCAATTAGGTGATTCAGCACCCTCTACTCACGCACCACGTCTTTGATGTTCTATGTTCAGTATGGGAGGCTGCCTTGTCTCACCTTGGACACCGCTTTCTTCTATGACCCGTTCCGAGTGGGGTGCCTCAGTGCAACCCTGCCTTACGGGCAATGCGTGCCCTCTACCTCCCCTTCAGCACGCCCCAAGCGTCGCAGCTGTCCCTGGACGTTATTAGGTCCCTCGCCCTCTAGCGCCCTCTCTGGCTCGTCACGCCCTGGTGCCCCTCTCTGGCACCCTTGGGCTTGCTACACACCTGGCGCCCCTGGGCTTGTCACGCCCTGACGCCCCTCTCAAGTGTTCCTAGACTTATTACATGCCTGGTGCCCCTTCACCGGCGCCCCTGGGCTGCTCGTGCAACTTGCGCCCCTCTTAGCGGTGCCTCTGGGCCGGTCATGTACCTGGTGCCCCTTTACCAGCGCCTCTAGGCTGGTCCTGCGACCCACGACCCTTTACCGGCACCCTTTGGGCTTGCCACGTAACCCGCGCCCCTTTACCAATGCCTCTGGGCTAGTCATGCAGCCTGTGACCCTCTATCAGGGTCCCTGGGCTTGCCTCGCCCAGGCAACTCCCCACTGGAGCCTGTCTTGCGCTCTCCACGCCCCTCCCCCTCTCTGGGGCCTGCGCCGCGCTGCCCCACCCCTCCCCCTCTCTGGGGCCTGCGCCGCGCTGCCCGCGCTCCTCCGCGCTTGGGGCTCAGGTGGCCCGTAGCCGTGCCTGGCCCCCTAACCCTTTTCAGGGTTGTTTGCCCCTGGGCAAAACTGGGCAAAACACCGTCCCCACGAGCTGGGGTCTCTGTACCTCACACACCACGCCACTCCGGCACTCGCTCGCTGTGCCAACTATGGCGGCAATCGCTGTGCCACCCTGGCACCACTTGCTGTGCCCTTACTGGGCACCAGGAACCCCTAGATTATTGGGGAGCTCCCATGAGGCCTCCTCGCACCCCTACAGCCTCACCCGGTCCTCCGGTACAACAATAACTCAACCACGAGCCAAACGGCTGCAACATAAACCACAAGGAGCCTCCAGGCTCACAGCATAAACTTCAAGCTACCCTGGCTCCCAACCATACCTCGCTTAGGGTTTGCACTCTCCCGCATCATTGCAGCCAGTCAGCATGTTCAGGCTGCAACTCTCAACTCGGCCTGCTCAGCTCTCCCACAGAGCCCGAGCCCCAGCCCCAGCCCCAGCCCCAGCCCCAGCCCCAGCCCCAGCCCCAGCCCCAGCCCCAGCCAGAAGGCAACTGCTCTCTAGGCTTTGGCCTGGGCTGTTTATAAAGGCCCGGCCCTGCCCCCTTCTGTTCACATGACCTGCCTGGTTGCCCCAGCAACTGGCACCTGGGTGGCCTTAAAGTATAGCAGCTGCCCCTATTTCTTCCCAGACACGTGAGAGCTAGGAGGGTACACAGGAGGCAGATGAGGGCCCACACCAAGATACTTGTAGCAGAGCCAGCAGGGGGATGGGCTGAAGGGGCAACATGATGCAAAGTACAGTTGTGGGTATCAGGGTATGGCAGTGACTGGGGGAGCCTGGGCTAAGGACATCACAATGTAAAAACATGATCCTTGTTGCTGCCAACCAGGGCCTGGCTGAACGGTTTCACTTGCATTATGTATAACACTTCAGTAAAAAAAAATGGCTGCCAGAAAAACATTTGCAGATTACCAGTTAAAAAAAATGTTCTTGGGTTGGCAACCCTGGTTATTATAAAGTGACCATGGGTTGAGACAGAATCCTGTGTCTCAATTTTCCAATGTGCTGTGTGGTAGTGGAATTTTTCTCTGATGTAATCCCTAAAGTCCACAGAAGGGGCTATGGTGGCAAGCTCTGAAGGTAAACTCTTATTACAAGTACCTGTGAAATCCATTCATATTATGCAGTGAAGCAAGCTGTTGTGTACAAAAGCTCAAGCCTCTCTAAACCATTTAATTTCTAAGGTGCCATCATGCCCTACCTTCTGAATCTGGAGGAAAAAATATGCTAATGAATTATTTCAGAAAAATATGTAATCGTGCACACACATAATAAGGAAGAGATAAATTTGTGCTCAGGTATTTCCCAAAGAGTGGGGTATTTTCTATTCAATAACTTTTTTCATGGAATGCACCTGAATAGCAGCAAAGCTGAATATGCTCAATAATTTTTCAGCTTCTTAAGCTTACAAACAGTGGAATGCCAACTCTGCTAGAAGTAAGGTTGAGAAACCCCTTCTATTTAAAGGAAAATTCTAAAAGTACTATAAAACCCATGAGTTTACCTGGATTGCCTTACAATTTACTACACGTTATGGGTGTGGAATAGTATTAGGGACCCAAATTGGCGGGGTTTCTTATAGTAAGGGGTTTCCAATATGCAAGCCTCACCAAAAAAAAATCAATCAATCAACTGACCGACCAATCAGCAGTTCTTACAATTGATACATTCTATTGATCCCTTTTTATCACACCTAAAACTCAGACTTGGTCCTGGTTCCAAGTAAACTCAGGCCCCTTGACACCCACTGGCTCACTGATATTAAAAGCATTATTCAAAAAACTATTAAGCTCTTTGGCTAAACATGTGCCCAAATGCTAACATGCCAACAGGATTAGTGTGTGGATATGCAGAAAGAGTAGCCAAGAGAGTTTTTAGCCAGATAGCTTTTCACATGATTTGAGTAGTTCAGGAGATTTAGTTGTCAGTGAACCTGAATTCCACCCAAACAAAGTAAGTTTGAACTGGATCCCTGTAAAAAAACTCAGAAAAATCTGTAAGCATACTGTTGTTGCAACCTGCCTTTATGGAAATGTAATATGAATATCCAAGTACAGAGAATAATTCAGAAAAATACTATGAAAATGAATGCTGAGAGGGGAGAATGAGTTATTATGAAGCAGAGGGGTATGAAGGAAACAAGAGGAAAAATTTTAGCCTACAATAGGGATGGGAAACTATGGAACTGGATGCCCAAAAACGGGACGGAGGTTGAGTGACTCAGATAAAAGAGAAACACTGATTTGGGAGAGGACTAGGAACAGGCAGCCTCATTGTCTCTTTTCCCCTCTATGTGCTAGGATTTAGAGGAGTGCTTCATCCATCTGAAGAACGGCTGAGTCTCTCTGTCTTATTTCCCATGTAGAAACCAGGTTAATAGAGTCTTTCCCCCTATCCTTCCTGTATACTGGGAGCTGAAACGGTCCTGACACTCTGAGTGGAAAACAGGCAAGATGTGAATATGCAACAACCACATAGGTCTACAGCTAAAATGAGAAGATGAGATTGGTTATGTTTAGTGGCTTTCATAGACTTTCAAGTACCAGCAGTGGAAAATGACAGATTATGCAGATTCACATAAACTTGAGGATGGTTCTTATATCTCAGTAGACATAAAGCTATTGTTTCCAACTGTATTCACCTCTTTGAAGTGTTCCCTTTAGTTGAGAACATCATATCCTTTTAGTAGATTTACCTTTCCTAAAAAAAAGGTTCAGGCCGGCTTGTAAAACAAAATTTTAAAATTGTAGAAATAAAATAAAACATTGAAATAAGAAGATGCAACAAAACCAGCTCCCCCCTATGGAACCCTCCCTCCCCCACAAAATACAAAAGCAATCCACCTCACCCCATCCACCTCCCTGTTCCCCTACCCAATCCCACCTTCCTTGCCACAACACATGCACTTCCATAAAATAAACCAATCCCCCAATACATATAATTTGAGAAAAATGGGGTGCTTCAAACCTATGCTGCAGAGAGATGTCTATAGCCTTTTCCTCCATTCCGACTAAAAAGTACTTCTTTCAAGATTATCCTTTCCTAGGCATATATCATAAAATGCACAGATTCTATCAGCAATTTACTGTGTCCCTGTGGTATAAACTACAACTTTGGTCATTCCCCAACTGGTCTTGATTGCATGACATTTATCCTAGCTAGTATATGTCATGTGCAGTCCCTTTGGGAAAACAAAAATGAAAGCACTGTTAAAAAAAGTCAGTTTCTCTGGACAAATGTGCACCAAAATTATTGCAGAACAAGACATAAACTCACAGTACAAAACAGGAAAGACATACATTCACAAATTTTCATCGTGACTCAAGGAACCAAGCCATGAGCACTGTAACACAGAATATGGACACACATCACACTTAGTTTAAATATAGTCTAAGACTGAAGCAAACAGATATACAAACTTGTTATAATGGCTTATATTGGACTCCAAATGGTTCAAAATATTGGATTTATGTCATATTATACCCTACCTGCCATTTGATAACTTCAGGTAACTTCTCTACATTTTACCAGCTACGTTCTATCACCAGGTCAACATTCCCCCTTACCCCACCCCTCACCTACCTGTGTCATACCTATTGAAGAACTATTTTTCCAATTATTTAGTTGGTCTAATAAAAGAGACCACATTTACCCAAAGAACGTTGTCTGCCTGGAAAATCAAGTACTCTTTTGAACCAATTGAGTAGGAAATGCTAGAAGAAAAGGGTAGGAGTTGTGGAGGGCCTGGTGAGAAGCACCCAGCCCCAACTGATCCTGTTTGGGCTTTTGATTATTATAGGCTCTTAAACTGAAGGTTTTGCGTTGTGGCTTCAGGTGTATTGCAGCTATTCCACATCTCCTTGCTGACAGACTTCCACCTGGAGTCAGTATCCAGTATTGCATGGATAGGAATCTCTTTAACATCAACCAGTTTTGTTCCAAATCCAAGATAACCAACACTTCCATTACTGATCTTCAGTACGCTGATGATTGTATCATATGTGCTCACTCAATTCAAGAGTTCTAGGTCATTCCTGACTGCTTCTGTGAAGCACACAAATTTCTTGGACTGTCAACTTTACAAAAACCAAGATGCTTTACCAACCTATCCCAAACAAACCAACTGCTATGCCATATATTACAATTAGAGTGCAGTTGTTGGAGAATATTGAGCATTTCCCCTAGTTGGGCACCTTTCCCAAAAAGTAAACACAGAAGGCAATATTGAACATCAAACAAAATCTTCCAGTGCTTCCTCAGGACATCTCCAAAAATGTATCTTTAATGAATGTGACATCAGGAACCAAGGAAAATTTCTTGTCTACCACATGGCTGTCACCCATACCCTGTTTATATGCGTGGGAAACTTGGACATCCTATCAGGAACACTGAAAAGCCTCAAACTGTTACTATCAATGATATCTTTGGGAAATCCTCCATATCAATTAGAAGGACAGAAAAATGAACGCCAGCATTCTGGCTCAAGCAAAGGCCACCAGCATTGAAGCCACATTTATACAGTACTAGCTCTGCTGGACAGGACCAGGACATATCATAAGGATACTTGACAGCCAGCTCCCAAGACAGGTCCTATACTGCTAACTCACCAATGGTCACTGCCCTATAGGTGGGCAGAAGAAGAGGTTCAAGGCCAATCTGAAGGCCAATCTGAAGAAATGCGATATTAACATTAAAACTTAAGACTGAAGCACTGGATTGTTCCCAGTGATGCTGTGAGATACAAGGTGTTAACCATTTTGAGTACAATTGCCTCACTATGAAGGCAGATAGATGAGAGAGATGAAGGAAAAGAGCTGTGACCTGGCATCACCAGAATCAACTCCTTCCTCCTGGAACTGTTTGCCATGTCTGCAGTAAACATGCAAATCTTGCACTGGCCTCTTCAATCATCTCTGGACTCACCAGTGACTCCTTACTATTAGAGGCTGATGTGAGAATAGAACCCTATAAGGGACTAGGTTGTGTAGGCGAAAGCCAAATCATTCAGAGATAGAGAATGAGCAGCCCTGCAAAGGAGTCAGGGGACCAGCAGCCAAAGATGACAGGGCTAGGAAACCCAGTGTAAAAGAGGCCAAGGAGGCTGAGAGACCTGAAGCTGAGAGAGGGGCCAGGGGCCCAAGTGACTGAAAGTTACTGCCAGAACAGAGGGTCCAGCAAAGACATGAATGTGGCTATGAGAGAGGCTGGAGACCACCATAAATGCCGCAAGGTGATTTAGTGTCCCAAGGTAAGGATAGAGACCATAGGGCCAGAATTGGCATAGAATACAGGAGTAGTGCCTGTAGGGCAGGATAAAGTCCAGCAGGGTACACAATGGTTAGTAGTGCTGTGCGAAGCTTTGGTCGTTGATTTGATTCAGAGGAGATTCGGCCCGATTCAACAGCTGAATCTCTGAATCTGAATTGAATCAGGAGAGCCATTAATCTTTCAGAATCTAATCAGAAGCCTCTGATTCAATTTAGAGAGATTTGGAGAGATCCGACGATTCGGCCACAATCACAGCTTTATATGTTTTTTCTATGTACCTCAAGGTACCAGGTGTGGCTCGTGATAGTGGGGCGGCTGAAGCGTCCCACAGGAGTGCAGGGGGAAAGGGCCTGGAAGGACTCCGAAAGTGGACCAAAAGTACTTCCGGTCCACTTCTGGGTCTGCCATGGAATATGCGGGGGGACCCCCCCCTCCAACCCTTGGCTCGGCAACTAGTGCCTCCTGGGTCTGACGGAGCACCCAAAATCCCCCCCTTGGCCAATTGCCAGAAGCTGGGGGGGTCAGGGGGGGTCCCCCACATATTCTGCTTCTGTAGCTTCTGTAGGTGCTAAGCTTCCCAAATAGGCATTACCATTGCTTAATCTACATTCTAACCCTGAGTAGATTCCCCAGGAACAACCCCCAGACTTGCTACATTTTATATTGCCTTGAACTTATATAGCCAATTTGCTCGTCCACAATATTCTATGGATATTTACGTACTTTCACTTATGCTGTTGACAGTTGTTCAAATGATCATGCAATGGGATAGGATCCCTGATCCCAACAATCATGCCTTCTACCATTCCACACATGCATGGCAGAATACACATTTATAAGAATCAGGGACAGATCTGCATCATACAACTGCCACCAGTCTTGCTATGAGTTGCAGGAAACAAAAGGAACCTGGCAGGCAAAGCCAAGAGGCTCTCCTGGGGGGGATGAATTTAAACCCCTGGACCTGACAGCCCTGCTGGAGGTGCCAAACATGAGGGATCAAAAGTTCCCAGCAGAAAGAGCAGCCCTGCATAGCTTATTCTCAGCACTGACTCAGGGAAGCCCTGGGAGAGCTGGAGACCTGGGGCTGTCAGGGGCCAATTCTGACAAATTAACTGATTCTTGGCCCTGGGCCTAAAACAACCCTGGTATGTGGACCTGCCACATGTTTGATTTAAGGTGCTGTACAAACTAGTCACAAAGATGTTCTACATCATATGTGGAATATATTTGTGACTGGTTGGCCATTTTATGGTGCCTTAAATTGGGGGAATGTGTGGCACTATTGACACCTATGTAATGATTAACATGCTAATCACACCATAAATGTAACAGACCATAATGTGCCAGGAGGCCTTACAGTCCACCTCACTTTTGATGATCCCCATGGCAAGGAGAGTCTCATGCCCTGTTGCTGATGCACTCTAAAAAACACAGTCCTGAAATGAAGCACATTGGATCCCTTAAGGTAAACATAGCACAGCTTTCCTGCAATCACACCTGTGGTGAAGCTTGAACAAGCAGAAAAGACAAGGTTCCAACTGATTTCTTCATCTCATAGTCACTGAATCCCCAGATTTCCTCATATCATAAACACAGCTCTGCCTTTAATGGATACTCCAACTAAAACACCCCATGGTTCTTATAGGCTAGGGACAGACATTCAAAAAGCCTGAGCCCAAGATGATTCAACCTCTGCAGGTTAGTCTAATCTAGCTATGCTGAACCGGTTAGTAACCAGACAGACATTCTCTCTGGACAGAGAAAATTCAGACATGCCTGCAGTGGCTCAGGCCAGAAGCTGGGGGGTGCTAACGCAGCCCTCCCTTCCTTTACACATTTCTGAGCTGAGGGGGGCATGGCCAGGCCCTGGCAGGACATTCTAATTAGGGAGGTCTGCCTGTACCATCCCAGGCTTTTCCCCTCTGACTGCTCAAGGGGCAGGAGTGTTGCCAGACCCCAGCCCCTTGCTAGCACTCTGAGGCAAGGGGGTTGTGCAGTGCATGCATCTGTTGATGATACAAAGCTTTTCAACACCCCCCCCCACTTCTCCATACTGTATGCAGCGAACTGACAGGCAAGCAAGCCAGTGAGGAGTTGATTATCACCCCATCAGCAAAACAATAGCCTCTCTGTTAGTTCAAACTCTTCTGTCTGCCTGTCCCAGTGAAATTGGAGACACATATGCACAGACACCCTGTGGCATTAGCTAGCATACCACATGCTTAGGGTCCATGGGGCTGGTGTCTGTGCCGTGGGAGATAGGAGGGAGGGGGAGATTCCTGCTTGAGCAGCAAACAGTGGGGGCAGGGGGGAGGTAGGGCAGGGGGAAGCCAGACAGACCCTATTGTGGAGCAGAGAGCCCTGCCCAGCCAGAGAGCATGCCGGGATGCTGGGGGACTTTGGTTTATCTTAAACCAGCAAGGGGTCTGGGACAGACATTGCATAAATCAGTTTGACCCAGATCAGTTAAGTTTGATACTACATTCAACCAGGTTTATCTCAAACCAGTTTCAGCCATTTTCAGATTGACTTATGTACACTGAACATCTGTTCTGTTACAGGTTTAAACCAGCTTCTGATTACTCAAACTGTTTATGTGTAATGTCTGTCCCTAGCCACATAGTCAAACCTATCACAGTTAAGATAACCATGGTGCTTCCTTCGTCTGTCCTGCCACCCACCAATTTTGGGCTAGCCACATGCCCATTCTCTAACTCTCTGTAGTGCTCTGTTTTGCATCTTTAAATTCCTGCAGTACCATTCTCTCAAGTTACCTAGTCATCTCCTGCACCATTGGCTGTCCTCAGCCAGCTAACTAGAGCTTACACAGATAATTCCCAATGGTTATTTCAATGTCCAATTCTATATTTGCTAGTTTCCTTAGATTTAAATTTGAAATACCTCAACTTCATTTCTTAGTTTTCAGATATTTGAAATCACTGAACTCTACGCTCTGGAACAGCTGGTGAAAGTCCAGGACAAACTTAACACAGCAATAATTAAGTGTTTTATCACAAATTTGTTCCAGCTTAGGCAACTTACTTTTTCTGAGACAGACAGACAGACCAACAGACGGACAGACTATCAACTTCAACAGGAACAGAATCAGTTCTTAAGCAACCCCACTGAAAATAATTGATTTATGTAGATTTTTAGGCATTGTAAAATATTGGATTGCAAAATACATTTTTTTTTTGTATTTTCAGCTTCAATTCATTTCTCAAACCATGCGAGGTTTTCATGTCTCACACTTTCAAAGCTTGAAAATTTGTCACATTGGTATGCAATGTTGATATATTTTAAATTTTAAGTGCTGTATGAGGTCTCAAACATATCAGTGTGTGATTTATTGTAGTCAGTTAAAAAATTTAAACATAAAGACTATTAGAGAACACTTCTTTATGCTAATACAGTTACAATCTATAACAATGTGTACATTCTGAATTAAAAAAAATATTTTGGTATATTTTTATCTATTCAAGCTTGCAGCTAAAAAGATTTTCTTTTAATGTTCACCTTTAGCTGTAGTGTCTTCTCTAAGTTTTCAATCTTCCTTTCAGCTATTTTAAGCTTTCTTAGCCCCTCTGACTCTCTAAAAGAGCTCTTTGGGGACAGAGACCTTGAACGTTTCACAGGTGGTTCCTGGAGAATAAAACAAGGACATGGTTGAACTAGTTGGAACACTAGATTATGAAAGACATGCAGAATTAAAGAACAAGTAATTTTGAATACTAATAATGAATTATAAAAAAAATCCTGCATGGAATACCAGAGAAATAACAAGCAGAATTACCACAGCGCTACCACTAAAGGTTTCTCTGTGACTCGTTAATGAGAATATTCATTTACATTTACATTGTTTCTTTCAGAATAATGATGTCCCATTAGGGAAGACTAAAGGGTTATAGACTCAGAAATGCAAGAAACCTCATTACAAAGGAGGGGATAGAGGCTGGTCTAATTGCTCTATAAGGGTCCAAGGTTACACTTGATAGGACAACCAGAAACAAGAGGGAAAGGATTTTTTTCCCTTTGAAATAGTTTAACACACTGTGAAGTTGAAGGAACAATATGCTTGAGGAATATAAATACAACAGACAGTAGATCTTATACCATAATGACCATATGGTCATTAACTATAATGTGGCTAACTAGAGACAAGAATGTGTTTATATTATGTACAGCTTCATATAGCAATCTGGAGAAAGAAAATGTGAAAGTAACATTTAAACTGGACATTCTTGTTCTTACTGTCATGTGTCCTTACATCAAAGAAATAAAGACCTCTTCATTTTAGGCTTACTGATATTCTGATAATTTTGGCTAAAGGACAGTGAAACACTGAATCATTGCTTAACACCTAATAAGATCACCAAGATTTCTAAACATCAATAACAAAAAATAGCAAGAGGTTGTTTTTATTATCACTATTCATTGTTACTATTTTAAACCCATGTAACCTCATAAAGACTATGAACCAATGTTGTCCTTATTTTTAGATATTACCATGTTTATTTGATAGAATAAATAAGTGATCTATACCAAGAAGTTGGATGGAATTGTTCTTAGTTACTAAAGATTTCAATAATACATTATCATATAAACTTTGCAGACCTTATGACAATTAAAAAACACTTCACATCTTTCTTCGGCCATTGTCTGAAAGCATGAAGTAAATAAATATTTTAAAATATTATAACCCATTGTTTTGCTTAAACACAAATGTACAGAATTTTAAAGGAAAAAATAAACATCTATTTGTACATATTTAGTGCACATCTTAATAATGGCCAAATAATTTGTATGTGAAATGATGATAATCTGAGCTTGGATAAAGAGAAATCAGAAAAGAAAGACCAGGCATTTCTATATCTCTACTTTCTCCTTACACCAGAAAGAATTCCACCAGTATTGTATTTGTCTATATAAAATTTCTAAAATTCAACACATTACAATGCCCAAATCTAAAAAAGTCAACACTCTGATGTAGAATACTATATATTCCTATATATGCTTTCAGTAGTTTTATTATGGATAGAAAATAAACTGGAGCTATGAGATAATTATTCCATTCATATTTAAGATATTTTTTAAAAAACAGTTATCTATTTTGGCATGATTCCATATTATATACATATATGTTGAAAATAATTAGTCAATATGTATTTCCAACATTTTGGGGCAAGATTTTCAAAAGGAGTATACATTTTGTATACTTTACTTACTGGATGTCTAATCTGATTTACATTAAATGGGTAACACTTGTAATTGTGCAAAATCATTCCCCTATAAAGAAATCTGCACGTAAAATCATCGGTCACTTTTGAAAATCTTGGCTTTCAGGTTCAGTCAATTAACTAATTATAAACCATGTCTATCATAGTTCATAGTTATCTCATGCCTATGTGAATCTGCAGTTTTCAGGAAGCAGTGAGTTTACTTCCTGTGTCACCTCAACAGGTATTTACAGGTTAGGAAACTGTAACTTTCCACAAGGATGGAACAAGAAGTCAAAAGTACCAGGTTTGCTGCTCACAGACAAGGGCAACAAGAGAGGAGGTTGAAGGTATCCTGCCTGGTGTCAGTCACAGCTACACTAAACTGCCAGTGAGAAGGAAAAGGAGTGAAAGGGTCTGAGAAGGACTGGGAAGAGAACTGAACTACTTCACTGACAGGGAGAAGCAAGGGCAACTGAACTGAAATGCTAATGAAAGGGGACCCTGATACACCAAGGAGAAGACTATTCTCTACCTACCTTTATATATTAAGATGGGGCATGGTTGTGACTGTTTCTTGTTGCAAGATAGGGTCAGGATACACAAAAACTAGAGAACTATCCTAACTGACAACAGTCATTAAAACTTTGGGTGGGACCAGTAATAAATGCACTCTATCCAACCCTGCCTTAGGTTGAATATGTTGTTATTTGATAGTAATCCAATCAGAGGTCAGTGGAGAGAAGCTGGGTCTAGGCTTCACAGTTCAGTCAGATAGTTCAAAGGCAATCTTTGCCAAAGAGGCAAACTGTTTAATTTTACAGCCAAGCTAGAGGAAACCGTGTAGTAAAATATACTGTAATTTGATTGCCTGGGGCTGCTGCAAAACTCAATTTGATTCCAAGAGGGAGATGGTTTCTGTAATATGTGCCTTACAACAGTAAACTTAGCCATTTCTTGTGCCGCTGCCAGGTTTTGGCAGTTTAACTTGCAAATCAATCCTTAAATTACACTGAAATTTAAACACAATTGTGCAAAAATCATACATCCAAATTTGGTTCCTTTAACCATCCAAAAATGTTGGAACTAAAAATTATCTTGTTCTTTGAGAAGTATAAAGATCAGCCTGAATCAGGGGAGGGTAACAGAAGTTTTCAAGTCAAGTAATATTAAAGCACATCCACAAAAGAATATGCTAAATAACATGAGAAACAGAAACAAATGCAATGAGTTCTGCAACAGAAAAATGAAACATTACGGTAATGTATGGAAACTATGACAAGCTGTTTGATGTGGGTAGCCCTCTTGTGGATCTAAGAACTGATAACTTAGATATATGTGCCTGCTGTTCATCTGCTGCTCATGTAAAGACATTCTTGCAGCCATTAAAAAAAAACCCTATTTCTTCCTGACCCCAAAGCTAGAGATCAGTTTAACGTCAAGCACAAAAATGAGACCGGTTTAAGACTAACAGGTGCCCCACCAAATATGTGCCCTATATCCAGTGTTTCAACGGAAGGCAAAAAAACACATACAAATCCAAGCAATGCATTTCTTCAGAGAAAAAAAAAGTGTCAGACCACTCATTAAAGGCAGCAAGCAGAAAATATAATCAGATTTGGAACATTTGGAATACATTACCAACAGAAACCACCGAAACCAAGCCAGAAGCTTACATAGTTCAGGTTTGGTCTTGTTTCTCAAGGGAGTAAGAAAGGTCCATTTGTGGAGACTCTATATTTCAATGTGAACTTTATCAACATTGAAAGTTAATTCTCACATCCCTTTCAAAGAGAAATCTCATATCACTTGAGACTTTATACAAGCAAGAAAAGTGCTATGATGGAACTCTTTGTAAGGAAAGCTAATCTTGGTCCTTCTGCCCAAATGCCTTCAGGGATGGCACACTTAAAGTAGGAAATATTTGGGCATATTTAGAGGGAGAGTTACAGAAAATTCATACCACTGTTACTGAGGCTGTCACTGAGCATTTGTGTGTCAGATTCATCAGTCCACAGAAGTCATCAGTCACATGGTATTGCTACTTCAGTTCCAAAAAGAACTCTTGTGATTTAAAAAATTGGCACTGGACAAAATGACAAGCTGCTAGACCACTTTACATAGAACCTGGAAAATGAGAGAATAGGAAGTCCCATCCAAATTCTGAGAAATTAACAATAGAAGCAATCTTTCTGGGAGAGGGAGTGTTCAACCTGCAGCTGCATTCACTCCCCTGGGCTCATCGCCTTCACCAAACCAGCTGCTCCAATCTTCCCATTTTCCACCGATTGTAGTCTGGGGAATCAATGACCTTCTCTGCTTTACACCAGGTCTGTGAGGAGACTGGTGCAGTACAGCAATTCCCCCTGCCTGCTCCCTCAACTGGGCAATTCCACGTCTAGGGAAGTGCAGAGAGCATTCCCTTGCTGCTTCACTCCTCACCTGGACAGGCTAGAAGGGGAGTGTACAAGTGTTCACTCTTGCAAGGGAAATCTTCTAGCTTGATAGTTAGAAGACCTTTCTCCCAAGAAGGCCCATGTTTCCTCTGGGAGGAATTGAGTAAAGACTTCTACACTCATAGAGTCTACTGGGAGAGTGGTAATTCTCTGGGTAGACACAGCACCTGTACATGACCAAGGAAGAAACGCAGTACGGTGGAATGGCACTTCCGTGTCATGAACCGTGTTTGCAGTGAAAATGAAACTCAGTATCCACTGTCTTTTGGAAGATATATATTGCATTTTCCTCAAAATGAAACTTAGTAACTTTTCTGTTTCATAAGTTCATTCAAAATAACAAGTTAACTGAAAAATGCCTTCATTCTGAGAAACATAAATACGGTTATTTAGTCAGACACTGGCAGTAGCAATGCCACTACATTTCATTAGAATGGGTACTTTATTATTATTATTATTACAATGTGACCCTGAAAATAAATTTCACAATGGAAGCATTCTGGTTATTTTGTGAGCAGAACCATACTTAGCAATCATTGAGAATTGCAGGCAGTACTAGTAGCGAAGAACCAGAGTAGTGGTGCGCTGTATGATTAGATCTAGATTTCAGAACAGAGGAACATTTATTGTGGTTTTATTTAGGTATTACAATTTTCATTTAAATTTCCAATAACTACATTTTCTCCTTTGGCTCTGTCTCATATTGGGGATGCCCTCAGATTTCTCATTAATATTAAAGGCAAGGAAAAGTCTATTCATATCACAAAGACAGTCAGACACAATAAAAGCAAAATAATACAATGAAAAAGGTTGGTTTAGCACTCTTAAAGGAAAGCACAAGAAGAAATTATTATGCGAGCACAGCAACATTAACATAAGTATGAGAAAGACCATTGTCTATGAAACTGAGATGGTCTATGAAACTGAGAGATTGTCTATGAAACTGAGACAGTCATGTTTTCCTACTGGATAGCAAAATTTAAAGTCTTAACTGCCTGTGAACAAGTGTTCTGAAAATATATTTTTTCTTTGGCATAATGTACAGTGTAAAATAATGAGGCAGGCCTGCCCACTCCAGATGCTAGTTAGTAGATTCTTGGGAGCAAGAAAAAGGGAAGAACTTTCAGAAAACAAGATGCCATATCCCATTGTTACTTGTGAATGTCATGCCCCATTGTTACCTGTGCAGAGACAAGATGAATGGGGAGTTTTCTATTAGATAGATCTGTGATTAGATGAACCCCACATCAACTCCATGTGTTCTACAGAACTTCAAGAATAAAATTCTAGAACAGAAAGCTAGTGACCTGGATAGCCTGCTGCACAAAGTTATGATAATCCCATATATGAATATTCAAGCATTAGAATTATTTTCGTATCCAATTAATTAACAAATAATAGTAACGATAGTGTCTTTAAATAGGAGCGTAAATTAAACAAACAATCTTCAAAGAATCAGTGCAATGCTATTCATAATATTAGAATATTAAGACTACTAAATAAAAGTCGTTGTAGAAAATAACAACAAATCATATTTAAAAATAAAATGCATACTTTCTGCTGTATTAATAAACTCAAAAAATAAACTTGTCATGTCCCTTATATTTCCAGTTTAGGAAAGGATGGGCATCCTAAATAACCAGCACAAACTACTTAATAAATATTCATTTTAAGAAACCAACAAAGAATTCAGCCTTTATTTAATTTCACTAAATTAAGGATCCTTTATTCAGTGTTTAATAAGGTAAAACCTTCTACTCCCAATAGTTATTTTAACAACTATTTGGCAGAAAATATAAACATCCTTCGAACAAGCTTCCAGAATTATAAGCAGCATCAACAGTTATTAAAACTGTTATTATCTGGACCCTTGAGCAAAAATGTTTGGCTTTACCAGTCTTATTCTGACACAAATACACAAGACAATAAAACCATCATACCTCGAACTTTCTTCCAGTCTTTATGCTGCTATCCAGGATATCTGTGCTGCAAAAATTATGTTCTGCTAGATTAAGATTTGCTGTTTTCAATTTTTTCTGCAAAAGCTTTATTTCAGACTTCTGTGTTTCTATGAGATTTTCTAGGTCACTTAAACAAGGCTGTTGAAATTCCTAGAAAATAACAGTACAGGTATGTTAAATTAACACAAAGAACAGAACCATACTGAATCACTTGGATAAAACTGCCTATTGAAACAAAACATCATCTGTGTAACAGGAAGCTGAGAAAGCTGCTTCTGTCCATGGGAATCAAAGAAGTAGTGGTTTATCAAAAACAATCCCATAAATCTTGAGAAATTATATTTTTACAACAATGACTCCATATATTTTTAAAGCAGAAGAAAGCTAAGTTGTTATCTACAATGATACGTGTCTTTCTTACACAGATATGAGAACAAGTTGCCACAAAAAATGCTGCAGTCATGTTAACTCTCAGATGAATTAATTCAAAATTACTTGACAAAACACTAGGTCTAAATTTTATTAGTTGTAATATTTAAGAACTTGAGCTTCTGGATATAAATGGTCTAGAACAATGGAAGAACTAACGGATGACAATGTTACACTCAGTACTACCATTACTGCTATTCTGATTTCATTGTCCATAAGTTTCTTGCTAAATTGCATAAACGTAGAGCTACGCTGATAGAGCTTGTAAATTCAGATGATGAGTAGTAAGGGCCAAGTTAAAATAATGGAATAGGGGTAAAAAGAGGAATCACTGGTTCACAGTGTAATTTAATAATATATGCACACATCTCACAGTGACATTTGATTATGAGTTTTTTATTATTATTTTAAATTTATCAACTCATTCATAAATATTTCCAGGCACAGCATAATACTGTCATATGCTCTTCACTTTGGGCTTAATTTAAAACCCATAGTAATTGACAAAAATTCCTTTAATTTCAACTGCTTTTAAAATAGGCCCTTGATGCACAAAAGCACTTTCACTTACCAGAAAGCAATTGCTCATTTGAATAAAGAAAGGAAGATTCTAGTATAGCTATCAATACCAGCTACTGTCCTCAATATTGGCCTGCCTCAGAATACACAGCCAGTGTTCTGATAATTTTAAAAATAAAATAAAATGAACAAGGGGAAAACCTATTGATTAAATGTTGTGGACAATTTACAAGTTCTAGACTCAAGTGTGAGACAATGAGAAAAGCCTGAGCAAAAATATGTTGCTAACAAGCAAATTCCCTAAAACACAATGGAACTACAGCATAGGGAAACAGACATAGCTATCTTGGATATGTCTACATGGCAGCACCATGCAGAAATATCTAAGCAGTGCTATTCAGCTGGCGCACAAGGCTGCCCTAACATGTCTATATATATATATATATAACTTCCTATTTCAGAGCTAGCATGTGGAGAATTAGCTCAGGTACATCAGCATTTTACTATACAGACTCTGGTACACAGCGTCCTGCATTCACAGGTAACTCAGGGTCTTGTCTCCACGGCATTCTATGTAGACATACTTCTTTGATTCCTTCCTATGCAGCTTCTTTACCATGACCATTATAAATTCATGGTTCCTTCAAGCAAAAACAAAATAAGAAGTATAGAGCATTTATTTTGTTAATGCAAGAGAAAGGTCACTCCTATACCAGCTAGAGAGCGGAGGAGATCATTAAGGCAAGGAAGAAAAATGGTCCATATCCATGTTGACAGTTCCTTTAACAATTTCTGATGCATACTCTGTAACCTATAAGAGACCATACAATACTGCTGCTAGATGTCACTTCCTCCAGCCTCCTCAGTTCATTACAAAGGCAAGCTAGGAGACCACACAAAACAAGAAGAGGGACAGGGGGGCAGTGCCACAGGCCAGCCAAGTTCTAGGTTTTCCAAGCAAAGAAAGGGAAATTGATATGAAAGCACATACATAAGATGCTGCATTAAAGAGTTTTAAACAACTTGAATGCAAACAGACACAAGCATTTGTTAACTCTTAAATTCTCAATCATATATAAACAGAACACCTATTGGATATAACAACAATACCAGTGACAGCCAGCAAAAAAAAGAGAAGGCAATCTTTCTAATGTCAATTACTGCTTGTTTAATTCCTAGATATAAATATTCTATTCATAAAACACAACTTTTCAAAATAGAAGCAGGCTTCAAACTATTATATTGAATTTTAACTAGCAGGATTACAGTGGGCAAATTAATTTAAGTCATCTGTATAAAATGTTGATTAGCTTGTTACAGTAGCATTGCTGTTTAATTTCCCTCACCAGTAATGAGATGTAGATAGCATTGTGAAACGAAAAACTTCCAGAACAAGTGAAATTATGACTCACATCAAGTCAGAAATAAAACTCACTAATGTTAAAGAGCTGGAGTGTTGTCGTAATCATGATAGTCCAGGAAATGCCTGAGGTGCAAGAAGTGTTTGTGATATTTTTAACTGGACCAACAGTTGGGAGAGATGTTGGACAAGCTGTTTTTACCCCAACTTTCTTTTCTATTTATATTGATTCTCTAAAATAGATGTACTAAGTCATGTAAAGCTATTCATTTTGAATTACTGTATTAAAATATATTTTGTTACATTCTTTTGATAGTTTGCATGTATAAATATACCCAATGCATAGATGTATTTAAAATTTACTGAGAATACACATATATTTTTGGACTCTCATCTTTCAAAATTGTATCAGCCTGTGCAAAGTATCTGTATTTATAGCCTTAATATTATTCAACAGATTGCTATGAGCTATGCAGAGTTTACTAAATGGTTAATGCCTATGATGTCTGCAGAGCCTACCATTTATTTCACATATGCATTTGACTTCAGGAATTTAGAGAGCTCATAGCTGATTTTGAAGAGATCTTTTTTCATGATTGAGGTTCTCTCAAATCACAGTGCTGTCTCTACTGAGATTTTGATTATTGCCCTCTAATAATTTAATCTTTCCTTCACCATCTTCTTCACTTAATCTGCTTTTGAAAGGTGTATGTTTTTTAATTGAATGTAAAAAAGATTTTAAATGAATTTTTTGATAAAAAAAGAAGGGCTTTCCAAGCTGTGCAAATCTGCCTGGGGTTTAAGTCAAGTTCATGTTCATTTAACATCATGGGAATATAGTTATGTATGCTAGATTTTTTGGTACAAAGAGATGGAAAAAAGAGAGAGAGAAGAAATCCTTTAGTGAAGGTATTTCCCTTTAGCCCTCACCAGAAATCTCTTCCAAACCTAGTTAAGGAACCATTGTTGTTTTCTGAAAAGCAATGTAAAATTGTAATCAGACTTATGGTAAGATGAGTACACTGCCAGTTTTCAGCAGTAAAAATCCACTTTGATTGTCCAGCTTTTAATCGGAATTCCTCTGTGGGTGCTAATGTAATACAAGTGAAACGTTAAAATGAAAGACAAAAAGCCTTGAAGATTCTGCAGTGTTCACTAACATAAGCAAACTGACCCGATCTTAAGTAGGAATCATGTTTGCACTTCAGGGCTTACAGTAATCAAAGCCAAAATACTCTACCCAAAACACAGTCCAAATTCAGACCGTGTGCTAGAGAGTTCCTGCATTCTCTGGAAAGGAAGGAATCTTTACTCACATGCCAAGGAGCAGCAGTGGAGCTTTGCTAAACCTTCTGATTCGGCATCTGCACTGTAGTAGCCTTTTCTCTCACCAGCTGTAATGCTAACTCTTTAAAACGATGTAGGACAATTGTTAGTAGCTCTATGAAATTTCAGTTCTTTCAAGTCGATTCCCAAAACCCAGGGTTACATTCAGAGTTCCTACAGGGTTGCATCTCTGTTGTACAGCTGTGGATCCTCATCACAGCCTATCCACACACCTATTAAGTATGCATCAATATAAAGGCTTACTCTCAGAAGTGCCACAGATTAGGCTTTTTATATTACACTAAGGCCATGGAAATCTATGGAGGCCATGGAGAAATATGCCCTTATAGCACAACAAAAAGGAAGCATTCAGCTCTTCAAACTGTTGCACTACAAAGATAGCAAAAGTGCTACAAAATATCACCTCTTTCAAGGCAGAAGTCTCAGTTTTTTAACAATGCATGTAGCACTTGTACAATTACACATAGGGGTCTCTAAAACCCCCCAGCATCCCATAGGCCCCTGCCTCTCCTTCCCCGTCTCCAAGGGGCAGGAGAGACAGAGTACAACTGGCTTTCTGACAGCCTGGCCTGTGAAAAGCTCTCAGGGTACCCTACTGGGACCCTGCTACTGCCACTATTGCTTCTAGAACCCTGGCAAGAGCAAGGGCTCTTAAAATGGCAATGGTAATTCCCACAATTCAGATTCACAGATGCTTAGGACTGGAAGGGACCCTGTGATATCACCAGGTCCATCTCCCTTGCTCTGGGCAGGAAAGACTGCTGGAGTCAAATAACCACAGCAAGTTGTGCGGCCAGTCTCCTTTTGAAGATCTCCAGGATCCGTGCAATTGTGTGTCAAGAATCCATGAAGAACCAGCTGAAATTGTGTGACTCTGACAGCTGTCACTGATTGACAGACCAGGAAACAGAAGCTCTGCCATAGCCATTGTGACCAACAGACATGCTACAGTGGCTGCCCAGCTAACAGCATAGTGAACAGGCTGCAGGCTGGGGGGCAAGGATTAGGGTTAGGAAAATCACGCCACTGCTGTAAGAGCCCTGGAAAGAGCTGGGGTGTAGGAGCAGCACTACTGATGGGTTGGAGAGGCATGGAGAGCAGTTCTCTTAAGCCCGGCCTACCCCACAAGGAAAGCAGGGGGCTGACAATTGTCTCCATCTCTCCTGGCAGGGGAGAGGTCAGGCTGTCTGTGATCTTTCTCCCTTGTCAGCAGTGGAAACCAAAGAGCTTTCTCACTATCGCACCCTGACTGGAGAGCTCACCTTTGGAGTGTTTTTTATGTCTGTATGTCGTTGTAATGCTATATTTTTGTAGTGCTACTAAGTGCCAAGACACTTTTTAATCTACAAATGAACACCAGTCCATACCCTAAGGTCGCTCTTTCTGATTGCCTTAGCACTTGTTTTCTCTGCAGCAGAATATTGCTCCCAAGTCTGGAACAAAAGTGTGCACACAAAGTGTGTTGATATGCAGTTAAATGCAGCTATGTGGATTATATCAGGAATGTTAAAAAGTACACCATTGCCATGGCTTCCAGTCCTAGAGAATATTGTCCCCCACAGCTCCACCACAAGCCACATGTATGAGGGAATACTATTAGGCCATCAGTAACCCAAACCTCCCAATCAACAAGGACATCTCTATGCCACCACCAGATAGGTTCAAATCTAGAAAACCCTTCTAGAAATATGCTAAGAAGCTCTATGATGATAACTAGAGCACCAAAGAACAATGGAGGAAACTGTGGGCAAATACCAGCTTGCTGCAGAAATACATTGTCAGCAACCTTACTATTTCCTACCCAGAATTCAACCTACCGATAAAGATGTGGTCCTTTCTGAA